>NC_138768.1:446142636-446773886 GCF_965119305.1 Pelophylax lessonae | reverse complement strand
AACGGGTGTTCTATTCCCTCTCCACTCTATACAAACTGAATAAAAAAAAGGTTTTGGTATGTTTCATTTAAAATATTACTAAAGGCAAAACTTTTTTTTATCTCTAATGATACCATGCAACTATACAAATATGTATATTAAGGGTGTAGTGCTAATCTAGAATATACAAGTCCACATATAGGGAAAGTCCACAAGGTGTTACTACCAACTCCACAAAGATGTGTATAAGGGTTGAAAGATCCAAACTCCAAGACCACCACCAAGTTGAAAGACACACTGCCTCTAACCGGATAACATGGACCCTCATTACAAAGGCTATGTTCAGCATTCACATGTGAATACGATCAGCACTCCTCCAAGATGTCAGGAACACTTGTCTCCAAGTGTGCCCCAGTAAAACAAAACAAGGATATACCCATAGCGTAATATGTACAAGTAGTTTAATATCACGCAAATGAATAAAAAGTAGCTTATAAGGTAGTGGATTCAATGGAGCAGAGTGGAATTCCCCTTACATCGCGGTCCGCGTCCGTATCCCGCCAACAAAATGGCCGCCGTGTCTCCTCGTGTGGGCTAGCGTCGCCGTAGGCTCCTCCCGATGCGTTTCGTCATAGGCTGACATCATCAGGGAGTGTGGTCGTACGGCGACGCAGCTATATTTATAGCCGTGGAGACGGGCGGAGCTTCAGAGTCATCCCGGAAGCTGGACATCCCCGGATGCGTTCCAGTACCCGAGAATTGACGTAAACAGGCAGCAACGAGCATTCTAACCAAAGAAAGCGGTCACCATTATTGCAATATTACACAAAGCTAACCTCGTTCCAGATTTAATCCAAATGGGCCGCAATGAGAAACGTTAGCAAAATGTCAAATTATGTGTGATACAAAAATAAAACATAAAAAGTGTGCATTCACCGGAGAGCGACGCCATCTGGTGGCCACAGACTGGATCACAACCAGGGGAACCCATACTGCCAATATCAATCCAAAGTCATAATAATATCCACACAACATTGATATACATCTTCATGCAGGCATTCTTATTGTTTAACACAAATCTTAAATATATAAATTACAAAAAACCTTAAAAAGAGACAGATAAAAAACACAATAGCAAAATTATTCATAAAGGCAAAAACCTCAAAGCATCAGGTACTGAGACGGGATCAGGAATTATTTATAAAGTCATTTATAGTCTATATTCAACCCCAGGGGAGTATGAGATTTGATCTTATAAATCCAGTTACTAGTCTCCAATTTGGAGACACCCCGGGTCATATTGCTCCCCCTCCAATGACCAGCTTTTTATTAATTTGCGTGATATTAAACTATTTGTACATATTACGCTATGGGTATATCCTTGTTTTGTTTTACTGGGGCACACTTGGAGACAATTGTTCCTGACATCTTGGAGGAGTGCTGATCGTATTCACATGTGAATGCTGAACATGGCCTTTGTAATGAGGGTCCATGTTATCCGGTAAGAGGCAGTGTGTCTTTCAACTTGGTGGTGGTCTTGGAGATTGGATCTTTCAACCCTTATACACATCTTTGTGGAGTTGATATTAACACCTTGTGGACTTTCCCTATATATGGACTTGTATATTATAGATTAGCGCTACACCCTTAATATGCATGTTTACTGATCTGTTTTTACAATTTGGATCTGTGGTAGCTGCTTTTCACCTATTTTACATTGATTTTTATATTTTAACCTAAGCGCAGCAATTTTCTTATAACTATAAATATATGGTTACTCCAAAATATATTACCAGACAGAAAAGTGCCAGATCTAGCTGAACCAGACAGTTGAGATACTAATATCTGGTATGCAATTACAAAAAGCAGCATTGTGATTTTATTTACAGATTTTTTTTTTTTTTTTTTTTTTTTTTAGTACAATTATCCCACACAACATAAAATTTCAATCGTTTTAAATGTTTAATTGATCATTTGGGTCCAAGCACACATTTTCTCTTTGGTTTTCTGATATGCTCTGTGACACCCAAATGCTCTGACTATGCCATTGTTACAAAAGATCATTTTATTAAAGCATCACTAAAAGTAATTCATATTATTTATAATCTGTTTTTTGTAAAATTAAGTTTTAAAAACATGGATAAATATGAAACATGTAATGTTTTGGGCCCTAAAACTGAAGTTACAAGTTAACTTACTATACTAAATATATTTTTAAGGAAAAATGTTCTTTTTTTATTACCTACCTTATCTTAGACCCAATTATATCATCAGTAGGTCTCCATTTCTGTGCAATACAAGCAGGTCGTGGCTGATGGGAGGGATTGACAGGGTGCTGTACATAGCTTTCCGGAAACATCAAAGCACCCTGCCTTACCCTTGATTCACATGTATGCAGGTTGGGAATGCTTATAAACATGTTGTTCTCTAGCAGACACTCGGGGGTGCTGTTAATTCCTAATGCCACCACCACAGATGGCAAAACACGAAGTACTATTTTGCGCGAAACTGTGCTATAATAAATGTACCATTCAGTTTTTCACGATTAGGCTATATATATATAAATACATATTGCTATTCTGTACAATACTTTAGTATATGCAATATTTAAAATACCATTCTGTTTTTCATAATTTAAAAAAAAAAATACTTGTAAAATGCTAATATGTTTGTATAATTACATTTTCATAATTATATTGGATGATTTAGTGCCCCATTTTTTTTAGTTTTGTATGGAAATGTTAAACCCCTGTCAGTGTTTTATTACTTTCTGTGTCCCTGCTAGAGATATTTAGTGGTTTTAAAGGCAGAAGGTTTTTTACCCCAATGAATTCTATGCATTAAGGCAAAACACCTTCTGGGTGAAGCCCCCACAACCCTCACCCCTGATCCCCCTTACACCTACCTGAGCCCAATCTCGATTCTGAGATGTGCATGAGAGCAGTGGCTCTTTCAGGTCTCTCTCTTCATTGGTTCACACAGCAGTGGGAGCCATTGGTTTCTGCTGCTATAAATCACAGCTAGTGAGCCAATGAGGAGAGAGATGGAATGGGGGGGGGGGGGCACAAGCCGCTCTCTGTGTTTGAATGCACTCAGCAGAGAGGATGAGCCAGGACCGCCAACAGGGGACCCAAAAAGAAGAGGATAGGGGCTGCTCTGCGCAAAACCATTGCACAGAGCATGTAAGTAAAACTTTTTTTGTTTTTGTTTTTTAATTTTTAACCTTCAGAATTCCTTTAACCATGTGCCCTATGACCACTGTCACTTGGAAAATTTCATCTTTACAATTGTCTCCACAACAGAAATAGAGGAGATATTTTACAATATTGGCACCTAGCCTTGTAAAAGTAAAACATTTTGGCTTTAGATATACTTTTAGAAATACATTTCCTTAATTGTTGCCTACAAACATTGAATTGCATAATATTATTTGAAATATCTCAGTTTTTTTCTCTGTTTATTTACATTAGATTTTGCATCAAATTTTGAGAAGGGTCTGAAGTTCCCCAGATTCATGAAAGAGCCCACCTCGCACAATATAAAGACCTTAAATGCAGAACTGGAAGTCTTGAAGCAGGAACTGGAAATTCAGAAACTAAAACGTCGTCTGAAGACCACTGCTCACCGAGCCAAACCTCAAAGGGATATAGGCATTCCACTGGTAACAAATGTGTGTATATTGATCATTTTGTGACAATAGCTGTGTAAACATACTGTATACAAAAAATGACATAACTCAATAATGTTGCAGGAATTGAACAAACCCAACTCCCCCGATCTTGCTAAACAGTATTTCAACTTCAGTCATGGCCTGGAGCCAGCACCATATGACCCAATGTAAGTACCATATTTTCATGTTTGCTGAAATCACATCTTGTTTTTATAGAACAAAAAATGGCTATGGATGAATAATATCACAAAACTGTAACCACCACTAACTATCCTTGAATACTATGGGGGTTAATTACAAAAATTGGAGAGTGCTAAATCTGGTGAAGATCTGCGTAGAAACCAGCTTCCAAGTTTTATTGTCAAAGCTTAATTGAACAAGCTGAATTTAGATGCTGATTAGCTACCAAGCACAGCTGCACCAGATTCTGAGTGCACCAGTTTTAGTAAATCTCCCCATGTGTGAGAGGGTTAGAAAGGTTGCTGTTGTCCCTGACCCCTGTGAAGATCCAAGTCTCTATGAGCTGACATCAAACAAACAAGAAAAAACATCAGATCATTGTAATCGCAGGTTCTCCTTGTATGCCCTTTGAACTTCTACATCCTAGCCTAATGTAGCATTCCCGAGGCTGTAAAAAAGTCCCAGAGTATCTCATCAGTTAACATTGCATTAGTCTGCAGATTGACAGACATACAGTATGGTCGAGAATCCAGTTTGTTTTTTCATATTGACTTTAGGAAAGATAGTTAATGCAATTCAGGAGCTTAACTGATCCCTCTTCATCAGGGCTAAAAATACTTTATAAAACATTCATCGGAATTGTGCATTAGTCAGTACATGGTATACTTGTGGTACATAGAAAAAGTAATATATAGTCTAAAAGATTTTGCTTATATAAATACTAATTCAATACTGTTAATTTTTAAAAAAGCATATGAGATACTATAAAGATTGCATTCAAATCGCATGTCAGGAGCCAGTGATCAGCTCTCAATGGAGCCGTTTCACACAGCTCCAGAAAAGAAAATGGGCACCGCTGAGTGTAACACATAAACTTTATTGCACGACAATGTGTAGACTCACATGGAAGTAAATGCTTGTCCTCATGGCTCCCGGATCACTTCCTGATGCATGGAGCTTCCGTCCTATGGCTGGCCAGCAGCCGGGAGATGGCGATACAGGAAAGGCCAATGGAGAGACTGGGTCAAACAGAGACAGTGGTGGACCGCAAACCTCCCAGGTGAACCACACGGATGTGATGATGTAACGCATTTCGGAGCATGCATACAATGCTCCTTCTTCAGACGGATGGGAAAATCGGCATAACTCCGGACATATAGAGACCAGCACCGGAAATGACGGTGGGCAAGTCATGGGGCGGGACGCTCAACACCAGGAAGCGTCCCAAAGCCATGATCGTCACAAAAATCATAGCTTTTTATGGTTTTTGTGACAATCATGGCTTTGGGACGCTTCCTGGTGTTGAGCGTCCCGCCCCCTGGCTTGCCCGCCATCATTTCTGTTGCTGGTCTCTATATGTCCGGTGTGAACCCAGCCTAAAGTAAAGTACAGAAAAGTATGGATAAAAAAGCAACATGATAAAATACATGTATAGGAAATTACTAAAGATGATTCCAAAAAAAAAGTGTAAACATAGTGCTTGTAATTTTTAAGGTTAAAAACGCTGTTGCTCCAAAGTAAAATGTGCAAGTTCAGCAAAGATAACAAATACAACAACAGTTTTATGTATTCCTCTTGTTACAGTGCTGGTTTTGTCGTATTTTACGACTATGTCCTTGGCCTTGATCCATCTTATCGAGTATGCAGAACAGTAGTGAGTCTCTGCAGTGGAGGGCAGGAGATGGGAAATCCTTCAGTCCTCCCTCCCATTTATTGTGAGGCTGCTTTATCCAAGTTCCATGACAACAAGAGGCAGAATATCGCTATTTTGGCTACGAAGCAGGCTGTTCCCAGGTACCTTTTCAAATTTAAATTGTGATCTTTCAGATGGCTTTAAAGACTTTGTATTTCTATGTCTGAAAACATTTTTAAAAAGTTTCATGGTGCATTCTCAAAAAAATGTTTGCAGTCCTAATTTTTTAATCTATTATAGGGTCTGTTTATCAATGTTTTCACCCAAAAATTTTTTTCTAACATAATCTTACATATGGAAAATGAGTAACATTTGGGTAAACGTTGTGTGGTATCATGATTTTTACATGTAGTTCAGCTACAGAAAGTAATTAGATCATATAAATTTGTGAGCTGCTGATAATAATCAGTTGCACTTTCTATTAATATACCTAGATAATACTTTAGAAGTGATTTACGCATTTTCAATAGTCAAGGAAATCTGGGCTTGCCTTAGAACGCCTGTACACCTGACCAGTCCTTTTATGTGACAGAAAAGTTCTTTAAGAACCCTCAGGTGTAAGCCATCTGGTCCCGGTGACTTATTTATGTTAAGTTTTTCAAGTCTAGTTCTGTGTCTGTCTTCTGTTAACCATGAGGGTGCTTGCTGTGACATGTTAATAACTTTAACATTACAAGCTGGGTTAATGTAGCCCCCAATTCCTTTGTGAAGACTGAGGAGAAGAATTTATTTCGCATCTTTGCCTTCTCTCTGTCCTTTGTAGCCAGATTTCCTTTGCCGTCCTTTATGGGGCCAATGTGTTCTGGTCCCAGTTTCTTACTATTTATATACTTAAAGAATTTCTTGGGGTTTTTTTTACTCTCCTCCACTATGTGCCTTTTAGCCGCTCTAATTTCGCTCTTGCATTTCTTATTGCATTCTTTGTAATTTTGGAATGTTGCCCTCATCTTTGTATTTTTTTAAAAGGCCTTTTTTTCAGTTTTTATATGCATTTTTACATTGGAGTTTATTCTCCCAGGGTTTATTTTAGCTCTTTTAAACGTATTCCTCATTGGAATGCACTGGCCAATACCTTTTTATTTAGTATGTTCTTAAAGCACTCCCATTTTTCCTCCATGTTATTTGTTCCTAGGATTTTATCCCATTTAATATTGTCTCGCATAGAGCGCAGTTTAGGGAAATTGGCTCTTTTGCAATTCAGTGTCCTTGTATTATCCCCTGTTTTTCCTATTTCTATTTCTATGATTTATACTGAAACCAATTGACCTAAGGTCACTGTTACCTAAGTTTCCCCTTATTTCTACATCCGCAATCAGGTCTGTATTATTCGTAATCACTAGGTCTAGTAACGCACTGTTTCTCGTTGGTGCGTTTACCATCTGACCCATGAAATTGTCCTGCAAAACATTTAGGAAATGACGAGCCTTAGATGGTTCCTTCTGCCCAGTCTATATCCTGATAATTGAATTCCCCTATTATAATGACATTTCCCATCCATGCATATGTTTTAGGTGCGATCCAACAAAGATCTGTTGGAACATGCTGTGGGCGTGCCATACAAAATGAATAGCATTGCATTGAGTGTATGTGTTTTTGTTGGTTGCAGTAACATGCTGAAAAATGTGCGCTTTACTTTGCACATACCACAATGTGTGGATGTAAAGTCAGCCTTATATACCAAAGAAGGCTATAAAGGTACAGTTCTAATTTCTACTGTTAATAAGAATTAAAAGTAATTTTCAAATATTTTCTTTAGGTGTTATGTTCAGAATTAAAAAAAAAAAAAAAATGTTCTTATACCTTTAAGTTTGCTAAATATGAATTCATATGTATACTTTTTGTATTTTTCTTTTTCATCTAGTGGGTGGCAAGTACATGAGGAGGCTTACTCTCCTCCTCTGTTTTGGCCCCATGAACACTGGGCGTTTAGCCTTAGTGCATATGGCTCCAGCTTTTAGGTACAAGCGGTACTTTCGTTTAGTGCAGTATGCACCAAGGAACAAATACCGAAATGCAGTCTGCACTAAATGTAGGTATCGCTTGATACACAGCAGCAGCAGCTGTCAGTCTCTCACAGTTTGACAGGCTGCCAGCAGCAGGGATTGACGGTGGGCCTGTACCTTCCACATGCACACTGGTATCTCATGCATCGTGGTTAATTAACAGGCAAAAAATTTTTTTTTTTTTTGGGGGAGCATACCCATGTATTTCCAAAGCTGCTGCAGCTATGAACCAAAAGACATGTATATTAAAAAAGAATAGCGCGCAAATGCAAAAGAAATTACTACCAAATCTGAAGAGAGTCCATAAATAAAAATGGGGGTTTGGTCCCACCATCGTGGTTAATTGCCTAGTGTGTAGGCCATAGGCGGCTCTAGGCTTTGTGAGGCCTAAGGCAAAACTTTGACATCAGGCCCCACTCACGCCCATAATGGGAAAAATAATTCAAGCGATAAAAATTAACTGTATAAATTGCATATATTAAGAGCCTTAACCTTTGTACTATGAATTCACATTTTCTAGAATTTTCTCTAACCAATTCTTCTTTAATCAAAGATCATTAAACATTGGGTATGTCTGTATGTATATATATATATATATATATAAGTCTGCTCTTACATCACAGTCCCCAGCATTTCCCTATAGGTCATGATTCCCTGAGTCCCTCCTTACATCAGAGTTCAGTGTCCCTCCTTACATAAGAGTTCTCCTTTAAATCAGATCCCCCCCAGCATCTCCTCCTTACATCAGAGTCCACAGAATTCCTATTTACATTAGAGTCCCCCTCTTAAATCAAATTTCACAGAGCCCCCTTTACATCAGAGTTTCCAGAGTTTTCCCCTTACACTGTAAGAGGGAACTCTGAAGACTCTGATCTAAGAGGAGTTCTGGGAACCCTGATTTAAGGGGGAATGCTGGAGACTCTGATGTAAGGAGAGTTCTGGGAACCCTGATTTGAAGGGGAAAGCTGGGGACTCTGGTGTAAAAGGGAACTCGGTGGTCACCAAAGCTCCCCCTTGCATCAGAGTTTCCAGAGTCCCCCTTACACTTCCCTTCCTCAGTCCGCCACAGTCTAGGGCACGACAAGTCCCACTGCAGAAGGTTGCCATACCCAAAGCCCCACAGAGGGCACTGTAAATCCCAGTATAGTGCACTGCCATTCCTCCCTGAGGAATAGAAGCCTGCTATGCTTGCACTTGTACTGCTCTCTGTAGGGGACTGAGGAACTACTGCCTGCTATGCTAAGACTTGTAGTGCCCTCTGTGGGGACTAAGGCATGGCAGCCTGCTATTCTGGAACTTGTAGTGCCCTCTGTGAGGAACTGAGGATTCCTCAGTCCTCCACATTCTAGGGCACTATAAGTCCCAGCACTGTCATTCCTTAGTCCCTCACAGCTGGGGGGGGGGGGGCAACACAGAGTTAAACATCTAAAGGACAACTCCAAACAAAACTACCAATATGCTATATAATGTCACAGCCCCACTACCCCTCAACTTCCACCTCAGGTGCTGTCATTGTGTAGGGCAAAGGGCTCCAGCTCCAGCTCCACCATGTTTGGCTTTGATGTCAGATATGCAGGACTGGCTCAGCTCCACTTTCTTCCCTGGCAACTGACTCTGGCATCACAGGGGCCCTCTCCTCCTCCTCCAGCCACCCAGGGGCTCTCTCCTTCTCCCCCAGCTGCCCAGGGGCCCTCTCCTTCTTCCCCAGCCACCCAGGAGCCCTCTCCTTCTCCTCCAGCCACCCAGGGGCCCTCTTCTTCTCCTCCAGCCACCCAGGGGCCCTCTCCTTCTTCTCCTCCAGACACCCAGGGGCCCTCTCCTTCTTCTCCTCCAGCCACCCAGGGTCCCTCTCCTTCTCCTCCTCCAGCCACCCACCCAGGGTTCCTCTCCTTCTCCTCCTCCAGCCACCCAGGGTCCCTCTCCTTCTCCTCCTCCAGCCACCCAGGGGCCCTCTCCTTCTCCCCCAGCCACCCAGGGGCCCTCTCCTTCTCCCCCAGCCACCCAGGGGCCCTCTCCTTCTCCCCTAGCTACCCAGGGGCCCTCTCCTTCTCCCCCAGCCACCCAGAGGCCCTCTCCTTCTACCCCAGCCACCCAGGGGCCCTCTCCGTCTCCCTCAGCCACCCAGGGGACTTCTCCCTCATCCACCCAGGGGCCCTTTCCTTCTCCCTCAGCCACCCAGGGGCTCTCTCCTTCTCCCCAGCCACCCAGGGGCCCTCACCATCTCCCCCAGCCGCCCAGGGGCCCTCACCATCTCCCCCAGCCGCCCAGGGGCCCTCACCATCTCCCCCAGCCACCCAGGGGCCCTCACCTTCGCCCCCAGCCACTCACGGGCCCTCTCCCCCAGCCACTCAGGGGCTCTATCCTTCTCCTCCAGCCACCCAGGGGCCATCTCCTTTTCCCCTAGCCACCCAGGGACCCTCTCCTTCTCCCTCAGCCACCCAGGGGCCCTTTTCTTCTCCCTCAGCCACCCAGGGGCCCTTTTCTTCTCCCTCAGCCACCCAGGGGCCCTTTCCTTCTCTCTTAGCCACCCAGGGGCCCTTTCCTTCTCCCTCAGCCACCCAGGGGCCCTCTCCTTCTCCCCCAGCCACCCAGGGGCCCTCTCCCTCTCCCCCAGCCACCCAGGGGCCCTCTCCCCCAGCCACCCAGGGGCTCTATACTTCTCCAGCCACCCAGGGGCCCTCTCCTTCTCCTTCAGCCACCCAGGGGCCCTCTCCTTCTCAGCCACCCAGGGGCCCTCTCCTTCTCAGCCACCCAGGGGCCATCTCCTTCTCCCCCAGCCACCCAGGGGCCATCTCCTTCTCCCCCGGCCACCCAGGAGCCATCTACTTTTCCCCCAGCCACCCAGGGGCTATCACCTTTTCCCCAGCCACCCAGGGGCCATCTCCTTCTCACACTGCTGCAACTTTTATATCCGAGGATTTAAAGCAATCTTTTACTTGGGAGATTTCCCTGACTGCGCCCTTCTAAATGTTGTCGCTCCGCCACTGGCCGCGAGGCCCCTGTAGGTGCGAGGCCTTAGGCGGCCGCCTAATTTGCCTAATTAGAGAGCCGCCTATGGTGCAGGCCTTAGACCAGGCCAGTTAGGGCTTTAAGTATAGATGGTTCCCTAGATCTTCAGTCTGCAGGTGCAGTCAACAAGTACGGAGATAGTGCTGGGCTCTGTTATTATTAGATGTCAAGTATGCCTTGCACATACTAAAGCATGAACATTTCCTATATTGTAAAATATGCATTTTTTTTACAAATAAAAGTAACAATTATATCAGTTTATAAACTTTTAAGACTTTAAATAAAATAAAACACCATTGACCAAAATACAGAGAGTACAGATCTTCATGAACAATAGCCAGATGTGCTACCAATAAATGGAAGGGAAGTAGAACTGGTTAGGTGCATTTTCAGTTTTGTATGGGTAGTTTTTATGAGTTTTTATGTTTGTAAACCATATAGACCCTTCCCTGATAAAAGTAAGTGCCATATAAAAAAAACACAACTCTTCTTACTACTGAGAATTTAAAACATACAATAAAACGAGCAGTGAATGGAATCAATATTTATGCATTTCAACCTGTTTCCTTTTCCATTAGGGTACGTCCTTCTCCAAATATTTCTCTAATAATTGAACTACAGGCATCTGGTGGTTATGACCCTTATGGGCAAGAAGTCAGTCGTCTAATACCTCGGGGGTGGGTAAAAGTAGACATTTTTGACTATCAGAACAGAGTGATCAGTGGGCAATGGAAAGTTCCAATTCGTACACTTCCTGTGAAACCATCGCTCACTTCCGGAGCTTTGAATGGGGTGCCTCAGGTAATGCATTTAATCCTTTGTTTGAATAAGCCAACTGAATCTTTTTTTTTTTTTTTTTTGCTAATGTTGCTGATGTAGAATAGATGGATACAATAACTGCAACTTTTTGTTTTGCACTTTGTTACAATATTTTATAGCAAATTTATATTTACTTTTTTTAGCTAGAAAATGCAGAGTTGTATTTTCGCCTTGTTAATGCAAAGGATGCAGACATACAGAGCACTTACCCCATTGACATCAACAACTCAGTATTCTATAAGTACCCGCCAATGGTAAGTCCCACATACCATCATAGCTTTTATGTCCTTTAATTAACACAAATGTGCAGTAAATATGAAATATATCTTTGATTAAATAATTTAGATCATTTATTATTATCCAAATTACGTGAAATAAAAACACCAACTTATGTGCAAAGCACCTATAAGAGCTTTTTTATTCAGAACTGCAGCTTTGAGGCTACATTCCAGCAACTTCTAGTTGCTCAACTAAGAACATAAGGGTACTTTTAAATGTAGCCCCAAAATATACAGTTCTTTGCTTTGCTAGAGAACATCTTGCCTGATAATATGGCTTCTTTATGTAAAAAAGAACTATCTGATAGTGCTTTTGTGTGTTGTGCCTTGATGTCACAGTATGGAGTTTGCTGCCATGATGGTATCTGTTCAGTGGAAGCCAATTTCAGTTGTAAAAGTACACCACAATCCATGTGCTGCACAATGCTTTTTCATTAAAGAACAAGTTCATGTATTGAGAAAATCTCCCCAGAATCCCTTTCTAACCCCTCAACACTAACCTGTAACAACCTTTTCCCCCCTCCTTACTTACAGGTCTTTACTCCACTGCAGTCTCCCATTCTGTCAAATAATTTAGTGCTAGGCTGTGTGCTAATGTCCATAGACCTGAACATGCCAAGCCCATACTGCTAGACTTATCTTTCATTTAAACCTATGGTATGTTAGTGCACAGGCACAGGCAGGCTGGCCTTAGATTTTTACTTTCTGTGCTGTAGCCCACATGGGAGGTTGCAGCAGCAAAAGGAACAAAATAATGACCTAGAAGGGGGAAGGCTACACAAGTTAGTGTATTGAGTAGGCTAAGGACAAGGGCTTCCAATTCATAAGCTTGAATAATAATAAATATAATGATTTATCAATATAATGCTGCTTCTTCATTGCCCTACCATTAGCCTGAGGGCTAGAAAGTGACAATACTGTTTGTGGTGCCCCTCAGTAGGTAACTAGTGTTAGGTGAATTTAGCTTTTGGCCTTTCCTGTATTTAGGGAGAATAGTAATAATTTGTTAATGTATATTCTAGGTTATGCTTGTGCAGGCTCAGCTACTTTCCCCTAAATTCCATTGGGCTCTGGGATATAGTTGGTGGAGAGTTTGACCCCGGCCTGCATATTCATGCCTCCTCAGCCAGTCACTGGTCAGGAGAGTGAGTGGCCAGCAGGGGGCTGAGAGGAGTATAAATAGGCTGGGGCCTAGAACAGCTTCCTCTTGTTCCTGGGGGATTAAGACCCAGCCTGAGATCTGTGGCATCCATGGAAGACTACTAGCAATGCTAAAACAATTTTTGGGGTTCCAGCTCCTATTAGGGCTCAGGGACCTCAGGTCTAGTATCCTGAAAGCATGCAGAAAACGTTACTGGGGATCCAGGTCACAGGCAACAACTACAGAAGCTGACTGGTCCTGCAGGTGGCATTACAGTGCACAGGGTGCAGTGAGTACCAGCCATGTGAAATCTAGTGTTTTCTTTGCACTATTTGAAAGAGCTTACTACAGTACACCTATGACTATAAGCCTGTTGAGAAGTCCCTGTTTGAAATCTAGTTAACCTTTACATTCAAGAGGGTGGTTCTTACCCTGAATGAGCAGATCAAAGTTAGAGTCCTCCATTACAGTATTTATTAAAAGTTCTTTGGAGTATCCCAAGGTTCACCATCACCCTATCCCAGTTCTTTCAGAAAATAAATTGCAAAAATACATCCACTGCCCGATCTTTGACCTGAGTGACTGTGAAAATGCTTTGCCATGTGCCTATCAGGGAGTGGAGCCTGGGACCAAACAGCCAGCCCAGTCTGGGGTGTGTGCTACAAGTATTCTTAAACTGTAACATTGAATGTGTTGTCATTTTTTCTATCTGGCATAAGTGTACAAATAGAAAAAGTAACTGTACAGAATTTACAATTTTCATAAGTCCGTTTATATATGTCAATTCCCACTCCGTATTTAGCTGGTTGCCTGGAATTCAGCTTTAATTACCAATGGTTCATCATAAAATACTACCGACAGTGGGTATTGGCTCTGTACAGCAACAGCGGGATCTTGGCACAGCTGACTAGCTCTATCCATTGAGTGGTCTGAGCAATATTATCAGGTTAGCGGTACCGCAGCCCAGCAGGAGTTCTAAAACTTTACACCCTGACCCACCCATCTATTATAAGTCTCTTAAAAACGAATGCTGAAGGTTCTGTTTTCCCATTAAAAAGGAGTTGTCGACTGACTTTTAAAAGGAACACATGGAAAATTTAACAGGGTTTAACTAGTTATTTTCTTGGCCTTAAGCTGTATAACAGAGTAGCTGTGACAGTTGTTACCAAAGTGGGAAGGAAATCTTGCAGCTGAAATCCTGGAGAGATTTACATGTTAAAACAATAATCAATTTACAATAATGATCTTGATATTGCAACATGTCTTTCCATTGATGACCCTATTTTGAAATTTCACGATGCATGCTATACTGCAGTGTATACTGATCTTTGTTCAGAGTGCACTGCTTTCCAACAAGACTGCATGCAGTTAGACTATAATACTCTTGTCCTTTTTTGTGCATATTTTCCACTGCATTTGTTTGAACTCAAAGAGTTTAATGGGAAATAAAGAATGTTAGTCATTATAATTATACTAACACAACTATTTTGTTTCACTCTACAGACCATGGCTTATTTTCACCCAGAGGAGGTTGTTTTTCCATCTCCTTACTACGGCTCCCCACAGTTTTTTCCAAACATGCACCCCATCTATGGGGACAATGTGGATTCCCCTCCTTCCAGGGATAGAATAATGACCCACTGAAACGAATGAGATCTGCATTTATGAACACTTGACTATCTTCTGTTGATAATAATGCCATTTTGTGTTTATAAAAAAATATTTCTGATTTTATTTATATATTTAGACTGTTGTATTATTGCAACATCTAGCACAATGTGTACGCTAAGAAGAAAATGGAATGCCAGCAAAAAACGAGATACAAATAAATGACCAATCAAAAGATAAAATAAAACTAGCTTTTGCTTCAAATTCACTTAACTCCAGAGATTTATTTTGCAGTGCTTTTTTTCAGCATCATTCAAACCACTTTGAGACTGGTCTGCCTGAATCTGCTTCAGTCTGTGAGGCTGGGTTCACACTTATGCAAATTGGATGCGGGTTTCCCTGCATCCAATTCACATGGCGGTAGACTGTGACTGACTCTCAATGGAACTGGTTCACAAAGCTCCGGGGCGGCCTCTGTCCGCACTGGAAAAGGGGCCTGTGAGGACAGAGGCTCAGTTTCAGGTCTAGACCTGATTTGCACCTGAAACGGTCAACAGGGACACACCAGACCCCTGCTGCGAGCTGCGGCCGCAGCAAGTGTGAACCCCAGTCTCACTGGACAGTGAAAGGAGAAGCAGCACATGTAACCATTTAGAGCAGACAGAATGCAAATATGCGGCCTCGGCTTCAGGGGGGTGGTACCGGGGCGATGCCTGTAGCTAGAGGCATCACCCCAGGTACAGTTGTTTAGAGCCCACGGTCAGCTTTCTTGTAATGACAACTTATGTGGCCAAGCAGCTGTCATTACAAGGAGCGGGAGGGGACGCCCCCTTTCCTGCCGCCTTCCGGGGCTTGCCTAGGTCTCCCGAGCCACCAGCCGGCACGTCTGCCGGCTGGCCGAAGACTTGAACAAAGCCGCATTTGACTCTGATCGGTTACTGAAGCCTTAAAGGTGACAGATTTTTTTTAAAAAAATGACACCATCCAAAACGGCCAAACTTGGCATTTTAAGTGTAAAGGAGTGATTTGGGATCTTTTAGACCCCAGATCCCTTCATAAAGAGTACCTGTCACTGCCTATTACTGTCACACGGAATGTTTACATTCCTTGTGACAGCAATAAAAGTGATCAAAAAAGTTTTTTTTTAAATGAATAGTGTAAAAAAAAAAAAAAATTAAATATTGAAGAAAAAAAAAAGTAAAGTGCCCCATCCCTCCGTGCTAGCGCGCAGAAACGAAAGCATACGCAAGCCGTGCCCACATATGTAAATGGTGTTCAAACCACACATGTAAGGTATCATCGTGGTCGCCAGAGTGAGAGCAATAATTCTAGTCCAAGACCTCCTCTAACTCTAAACAGGTACCCGTTACATTTTTTTTAAAGCATCGCCCATGGAGGTTTTTAAGTACTGTAGTTTGTCACCATTCCACGAGTGTGCACAATTTTAAAGCATGACATGTTAGGTATCTATTTACAAAGTGTAGCATCATCTTTTACATTGTAAAAAAAAAAAATGGGCTAAGTTTACTGTTTTGTTTTTTTTTTAATTAATGAAAGCATATTTCTTCCCAAAAAATTGCATTTGAAAGACCGCTGCGCAAATACCATGTGACATAAAATATTTCAATGATCGCCATTTTATTCTCTAGGGTCTCTGCTAAAAAATATATATAATGTTTGGGGGTTCTAATTAATTTTCTAGCAAAAAAATACTGATTTTAACTTGTAAGCAACATATGTCAGAAAAAGGCTTAGGCTCCAAGGGGTTAATGATGTATTAATGATTACAGAGCTGTGCTAATTTGTGTATTTTTATCTGCCTGGAGTTCAGCCTTAGCAGTACCCATGAATTTATTATGCTCTTAGTAATTTTTGAATACCTCAGTTGGACATTATTTGACAGTTTTTAATGCTGTACTCTCACAGACCATACATATTATAAGAGGATGTAAGCATACGCCAGTGCACTTTGTATATTTTCTTTAGATTTTAGAACTTGACTGTAGCCTATATACAATTCTGTAATAATGCTCAACATGCACAAAATGCTGGCTGTTGTGCACACAGCGATTTATAGGCAGTACCAGACACTTTCATTCACCTAAATCACAAGGAAGGGTAACTTGCCACCAACAGCTTTCTTTGTATTTCTTTCTATTAGAAGAGAAGTTTTTTGTTTTTCTTTTAATCATACTTACCTAGGTGGATGCAGCACCGGTCCACCGCCGGCTCTTAGACTGAAACATCGCCAATCGCTATTCTTGCACTGAATAAGGGGATAGAATCGTTTTTTTTATGTTCAAATGAGTTTATCAGTCTGCCTTTTCTCTCTTTATGGTCCAGTCACAGGCTGGGGGAAGGACAAGACCTGTAAGTGTTATTTAACTACAGCAGTAAAAAAAAAAAAGGTCTCCTGCCCTGCCAGACAGGGATATGCTGTGTGGCAGACCTTTGAAAATCTAAGAACTGGATGGGACAACGTATCAAACAGTGCTGTATCTTGGCCTAGGCCAACAAGACCCAGGCCTAGGGCGGCACTTTGCTGGGGGGCAGCAAAAAAGCTGATGGAGCTGCACTGATATGCTGCCCTGATGGGCACTAATAGAATGCACTGATGACCACTGATGAGGCAGGACTGATAAGCTGCACTGATAGGGCTGCACTGATAAGGCAGCACTGATGGCCACTGATGTGATGCACTGGTGGCCACTGATGGGGCTGTACTGATGGCCACTGATAGGCTGCACTGATATGCTGCACTGATGAGACTGCACTGATGGGTAGTAATGAGGCTGCACTGATGGGCACTGATGTAGCTGAACTTATGGGAACTGATAGACTGTGGTTGTGGTCTGTGTTTTACAGATGACAGGGTGGATCATAAACAGGAAAGGGTGTGGCCTTTCCAGGACGGGGTGGATCATATTTGAATTAGGAATGCCCAAGTTTAGTCAGGCCTAGGGCAGCACAAAACCTAAATACTCCACTGGTATGAAATCCTTTTTCAGGTAAAACATTATTCATACCTGAACTTCAACTGTGTGTTTAGCTGTTTGCCTGACGTTCAGCTGTAAGTCTTAGATGGAAGTTTATCCATAAATTTGGGGGTTATGTTAAGGTTTAGGGCTCAAGTTGGGGAAAATCCACTTGAGGATTTTAAAAGTAGAAGCTACACTCTAATAACCTTCAGCAAAGTTTCTAGGATGTACCTCCTACCTTCATTTCCTCTTTCCCTGCTGCCATTTTCCCACCACTATTACTAACAGCTGGGAATTGCTGTATATTACATAGCAGGAGTAGATGTCAAAACACAGCATTTCGGTGAAAAAAGAAAATAGCCTGCAAGTATCAATGAGTAATACAGTGTAATGATGTATTGTTACATTGTATTTACTATTTTATATATGTTGATTAAAAGTGTGATCTGAATATAACATCAAAACCTTACAAGTAAAATAAAAATGGGGATCCAAACCTGACTGGGGCAGATGTGGGAACAGTAACGGCCTGAGAATGAACAAATAGTGTCTGTATAGTAACACAGAATAGGCCAATTCTAATACTATACCAAAAAGGTTGGGACTCTGTAAGCCATATATGATTTCAAACCAATACCATACCTACCAATCAAGCTCAATGTAGAACTCCTATGGTGGACATCTGGACGAGACCACAATAGTGTAAAGCTTAATGGGCCGTTATCCAGAATACAACGTAAAGAAGGAATCCCAGAGATGGAGTTCAATTTTTCATAGAGGTCCACATACAATCTTCTGTTTCTTTTTGTTCTATTAGGTGTTGCCGGAGGTTGTATGTGGACCTCTATTAGAATTAGAGCATTAGAATGTGTCTATTTCTATGTTACTATGCAGACACTATTTGTTATCATCCTTGGGCCATTACTGCTCCTAAATCTGCGCCAGGGAGGCTTGGGTTCCCTTGGTCTGTGCGCCTGGTTGGTTGGGCTGCCCTCACCCTTGGGTAAAGCTCAGGGGTCCCAATGTGGGCCCTTAACATATTTTTTGCTCAGTTGCTTCTTTTGTAATATCAGTTATTGTTTTTCTTTGAATTTTTTGTATTTGTCTGTTGTAGACATTCTTTGCTCATGTGTCTCCTGAAGAAGCAGCATAGAGGCATGAAACATGTAGAAAAGTCTGGCTACACATATATCCCCTTGCACTGTGATTGTGAAAGCTGTCTCAAGCATGTATTGCGTATACTATGATTACGGAGCGTGGAAAGCATGTTGTAGCTAATCTTGGGAGCGTAATATTGATTTTATAAATTGTTTGACTGTTATTTGTAAGATTTATTTTAATATGTCCTTTTGTAATAAAGATAATGTATGTTTTTTTAACAAAACGTGTCGTGTTATGTTCTATTGGGTGTAGAGAAAGTCATTTTTTCCTATACAATCTTTGGTTCCAAATCAGGCACAATTAACTTTAATATTTTTCTGCTATTTTTTATTTTTTTTTTTTCATTTTGTACCATTAAAGCAGTATTTAACTCAAAAACAAAAATGTAATATATTGCAGCTTACCAACCCTTAGATGCGGTGGCTTCCATTTTAGCCCTTTTTCCTTTATTTCACCTGGTGATCCTGCCAGTGACATCTTTCCTGTCTCAGGGTGTTTGCATTCTGGAAGAAGTAGTAAAGCAGACACCTTGGACAGCAACATTGTCAGTCTGAGGAGAGGGTAGTGCTTTACTAGGATAATTAGGTGGATTCATCTTACAAATTGAAGCTGAATTCTAGCAAACATTTTATTAACAGTTATAGCAAACAGTTTTTACCTCTTGAGATAAAGGTTTCACATAAATGAATAAAAGCTGACCATTGTAAGCACCTCTGTCAGTGTTAAATGGTTTGTCTCAATCTTCCAACTGCTACTTTATCTGCACAGCTTGGTCTGGTAAAGTACTGTAGGTTGAAACAGGAGCGTACGTATAGGGGTTGCAATTGCGACCTGGCCCAATGCACCTGGATAGCAGTAGCGGCATATAGAGGAACCTATCCCCTCCATTTTCCTCCTGCAGCCTTTCAGCGCTGAGGAAAATGGAGAAGATTGGTTCCTCTAAATGCTGCCCCTCCTATCCACATCCTGCTGCCCTGAGCTCCTGTGTACTCTCCTCACCCCCCATTGCCAGGGTGGAGAGCGGGGAAGGGGTAAATGTGTAATTTACCGACCCCCTTCCCTTGTCATAATGAATAGAGTCAGTGATCTGTACCAATGCTTCAGTTTGTGAATGAACTTGTAGCACAATTCCCAGCCGTTTTGCTGGATATGGGTCCCCCTGTGTTACCACTAACAACAGCAGCACATTTAAGCATGTTTCTCCAAGTGTGAGCACTGAGACAATGACCAGTCCAGTATCTTTTGGGTTTTTGATTTATTTAGGAACTTGGATGGGAGAAGGGATGAGTGGGATACTCCTTTAACTCAACTATGCACAATTTGGCGGAGACACTTAAGAAGTACTGTTTGACGCTGGCTTGACGCTGGCTGAATGCCCGCCAACGCTGACTTGACGCTGCTTAAGGCTGAACTATTCTTGTAACTGAGCTTCAATTAAAGAAATCCCCTCTTTGCTGCCTTAGGTACTCCTTCCTGAGTTAGCTACTTGTACACTTTTGCTGCACTGCTGAACGATTCAGGGCCCACACTGGTGCCCCCTTTCACTCCCTTATCTTCAGGGCTTAACACTTGGCACCTCCTTTCTATGCCACAACTAGCTGGCTCCTGGATCCCTTTGACCTTCTGGAGTGGCCCCCTCTCTTAGGCAGACCCCTAGGCAGATTTAGAGTACTCACAACACTGTCTTTCCTGGAAGTTCCTACCCTGCAGCTCCACTCTGTCAGCAACACTCTGGATCCCTCTCTGCAGCCCAGCTCAACCTCCGGTCCTTCAGGCCGACTGCCCAGGACACCTTCATTTGCTCTGACAGGAGGAGATACAGCCGTCAGCCTCCTCCTGGGACTTTGCTTCCCGCCAAAGATGCTCTGTCACATGTTCCCCTCAGGTTTATACCCAATCCCAGGGTGCATTGCGGCGGACTCCGCCCACTGGGACAGCCATAAACCCTGGTGCGTTATTGGCCAGGTTTCCTCCACTGTCCAACTGATACAGTGGGGACACTCCCCAGACTCAACAGACTCTACCTGGAAACACATGACAGCCTAACTAACTGATCAGGCCCCCCTGATAAGCAGACAGGGCCACACACATACTTTTCCTAGCACCTACCTAGGAGGGTGCTACAAACGGAAAGCTCTATACAGAACAATCCCTGTCCTTTTATTCTGTACAGCTGAGGCTGCAGAGAAGATTGAGGGCTGTGTCCTTAATTTCCTTTCTCTGTCTCAAGGTGTTTAGTTTCCTGATATCTCACCAAAGCCCCCCAACAGGGCTCCTAAAAATTGTAAAAAACAATAAAAAAAATTGTACCAAAAAAATAAATAAATAAAATGGTAAACCAGTGGCGAAACTACTAGGGTCGCATTTGCGACCAGGCCCTGGAGCTCCGCCGCCACTGGGAGGCCCCCGGCTGGGGGTCAGAAAGGTCTTCTATGGTTTCTTCATTCAGGGCCCTGAATGCTCTAGTTACGCCTCTGGGTTGAAATATAGCAGACGTACTTCCTCAAAGAACATAGCCAGGTAATAGCCAGACCGTTGATCCTATTTTTCATGGACAGCTTAAGGACTGGAATGGTACCAACTAATTGGTGAAATGCAAATGTGGTACCAATAGTTTAAAAAGGACAAAGATATATACCTGGAAACTACAGGCCAGTCAGTCTAACACCAATAGTTTGTAAATTATTACAGGGGATGATAAGGAACTACAGTATATCCAAGAATTTGCACACGAAAACAGTATCATTAGTAGTAATCAGCATAGATCTAATACAGACCATTCATGCTAGACAAATTTACTAACATTCTACTAGGAAGTGAGCTGGCTTTTAGATATGGGAAGGCCTGTGGATGTGGTATACCTGGATATTGGAAAAGCATTCAAAACAGCTCCCCATAAATGCTTATTTTACAAATTGAGGTCTGTTGGCTTAGACCATAGTGTATATACCTGGATACAAAACTGGTTACAGGGGCGCATACAAAAGGCATGTACTCAGAATGGTCTGGAGTGGTAAGTGAGGTAACCCAAGGCTCTGTCCTGGGACCAATTCTGTGCAATTTATTCATTAATGATATAGAGGTTGGTATAAATACCTCAATCTCAGTATTTGCTGATAATACAAAGCTAAGCAGGGCAAAAACTTCACAGCAGGATATAGAAACCTTACAGGAGGACCTCAGTAAAATGAAGGGGTTGGCCAATACATGGCAATTTGGCAAATAAGGTTTAATGTTGAAAATTTTAAAGTAATGCACTTGGCGGCCAAAAATATGAATGGAAGAAGAGTCATTGGGGGATTCCAGGATGGAAAAACATCTGGGGGTCCTAGTAGATCACAGGCTCAGAAATAGAGATGAGCTCAGGCGTGTTTGAGTCTGTACGTGCCTGATCCCGCCAGGAAGCCAATACTGCATTCCACTAATCACAGGCAGTGATACATTTCCCGATCTGTGCAGCTGCAGATTGGGAAATTGCTCACTGCCTGTGAATAGCATCCCTTCTCAGCAATGGCATGCAATGCCAATCTGCAGTAAGCAAAGCTAGCAGAGTATTAGCATACAATAAAAAAGGGTATTTTACTCAAGAAATAAAAACTACAATTCTACCATTTTACAAGACTCAGGAAGGATGTACTGGAACTGGTGAGAGTCTGGAGAAGGGTGACAAAGCTAAAATGGGGGCTGGAGGACGTCAGTTATAAGAAATGACTACAAACGCTAAACTTATTCTCCCTGGAGAAAAGACACTTGGGAGCGATATACAAATCCCTCAATGATAATTCTAGCATAGCGAGAAAACTATACAGTTTCAGGGAAAAAGTCACGCAACCACTCAATGAAATTGGAGGAGAAGCGGTTTAACCTTAAACTGCGTTGGGGGTTCTTTACTGTTAGAGCAGTAAGGATGTGGAACTTCCTTCCACAATCAGTGATGTTAGCAGGAAATGCTATTAGTTTAAAAAAACTCTAGATGGGCATCTTAGCAAACGCAATATACAGAGATATGGGAAATTATTTTGACATAAACACACACATATACACACACAGGTTGAACTAGATGGACTGGTTTATTTTCTTTACTCAATCTAACCAACTATGTAACTATGTTCTGGCTGGACCACCAAGTGAAAGAGTGTCACAGCTAATCAGAACAAAACACACTGAATGAATCAGTTTCATTCAGTAAAAATGGTTAAAAGTAATATAAGTGGAGCGATAAAATAACTATTATAAGTATTAAAGTGAATCAAATGCAACTGTGAAAAAAAATCCTATATTGGGTTCAGTGCTCCCAGGACAGCCAAAAGTGGTGTTCAGAAGAGCAACCAATTTACAGGATAATCTGACACCTAATGTGGTTGAACCCCCAGTTAGAACTACCCTGTTTACTGACCTAAAAGGTTTTTTTCACATGCAACAAATGTCTTGCTTGTAGGGAAATTCACATAAGGTAAAGTAAAATATTCAATTTTATTTCCAATTCTACAGGGAGGGATTATGTCGTCAATTCCTTTATAACATGCGATACTACATCTGTAGTATACCTTTTGGAATGTCCCTGTCAAAAACAATATATTGGGAGAACCACCAGACGTTGAAGGGACCCACACAGGAATGCGTATATAATATCAAAAGGCGTTTTAGGGAACATAACCTATCAGCCCATTTTAGGAAATAGCATCATTAAGATTCCAGCTTATTGAAATTTGTAGGTATTGATGTTGCCAACCCACACAGGCTCTAATCAGAAAAGAGAGGTGTCAAAATTAGAAACCTGTTGGATCTATGAAATGGACACTTTTTTTTCTAGGATTGAACATCGATTTGGATATAAACTGTTTTATTTATAATAGCTAGTTGGATGTTCATGACTATTTTACTTTTCATTTTTGTACTTTTTTTTGTTTTGTTTTTTACTTTGGTTATCCTTTTATATTATTTGCCTATTACATTTTTGTATCTCCCACAAATGATCAGCTCCAATTATTATCACACTGAATATTTTAAATTCATCCATTTAGGTTTGATAGTTATATTTTCACATTTTTATATTAAGGACTATATATGCATGCTTTTTGATTGTCCACATCTGTCCCGAATATGTTTGGTACCTTATGCTCTTCACTAAATGGCGGTGTTGCTATTTCCGATTTTTGGTAGTAATACTTTTGACCTTTTTCAAAATAGAGGTATTGGGACTTCCACTTATGCTGCCCTTTACTAAAATGGTGACATTAACACTTCCAGTTACTGGTTTCCCAGTTTCCACCGGCAGAGCTGGCTATTTTGGGAGAAAGATACTGACGTCGGGTCCATGTGTTCGGAGCAGCGGCCGCCATTGTAAAGGGCCATACACACTATAAGATTTTCTGAAGACTTTTTCCTTTAGATTTACCTTTTCTATGTAGTGCAGGGGGTCTGCCAGATTGCATACAAATTGAAAGTGTTTAGGTTTGACCTCATATTATATGGTGTTGGTAAATCTAAAGGAAAAAGTCTTCAGAAAATCTTATAGTGTGTATGGCCCATTAGTCTAACTGACTTGCTTTTTAAGTGCTGCAGCATTTATGTATGTGTTTTAAAATGTTTATAATAAATACTACACCATATAAGCTTTCTTGGGCTCCTGGTTGGTGAGCTTTTTGTACTTAGTTCGTTGTTTCCTGGGAGAAGGAATCCACGTTGCCAACAGGAAAAGCTGAGGAGCACTTGGTAAGAAGTACTTATTGGAGCTTTTGTATGTCCTATTTCTGATGATTGCAGGATTTAGGTGAAGGCTTATGGCCCGTACACACGCACCGATTGTCGGCCGTAAATGTTCGGCCAACTTCCGTTCGGTGCAATTGTCGGCTTGTTAGTATGATGTTTCCGACAACCGACTGCGACTTTTCGGCCGAAAAAAATCTGGTGTGCAGGCTTTAAAATTTTTGTTGGCCAACAAAGAACGGCCGATTGTTCCTCAGTCAGTACAGATTTCGGCCGACAAAAATGTGATGATCAAGACTGGGCATGCTCAGCGAAGAAAAAACACACGGAAAGTAGACCAGAACATGACATCACTTCTGCAGTTGGTTGTTGTTGGTCGACAAAATTCGTGTGCAGTCTTGAGCACTTTTCAACCAACAAAACAGCACCGGACAAAAGACGGCCGAACGGTCGGCCGACAATCGGTACGTGTGTACGGGGCTTTACTTACACTGGAGTGCCTCACAGTTTTTGGTGAAATTCATTGGATATCACTCTCTGCCTGATACTTTGATGTCTTTGGTGAGCGCGTAGTACACCTAGAGTTTACATATCAGATGAACTCTTTACACATTGTAAACACTTTTTTCACAGTTGCATTTCATTCACGTTAATACTATTTGGACTTTTTATTAACTTACTACTTTTGGTATATAGTTAATTTATTACTTCTGTCAAGCACTGCACTTATATTACTTTTATCTATTTACAAAGTTTTATACAGTCACCTTGTGTGCCAGCTGCTATACTGATTGGTGCGCTCACTACAGCAATTTTTTTAGTAAAAAATGGTTGCTTATACCAATGAAATTCACTGGTATGAGCGATCATAGTGTATAAAAACGTGTTTAAAAAAAAAATAATCCTGGTCACATTTCTAGAGTAGTAGAGTGTTACTATGGTAATACTTTATTGTTCTGGTCCCAGTGTGTTAACCACTTTACCTCCGCTCACATGGAGGCTACTGCGGCAAAGTGCCGCGATCCCGTCCAGCGACGTAGACCTACGTCGCTGGACTCCGCCCCTTGTGGGCGGCGCTCGCGCGCCGCCAGTGGCTCGCTCCCGCTGTGTTCATTCACAGCGGGAGTCGGGCCAGCGGAGGAGCAGCGGCGATTGCCGCTGCTCTGCCCCGATCGTCGGGGATCTCCATAGTGACAGGGACTGACAGATCGGAGTGTTCAGCATAGCTGGACATCCGATCTGTCCTTCTGTCACACAGTCACCTCCCCCCCACACGTCAGTAAGCACCAGGCATACATTAACCCCTCCCTCTCCAATAAAATTAACCCCTTCCCTGCCAGTGTCATTTTTACAGTAACAGTGCATATATATAGCACTGATTACTGTAGAAATGTCACTGGTACCCCCAAAAGTGTCAAAAATGTCAGTCAAGGGTCCGATCTGTCCGCCGCAATGTCGCAGTCCCGCAAAAAAAATCGCAGATCACCGCCATTACGCGTTAAAAAAAAAACACCAAAAATGACAGAAATCTTTCCCTTAGTTAGTAAACGCAATAACTTTTGCGCAAACCAATCAAAATACGCTTATTGAAATTTTTTTTACTAAACATAGGTAGCAGAAAACAAATTGGCCAAAAATTTTAAAAAATTTGATTTTTACTTTTTTTGGGGGGGAATTTCATATAAAAAAATGTGAAAAATATTGTTATTTTTTCAAAATAAACGCTCTTTTTTTGTTTATAGCGCAAAAAGTAAAAATCGCACAGGTGATCAAATACCACCAGAAGAAAGCTCTGTTTGTGGGAAAAAAAGGACGTAAATTTCGTTTGGGTACGGCATCGCACGACCGCGCAATTGTCAGTTAAAGTCGCACAGCGCCGAATCGCAAAAAGTGGCCTGGACGGAAGACAGCAAAATCCTCCGGTGGTAAAGTGGTTAAAAATTAAAAAAAAAAAAAAAATGTTTTACAAAAGAGAAAAAAAAATGATATAGATTTATTTTGTTCTTTTTGTTACATTGTGTCCCTGATCACTGCCACACCCGTTATATGATATCGCTGTACTGCACTGTAAACATTTTAAAATTAAAATTGTGACAAGCAATTATAACTCAGTCACAAGGGAAAGAACAAGGGCTACATGAAGGCACTCCCTGTACAAGGTCTAAATTAAGGAAGGGCAACAGTCTCCTATACAAGATAGAATGGGCAGAAACCTGACCTTTAAGATCGCTGAAAACGAAACGCTGGTCCATACCCACCTGCAGCACTGAGGAATCGTCCCACAGAGAGAACGCCAAGGGTGTAAACACATTAGATGATAGACCATACAGAAGTAGCCCTCCAAGCTGCTAACATAGATTTAGATGCCCTTACTAAAGAAGAAAAAAACTGTCCCAGATCCAGGTGCTGCAGGCTGGGGAAGTCCTTAATTAAGGCCAAAAACTGAAAAATAAGGGAGTACTGCACACAAAAATTATAGAAAAAAGCTTAAAAAAAATTTTATTTGAAAAATTTTTCCATAAGACTTATTACATAGTTACATAGTAGGTGAGGTTGAATAAAGACAATAGTCCATCCAGTTCAACCTGTGTAGGTGTGTGTGGCTGTAATCATCTCACATAGCCCTGAATGTCCTGATCCTTGAGATGTACGTCTAAGAGTCTTTTGTAAGCCACCATACTTCCTGCAGAAACCACCTCTTGTGGTAGAGAATTCCACAATCTTGTAGCCCTAACAGTAAAGAACCCCCCACGTTGCCTGAGGTTAAAACGCTTCTCCTCCAATCGCATTGTATGCCCTCTTGTCCTCATGCAATCTCTTCGACTGAACAGCTTTTTTTCTAAGCTGAGATCCCCATTGAGATATTTATAAATTGCTATCATGTCCCTCCTCAGGCGTCTCTTCTCCAGGGAGAATAAACCGAGCGCTTGCAGACACTCTTCATAATTAAGGTCCTCCAATCCCCTAATCAGTTTAGTTGCCCTTCTCTGGACTCTCTCCAGCTCCAACACATCCCTCCTGAGGACTGGCGACCAGAACTGGACAGAATACTCCAGATGCGGTCGGACCAGAGTTTTATAAAGTGGCAGGATTATAGTTTTATCTCTGGAATACATCCCTTTCTTTATGCATGCTAATATTCTGCTGGCTTTGGCAGCTGCCGCTTGACATTGCATGCTGTTGCCTAATCTATCATCAACCAAGACTCCCAGATCTTTCTCCATTTTTGATTCCCCCAATGGTTCCCCTCCGAACGTGTATTGTGTTTTTATGTTTTTAGTCCCCAAGTGCAAAACCTTACACTTCTCCACATTAAACCTCATTTGCCATGTCATTGCCCACTCCGTTATTTTGTCCAGGTCATTCTGTAGGATATCTGCTTCATGCTGTGCAGTTATTGCCCTGGCCAATTTTGTGTCATCTGCAAAAACTGATAACGAACTACTGATCCCATCCTCAATGCTGTTTATGAATACATTGAACAAGGTTGGTCCCAGGACTGAGCCCTGGGGCACCACGCTTACTACCTCAGACCAGTCTGAGTATGCGCTGTTTATTACCACCCTTTGGACACGCCCTTTTAGCCAGTTCCGTATCTAAGAGCAAACCCTGCTGTCGATACCTGCAGACCTTAATTTATAAATTAAGCGCTTGTGGGGAACTGTATCAAACTCCTTAGCGAAATCTAAGTACACCACATCTACTGGTCTGCCCCTATCTAGCTCACAGCTCACCTCCTCGTAGAATGTTAGGAGATTGGTTTGACAAGAACGCCCATTTGTAAACCCGTGCTGATTACTGCTGATGATGTTGTTGTCTTTAGCAAACTTTACGATATAGTCCCTTATCATCCCCTCCAGAAGTTTGTATACTATTGATGTCAAACTGACAGGCCTATAATTTCCCGGGACATGCCTCTGACCCTTTTTTGAATATCGGAATCACGTTAGCTTTCCTCCAATCCCCTGGTACATCTCCTGTCCTAATACTCTCGGCAAAGATCAGGAACAGTGGTCTGGATATAACCTTACTGACTTCCCTGAGTACTCTCGGATGTACGCCTTCCGGGCCTGGTGATTTGTTTGTGTTAAGTTTATCCAGCCTTTCCTTGATTTCACCCTCTGTTAGCCATAGTGGCAAGTCCTGTGTATTACTACTAACCATACAGTCATGGTCAGTGTACTCCTCCGTTTCCTGTATAAAGACTGACGAGAAAAAAGCATTCAGCACGGTTGCTTTTTCAGTGTCCTCTGTAACCATCCTCCCATCATCGTTAATTATGTGTGCAATATGCTCTGCCCTAGTTTTTTTGCTGTTGATATATTTAAAGAATTTCTTTGTTTTTTTTTTACTATCCTCTGCTATTTGTCTCTCAAAGTTGATTTTAGCCATCTTGATTTTGTGTTTACTTTTCTTATTTGCCTCCTTGTATTGCTCAAAAGCCGATACTGTGCCCTCTGATTTATATTTCTTGAAGGCCAATTTTTTTCTCCTAATACGTTTTTTAACGCTACGGTTTAGCCAGCCAGGTTTGGCTTTGTCTCTTCTAAATTTATTTCCTATAGGAATGCACTGCAAGATGCATTTGCTTAATATGTTCCTAAAGCATTCCCATTTTTCCTCTGTGGTCAGTGATCCCAGGGTTTGGTCCCAGTTTACCTTTCCATCAAGGAGTATAATTTTGGAAAGTTTGCTCTTCTGAAGTTTAGGGTTCTTATGTTCCCCACTTGCTTTGTTATATTGTTATTTACACTAAATGTGATCATCCTGTGATCGCTAGAGCCCAGGTAGTCCTGGACTTCTACCTCCGAGATTATGTCTGGGTCATTAGTGATCAATAGATCCAGGACTGCGTTTTCCCTAGTCGGAGAGTCCACCAACTGTAACATGTAATTATCCTGTAAGGTTTCCGTGAATAGATGGGCCTTCTGTGAGTGTGTAGTCCCCTGTTCCCAGTCAATGTCAGGATAATTGAAGTCCCCCAATATGATGACTGATCCCAGTTTTGCCACTTTACCCAGTAGTGCTAAAAATTCCAGCTCTACCTCCTCTCCTTGTTTAGGTGGCCTATAGCAAACCCCCACAATTAATTCACCATTAAATAATGAGAGATCTGTAATTTAAAGCCACCCATTGAGTACCCCACATTCATACTGAAACCATATGCTACTAGGCTGTGATACTATTGCTATCTAGAATATTACAACTCACAATGGGCTATAAGATGCTTGTATCCTACAAGACAAAATCTTCCATAACACTATATCGATTTGTTGGATTTTACTTTTTTTGTCATTTGTGCACCACAATATCTCTTAAAGGGGACAGAACCCTAAAAAAGGGAAACAACCCTTCAATCAACACAAGCCTAACAGTTCTTATAACAATCAGGGTTATAACACCAACTGGCAGCATGGTAGTCGAGATCAACACAACGCTTCGAATTATCATCAGGGCGAATACACACAACCATCAGGCTATCCCAATACCCCACAGTGGAGAAGGGGACCTTATAATTATCCAGAGCCACCTTACTATTATCAAATGGATCAAGGTTCTGATTATGGCCATCAACGCCCAGTACATGGAAGATATGACCATAGTCCCTCCAGACCTGGCACACACTGGTATGATCCGCCTACAGGACCAATTAGAGGCCCTGATAGAGATCAACGTTGGCAAGGCAGACCAGATAGCAGACAAGAAAATCATCAATATAATGTTCCGGTAGAAAATAGATTTTATCCTCTAAAAGATAACGAGGGCCCTAATAATATCCAACCTCCTCCTAACCAAACTGTCTCTCAACGGTCTAGGGAGATAGTGTCTGAAAATACCATACCTCAAAATCCTAACAATCAAAGTTACCCAGGTTGGGGTTTTCCCAGGGCCACGCAAGGAACCAAACGTCCTGCCGAACCTCAAGGGGAAACAGAGGAGGTAGGCGCATCAAATTTAAAAAAAGTAAAAACTTAGCAGGGGCAGGTGTGTTCAATTTAAATAAGGTAACATTGACAGAACCTGAAAAACTTATCCTAGATAAAGGTTTGAAGTATGCTCCCCCCCAAACGTTTGGACAAATTCCAAACATATATGGATGTCCATAAGTTTGTAAGAAAACAAAATATCAAGAGATATATATTAAGCAATCCCATCAAAGAGAATCGCATTGTCAGCTCAGAAATTCAACACTCTGGACTTTCTAATGCGTCTTTATTTAATCCGCCAGGATCCCTAGCTCCATCGTTAAAAGTGTTTAGGGATGTGTTGCTTAGAGATCTGGATAAGATCAAACCACATAAAACCTCCTTGTCTGCTGATCTACAAAAGGGATTAGATTCCCTATGTGACAACAAAGATCTGGTCGTTAGGCCAGCAGACAAGGGGGGTGGCATTGTTGTACTTGACCGCAGCGACTACAACAATGAAATGCAACGTATTCTTGGGGACAACCAGACCTATGTCCCTCTGTCCAAGGACCCTAAATTTTCCTATAAAAGGACTTTGGAGGGTATAGTGGAAAGAGGATTTAACCAGAATATTATAATCAAAAAAGAAAAGGCATTTTTAATTCCTAAGTGCCCCCGCACTCCTGTCATTTATTATCTCCCTAAACTGCATAAGAGTCTGAGTCCCCCCCCGGGTCGTCCCATTGTCAGTGGCATCGACTCTGTGACGTCCCGGGTGGGGAAATACATCGACTCTTATTTGCAGCCATTGGTGCAGACCACACCATCATACATTAAAGACACGAGACACGTCATTGGCCTTTTGTCAGGTTTGATCCCTACCGATCATCTTTGGATGGTCACGGCATGTCTCTTCACTCTATACGGTCATTCCTCACAATGTGGGATTGAATGCGGTAAAAATGTTTCTCAACAGAGACTCAGATCTGCCGGCAGTACAAATATCTTTCATTATGGAGTTATTGGAGTTCGCAACTCATCATAACTATTTTTGGTTCTATCGCCAAGTCACTGGCGTGGCCATGGGCGCTAAATATGCCCCATCTCTCACCAACTTATTTATGGCCCAGTGGGAGGAGGACATCATCTATGCCCATCATAGGCCGCAGATACTGCTTTGGGCTAGATACATAGATGACGTGCTCCTCCTCTGGGATGGCCATTATAAAGATCTAATATCATTTCTAGACCAGCTGAATTCCAATGATCGGGGTATACAATTAAACTATAAATGTAGCCAGACCACCATCAACTTTTTGGACCTCACTATTGGTATTAAGGATGGATTGTTTACCACTTCTACATACTTCAAAGCAACCGACAGGAATTCTTACATTCCTGTCGATAGTTGCCATTATGCCCCTTGGCTGAGGGCAATACCCAAGGGCCAATACCTCCGCATTAGGCGTAATTGCACTAACTTTCAAGAATTCAAAACCCAAGCCCACATCCTTACGGAGAGGTGTCTTGATAAGGGGTATGATAGAAAATTTCTCCAAGACACCCTAACAAAGTTGGCCAATTAGACAGGGACCAGTTATTAAATAATGTGAGTAGAATGACCGTAGAGATTCTTCCTTTAGTCTGCCTTTTGTTACACCTTTCTCAAGCCAACACATGAGTATTAAAAATATTATCAGTCGTCATTGGTATATACTTGGTAATGACCCAGTTTTAGGAAGCACTTTGCCAGAAAGACCACGTGTGGTTTTTAAAGGGGCGCCCACCCTGAGAGATAGGGTGGCACCCAATATTTTGGAACCACCAGTGCCTAAACCCACATTTTTAATTCAAATGACCGGTTTTTATAGGTGTAACAGATGCCGAGTCTGTTCCCTAAGTTCCAATAGATGCAGAACGGTCAAAGAATTCACAGCTAACAGCACAGGTAAAGTTCACACCATTAGGCCTTTCATCTCCTGCATGAGCACTGGAATTGTCTATTTGCTCCAGTGCCCATGCGGGCTCCAATATATAGGAAGAACCAAACGACCCTTACAAGTAAGATTGAATGAACACGTGTCCAATATCCTTAAGGGATTTCCTAAACATTCTGTGTCCAAGCATTACGCTTTAGTTCATGACAAAAATCCCAAAAATACATTATTTTTAGGGATAGACAAATTTGTGCCTCATTGGAGGGGTGAGCCATTGGTTAGAGGTATCTCTAAATTAGAGATGACGTGGATCCATAGAGCTAAAACATATGTGCCTTTTGGACTCAACTTGACATTGAACTAAATGCTTTCATCGATAACGCTTAGTTTTAATGAGATCATATACAATTTATTTTGGCCTTGTCTTAATGAGATTTAGTTTAATGAGTGGTTCAAATATTTATTAATATTTCATGCTGAGACAGCATCTGCTATGGCCGACTAATTAGCAGGCTTTATTAATATTGTTTTTGTCTTAATCTTTAATTAAGTATAGTTATTTGGCAGTGTAGTACTGTCATTTAAAAGTCCACTTTTTAGTTGAATTTTTATTCAAATTGCATATTCCATTATATCAGTGGCCTCTAGTTGATGTTGTCTCGGTAATACTGTGAGCATTGGACCATACGATATTCTCATGTGCTTTTTAACCACTAGATGGTGCCATTATCAATTTATGTATGTACCGATGGTCACTCAAAGTGTATTCGTAATCATGTTTTTTATTTATCATATATGTAAAGAAATTATGGTGTCGGCGCGGCAGGTTTTTCCGTTTCTTGTCTTGTTTGGCACATATACAATATGCTGGGGTAATGATTTCCGGTCGTAGTGTGTGTCTATTCATTAAGCCCGCATTTCCCTCATCTAAGATGGCGGAGTGGTTCTCACCTATTTCCGGTTACCCAGCCCAACCTTTTTGTTTAAATAGATGGCGTCAGTACGCCGTCCGCACCTTTGAAAACGTCATCTCTGACGAAACATCGTAAGGACATGGCGTACTGACGTCATCTGACTGCGACCAGGAAGTGCGGACGATCGGAGTCGTCCGGCCGGCGGCTATACCATCAATGCTCTGTACTTCCTAACCAATTGTGAGTTTTATTCCTTTATTTTAAATAAAATTTAAAGCGTTTTACACTATGGAAGCTGTTCTCTTTTCATGGTGGTGATTACCTTGTGGCCATCCCTTGGAGTAATCTGGGTTAGAACTTACCTCAACACAAGTGTCCCTTTCCATGGAGCCTGGTTTATTTACAAGTGTATTTATCATCTACATTCGGTAAGAGGCGATTTTTACTGGTGAAGGCTTGCACTAGTTCTGAAGTGGTACACGTGACTGCCTTGATACACTTTGGTTTGTTTGAATTTTCATCTGGTAAGAGGCGATTTCAGCTGGTGAAGGATAACACTGATTTTTGATTGATTTATGCGATTGCCCTTACTCATATCGGTAAGGGGTACCTTTGGGTGTCCTATTGCACGGGATATCAATTCCTGTTCCTTTTTCTTTCAATACATTATTTCCTCCCCTTTTTTATTATTAGTTTGTGAGCATTCACATTGGTGGTGGTTATATCAACACAACTTTATTTTTGAGTTAACCATTGAATGATCACATTGGTGTCATTTGTCACTTCAAATCATTTGTTGGGTTTTACGCTATTGCGGTTTTTATTTCTTTTTATGATTCAACGACCACTGAATCACCACGAGCTTACTGGTTCCGGCCCTCCATCTAGGGGACAAGATTCACTACAGAGAAACTGCATTCATATTTGCCTTTTCTGGTAAGCATACATCCATAAGGAGCCCGGTCTGAAAACTGAGGAATACATCAATTTATGGACTTATATGGACTTTAATTTTCCATTATTCACTTTAGCGCGACTTGATATATACTGTAGATAATTTACTGGGGTGTGGTCACACTTGAAGTTGCAGCTCTCTATTTGACTTCCATTAGCGCGGTTATTATTTCTATTTTTTACTTTTAACATTAGGCCATTAGCCTTACAGTGCCTTGCGAAAGTATTCGGCCCCCTTTAACTTTGCAACCTTTTGCCACATTTCAGGCTTCAAACATAAAGATATAAAACTGTAATTTTTTGTGAAGAATCAACAACAAGTGGGACACAATCATGAAATGGAACGAAATTTATTGGATATTTCAAACTTTGTTAACAAATAAAAAAAATGAAAAATTGGGCGTGCAAAATTATTCAGCCCCTTTACTTTCAGTGCAGCAAACTCTCTCCAGAAGTTCAGTGAGGATCTCTGAATGATCCAATGTTGACCTAAATGACTAATGATGATAAATAGAATCCACCTGTGTGTAATCAAGTCTCCGTATAAATGCACCTGCACTGTGATAGTCTCAGAGGTCCGTTTAAAGCACAGAGAGCATCATGAAGAACAAGGAACACACCAGGTAGGTCCGAGATACTGTTGTGGAGAAGTTTAAAGCTGGATTTGGATACAAAAAGATTTTTCCTTAGCTTTAAACATCCCAAGGAGCACTGTGCAAGCGATAATATTGAAATGGAAGGAGTATCAGACCACTGCAAATCCACGAAGACCTGGCCGTCCCTCTAAACTTTCAGCTCATACAAGGAGAAGACTGATCAGAGATGCAGCCAAGAGGCCCATGATCACTCTGGATGAACTGCAGAGATCTACAGCTGAGGTGGGAGACTCTGTCCATAGGACAACAATCAGTTGTATACTGCACAAATCTGGCCTTTATGGAAGAGTGGCAAGAAGAAAGCCATTTCTTAAAGATATCCATAAAAAGTGTCGTTTAAAGTTTGCCACAAGCCACCTGTGGAAGAAGGTGCTCTGGTCAGATGAAACCAAAATCAAACTTTTTGGCAACAATGCAAAACGTTATGTTTGGAGTAAAAGCAACACAGCTCATCACCCTGAACACACCATCCCCACTGTCAAAAATGGTGGTGGCAGCATCATGGTTTGGGCCTGCTTTTCTTCAGCAGGGACAGGGAAGATGGTTAAACTTTATGGGAAGATGAATGGAGCCAAATACAGGACCATTCTGGAAGAAAACCTGATGGAGTCTGCAAAAGACCTGAGACTGGGACGGAAATTTGTCTTCCAACAAGACAATGATCTAAAACATAAAGCAAAATCTACAATGGAATGGTTCACAAATAAACATATCCAGGTGTTAGAATGGCCAAGTCAAAGTCCAGACCTGAATCCAATTGAGAATCTGTGGAAAGAACTGAAAACTGCTGTTCACAAACACTCTCCATCCAACCTCACTGAGCTCAAGCTGTTTTGTAAGGAGGAATGGGCATAAATTTGAGTCTCTCGATGTGCAAAACCGATAGAGACATACCCCAAGCGACTTACAGCTGTAATCGCAGCAAAAGGTGGCGCTACAAAGTATTAACTTAAGGGGGCTGAATAATTTTGCACGCCCAATTTTTCAGTTTTTTATTTGTTAAAAAAGTTTGAAATATCCAATAAGTTTCACTCCACTTCATGATTGTGTCCCACTTGTTGTTGTTTCTTCACAAAAAATTACAGTTTTATATCTTTATGTTTGAAGCTTGAAATGTGGCAAAAGGTCGCAAGTTCAGGGGGGCCGAATACTTTCGCAAGGCACTGTATCGGTTATCATGATCATCCATCCACATGCTCACACCTTGCATGTTATCTCCCATTAATATTGTGCAATATCTTACTATAGAGTGACTTATATGGAATGGATTTATAATATATAAAGCCTCTTTGTGCCTCCAGCTAACTTTTTTCCTATGCATCATTTTCAGCACGCCAGGTGTGAATGCACTGTGACCACAGATAATTGACTTCTTGTAGCAAAGCTCAAATGTCCATGTAAATCTTACTCAAGCTCTCAATTCTATGCATAATATGTTTATGCTCCTCACAAATTCAATACATATATACATAATAGATAGAAAGAGAAAAAGGTGCGTAAACAAATGATGAGGCTATCAGCTGCTACCGAAACTCCAACCTAGATGGAGTGATGTGAATGAGAAGAAAGATGTGAGGTGCACTTGATATATATTAACCACTTGCCAACCGCTGCAAGTACATTTACTGCGGCGGTCAGCCCCTCCTGGGCAAAGTGACGTATATATACGTCACTAGCACGTGAGCCAATAGGGGGCGAGCGCGCGCCGCCGGAGGCGCGCTCCCGCCCCCACTTGTTCCCTGACAGGTCCGCACGTGTGATCGTCTGCTGCAGAGGGAGAAAGGCAGGCGGCTGATGTAAACAAAGCCGCCTGTCATTCTCCCTGGTGTAACTGCAGAGATCATACGATCCTGCTATGTAGGATTGTATGTCTCTGTGGTTACATGAAAAGCCACACCCCTTTACAGTTAGAAGCACGCCCCTATGGACACATCTAACCCCTGCATCTCCAATAAAGTTAACCCCTTCCCTGCCAGTGTCATTTTTACAGTAACAGTGCATATGTATAGCACTGATTACTGTAGTAATGTCACTGGTACCCCCAAAAGTGTAAAAAATGTCAGTCAAGGGTCCGATCTGTCCGCCGCAATGTCGCAGTCCCGCAAAAAAAAAAAAAATTGCAGATTGCCGCTATTACTCGTTAAAAAAAAAAAAACAATAAAACTGACAAAAATCTTTCCCTTAGATAGTAAACGCAATAACTTTTGCGCAAACCAATCAAAATACGTTTATTGCGATTTTTTTTATCAAACATATGTAGCAGAAAAAAAATTGGCCTAAAATGTTAAAATATTTTGATTTTTACATTTTTTTTTGGGGGGGGGGGGAATTTCATATAAAAAAATTTGAAAAATATTGTTATTTTTTCTAAATTGTCACTCTTTTTTTGTTTATAGCGCAAAAAGTAAAAATCGCACAGGTGATCAAATACCACCAAAAGAAAGCCCTGTTTGTGGGAAAAAAGGAAGTCCATTTCATTTGGGTACAGCATCGCACGACCGCGCAATTGTCCGTTAAAGTCACACAGTGCCGAATCGCAAAATAGGCCCTGGTCTTTGAGCAGCCAAATCCTCCGGGGCTTAAGTGGTTAAAGGATCACTATGTGAGTTAAGCAAACTCTCGGTGAAATATAGTAAGTGTCTACAAAGGTATACACAAATATGACACAGCAAAATGTAACATAAATAATTACATAAATGATTAATAAAACAATCTCTGTGCAACAAAGAAGAGTGACAAATGCAAAAAGTCCCAAATGAAATCCAAAAACTTGTGCAGGTGAGTATTCTTGATGCAAATAAACCAAGGTGCAGATACCGAATACACAAATCTCTCGCAGCACCACCTGTAGATGAGGAAGAGGTACCCTTACCAACTGGCAACTTTAGCATGCACATGTGATGATGTTATAGTAGACCCATTAGGTACAGCAAAGAATCTTCCCACTGACCAATCCTTTACCCCGTGTAAAAGTATGGGTGGACTAACAAATGATCAATGATCAGATAAGGATTAGGGATGGGTATCTGGATTCCCCCGTTGTCCAATAATAAGTGTTCCTTAGATAATCCTGCCCTGTCTCCTTGGTGGTAGTAGGAATAAGCACTTCCTCCCTAGGGTCGATTCCAAAGGATATCCACAGAATTGCTCCCCATATAGCAAAAAAATGAAGGCAGGCAATAGTGCATTATCCTCTATATAGGACTTTTATTAAAGGAAACACGCTTACATTGGGTAGGATGAAAAAGGAACAGAAGTATCAGATGTTCGCGGCTGCTCTGGAGCGACAGCGCGGCTTCTCCACCAGACGCGTTTCCCCTTACAAAGACGTCCACTGGGATTGGAGTCAAGTCTGGTACTGACGGACACTGTTTTTCCCAGATGACTCTGCCAGCAGCTCCACTGTCAGCTTTACAGGATCCTTTGGGCTCAGCTCCACACCTGGTTCACCAGGCTGACTGCCTGTGACCACATTCCTCAGACAACAGGAGGCGAGACATGTGTCCCCTCAGTATTTATGGTCAATCCCAGGATGCACTGCGGTGGTGCCCTCCCACTGGGACTGCCACAAAACCTTGTGTGTCACTGGCTGGGTTTCCTCCACTGTCTAACAGGCCCCGCTATTAGCCCATTGGATACAATAGGGACACTCCCTCAGACCAAGTGACTCACACCTGGAAACATGTAACAGGCATAACTAACAGATCAGACTCCCCTGATATGCAGATAGCGCATAACAAGGCTTTTTCCAAGCACCTATCTAGGAGGGTGCTACATATCACATGTGTACATTTTCAGCAGAAAAGGTGGGAGGAAATCCATCATCCATTAGGAATGGCACAGTTACCTCACAGACAAAATTGCAGGGGGCACCACTATAAAGTGATTAACTACCAAATCCTCTGCCTGTAAAACCGCATAGCATGCTACACACTGTGAACTGTGATAATAAAAGACAGGAACCAGAGCTAACATACAGGGAAATCCTGTCTTACCTTACTCATGATGTTGGGCCTACTATAGGATCATGCTTCGCCTATTATTGTGGGCATACCCCCAAAGAGGTCCTCAGGGTCTGGGAATCATAGAAATGGACCACAGTTCTTGACCTGTATGGTAACCAGTGGGTAACTACACATGTTGCACTTCGTGCCAAGGTGAGCACCTAATGCAGCATCCAGTGCCTGAAGCAAACATAACAGGCCAACCCCACACAGTTGAGTCCATATATGGTCCCCAAGGCACACCCAGAATAACTGACCCGGAAACTGCAGGATATCCCAGGGCAATAAGCAGTCAGATCTTAATAGATGTCCAAAATAGAAACGTTTAAAAAGAAAAATATTTCTCCAGAAGAACACATGTCCATCACCTTTGGACACTAGAAACTGAAGTCGGCAGTATACAGTCACCAAAGGTAGCTACATGTAACCCATGAATGGGCCTTTGAATACCAGTCCTGTGCCTTGTACTGTCTGATTAAAATAACTGGATTTTTGCCAGCACATTGATTGATTGAAGTGAACACAGCTTCACTTTGTTCACTTTGCTGTTTACTGAGCTTACGAAATAGTTTATTAGTATAATAACCCCATTGGGTCAGTTCATAAATCAGTAATTAACCAGTTCTGGACCGGAAGGATTTGCCCCCTTTAATGCCCATGCCATTTTTTGCAATTCGGCACTGCGTTATTTTAACAGGAAATTGCGCAGTCGTGCGACACTGTACCAAATTAAAATGTATGTCCTTTTTTCCCCACAAATAGCGCTTTCTTTTGGTGGTATTTGATAACCTCTGCAATTTTTTTTTTCCGCTATAAACAAAAAAAGAGCGACAATTCTGAAAAAAAAATATATATATATTTTTCACTTTCTGCTATATAACATTGCCCCCCCCCCCCCCCCCCCCCCACACAAAAAAAAAAAAAATTACAAATCTAATTTTTCATCTTTTTAGGCCAATTTGTATTCTGCTACATATTTTTGGTAAAAAAAAAAAAAATCCCAATAGGTGTATATTGATTGGTTTGTGCAAAAGTTATCGCGTCTACAAACTAGGGGAAAGATGTCATTTTTATTTATGTATTTATTTTTTACTAGTAATGGCAGCGATCTGCAATTTTTAGTAGGACTGCGACATTGCAGCAGACAGATCGGACCCCTAACTGACATTTTTGACACTTTTGGGGGGACCAGTGACATTACTACAGTAATCAGTGCTAAAAATATGCACTGTTACTATAATAATGACACTGGCAGGGAAAGGGAAAACCTAGTGGGTGATCAAAGGGTTAATTGTAAGCCTAGGGGAGTGTTTACGAACTGTGGGGGGAGGGACTTGTGAAATGATCATAGAGACCTGTGATCCTATATAGAAGGGTCACATCACAGGCACTCTATGATCATTTCAGAGAGAAGAATGGTCGGCTATGTTTACAACAGCTGCCCGTCCTTCTCTCTCAGGGGGGAGCAATCGCGGCTGCCAGTCCCGTGCATCGACATCCCTGGTGCCAAGCGGCACAATTGCCCCCCAGCACCATGTGAGGGACCGACGTAGTACTACGTCGTTTTGCGCAGCCGAGCCAGCCTGCCGCAGTAAAACTGCAGGGGGCGGTCGGCAGGTGGTTAAGCATACCAATCACTAGATGTGGTGTCTGTATTAATTTTCTTTTTTTTTTTTTTCCCCTCTGTTTTCATCTTGTGATCTGGCCAATAACACACCCCCTGTTTTTGAGTACCCCCACTCTGGGTGAAGGAGCAACAGCAGCATTGTCAGTCTGGGGGAGGGGAGTGTTAGATGTAATAGCAGATTTAGATACACTTACAAATTGAAGCCAAACTCCAGCTAACCCTTTTTAAAGCAGTTTTGTTCCTTTTGGGATAAAGGTGTTACATAAATAAATAAAAGCTGACTATTGTAAGTAGCCCGGTCAGTGGTAATTGGTTTGTCTCAACCTCTTACTGCTACATGTGCAGGGCAGCTAATTCTGTTGAAAAACAATTGACTTAGTGTCGGTTCACACTATGGCGATCCGACTTCGGGGGTGACTAGTGAAGTCGACGTGCACCATGACTTTGCGCGACTTGCACGGACTTCACATAATGGAAGTCAATGCAAGTCGCTCCGACCTCAGTCAAAAGTAGTGCAGAAACTATTTTCTAAGTCGGAGCGACTTGAGTCGCTCCTATTAGAACGGTTCCCATAGCACTGACTGGACCGTGACTTGTCATGCGGCCAAGTCGCGGTAGTGTGAACCGGGACTTACTGGCATGATCAGCAGATGAAAATAAAGGAAAAAATGTCTAAAAAAGAAAACGAATGCAGCCATCACATCTAAGAATTTGTAAACTGCAATATAATAAATGTTTGCTTTTGAGTTTAATACTGCTTTAAGCTCAAATTGTAAAACAATGAATGCTTTATTTAAATGCTTGGTGATGCATGTATGATTTAAAATGTATGAGAAGTCTTAACAAAAACAATCCATTGCAGTAACAGTAAATCATTTCTGGAAGGCTTTATAAAGAACACTGGGTATTTTTTGACAAAACCATTTTGGAAACTTTAAAAGAGAGATGTCCACTGAAATTTCTGCTCTCTGAGCTTTCCTAGGGCATTCATGCTGCTCCTTCCCCATGTGTTTCCGATAAGAAACATTTGTCCTGTTGTAACAAAAAAAATATATATATTTATATTAGATATAGCTAATTTATATATGTGTGTGATAAATTATATTTTACAGTTACAGTGCGGGGCACAGATTTAGGGTAAGGCACTTCAAACCTAGAGCTAAAGCAGCAAAGTTACAGGATATCAAGAAAGTTAGGCTGGATACACACTATGCAACTTTTGTTGGTAGATTTCCTTTAGATTTACCTTCAACTATGTAGTGAAAGGGCCTGTCTGACTGCATACAAATTGAAATTGTTTAGGTCTGACCTCGTATTAAATGGTTTTGGTAAATCTAAACGAAAAAATCGAAAGAAAATTGTATAGTGTGTATCCAGCTTTAGATTCTGCGTCACCTTATAAAAAAAAAAAAAAAATGGCATGCATGTTTAAAGCAGAGTTCCAGTCCCCATAACTTTTTTTTTTTTTTTTTACCACTTCCATACAGAGCAGTTACACCCCATTCCTGACCAGACCAATTTTCAGGTTTCGGCGCTCTCACTCTTTGAATGATAATTACTCAGTCATGCAACGCTGTACCCAATCAAATTTTTTATAATTTTTTTCACACAAATAGAGGTTTCTTTTGGTAGTATTTAATCACCACTGGGTTTTTTATTTTTTGCAATATAAGTGAAAAAAGAGCGAAAATTTTGAAAAAAACACATTTTGTTTTAGTTTCTATTATAACATTTTGCAAATAAGTAATTTTTTTCATAAATTTGGGTCAAAATTTATACTTCTACATATCTTTGGTAAAAATAATCCAAACTAGTGGTTATTATTTAGTCTGTGTGAAAGTTAAGGCCCGTACACACGATAAGAAAATCTGAAGGGAAATTTCGTCCGACGACCGGATTGTTAGTATGGTGCTTTCGACAGCCGACTCCGACTTTTCGGCTAACAAAATCCTGATGTGCAGGCTATAAAATTTTTGTTGTCCGTAATACAACATCCGATTTCCATCTCATTAGTACAGATTTCTACGGAAAAAAATCTTAAGAGCAAGACTAGGCATGCTCAGAGACGAAAGAACACATACAAAGCAATCCAACACATGACATCACTTCTGAAGTAGAATTCTGTCGTACAGGAAAATTCGTATGAAAATAACCTCTTCACTTTCCACATCAGACTAGCATGCCACAAAAAACTGACGACAGATCGTTCGATAATCTGAACGTGTGTACGGGGCTTTAGAGTCTACAAGCTATGGTGCCAATCATTGAAAATTGATCACACCTGATGTACTGACGGACTATCTCATTTCTCGAGGCCCTGAAATGTCAGGACAGTACAAATGCCCCCCAAATTACCCCTTTTTGGAAAGTAGACATTCCAGGGTATTTAGTAAGAGGCATGGTGAGTTTTTTGAAATTGTAATTTTTTCCCACAATTCTTGGGAAAATTAAGAAATCATTTTTTTTTTTTACACAAAATTGTCATAATAACAAGTTATTTCTCACACAGTATATGCATACTTGCAATTACACCCCAAAATACATTCTGCTACTCCTCCTGAGTATGGCGATACCACATGTGTGAGACTTTTACACAGCCTGGCCACATATAGAGGCCCAACATTCAAGGAGCACCGTCAGGTGTTCTAGGAGCATAAATTACACATATACAAAGTGAAATTCATTTTTAAAGGAATAGACTGTTCACTGAGCTTATTAAATAAGGCTGCATTCACTTAAATGTCCTTGCAATATTATTTCACTTGTTCATGAGTAAGTTCTAAAAGCTCACCTTTTTTATACCTACATTCATTTAATAAAGTAGACAATCACTTTGCTTGGTGAACAGCCTCAGCTTCTTTAGTAAAACAACACCAACATTCTAAACTACATGTGCTCAATTTTTTATACCATGAAGAAAAGGTTTTCTTTTTTTTTTTTTCTCCATTTTTATATTTGAGCTGTCTTTGAATGTGGACTGAAATATCCAAAGTAATTGACAGAAATTGACAGTGGCTGGAAGAGGAGAAGTGAATAGGAAGACTACAGACTCTTTACCGCTGTTCATCTGTCAATGATTTTGTTCAGAGAACAGAGAGGCAAGAATAAGGGATTTAGAAGGAAAGTTGGATGCATCTTTTGGCAGAAATGAGTGAAATACCTGCAATAAAACTTTTTTTTTTTTTTTTTTTAGCTTGTAGGAATACAGTTTTGTGATTTAGCGCTTTTAAATAAAGAGATACTAAAAAGTGAGAACCGAGGAGGATATATATATAGGAATACAATACCAGATTGCTCACGCAGGATTCAGTTGAATAGGGTAGGCCATGGCCACAAGAACATATTTCATTACATTTTTTTTTTCTTTACTTCTCGCCAGGCCCCCCATTACATCTCTCTTTTGTGTCATGGAATCCTAGAGACATTAGGGGTTTACTATATGATATTGCCTCGATAGTCCAAAAACTGTTCTGCACTTCTTTGGCATCTTCTAGTGTATATATATGTCTCTACAACCCTTGCAGTCTTAAGGCCCGTACACACGTAGCGATTGTCGGCCGTAAATATTCGGCCGCCGAACGATCGGCCAATTGTCGGCTTGTTAGTATGATGCTTCCGACAACCGACAGCGACTTTTCGGCCGAACAGAATCGGGTGTGCAGGCTATAAAATTTTTGTTGGCCGTCACCAGAACGGCCGATTGTTCGCAAGTCAGTACAGAATTCCGCCGACAAACAGCAGATTAGCAAGACTGGGCATGCTCTGAGAAAAAAAAAAGACACGGAAAGTTAACCATCACATGACATCACTTCTGCAGTCGGCTGTTGTTGGCCGACAAAATTTGTGTGCAGTCTTTAGCACTTTTCAGCCGACAGGACAGCACCGGACAAAAGACGGCTGATCGTTCGGCCGACATTCGGTACGTGTGTACGGGGCTTTACTCTCACAAATCGATATCCTATGAGTTTTATACCTCTTATATTTTATTTCAGTATCTTGACTGTTGTCTCTTCCACTTAACGCTTGGGTAGAAAACCAAGTACAACCTCTATTGTCATTCTAAACGCACTTATTGTTACTGTACTGTTCTATTTTCTATGTTATACTGGAAAATTGTAATAAAAATTCAGAAAAAGAATACAATACCAGGAATATATCCTGAGTAGTTGGGAAGAAGACCACTATTAGTTCTGTAAATAATTTTTCCTTGTGTTCTTGGAAGAAACTCATTTTTCGTGTGTATGGTTGAAGAGTGTTCTTTTCCTATAAAATCATTTTGGTGGGTCTTCATCTTTTCGTTTCTGCTTGTAAGGGTATATGAAGGCTCAGCTATCTGTATAGGGCAGAAATAAATGCATTATGTGGGTGTCAGACAATTTGCTATCAATTAGCTGTACAACTATTAAAGGCATTTTACACTTTTTTTGTTGTTTTAATAAGGTATTAGTGTAGCTAATGTGTGTTTTTTTTTTTTGCCTTACCTTGTAATGATGGGATCACATGTGGCTGTAGTGTGTAGTGTCATGGCTAATCAACTCCTATAAGTCCATGTATTCATTCACCTAGATTGTCCCTATTCGCTGAAGAAGCAGGCAACTTCTTGTTTCTTGCTCTGTTTCCTTTTTCCTCTGTGTTGAATCACAAATGTTGGAGTGCTAATGTGATGAAAACACATCTCTTCCAGCATGGTGACATCTTTGTGAATGCTCTGCCAGTTTGTGGCTCTGTCCGATCCTATTACTACATTTGTGCTAGGCTGGGAGACCCAGGGATTATGGGATATATATAGTTTCTTCATTGGCATACTATGGATTTATAGATGCGGTTTTTGTGTCTGTTTTTAAAATGTATTATAAATAAACTTATATATTTTTTATTTTACCCATGTGCCTACAAAGTCCATGTGTGTTTTCTGATTCGATTTTCCAATCTTCATAGGAAGTGTCAGTTCTCACACCACAGGCAGTGGTGATTAGGCTGTGCATTGTCATGTCGTATGAACCCATCAGAAACATCTGACACAGGACTGTGAAACTACATAATCAAAGCACATCTTATGCAGATGAAATACTCATGGTACAGGTAGAGAGGTTTATGATACCTTTTATATTTTTTTCACTCAAAGAGAGAAATACAGTATGTTTCTTCAGATCCCCCAGCTGCTGGCTTGTGCAAGTCTACAAGTTCTGAGCATCAGCCAATCAACTCCTTGAATTAGCAAGGCCCAGCTCAGAAAACATTGCACTCCATTGTCAAAGAGCTGATCAGCAGGAATTTTAAACCAAGCCTTAATAACCAACAGAGAGCATCTGAAAACATTTGCACTGTTTTTCTAAAAGTGAAGGAGTGTTTTATAGTGAGATTAAGGTGGACTGCTGGTTTGGGATACTCAGTTGGTCACTGGGGCCTAAAAAAAAAAGAATATGCGTAGCTTCAGCCATGTAATTTATTAGTGGGATAAGCCAACTGTGTTTTACATATGTAATACGAGCAATAGGTTATAAATACCTTGTGTTTTACCTGTAAGGGCTTATTCATCCTGTCCCATGCAGGTTTATACATGCTTTTGGTGTGAAATGTCCAAAAAACATATCTGACCTAATTACTTTGAAGGCACCACAAGCCAGCACATGTGTTTTTCATTGAATGCATTGTGGTGTTCTAAGGGTCAGGTGCATTTGTATGGCTGTCATGTATACAGTATCCCACAAAAGTGAGTACACCCCTCACATTTTTGTAAATATTTTATTATGTCTTTTCATGTGACAACACTGAAGAAATTACACTTTGCTACAATGTAAAGTATTGAGTGTACAGCTTGTATAACAGTGTAAATTTGCTGTCCCCTCAAAATAACAAAACATACAGCCAGTGGCGTACCAACAGGGGGTGCCGGCCGCCCTGGGTGCCACACACTGGGGGGTGTCAGGCCGGTGCAGCCAGGCCGGCCCGCATCTCCGTGTGAAGGCAGCTCTTTCAGTCCGCGCTGCTCCCGGGGGAGGCAGGAGGAAAGTGAGTGCCGGTGCCCGAGCAGCCTCGTGTGTGTGACTGGATAGGAGGAGCAGTTGGGCGACTGCATATAGAGGAATTGATCTTTCCATATTCCTCCTGCAGCTGCTGAATGCCTGATTCTCCTCCTCTCCTTCCTGCAGGCATTCAGCGGCTGCAGGAGGAATATGGAAGGATCAACTCCTCTATCCGCAGCTGCCCCACCGCTCCTCCTATCCAACTTCTTTTGATGGCCCCCCCAGTGCTGTCCAGCCCCCCCAGTGCTCTTTAGCCCCCCCAGTGCTCTTTAGCCCCCCCACTGCTTTTTAGCCCCCCCACTGCTCTTTAGCCCTCCCCCCCAGTGCTTTTCAGCCTCCCCCCATGCTTTCTGGCTCCCCCAGTGCTCTCCACCCCCTGTGCTCCCTGGCTCCCTCCCTCAGTGATTTTCAGTTCCCCCATTGCTCTCAAGTACCCCCCCCCTGCTCTCCGTCCCCCTGGTTTTCCCTGCCCCCCCCCAGTGCTCCCTGCCCCCCCGTGCTATCCACCCCCCACGCCCTCCAACTCCCTGCAATGCTTTTCAAACCCTCCTTAATTCTCTCCAGTCCCCCCTAATACTCTCTAGTCCCCCCCCTGTGCCCTTCAGCTCCTCCAGTGCTCTCTGCGTCCCCTGTGTTCTCCAGACCCCCTAGTACTTTTCTATCTTCTATCATGTTTGCAGTCTCTGACCATCTCTTGTATCATGTCCGCAGTCTCTGACCATCTCTTGTATCATGTCTGCCATCTCTGACCATCTCTTGTATCATGTCTGCAGTCTCTGACCATCTCCTGTATCATGTTCTCAGTCTCTAACCATCTCTTGTATCATGTTTGCAGTCTCTGACCATCTCCTGTATCATCTCTGTAGTCTCTGACTATCTCCTGTATCATGTCTGCAGTCTCTGACCAGGTGGGGGGGGGGGGGGTCAGACTGCAAGGGCCACTGTGATGGGGGGTTTTGAAATATGTGCAATAAATATTCTTGAAAACATTACACATTTTTGTGGGTGTCTTAAGAATTTTAAAGTGTGGGGGGTGCCAGATATAGGATCCGCCCCGGGTGCCAAATGCTCTAGGTTTGCCACTGCATACAGCCAATAATGTCTAAACCCCTGGCAACAAAAGTGAGTACACCCCTAAGTGAAAATGTCCAAATTGGGCCCAATTAGCCATTTTCCCTCCCCGGTGTCATGTGACTTGTTAGTGTTACAAGGTCTCTGGTGTGAATGGGGAGCAGGTGTTTTTAATTTGGTGTTATCACTCTCTCACACTGGTCACTGGAAGTACAACATGGCACCTCATGGCAAAGAACTCTCTGAGGATCTGAAAAAAATTATTTTTGCTCTACATAAAGATGGCCTAGGCTATAAGAAGATTGCCAAGACCCTGAAACTGAGCTGCAGCATGGTGGCCAAGACCATATAGCGGTTTAATAAGACAGGTTCCACTCAGAACAGGCCTCGCCATGGTCGACCAAAGAAGTTGAGTGCACGTGCTCAGCGTCATATCCAGAGGTTGTCTTTGGGAAATAGAGGTATGAGTGCTGCCAGCATTGCTGCAGAGGTTGAAGGGGTGGGGGGTCATCCTGTCAGTGCTCAGACCATACGCCACACACTGCATCAAATTGGTCTGCATGGATGTCATCCCAGAAGGAAGCCTCTTTTAAAGATGATGCAAAAGAAAGCCCACAAACAGTTTGCTGAAGACAAGCAGACTAAAGACATGGATTACTGGAACCATGTCTTGTAGTCTGATGAGACCAAGATAAACTTATTTGGTTCAGATGGTGTTAAGTGTGTGTGGCGGCAACCTGGTGAGGAGTACAAAGACAAGTGTGTCTTGCCTACAGTCAAGCATGGTGGTGGGAGTGTCATGGTCTGGTGCTCCATGAGTGCTGCCGACACTGGGAAGCTACAGTTCATTGAGGGAACCATGAATGCCAACATGTACTGTGACATACTGAAGCAGAGCATGATCCCCTCCCTTCGGAGATGGGGCCGCTGGGCAGTATTCCAACATAATGACCCCAAACACACCTCCAAGACAACCGCTGCCTTGCTTATGAAGCTAAAGGTAAAGGTAATGGATTGGCCAAGCATGTCTCCAGACCTAAACCCTATTTAGCATCTGTGGTAAATCCTCAAACGGAAGGTGGAAGAGTGAAAGGTCTCTAACATCCACCAGCTCCGTGATGTCGTCATGGGGGAGTGGAAGAGCACTCCAGTGGCAACCTGTGAAGCTCTGGTGAACTCCATGCCCAAGAGGGTTAAGGTAGTGCTGCAAAATAATGGTGGCAACACAAAATATTGACACTTTGGGCCCAATTTGGACATTTTAACTTAGGGGTGTACTCACTTTTGTTTCCAGCAGTTTAAACAGTGTGTTGAGTTATTTTGAGGGGACAGAAAACTGACACTGTTATACAAGCTGTACACACCCTACTTTGCACTGTAGCAAAGTGTGATTTCTTCAGTGTCGTCACATGAAAAGTTATAATAAAATATTTACAAAAATGTGAGGGGTGTGCTCACTTTTGTCAGATACTGTATGTGTCAGGTCCCATTAGAAAGTAATGGGCACAAACTCTGTAGAACAAACATCATCAGTGTTCATTAAAACATGCATGATTGCTCAAAAAAAAGGATATGGAACAGTATGACAGGGTTCCTAAAGATTAAGAGCCATGCCCCAAGTTGTACTGTAGTGCATTACCTAGCTGACACATTCATTTATGCTGTTACTTACACTGCATTTTATGTACTAACAGCACAGTGTACATTTTTTTGAGCTTGGTTAATGCATGCTTCCATATTTTAGTAACCATTTTTGGTGCTTCGTGGTGATCCTTCAAAATAGGTCCAACTCCAGCCAAGACCTTTTTTTATTTTTTATTTCTAATTTTATTTTGTTTTGAACAGACCTGGGAGAGAACTTCTGACACCCAGCACCTTTACAAGTCATAAAAAAAAACCTTATGAGACAAAAAACAACAATAAATCCTGACATAGGTTCTAAAATGTACTTATTCTACTAGTAAATTTGGTTTTTGATCTGCTACAGTCCCCACTGGGGAGGATTCCCTCTTACTACATGTCCAACACTTATGAAGTACACAAGAAATGTCTCTCACACAGGGACAGAGACAGCAATTATAACAGACAGGTTTTTAGACTAAATATTCAGATCCATAAATAAAATTAATTATGACAGTTTCCCTTTCACTTGTTACTTATTATCTTGACACTTTTGGCCTTACATGTAAGAGAGCTAACACTATCTTTCACTGGCAGGAAACATTTTTTTGCAGCCATACCATAAAATGTGCATTATTAGTAGCAACAAATAACAGATATTAAAATCATGCAGACTTTACTGGTACTAGAGAAGGACAGTACTAGAGAAGGACAGTAAAGCAACATTTTATAAAAAGTTTTTAAATTACAAAAAGTAAAAAAATCATATTGACTTATATTCATAAAACCATGAAGTAGGTGCATATTTGAATGATATAGGCCATATATTGAAAATTTCAACAATATTTCTTTGCTAGTAATTCAAGAGGTCGACGCATTTCACAAACATTGCTTCCTTATGACCTCAATATCTTGACTATACTGACTTGATTATAAGTAAAGAACATGCAATATCATATATAGCAAACATACTGTATCCATCTTGGACAACTTATGTGCAAGAAATAAAGCCCAGCTTGTTTAGTGCTTATTCTTTTGTTTCGGGGATTATCTTCTAAGTGTTATACCCTCTGTGATTTGTTTGAATATACACTAAGCCTTACTGCTAGGCCTGTATCAAATGTGGGAACAACAAAATGTATAATGAAGGTATACTGGACAGCCACTGAAATATCTGGTGAATATTTCAAATGAACAGACACACCAAGAGCAGTTTTGATAAAAAGCATAAAACAAAACTTTACTGGACATCAAAATACATAAAGTTCCTTACACATAAAATTTACCATAAACATTACACAAAATACCATGACTTAAACATACACTCCTATTCCCAATATCCCAAAATATCAAATAATGCTTAGTGCTGGTAGTTGAATGTCAACAGCTTACACTGGATAGCTGGAGTAACAAGACAGTAAGAAATCCTGGCTGCATGCTTGGTCTTTCCACAGCTCCAACTTGTTTATGAGGGCTGCACACCGCTCATTCAAATCTTCAGCTCTGCCTACAGAGGTTTGAAGACACTTGAAAACCACTGCAGGTTTAACTTTAAATGAGCTATTTCCTAAGTCATTTGCCTTGCTTGCAGTGTCTTCCAAACACTTGGTCACCTCTGCAAGCTGTTCCTTGAGCTCTGTTTGGGTATACCATTTTACCACTTAATTTAATTTATCAGGAGCACTATCCCGCAAACCATTCTCTCCACCATGCTCACTAGTTATTTCCTTTTTCTCTGCTGTGTGATTATTGGACGTGCCTGACACTCATCCAGATCATCATTATCATCAGAATAGGACACTCATCAGAAGACTGTAGCGTGTCTTCAGGATTCCATGTGGAATCCACAATCATCTTTCTCACTTTACACTTCTCCTCTAGGGCAGCTAGTCGACTTGCATTACTTTGCATATATCCTTTGGTCATAACCAACATCTCTTTCAATTCCTGCAACTTTTTCTCAAGCGTTTCATTCTTCTGCACCTCGTGGCAAAGGGCCTGCACAACTACCCACCCTGTAATGGCAGTGGCTTTCCGCTCCTTCTTAGAATATATGCTCAAATCAAAACGCAAAACCCGCGTACCAAGTTTAGTACCAAGGTCTGGATAGATTGGAGCAGCATATTTAATCAATTCCTCTGCAATAGGTTTCCATTACCCAGAACAGGCCCATGTTGGAATCACTCCATACTTAGAAGATGATGCTTGGTCTTGGGTGAGAGATAGTATTACACATGTATGGGAACATTTGTCATGAATCGGTTAAAAAAAATATCCACAACTGATACAAGCCAGTCACCTAATTTTCTGTGCTCCTTTATGTAGGATAATTTAACCGCATTTTTTGTATTTGGCCTTCTTGTTCTGTGCCACACAGCATACCACCTTTTTGCGCCATATGGCACACCACCGACATTGCTGGGCTTTATTTGGCACACGTAAGTTGTCCAAGATGGATACAGTATGTTTGCTATATATGATAAAAGATATAAAACTCTGCGCTAATGTTCTAATTGGATAAAAAGGAGGATATATAAAAAAATATATATATAAAAATATATAAATATATAGGAAGTGTATAATACGTTGGTAAATAGTGAATGATAAAATATAGGCTGCAGCCTCCCTAAATTATAGTCCGGAGACTATACTATAATTATAGCGAGGATACTAGGATCTCTCCTGCCGCAAGGATACACTTACATACCCGCTCTATACCCCTGTGTGGGGTGGGTATTTCTGGTGAGTGAGCTTTTTGTCAGAGGAATCACCCATCACCTCACCGCCCACCACGGGGTCACTCCTCATAGTTCACCATAAGAGCATTGGTACCTGCTATTTATACTTGCTATTTATATTTGAACTCTGTCTATTCCTGGCCACCACACTGGTTATACAGACTTGAATTACCCATATTGGACATTTTTTTTCCGTCGTTGTTGGATATTATAGATTTGGTTTCACTTGTTTTCACTCACCTCTATACCACAGTGTGCTGTATTAATGGGGTATTTTGTTATGCACAGAGCACTTTAATTTATTCATTAGTCTATATTGCACGAATAAGATTGTATTCAGTTTATGTTATATATTCGATACACTTTTTGCATATACTCCTTTGATCTAGATAATATTCCAGATCTTTCTCATCACCAACTATTTTCTATTAACACCTATCACTTTCATTGTCCACCGACATTTATACCTCATATTTCTTATAGTGTGGTTATTCCTTTATATATTTTCATATTTTTACACTGCACATATAGTTTTTGGTCATATCACTTACCAACATTTTTTGCACACTCATATTATTAGGCAGCGCCAACACCCTACCCTTTCATCGCCATTGCTATATATGATGTTGCATGTTATTTACTTAGAATTGATTATTGTACTTTTTTCCTCTTGGAGATATTGAGGTCCTGAGGAAGCATTGTTTGTGAAATGCGTTGACCTCTTGTATTACTTGCAAAGAGATATTGTGAAGGTCTTTAATTAATTTCCTGTATCATCCAAATAAGCACCTACTTCATGGTTTTATGAATATAAGTCAATGTGATTTTTTTAACTTTTTGATAAAAACATTTTTCATGAAATTTTGCTTCACTGTCCTCCTCTGGTACCAGTAAAGTCTGCAAGGTTTTAATATCTATTTTTTGACTGTTAATTATGGATGAGGTACCAATATATAGCCTATACTCAATTTTATATCTAACAACAAATAAGATAAACAATCACAAACCTGGCCAGCTCTTTTGATACACCTTGCTGCCTGTTTTGGAGTTTCCAAACTGCTTTGTAATGTGGCACTTCTGGCTGTTCCCAAAGGCATTGATTTAGCTGGATTGGTCATTTCATATTTTGTTTCCTCAATTACATTTATTGCTGTTGAAGTTTTAGGGTCACCATCAAGCGTATGGTTCATTCGGATAGTATGATACTTTTCACTAGCTGGGTGGAAATATCCTAGATCGGAGAACAAGAAATTGGACACATTTATGAGTTTAAGATTTATATGATGATGTTGCTACCTATAATGAGCAAATTAGCTAAAGTGATCCTATGTAAAGGCTATGCACACCAAATATTTACATATACTGTAGACTCCCACACCCTCCGACTGATATTGTGAAATGGAATAGTACTTCTTGGTTGTGGTTATTAACTGTCCTTATTGAAAGGCATAAAATGAAAATGTGTGACAACTTTAATTATATGTGAAAATGATGATCAGGTGCGCTAGCCCTAGAAATACAGATAACACAACATAAAAATATATGTGTTGGTGAAATAAAATATAAACAAATAATCAAATATAAATGAGACCAATTGTCCAAAGATAAATCTGTTCGGTGTGATTCAATAAACAATCCAGTGAAACACCAATGAATCTCAAACAATAGTGTCCATATAAAGGTGATAAACAGTCCAAATGAAAATGAATCTAAAGTCGGTGATGTAAATACAATTTCAGTCTGGAAAGTGCAAGCCTTGTGATAGATTAGGTTCAGAGACCCACCACCAGCTTAGCCTCTTACCAAAAGATGGAAGTTTAAGGGCATGTAGAAATATCACTGCTCCAGAGATCACGCAGTTTCAGAAAGATTACGAGTCACCCAAGTGACACACTTAGACACAGGTAATGCCTAAACTCTTACCAGACAGAGCTTGAAAGAAAGCCTGGAACTATCCTGTGTTAAGGTCCTGCTTGGGAACACTGCGCGTTTGCCAGGTGTTATGATCTCGGGTGTCTTTTACCTCAATAGTATGGGGACACAAGAGAGGGGACCGCCATGGTGCATTATCGACAAACGGTTTTATTAATAAAGAAAAAAATGCACTTACAACATTGCAGACAATATTCGTGGGGTCCCTCAAAATGAAGCAGAGTGGCGGTGGCCGCCTGCAGCGCGGACCGCCGTCTCGGTCTACTGGTGATGACGCGGCGCCTCCTCTCTGACGCGTTTCCCCCGACAGGGCATCCACTATCTCAGTGAGGCATTACCTGTGTGCAAGTGTGGGTGACTCGTAATCTTTCTGCAACTGCTTGATCTCTGGAGCAGTGATATTTCTACATGCCCTTAAACTTCCATCTTTTGGTAAGAGGCTAAGCTGGTGGTGGGTCTCTGTACCTAATCTATCACAAGGCTTGCACTTTCCAGACTGAAATTGTATTTACATCACCGACTTTAGATTCATTTTCATTTGGACTGTTTATCACCTTTATATGGACACTATTGTTTGAGATTCATTGGTGTTTCACTGGATTGTTTATTGAATCACACCGAACAGATTTATCTTTGGACAATTGGTCTAATTTATATTTGATTATTTGTTTATATTTTATTTCACCAACACATATATTTTTATGTTGTGTTATCTGTATTTCTAGGGCTAGCGCACCTGATCATCATTTTCACATTACATATTTTCATTCTAAGGTAGCAGCACCCCTTATTTGAATCAGCACACTTTTTCTCACATATTTAACTTTAATTATATGTATGTTCTAGGGTGGCCTGTCGCTAACTGTAACACATGTCAAACAATGATATTTATATACGTACATGTACTAAAAACTTTTTTTTTTAATAAAACTTCTTTAAAAAAAAAAAACAAAAATAGGGGGAAATGGGTTGTAAATAAAATACGTAAAATATTTTTGTATTTGATTGTATGCATTGAGTTGAAAATTATTAAAATTTAAATAAAAAAATAAAAAAATATTTACATATACTGAACAAACAGTAAAATCACTTAAAAATAAGCCATCACTTTTGTATCAGTAGATATTGTGGAGGCCCGTCTTTTCTAATTTCACAACAGTGGCGCTGAAATCTAAGCTTTTTTCTATGAGAGCAAAATCTTGGCAAGACAGCCCTCTATTATAAACAACCAGCAGACATTTGTAAGCTGTTAGAAAGCAACTTAAAACAAACCTTACTTCAGTCTTTAGCCCCATACACACTATGAGAAAATGGGGCGATTGATTGGCTGGTTTCTCTCGATGCAAGTTGGAACCGAGGATAGAAACAATGTATGAAAATTCTCATACGACAAAGGCTTTCTTTTTGTTATTTGCTGTTTCTGATCATGGGCAGTCTTTTGGACCTAATATTTCTCATATGAAAATCGTACGAAAACAGTACACATTAAACGAAAATCGTTAGTTTTGTTCCCGCACGAGAAAAATTCGGAAATTTCCTTTTTGGAATCGGCTGTCAAAAGTTGTGTACACGCTATTAGAAAATCGTACAATCGTTCCTCAGGCGAAAATGTTCACCTGATTTTCTTATAGTGTGTACGGCCATTTGTTGCGAACTTGGAGGATTTTTTAGCTACTTGCTGCTATTCTCTAAATATTATCTAAAGATATGCCGTGCCAGGATGGACAGGCAGGCTCAGTCATTTATATATACTTGATCGGACCTCTTCCAGGTTGGGAGTGCACAGCCTGCCCGCTCAGGCGTGCAGTGTGACCCTCCTGTGAGTGTTATGTCCACTAGTCAGAGAGGAATACTGTTACTGGGATCGGTAACTGGGCTATAATGTGATCCCTATGATTGGTCATAGCGATCACATCATAACAATGTAAGCAACCTGTCATGAATGACTTTCCATTCATGAATAGCTTGCTTACTGTTGTGATTTGTGATTGGCCCATGTGATTAGCTTAGCCAATCACAGATCACAACAAAAAGCAAGCTGTTCATGAATGGTTAACCCATTCAGAACAGCTAAAACTATTGCTTATACAGTGATCATCATGGCATAAGCAATAACAGCATAAAAAAAAAATACCAGAGTTTAACCACTTGCCAACCAGCCGCCGCAGTTGTACTGCGGCAGGTCGGCAGGTTCCCACGAATTGCTGTAAATGTACAGTGGTTCGTAGGAGCGCTCCTGTGGGCGCAGGCAACGCCGAAAGGCACGTTCCCCCGTCCTGCCTGCGCCCACTTGACAGCGGGAAAACCGAGGTGCGAGGTCAGCGGCCGTGATTGCCGCTGGGCACCCGCGATCGCTCCCCGTGGAGAGAGATTGGCGGTCTGCCGTTGTAAACACAGCAGACTGTTGTTCTCTCTGCTATCAACACAGAGCCCCTGTGTTCCTGCTATTTAGGACACAGGTCTCTGTGTTGATGTTACAAGCCCACCCCCTAGGCACCCTAGGCTCACACTTAACCCTTTGATCGTCCCTGGGTTAACCTCTTCCCTGCCAGTGTCATTATTACAGTAACAGTATTATACCAGTGGATATACCAGCAAAAGCAAAATGGGTGGAGGATATTGGGACCATATCAGATGCTCAATGGGCAGAGGCATTGTCAATGTTATCTATGGTCTCCCTATCCCCTACACATAGTTTGAATTATTTATAGAGCATAGATCTTATCATAACCCAGAAAAGTTGTTTAAGTGGCGAAGGCGGGACAAAGCAATATGCCCAAAATGCAATCAGGACCCTGAAAATTGAATACATATGCTATGGTGGTGCCCTAATCTGCATCGCTATTGGCAGGAAGCAATCTCTATTATTAATTTGGTTTTTGGGGTGGGTTTATTAGCGGAACACAGGTTAGGCTTGCTGACTCTATTGGATAGAACAAGAATAATACTTTTGTTGCGATAGCACGGTGTCTTTTTATTGCCCGTAAACTTATTGCAGGAAAGTCGCTCATACCTCATCCCCCAACAGTTGAAGGGTGGATAACACAAATTGAGGAGAATATACTTAAAGAAAAATTGACTTTCTTGCATAGAGGTTGTCCAGAGGAATTTGTTAAAATCTGGAAGAAATGGTTGATCATTGATCATTGATGTGAACTGAGCAGGGGATGATGAAGGGGGGAGTGTTGGGAGCAGAAAATGTGTGTGTATATATATATATATATATATATATATATATATATATATATATATATATATGTAAAAAAAAAAATTTTCTTTTCTTCTTTTCCTGTTTGGGTTTGTGGGGTACTGTGTATATGAGGAAATGTTTATGTGTTGTATAAAAGAAAATGTTCAATAAAAAATTACGTGATTAAAAAAAAAAAAACAATTATAAAAGAAAATTTGGCCATTTATTAGGAAATTGAATATTTAAGTATAAATACAGATGTACCATTTTTATTGTTCCAGTTTTCAGCATTTTCTCTTGGTATGTTAGTAATTACTCCCCCGAGATGTAAATCAGAGGAAGATCTGTAGTTTTCTCTCCATGCAGACACAGGAAACTGTGAAGGTCTTTGGAGGCCTGGTTCATAGTCACGAGACTGCAGAGTTGCATTGCCATAAATATTACCCCTATCACTTCGCAGTTTTGAAGTATAACCTGTGTAACTAAGAAAACATACCAGTAAATTAAAAACATTGCATTGATAAAGTCTGTTTTAGCTTTATATGTTATTTATAAAGTTCTTATACCTTAGTCAAAAACATTTGCTGCAATCGACCCCCTTCTGAAGCACTCACACCATTGCTCGTCATTGCTATACCATTGTATAGTATAGTATATACATATTGTAAATGGCGCACCTTTAATGACTGTGGTAAATCATGCATGGCACAGGGACACACAGAAAAACTCCCAAGCAGGTTTGTCCTGCACTTTTAGGCCTCATGCACAATGGACATTATAAAAACGCCAGTAGCTTTGTAGTGAGTTTTTCAGCGTTTTTTAACTTTTTTGCATTGGCGTTTTTGAGCGTTTTTTGGCGTTTTTAGCTAAAAATCACCTCTGCTATTTTAGTAACTCCACAATTCCCCACAATGCAATGCTTGCCAGAACTGCATCGCATGGGTGTTCACATCCATGCGATAAGATTTAGGTGCGGGGAAAAAAAGGGTCCTACAACATTTTGGTGAAAATGTGGACCCTTTTTTCCCCGCATCAAAATCGCATTGCATGGGTGTGAACACCCATACGATGCGATTCTGTCAAGCTCACTGCATTTTGCAATCTGTTTCGGGGATGTCGTTCATGGAACATTAAGCCCCCGTTCACATCAGACAGATTTGACATGCGATTTGACATGTCAAATCGCATGCCAAATCAGAGCCTATTGCCGGTCACGTCACTATGCAAATTGGTGCAACCCTTACATAGTTTCTGAGGTTGAAAAAAGACATCAGTCAATCCAGTCAACCCTGACTTTGCGGTGCCGCACCAATTCCCAGAAGTAGTTTCTGCACTACTTTTGGCGACTTCAGGGCGAATTCCATAGACATCTGTGCATGAACCCGTACAGATGTCTGTCCAATCGCCCCCTAAGTCACATTGAAATGCGAATTTGAAATGGTGCGCGTTCAGCTAAATTATTTCAAACCCTCCCTCAGTGTGAATCGTTGCCGTTGCCAGCAATAGGCTCCGATTTGACATGCAATTCGACATGACAAATCGCATGCCAAATTGGCACAATGTCAACAGGGCTTCATGTTCCATGAACAATACCCTGAAACAGATTGCAAAATGTAGTGTGCTTGCCAGAATTGCATCGCATGGGTGTTCACACACATGTAATGCAATTAGGTGTGAAGAAATAAAGGGTCCTACAACATTTTGGTGCAAATGTGATGCAATTTGAGTCATACAAAATATACGTTTCAAATCGCATCGCACAGACATCACATGTGATGTGCACAGGAATGCGGTGCGTTTTTGGTGCAAACCACATGCGGTGTTCAGCATGCACCAGTGTGAACCCAGGCTATGTTCCATGAACGACACCTCCAAACAGAACCCAGGCTTAAAAAAGCGATGGAACCAAAAACATCAAAAAACACCAGTTAGCGTTTATCTGCGTTTTTTTGGCATTTATCAGCGTTTATTGACGTTAGAGCATTTTTACAGTTGAAAAACGCCACTCAAAACCCACCAGTTTTGAATTTTCTTTTTAAAGCCAGAAACGCCCCCGTCAAAAACTGCTGATAACAGCCTATGTGTGCATGGACACATAGGATAACATGCTGGAGAGTTTACTGGCTGCAGAAAAAAACATCTGACGCCAAAAACAGCCGCTGTAAAAATGCCCAGTGTGCATGAGGCCTTATTTAGCAGTGCAGCTAACACATGTTCTATGCAGGAGGGCTTTATACAGCAAGTCTTTAGCATAAAACATCTGCTTGTCTGAACCACTAACTAAACATAGGTCACTTCCTAACTCATAATGCTAATAGTATTAACCCAAATTGGTTCTCCGAAATAAACAGGCAGCATTTGTACCTTTGGTGTTCTATTGTTATCAGTCTTTCCAGCCAGCAGCAGGCTCTAACAGCAGAGAAGGTGATAAAAGAGGAAGCCCTGAGCACCAGCCAGTTCAGATATAAAAGTGCCTGTGGACAACTGAGACTTATTAATAAGGTCTGGTCAACGGGTAAGTAATGGACCAAGGCAAGGCTTTTTTTCTCAGAGGTGCAGGTACTCCTTCCCTCTGAGTCACCCTTGTCTCGGCCCCCTACCCACCTCCGAGCAACGTTCCATGGTTCCACCCCCTATGCACCTCCCAGCATCGCCCTTTTAAAGGAATACAGAATCAAGTATCATTTTATGGTGCTTTGTATTGAATTTGTTAACCACTTCAGGACCGGAAGGTTTTACCCCCTTAATGACCAATCGCCATTTTTTGCGATTTGGCACTGCGTTACTTTAATGGACAATTGCGCAGTCGTGCGATGCTGTACCCAAAAAAAATTGATGTCCTTTTTTTCCCCACAAATAGAGATTTCCTTTGGTGGTATTTGATTACCTGTGCAATTGTTATTTTTTGTGCTATAAACAAAAAAAGAGTGACAATTCTGAAAAAAAACGAAAAAAAAAAAAACAATATTTTTCACATTTCCAATAAAAAAAAAAAAATTAAATCTAATTTTTTCATCATTTTAGGCCAATTTGCATTCTGCTACATACTTTTGGTAAAAAAAATCCCAATAGGCGTATTTTGATTGGTTTGCGGAAAAGTTATCGTGGCTACTAGGGGAAAGATTTATGTAATTTTTATTTGTTTCATTTTTTTTACTAGTAATGGCGGCGATCAGCGATTTTTAGCAGGACTACGGCATTGCAGCAGACAGATCAGACCCCTAACTGACATTTTTGACATTTTTGGGGGGACCAGTGACATTACTACAGTAATCAGTGCTAAAAATATGTACTGTTACTGTAATAATGACACTGGCAGGGAAGGGGTTAACTTAGGGGCGATCAAAGGGTTAAGTGTGAGCCTAGGGGGTGTTTTCTAACTGTGAGGGGGATGGGCTTGTGGAATCAACACAATAGGAGGATCACTGGTGCTCTGTGCGGATTCCAGAGAGAACAATGGTCTACTGTGTTTACAACACCTCTCTTCATGGGGAGCAATCGCGGGTGCCCTGGCCTCATGAATCAGCTTCCCCGCTGGCTAATGGGGGCACACACGCCCCCTCAGGATCTCTCCCGCGGATCGCTGTACAGGTATGGCGATTCACGCAGCTGAGCCAGCCTGCCGCAGTATATCTGCGGCGGGAAGTCAGCAAGTGGTTAATGATAACAAGACAAACAGTAAAATAGATCCCCTGTAGCCAACAACAATAGCCTTCCCCCAGCAACAATGGCCCCCCGCAACCAATTACCCCCCAGCAACATTAGCCCCCCCCGCAACAAATACCCCCCAGAAACAATAGTCCCCCCAGCAACATTAGATCCACCCCAGAAAAAATACAACCCGAGAGGGTTTGTCCGCCAGTGGCAATAGATTCATCTAAGCAACAATAGACCCCCCGCAACAGAATAACCCCCAGCAACAATAAACCCCCCTGCAACAAAATAATCCCCAGCAACCAAAAGATACACCCCAGCATCACTAGACCCCCCCTGCAAACAAAATAACCTGCAGCAACAATAGTTCCACCCCAGCAACAATAGAGCCCCTCCCCCAGCAAAAATACACCCCAAGAGGATTTGTCCACCAGCAACATTACATCACTGAGCAGCCAGCGTTAATGGACTCTCAGATAGCCAGAAAAAACAGACCTCTCCCTCAACAGTAGATCCCCCCTAGCAAAAATGAACCCCCACCAACAATAGATTCCCCACACCAGCAAAAATAGACTCCCCCCAGCAACTACAGATCCCCTAGCATCAATAGACCATCTAGCACACTTCAGCACCTCTTGCCATTACATACATGTAATGCTAGAGGTGCTGGAACTGCGTTCCCCCACGTTCCTGCTGAAAAAAAGCCCTGGACATAGGAATGGAGGTTTATTCCCACCCATAGCTCTACAAAGCCTTTAGAACCCAGGCCAGAAGGTATTAATATTCTGAGAAAACAACATGCTACTGTCTCCATAGGAGACACAAACTCGGGAGCCCCTGACCATGTGTGTGAGAGATTTGTAGATGGCATATATACACCGTCCACAATCCTGACACCCAGTGCCTCACAATCATACAGTATCTCAAAAAAGTGAGTACACCTAGTGATGTATTTAGGTTTTGTGCTGCCCTAGACCTGACTAAACTCGCGCACCCCCTAATTTAAAGATGACCACCCCTTCCTGCCAAGGCCACACCCCTTCCTGTTTAAGACCCCCCCCCTGTCATCTGCAAACCATGCCTTCCTCTTAAGGCTTCACCAAGGCAGCGGCTGGTGTGAATGGACCCTAACCTGTGTTGAGAGGCTTTTGCCTGCTTCAAGTTGGTTTTCCATACCTATGCAATTCTTTTGGAATGCAAAATCTGCATCAAGCACAGGTAAATGCAGGTCAGAAAGGAGGTCAAGTGCACCTGTCAATGAATTCTGAATGATCACTGAAACATCCCAAACTGATGTCAGAACAAATGCCATTGCCAAGTGATAACAAAAGCACTTCCAGTGGTGGAAGTGCTCATATTCACCTGATAAAATACCCCTAAATGACATCACATTGGGCCAGCAGATAGGGTTGGGCTAAATACATATTTGTGGATTATTGGACATACAATGCTGATCTGGCAACAGATAGCTGTCAGTGCCATTTTTCCAAGGAGGAACACTGAGGATGGGGACCTGCCCAACTACAGTTCCATTTGAAGGTGGTCATGTGACATTCACAAATCAGTTTAATAGTCAAAGCATTAGCAGTCAATCAGGCCAAAAATTACCCCAAAATTTGTCAACACACAGACTGAAAGATCTTTTACTTGTGTATGTTTAATTACAATACATATTGCTAAATAAAACAGGATTAACTGGCATTAAGATTTTCCTATAGAGAAAAACCTAAGACAAATAAGCAGGTTGCAAAAGCCATGAACAAAATAGTATATGTTCCAGCTTTACTTCTCATCCAGAAGACTACAAAAGCCCGGTATGCCGCAGAGGAGGGTAGGCGGAGCATTAGGCTGCTAAGACCCGTTGCCAGAGCCACACTTACTAGTATTGGCGGCCGCCAGTTTTATTGAGTGCAGCCGCCAGTCATTGGCCGCCGGCCAGTATTATCATACTGACAGCAGAGCTGCCGCTTTATGGGGGCGCCAGACCGATTTGCCTCCTAGGCCCTGCCACTCGGCCCAGTCCGGCCCATAAGACTGACAAGTGGTGGGGACTCTTTTCGTGCAGGAGCCAGGAGGAGGATGTTTTTTTCATGCGGGGGCAGCTTTTTTGACGCCCCCCACCCTGCAAAGTGCCGCCCTAGGCCTGGGCCTTGTTGGCCTAGGCCAAGATACAGCGTTGAGTACACCCTTCACATTTTTGTAAAAATTTTATTATATCTTTTCATGCGACGACACTGAAAAAATGACACTTTGCTACAATGTAAAGTAGTGAGTGTACAGCTTGTATAACAGTGTAAATTTGCTGTCCCCTCAAAATAACTCAACACACAGCCATTAATGTCTAAACTGCTGCCAACAAAAGTGAAAATGTGCAAATTGGGCTCAAAGTGTCATTATTTTGTGTGTCCACCATTATTTTCCAGCACTGCCCTAACCCTCTTGGGCATGGAGTTCACCAGAGCTTCACAGGTTGCCACTGGAGTCCTCTTCTACTCCTCCAGGATGACATCACAAAGCTGGTGGATGTTAAAGACCTTGCACTCCTCCACCTTCCGTTTGAGGATGCCCCACAGATGCTCAATAGGGTTTAGGTCTGGAGACATGCTTGGCCAGTCCATCACCTTTACCCTCAGCTTCTTTAGCAATGCAGTGGTTGTCTTGGAAGGGTGTTTGAGGTCGTTATCATGTTGGAATACTGCCCTGCTTCCCAGTCTCCGAAGGGAGGGGATCATGCTCTGTCTCAGTATGTCACAGTACATGTTGGCATTCATAGTTCCCTCAATGAACTGTAGCTCCCCAGTGTCGGCAGCACTCATGTAGCCCCAGACCATGACACTCCCAAAACCATGTTTGCCTGTAGGCAAGAAACACTTGTCTTTGTCTACAGTGCCTTGAAAAAGTATTTATGCCCTTTGAAATTTCCCTCATTTTGTCATGTTGTAACCAAAAACGTAAATGTATTTTATTGGCATTTTATGTGATAGACCAACACAAAGTGGCACATAATTGTAAAGTGGAAGGAAAATGATAAAATTGTTTTCAACATTTTTTACAAAACAATATGTGAAAAGTGTGGCGTGCCTTTGTATTCAGACCCCCTGAGTCAATATTTTGTAGAACCACCTTTCGCTGCAATTACAGCTGCAAGTCTTTTTGGGTGTCTCTCTACCAGCTTTGCACATCTAGAGAGTGAAATTGTTGCCCATTCTTCTTTGCAAAATAGCTCAAGCTCTGTCAGATTGTATGGAGAGCGTCTGTGAACAGCAATTTTCAAGTCTTGCCACAGATTATCATTTGGATTTAAGTCTGGACTTTGACTGGGCCATTCTAACACATGAATATTATTTAACCACTTTACCACCGGAGGATTTTCCTGCTAAAAGACCAGGGGTTATTTTGCGATTTTTTACTGCGTGACTTTAACGGACAATCGCGCGGTCGTGCGACGCTGTACCTAAACGAATTTCACGTCCTTTTTTTCCCACAAACAGAGCTTTCTTTTGGTGGTATTTGATCACCTGTGCGATTTTTTGATCACGCGCTATAAACAAAAAAAGAGCGTAATTTTTGCAAAAACAACAATATTTTTCACTTTTTTTTATATGAAATTCCCCCAAAAAAAAATGTAAAAATCAAAATTTTTTAAAATTTTCGGCCAATTTGTTTTACGCTACCTATGTTTGGTAAAAAAAATCGCAAAAAGCGTATTTTGATTGGTTTGCGCAAAAGTTATCGCGTTTACTAACAAAGGGAAAGATTTTTGTCATTTTTGGTGTTTTTTTTTTTAACGAGTAATGGCGGCGATCTGCGATTTTTTTTGCGGTACTGCGACATTGCGGCGGACAGATCGGACCCTTGACTGACATTTTTGACACTTTTGGGGGTACCAGTGACATTACTGCAGTAATCAGTGCTATATATATGCACTGTTACTGCAAAAATGACACTGGCAGGGAAGGGGTTAACAGTATTGGACAGGGAGGGGTTAAGTGTGTCCTAGGGGCGTGATTCTAACTGTGTAGGGACATGTCTACTAGTGTAAAAACAAAGATCAACAGTTCTACATAGTAGAACTGTTTGATCTTCACTTTTACACAGGGAGAACTGACAGGTGGCTTGTTTACACAAGCCGCTCTGTCTTTCTCCCGCTGTAGCGGCGATCGTAGTGTGACCGGCGGACATCGGGTCCGCCAGTCACACTCCCGCACTCCTCCGTGAACGAGCCGAGGCGGGCGCGCGCCTCGGCGGGCGCGCGCCCGCCCGCTATTGGCTCTGGAAGGAGTGACAGGCGAGCGACGTAGACCTACGTCACTCTGCCTGGCCGGGGCCGACTGCCGCAGTAAATATACTGTGCGCAGTCGGCAAGCGGTTAATCTAAACCATTCCATTGTAGCTCTTGCTGTATGTTCAGGGTCGTTGTCCTACTGGAAGGTGAACCTCTGCCCCAGTCTCAAGTCTTTTGCAGACTCCAACAGGTTTTTTTGAAAGACGGCCCTGTATTTGGCTCCATCCATCTTCCTATCAACTCTGACCAGCTTCTCTGTCCCTGCTGAGGAAAAGCATCCCCACAACACAATGCTGCTGCCACCATCGTAGTTCACGGTGGGGATGGTGTGTTCAGGGTGATGTGCAGTGTTAGTTTTTTGCCACGCATAGCGTTTTGCTTTTAGGCCGAAAAGTTCAATTTTGGTCTCATCTGACCAGAGCACCTTCTTCCACATGTTTGCTGTGTCTCCCACGAGGCTTCTCGCAAACTGCAAACGGGACTTCCTATGGCTTTCTTTCAACAATGGCTTTCTTCTTGTCTCTCTTTCATTAAGACCAGATTTGTGGAGTGCATGACTAATTGTTGTCTTGTTGACAGATTTTCCCGACCCGAGCTGTGGATCTCTGCAGCTCCCCCAGAGTTACCATGTGTGTCGCTCTCTCTTCTCTCTCCCCCCCCCCCAGGGTGTTGCCAGCCAATAGGAGCACTAGGTTGTGTGTCCTCCAGCCGGCCTTTCTCCTCTTCCTTCCTTGCTATGCCACTGGAGCTCTGGTATCTACTTGATCCCCCTTTGACCCCCCCACTGCTGGCTGTGTGTGGGCAGCTGGTGACAGGGGAAGCTGCATGTGTGAGCACTCTGCCCCCTCCCACTTGGATGTGCCTTTCACTAAGGATCATGGGATATATAGTCCATAAAGGGGCGCAGTGCAATGTAAGTGAATGGCTACAACCAGTGGCGTAGCGTGGGGGGTGCAGGGGGGCCGGGCCGCACCGGGCACAACATCTGGGGGGGGCGCATCCGCAGTGTTACTCTTGTCTGTCTGACTTTGACATACACAGTTCACACACTGTCTGCGGCTGCCTCCATCTTTAGGCTGGGATATGTCCAGCGCAGCCGCCTTATGGCTGAAAATGGCGGGTCGGGGCGGGGCTGGACTGTGCCTCCCCTGTCCATTGGCGTAGGGTGGGGTGGCATTGCAAGCCAAGCCCCGCCTATGCCGCCTCTCTTCACTGCTCAGTCAGTTTAGCAGCGAGTGAGTCAGCAGCCTGGTGCTGTCACAGAGTGTTTTTTTTTTCTAATCACCTGATTAGAGCCAGAGGCTCTAATAGGCTTCAAAAAAAGGTGGACCTGGGGCGCAGAGCAGTGCGCCCGGAGGCCACCCATTGTGTGACAATAGCGAATGAAAATTCGCTGTTGTCACACGGATCCTCCTCCTGGCCAATCAGGAAGCGGGTCTGAGACCTGCTTCCTGATTGGCCGAAAGGTGATCGCATGCCATTGGCCGAGGAGTAGGCAGGAGGACTCTGAGACGCGGGGAACTAAGGAAAAGCCGCCGCTGCAGGTAAGTCTCTCTGCATTGAAGGGGGCATGCTGGTCTGTCTGCATTAAAAGGCGGCACGATGATCTCTCTGCATTGAAGGGGGGCACGCTGGTAATTCTGCATTGAAAGGGAGCACGCTGGTCTCTCTGCATTGAAAGGGGGCACACTGGTCATTCTGCATTGAAAGGGGGCACGCTGGTCATTCTGCATTGAAAGGGGGCACACTGGTCTCTCTGCATTGAAAGGGGGCACGCTGGTCTCTCTGCATTGAATGGGGGCACGCTGGTCATTCTGCATTGAAAGGGGGAACGCTGGTCTCTCTGCATTGAAAGGGGGCATGCTGGTCATTCTGCATTGAAAGGGGGCACGCTGTTCATTCTGCATTGAAAGGGGGTACGCTGGTCATTCTGCATTGAAAGGGGGCACACTGGTCTCTCTGCATTGAAAGGGGGCACGCTGGTCCTTCTGCATTGAAAGGGGGCACGCTGATCATTCTGCATTGAAAGGGGGCACGCTGGTCATTCTGCATTGAAAGGGGGCACGCTGGTCTCTCTGCATTGAAAGGGGGCACGCTGGTCATTCTGCATTGAAAGGGGGCACGCTGGTCTCTCTGCGTTGAAAGGGGGCACGCTGGTCATTCAAACTTGTATTTAGATGCATTTTACTTTAATTACATTAGTATTTTCATAACAAACAATACATGTGCTTAGGGGGTAAGGGTTTATTTAACTAATCTAGTGGAAGAGACTCGAGTGCTAAAATCCCGCGGGTTAGGGGGCGCAAATTACTTGCCTTGCCCCGGGTGATGACAACCCACGCTACGCCACTGGCTACAACACCCAGGATTCTCTGCAAATAGGAAGAGGAAAGGGACAGCATTTTCCCAGGCAACCTACGCGAGATCAGGGCTGACAGTGCAGGGTAACTAGTGCATGAGTGCCTGTTGCTGTGAATGCCTACACAGAGAGCAGAGCCTGGTGTGCAGGGACAGGAGCTGAGCATACTTGCTGTGTCCTTAGAGCCCAAGGATGGAGCCCGTGAGGACCAGAGCGAGAGTCTGAGTCACAGACATTCACTGTATCCTCGGACCGGAGCTGGGGAAACCCATCACAGCGTGTGCCTACAGCATTGAGGACCTGATTGGTGAGTACTTGATTGGGAGGACATGATAGTGAGGAATGAGACTTCTGGGACAGCAGGCTGCCAAATGATTTGGACTAGACCTGTGATGAGCAGAACTACACAGCCCAACCCCTCCTGCATACAGTTAATGCCTATAAAGACTGTTCCTTGCCTAGCAGCCCACCAGCCATGCATGGTACAGTGTTAAAGGGACAGCTAAAAATGAAAGCGCCCCGTCCCTCTGAGTTTGCGCGCAGAATCGAACGCATACCTAAGTCAAGCCCACATATGTAAACGGTGTACAAACCACACATGTGAGGTATCGCCACGATCGTTACAGTGAAAACAATAATTCTAGCACTAGAACTCCTCTGTAATTCTAAACAGGAAACCTGTAAAAAAATGTAAAATGTCCCCTATGGAGATTTTTAAGTACCGTAGTTTGTCACCGTTCCACAAGGATGCGCAAATTTGAAGCATGATGAGTTAGGTATCTATTTACTCAGCGTAACATCATCTTTCACATTATACAAAAAAATTGGGCTAACTTTACTGTCCTTTTTTTAAATTTAATTCATGAAAGTGTATTTTTTTCCAAAAAACTTGCGTTTGAAACACCGCTGCGCAAATACAGTGTGACAAACTATTGCAACGACTGCCATTTTATTCTTTAGGGTCTCTGCTAAAATACACATATATATATATATATATATATATATATATATATAAAATGTTTAGTATTTACTAGCAAAAAATACTATTTTAAACTTATAAACAACAAATTTCAGAAAAAAGCCTGGTCCATAAGTGGTTAAAAGAGGCGGTGAGGAGGACGTCGACTATCTTCCTGTCAGTAGCCTCTGGAGAGCGATCCAAACACTGACTTCAAAGGCATGGGAGATTTAGGCACATTTAGGCACATGTCTAAAACTATCCTTAACCACTTAAGCCCCGGAGGATTTGGCTGCTCAAAGACCAGGGCCTATTTTGAGATTCGGCACTGCGTGACTTTAACGGACAATTGCGCGGTCGTGCGATGCTGTACCCAAATGAAATTGATGTCCTTTTTTTCCCACAAACAGGGATTTCTTTTGGTGGTATTTGATCACCTGTGCGATTATTATTTTTTGCGCTATAAACAAAAAAAGAGCGTCAATTTTGAAAAAATAACAATATTTTTCTAATTTTTTTTATATGAAATTCCCCCAAAAAATGTAAAAAATCAAATTTTTTTTTAACATTTTAGGCCAATTTGTTTTCTGCTACATATTTTTGGTGAAAATCGCAATAAGCGTATTTTGATTGGTTTGCGCAAAAGTTATTGCGTTTACTAACTAAGGGAAAGATTTATGTCATTTTTATTGTTTTTTCTTTTAACTAGTAATGGCGGCGATCTGCAATTTTTTTTTGCGGGACTGCGACATTGCGTCAGACAGATTGGACCTCTGACTAACATTTTAGACACTTTTGGGGGTACCAGTGACATTACTACAGTAATCAGTGCTATACATATGCACTGTTACTGTAAAAATGACACTGGCAGGGAAGGGGTTAACTTTATTAGAGATCCAGGGGATAAGTGTGTCCCTAGGGGCGTGCCTCTAACTGTCAAGGGGCGTGGCTTTTGATGTAATCACAGAGACATACGATCCTACATAGCAGGGTCATATAGTCTCTGCAGTTACATCAGGGAGAATGACAGGTGGCTTTGTTTACATCAGCCGCCTGCCTTTCTCCCTCTCCAGCGGGAGATCGCGAATGGCCGGCGGACATCGGAGCCGCCGGTCACTCGCACGGGGTTGCCCGTGAACGACGCGCGCTCGCCCCCTACAGGCTCCTGGGCAAGCGATGTAGTACTATGTCGCTTTGCCCAGGAGGGGCTGACTGCCGCAGTAAATGTACTTGCGGCAGTCGGCAAGTGGTTCCAAAAATTGTTTTTTAAAATGAATGGCTCATTGACATGGGTTCTCTAGCCCCCACAATGTGAATGAGCAGTTTGTTTGTGCGGTTGAGGTGGTCTATTACTCAATGGGTACGCAGTGGCTGTATTAATGTAGCCTCAGGTTCTGATTTGACATGTGTTAGTGATTGGCTCTGCATGCACACTGTCTGTGTTCAGGCCGTACATGCGCATCCACACGTCTGTCAGATTAGGACCTGCAGCTGTGTTCATACAGTTGCTGCGTCCCCATAGCATAACATAGGCTGCCTGCACACAGCTTCAGCCACATAAAAAAAAACACTGATTCACACTGTACAAGCCTCATGGCCCATGTGACCTCATTCACACACAGCTTTATTTATTACCTCAATACAGTTTTATCTTTTAGATTTAGCAGGAATTTTAGTATTTTCGGGTAGTAGCTACTATCCTCCTGCTACTTGTTAAGGGCGGTTGATAGAAGAGCTCTCCTGGAGAATGGGAGAGACTATGATGAGGGGAGACTGGTGACAGTGAGGGGGGCACTGATGTGTGGGAAGCAATGGGGGGGGATCACTGACAATAGGGCTCTGATGAAGGGGAAACTGATGAGGAGGACTTTGATTGGGGGACGCTAATGAGGGAACTTCAATGTGGGGGCTCTGATGGCGAGGCTCCAATGATATATACTATATTATACACTGAGCCCATAAGCAGTGGCGGCCCGTGCATAGGGGGCGCCAGGGCGCCACCCCCCCTAAAAAAAAGGAAAAAAAAATGCCAAAAAGAACAATAAAGTTATGGAAAAAAAAATCGGTTCGCCGGCCTATGTGGTGGCTAAAGGGGGGATGGGGTTTACGACCCAGAAGAGGCAGCGATTGGCTGCCTTCTGGGGGCGTAACCTGGGCACAGGAAAGAGCGCTTGGCCACCCCCACCTTCGTGATATCCTGGCTGTGATTGGTCCAGTCTCCAGCCTGGACCAATCATCAACCAGGACATCCGATCGCTGACGTCACAATGGGGGCGGTGCCGGTGCGTGCATCAGTCACTCACCGTCACCGCCGCTCACCTTCCCGCCGGTTCCCGCCGCAGAGAAGAGGAGAGGCCGAGATGAGGGAGAAGCCACTCACCTTCCCGCCGCCGCAGAAGAGGACGAAGTATCGAGGAGGGGAGAAGCCAGTGCCGGGAGCCGAGCCGCCGCAAGGTAAGTGCATTGGATTGAAGGGAGCACGCACGCTGGTCTCTGCATTGATTGGGGTACAATGCTGTGGCACTCTGCAATCATTGGGGTACAATGCTGTGGCACTCTGCAATCATTGGGGTACAATGCTGTGGCACTCTGCAATCATTGGGGACAATGCTGTGGCACTCTGCAATCATTGGGGTACAATGCTGTGGGCACTCTGCAATCATTGGGGTACAATGCTGTGGCGCTCTGAAATCATTGGGGTACAATGCTGTGGGCACTCTGCAATCATTGGGGTACAATGCTGTGGCACTCTGCAATCATTGGGTACAATGCTGTGGGCACTCTGCAATCATTGGGGTACAATGCTGTGGCACTCTGCAATCATTGGGGTACAATGCTGTGGCACTCTGCAATCATTGGGGTACAATGCTGTGGCACTCTGCAATCATTGGGGACAATGCTGTGGCACTCTGCAATCATTGAGGTACAATGCTGTGGGCACTCTGCAATCATTGGGGTACAATGCTGTGGCACTCTGCAATCATTGGGGACAATGCTGTGGCACTCTGCAATCATTGGGGTACAATGCTGTGGGCACTCTGCAATCATTGGAGTACAATGCTGTGGCACTCTGCAATCATTGGGTACAATGCTGTGGCACTCTGCAATCATTGGGGTACAATGCTGTGGCACTCTGCAATCATTGGGATACAATGCTGTGGCACTCTGCAATCATTGGGGTACAATGCTGTGGCACTCTGCAATCATTGGGGACAATGCTGTGGCACTCTGCAATCATTGGGGTACAATGCTGTGGGCACTCTGCAATCATTGGGGTACAATGCTGTGGCACTATGCAATCATTGGGGTACAATGCTGTGGGCACTCTGCAATCATTGGGGTACAATGCTGTGGCACTCTGCAATCATTGGGTACAATGCTGTGGGCACTCTGCAATCATTGGGGTACAATGCTGTGGCACTCTGCAATCATTGGGGGACAATGCTGTGGCACTCTGCAATCATTGGGGTACAATGCTGTGGGCACTCTGCAATCATTGGGGTACAATGCTATGGGCACTCTGCAATCATTGGGGGACAATGCTGTGGGCACTCTGCAATCATTGGGGACAATGCTGTGGCACTCTGCAATCATTGGGGACAATGCTGTGGCACTCTGCAATCATTGGGGGACAATGCTGTGGGCACTCTGCAATCATTGGGGACAATGCGGGGACAATGCTGTGGCGCTCTGCAATCATTGGGGACAATGCTGTGGCGCTCTGCAATCATTGGGGACAATGCTGTGGTGCTCTGCAGTGATTGGGGACAATGCTGTGGCGCTCTGCAGTGATTGGGGACATTGCTGTGGCGCTCTGCAGTGATTGGGGACAATGCTGTGGCGCTCTGCATTGAAAGGGGCTCGCACGCTGAACTCTGCATTGATGGGGGCATGGAACAGTGTTCATTGCATTGAAGGGGGCACAGCACAGTTGCATTGAAGGGGACACGCACGCTGAACTCTGCATTGTGGGGGCACAGCACAGTGTTCATTGCATTGAAGGGGGCGCAGAACAGTGTTTATTGCATTGAAGCGGGCACAGCACAGTGTTTATTGCATTGAAGGGGGCACAGCACATTGTTCATTGCATTGAAGGGGGCACAGCACAGTTGCATTGAAAGGGGCATGCACGCTGAACTCTGCATTGTGGGGGCACAGCACAGTGTTCATTGCATTGAAGGGGTCACAGCACAGTGTTTATTGCATTGAAGGGGGCACAGCACATTGTTCATTGCATTGAAGGGGGCACAGCACAGTTGCATTGAAGGGGGCATGCACGTTGAACTCTGCATTGTGGAGGCACAGCACAGTGTTCATTGCATTGAAGGGGGCACAGTGTTTATTGCATTGAAGGGGGCACAGCACAGTGTTTATTGCATTGAAGGGGGCATAGCACAGTGTTCATTGCATTTAAGGGGGCACAGCACAATGTTCATTGCATTGAAGGGGGCACGCACGCTAATCTCTGCATTAAAGGGGGCACGCACGCTGGTCTCTGCATTGAAAGGGGTCATGTATGCTGGTCTCTGCATTGAAAGGGGGCATGTACGCTGGTCACTGCATTGAAAGGGGGCATGTACGCTGGTCTCTGCATTGAAAGGGGGCATATACCATCTCCTGTACCATGACCTGTGACATGCCTATACCATATCTGTGCCATGCCTATACCATCTCCTGTACCATCACCTGTGCCATGCCTGTACCATCACCTATGCCATGCCTATACCATCACCTGTGCCATGCCTGTACCATGACTTCAAAGTCACGCAATTTTTTACTGCGTTTTTTGACGCGAAGCAATACCTATTACATTTTTCTTTTTGCGCCCCCCCCAAAAATTTTGAGCACCAGCCGCCACTGCCCATAAGTTTATATTTAGTGTATTCAGAGAAGCCTATGCCGCCTCCACCTATAAACTGTACATCAGCCACCTCCATCAGCCCATTCCCCACAGCTATTACTTTTTGTACAACCCCCCCCCCTCCCTTTTAGATTGTAAGCTCCATAAGCAGGGCTCTCCTAATTCTTCTGTATTGTACTGTATTGTAATTGTACTGTCTCTCTTTATATTATAAGAATGGGTTCCCACTATTCCAGTGCGGGTTCCCACATCGCATCTCTCTCCCAGGCAGTTCACACTGCCCTCTACGAACAACTGCCGGTGTCAATACAAAAATAAGGTCACCCCCAGATCGGTTGGCAGATCGCAGTGCGAATTGTGAATTCGGACAAGAATCAGATTGCATTGAGTGTGAACACCCATGTGATCCGATTCCAGTGCGGGGGAAATAAAGGGGAAAAAAAGGTTCCTGCAGCATTTTTGGTGAGTTTTAGCTATGCAAACTATGGCTAAAATTGGCATCGCACAGACATTGCATGTGATCTGCACAGCAATGCGGCGCAAATCACATGCGATGAATGTCTGTGTTCACAATAGTGTGAACCCAGGCTAAAGCACTGTACAAACTGTTGGCTCTTTATAAACCCTGAATAATAATAAATGAATAGCAGTTCCAACATCCAACAAGAGAAAGGAAATATAAAGGATGTATGCATGTAAAGAAGCACTTACCCTGGTATATATCTGGGGTCATAACTAGAAAACATTGACGCAGATAGCTGTGGTAAAATGACTGGCATTTTCCGAGTCGGTGCAGACACAGACACAGAGCTTGCTATGTGCACCGTGGATGGATACTTCTTCTGCCTGGTAACAGTAACCGCACACACAAAACTCTTTGTTATCACAACCAGATACAATAATAACCCATTTCTTTACAGGACTTGAAATTGCGCTTTTGAGTACCGAATAATTCATAACATTCAATTAGCAGCTATAATTAATTTAAAATGTTTCAGATTTAATTGTATAATATTCAATTACCCTTTTTCTTCTTACAACAAAATAGCCTGAAATAAACATGAAAGTACTGCCAATTATAGCTGCAGCAACATGATAGTATTTTTATACACTGCTATAATTTGTGTCTGAACAAGATTTAGATATTCCTCTGTTTATTCTGTGTGTTTGGAGTTGCCATAGATACTGGATTTTACAGGCAAATATGCATAATCACTGCCCCCTAGTGGCTTAGGACTGTATATTTATACATTTTTGTTTTTCTGTATTTTCATCTTCTGGTATAGGGCTCATTACATGTGGGGGGTGGTAAAATAAAAAATCTTGAAATTTCAGGGCCTCTGAAACTGTGACAGGTAGCGCAGTGGTAAAATCAGCAATTTACGCCATTAGAAAACCTGAAGATGGGGATTGGTTTTCGGGGTCGCGTACACAGCTAGGCTCCCAAAAAGTCTCACACATGGGGTATCCCTGTACTCAGGAGAAGCAGCAGAATGTATTTTGGGGTGTCATTTCACATATACCCATGGCATGTGTGAGCAATATATCATTTAGTGACAACTTTGTGTAAAAAAACAAAAAAAAAAGAAATAATAATTTTCCCGACACTTGTGGGAAAATATAAACTATTCCATGGACTTATCATGCCTCTCAGCTAATAGCTTGGAGTGTCTACTTTGCAAAATGGGGTCATTTGGGGGGTTTTTGTGCTATCTTGAAATTTCAGGGCCTCTGAAACTGTGACAGGTAGCGCAGTGGTAAAATCAGCAATTTACACCATTAGAAAACCTGAAGATGGGGATTGGTTTTTGGGGCGTACACAGCTAGGCTCCCAAAAAATCTCACACATGTGGTATCCCTGTACTCAGGAGAAGCAGCAGAATGTATTTTGGGGTGTCATTTCACATATACCCATGGCATGTGTGAGCATTATATCATTTAGTGACAACTTTGTGTAAAAAAACAACAAAAAACAAAAAAAAAAGAAATAATAATTTTCCCGACACTTGTGGGAAAATATAAAATATTCCATGGACTTATGCCTCTCAGCTAATAGCTTGGAGTGTCTACTTTGCAAAATGGGGTCATTTGGGGGGTTTTTGTGCTATCTTGAAATTTCAGGGCCTCTGAAACTGTGACAGGTAGCGCAGTGGTAAAATCAGCAATTTACGCCATTAGAAAACATGAAGATGTGGATTGGTTTTCGGGGTCGCGTACACAGCTAGGCTCCCAAAAAATCTCACACATGTGGTATCCCTGTACTCAGGAGAAGCAACACAATGTATTTTGGGGTATCATTTCACATATTTCCATGGCATGCGTGAGCAATATATAATTTAGTGACAACTTTCTGTAAAAAAAAAAACAAAAAAAAAACAAATTGTCATTTTCCCGAAACTTAGGGCAAAATATAAAATACTCCATGGACTCAATATGCCTATCAGCAAATAGCTTTGGGTGTCTACTTTTCAAAAAGGGGTCATTTGGGGGTTGTTTGAACTGTCCCGGCATTTTATGCTCAATGTTATCCACACATCACCCACTCTTCTAACCACTTGAAAACCCAGCCTTTTCTGTGACTTTTTATTTACATGAAAAAATATTTATTTATTTTTTTACTAGAAAATTACTTTGAACCCCCAAACATTATATATTTCTTTAAAGCAGAGGCCCTATAGAATAGAATGGTGGATGTTGCACATTTTTTTTGTCACACGGTATTTGCGCACAGATTTTCCAAACGCAATTTCTGCAAAAAAAATACATTTTTTTTTTAATTTATTGCACAAATACACTATATAATTCCAATTTGTTTGGTAAAATTTAAAAGATGATCTTATGCCGAGTACATAGATACCAAACATGACATGCTTTAAAAATTGCGCACGCCTGTGCAGCGGCAACAAACTACGTACATTTTTAAAAGCCTTTAAAAGTCTTTACAGGTTACCACTTTAGACTTACAGAGGAGGTCTACTGCAAGAATTACTGCACTCGACCTGGCGTTCGTGGCGATACCTCACATGCATGCTGCAATTGCGGTTTACATATGACACTAGACCAACGCTTGCATGCGCCATTGCGCGCAAGCACGGGGGGACAGGGGGGGGCTTGATTTTTTTTTTTTATTTATTTTGCTTTTTTATGTTATTTTGACACCTTTCCTTTCATTTTTTTTTTCTTTATAATTTTTATTGTTATCACAGTGAATTTAAATATCCCCTATGATAGCAATCTGTAGTGACAGGTACTCTTTTTTAAAAAATATTGGGGTCTTTTAGACTCTAGATCTCTCCTCTGACCTTAACGCATCTGACCACACCAAAATTGGTGTGATAAAATACTTTCCCAATTTCCCAATGGCCCTGTTTATTTCTGGCGAAACAGAAGTCATGAAATGCCACGGAAGGCGGCGGAAGGCGGCGGTGGGGGGGGGGGAGTCCCCTCCCACTGCATGTAAAAGCAGTCTAGCGGCCAATTATCCGCTAGGATTGCTTTTACATGTAAGCCGACCGCTGGCTGTAAAAAACGATACCAAGATGATGCCTAAATCTGCAGGCATCATCCTGGTATAACCACTCAAGTCCAGCAACGACGTACCAGTACATTGCTGGTCCTTGTTTGGCATATAGTGTAGGTGTGGGCTGAACGAAAAAAAAAAGAGAACCTATCAGAAATCAGCACAGGAATAATGTGTAGTATTACCGATCATTAACCGCCCAAACATCCACCCACTTAATTTAATGACGGGTATACACGACACTATTCCACATATACCTAAATAGGATTTTAACTGCATCGCTGAAATCAGAAAATCACCACAGCTGCTGCCAGCAAAGGTATCCATATATGCTGAGCGCAAACGCTGTTTGTGTCAGAATATATAAAATCAATGTGGCAGCCGACGAGTACCTGCAAGAGAAACAGGTCACAAAAGAATGAAAAACAAACAAAGTACAGTAAAAGTACAGTAGGAAGAGTAGAAGAACATATAAAATGACTGACACAACAACTGTTTTTGGATTCTTTTATTTTTCTAACTGTTGTTTCTCGATTTGCGAATGCGATTTTCCAGCTTGGGACTCTCAAAATGTCGATAGCCATCGAACATCTTTCAATACCCTGTGTTTGTGTGCCCTACACTATGTCATGCTTTACCCTACACTAAAACTCCACTAGTGTATGGTAGCGCTTGAAACATTCCCCGATGCAGAGACCAGGTTGGTCAGGACATTTGGGACAATAATAGCGGGTGTCACGCCTAAATCCGCGCCTGCTACAGACACGACATCTTCTTTGGGGGTATCTTTGGGTAGGGGTACTCGGGAGGACATGTGAAAAATGCCTCTCATGCAGCCGGCTCACTGCATCTGGAAGGGGAAGTTGGGCAGGCATGCCTCCTGGGTACAGGTAGGCAAGGATGATCGCTTCCTGGAATTCCCGGAAGGATCCAGTTCGTCCTGAGGACAGGACAAAGGCGTTCAGCATAGCCAATTGGAATAAATAAACAGACACTTTTTTGTACCAGCGTCTGGCTTTACGGGCAACTAAATACGGCGCCAAAAGCTGGTCGTTAAGGTCCACCCCTCCCATATTAAGGTTGTAGTCGTGGACACAGAGGGGTTCCTCCATAACGCCAGTTGCCGTAGGAATTTGGATCGTCATGTCTGGGTGAAGGGAGGACAGAACGAAAACATCCCGTGTATCCCTCCACTTCACCGCAAGCAATTTGTCCGTTTTCAAGCAGGCTCTCTCCCCCCGACTAAGACGGGATGCTACAAGCCGTTGGGGGAAGCCCCGGCGATTAGGTCGCACGGTGCCACATGCGCCAATTTGTAATTCGAGCAGGTGGCTAAATAGTGGCACGCTTGTGTAAAAGTTGTCCACGTACAAATGGTACCCCTTTCCGGATAAGGGTGACACCAAGTCCCAAACAATCTTGCCGCTGCTCCCTATGTAGTCTGGGCAGTTGGGGGGCTCCACACAGCTATCTTTTCCCTCATAGACCCGGAAACTAACTGTATAGCCTGTGGCCCTGTCACACAGTTTATACAGCTTGACCCCGTACTTGGCACGCTTGCTGGGGAGGTACTGTTTCATAGCAAGGCGGCCAGTAAATTTAATCAGGGACTCGTCAACGCAGACAACTTGTTCGGGGGTGAACAAGGCTGCAAACCGCTGATTGAAGTGGTCTATGAGGGGGCCGAATTTTGTGGAGCCGATCATATGCAGGGTCTCCCCGAGGATGACAGATTTCATTGTCGCTGAAATGCATAAATCGCAGAATTTGCTCATATCTCGCCCTGGACATGGAGGCAGAGTACATGCGCATATGGTGAAGTGGGCTAGTGGACCAATATAGCCGCAATTCACTCTGTTTGGTTATGCCCATGTTGAGGGAAAGATTTTAAATTCGGAAACCGTTATTGATTTCCAGCCGAATGGTCTGGCAAGGGGCGAATTTGGGTCGGCGGCGATAAATTGTTGTGCATATAAATTTGATTGATCCACAATAGATCTGAAAAGATCTTCCGTGAAGAACAGCTCAAAAAAGTTCAGGGCGTAAAACCAACTGTCTCCACGTGGATGCCAGGTTGGGCAGTGAATGGGGGAAGTACTGGCACTGTAGAATCAGTGGGTTGCCAATTGGGATATGCCAGCGCATCAGGGAGGGCACTATGGGCTCTACGGGCCTGTCTTCGAATACGCGGTGGCTGCGGGCCACTACTCGTGCTAGCCACCGCACCAGCTTCAACTGCCATGTCACCAAGTGATACTGCAGTGCTGGTTGTACTAGGTCCAGGGTGTACTAGGCCGCTGGCGCTTGCCAGGTCATCAGAAAGATGAGCGGCACTAGTAACCACACTCTGCTCCATACGAGCACCCTGCGATTCCTGCATCTCAACAACTCCAGAATGGGGTCAGGTACGCCTGGGTCTAACAGGGACCCATCCGTCGTCGGAGCTATCTGTCAGGGAGCCGCTGCCATCATCAGGTTCGTATACTGACCCTGATTCTGCCAGTGTAGCTTCCCCATCGCTATCATCTGACATGGCCAGTATACTACATACCTCTTCACCACTGTACCAACGTTTGGTCATTTTGGTAACTAAATTTACCGGAACAGTAGTGCGACTCACAGGTAATAAAAGCACCTGGTTGTCAAGGAATATTTCAAGCGCTAACAAAAAAAAACTGCTAATGCTAGCAGGGATCAGGCCTGACTCTGCTAACACAGCAGTTTTGTGTGTTGTGTTTTTTTGTAAGTGACAGTAATCTATTGATTACTACACTTACCTGGGTGGGGTTAAACGCAGGTGCTGGCCGGAATCAGTGCTGATCGTGCAAACACCGCGTTTTGGGAACCCTAAACTATGGGGGGCGCTAGTATAATTCTGATCAGATCAGATATTGATCTGTTCAAACACTATACTAGTAATGGAAGTGTATGTGCGTGTGTGTGTGTGTGTGGTAATCAAGGAGTTAATTTTAATATCTGAGCTTTTTTAGACTGACACTAACACTAGCTATTGTCACCTGTGTCACTAATAATAGTGATCAGAAAAAAACTGTACACTATAAAAGTGACACTGTGACAGGGCATGGAAGGGGTTAACTGGGGGTGATCAGGGGGTTAAATCTTTATGGGGGGGGGTGGCGGGACCCTAAACCTCCTTTGGGATAGAAACGAACTCGCTAGCGCAAACTAAAGTCACAATCACACTAATACAAAATACAGTAAAACAGTATATTACGTGTGTATTAGTGTGCAATGTGACAAGGGGGAAGGGGTTAACTGGATGTGATCAGGGGGGATCAGGGGGTTAAATCTTTATTGGGAGGGGGTGTCGGTTATCCTAAGGCTAAAAGGAACGGTGGCAAGTGCTAAACCTGGTCACAAGTCACACTTATACGGGTATATAGAAAATGCTATATACTGTATACAGTGTGTGTCGTGACAGGGGGTGTAGGGGTGATCAGGGGGTTAAATCTTTATTGGGGGGGTGGCGGGGACCCTAAACCTCCTTTGGGACAGAAACTAACTCGCTAGCGCTAATTCAGGTCACAAACACACTAATACAAAATACAAAAACACAGTATATTACCTTTGTATTAGTGTGCAATGTGACAGGGGGGAAGGGGTTAACTGGGGGTGATCAGGGGAGATCAGAGGGGATCAGGGGGTTAAATCTTTATTGGGGAGGGTGGCGGGTATTTTAAGTGAAAAAGGGAGGGCCGAAAGTGCTACACCTGGTCACAAATCACACTTATACGGGTATATAGGAAAATGCTATATACTGTATACAGTGTGTGTTGTGACAGGGGGTGTAGGGGTGATCAGGGGGGATCAGGGGGTTAAATCTTTATTGGGGAGGTGGCGGGGACCCTAAACCTCCTTTGGACCAGAAACTAACTCGCTAGCGCTAATTCAGGTCACAAACACACTAATACAAAATACAAAAACACAGTATATTACCTTTGTATTTGTGTGCAATGTGACAGGGGGGGGAAGGGGTTAACTCGGGGTGATCAGGGGGGATCAGGGGTTAAATCTTTATGGGGGGTGGCGGGTATTTTAAGTGAAAAAGGGGGGTCGCAAGCGCTACACCTGGTCACAAATCACACTTATACAGGTATGTAGGAAAATGCTATATGCTGTATACAGTGTGTGTTGTGACAGGGGGTGTAGGGGTTAACTGGGGGGGCGATCGGGGGTTGATTGTGCCTATCTAAATGTAAAAGTGTGTGCTTGTGCAGTTACTTGCAATTAGATGTGCTCTCCTCTCACGCTGGATCCAAAAAGGATCATGGGAGGGGAGAGCACGTCTTTTCTGAGCCTGTGTTTACATTTCACAGGCTCAGCATGGATTCTGATTGGGCAGGACCGATCTACAGGTCCAGGCCAAAAATGATTGGCCTGGACCTGATGACTGATCGGTTCTGAACCCAATCAAGCCATCGTCGGTGGAGGGGGGGCGCAGGAGCGTGCACAGGATCGGCGGGAAGTGCTGAGCCGACGTAGACCTACGTTACTTTGCCTGGCCGGGGCTGACTGCCGACGTAGATAGTCGTGCAGCGGTCGGCAAGTGGTTAATATAATAATTCCATTGGCAGGGAAGGGGTTAATGCTGTTGGTGATCAAGGGGTTAAATGTGACCCTAGGGGAGTGATTCTAACTGTGGGGGGGTTGGGCTTTTGAAATGATCATAGAGACATGTGATCCTATATAGCAGGATCGCATGGTCTCTGTGATCACTTCAGGGAGATTGACAGACGGCTGTGTTTAAATCAGCCATCTGTCCTTCTCTGTCAGCGGGGGGAGATCGCCGGTGTCAGACGGCAATCAGAGCCGTCTGACACCCGCACTGGCTTCCCCGCTGACAATCGGGGCGGGAGCGCACCTCCGGCGGAACGCACTCGCCCCCTAATGGCCTCCAAAGCAAATGACGTTTATTAACGTGATTTTGCCTGGGAGAGCCACACTGCCGACGTAAAAAGGCAGTGCAGCGATGGCAAGTGGTTAAAGGTTTGTTGTATTGTCTTCCCTTCATGACACTTTGTTCCCATATGATGTGTCTGGGGGTGTTGGGCAATAATCCCTACCTTAGGTTTAGCCCTCGGAATAGATTACATTGCTCACGCATGTTTCTCATTACTGTGTTGTAATTTGTACCCATTCATGCGATCCTATTTCCTATGTCCTAATGTATGGCAAACGCTGTTCACCTTCTCGATTGTTCTTTCTGAAAAACTTTAATAAAAAATTTAAACAGGAAAACAGTCAGTTGCCATGGAGGGGGGGTTCAAATTCTTTATTTCGACAAAAAAGTATCCAACAAACCACATCTAGGCATGTTCAACAGAAAGATCATACAACAGAAGGTGAGCAAGTAGAAAAATGTCCCAACAACCTGTAATAGATATGACAATGCATTAGGCTGGGTTCACATATGTGCAGCTGCGGGTCCGGTGCATTTATGTTCACCGGTTCAGGTGCGATTCAGATCCAAATTTGTGCCTGAATTTGCATCTGATCCTGGCCCAAAAACACACAGGACCCTTTTGGAATCTGAGCCGGTCACACTCACATGTCATGCGAATTGGATGTGGTGAAAACCACATCCAATTCACACATATGTGAAACCGGCCTTAGCCTAGGTTCACATTGAGGCAGGTTGAAATCGTGCGAGTTCAGCTGAACTCGTACGATTTCAAACCGGCGTTTTCAGTCCGACTTTGGGGGCGATATGACAGACATCTGTGCGGGTTCATGCACAGATGTCTATTGAAATCTCCCCCGAAAATGCCAAAAGTAGTGCAGAAATGACTTTTGGGAATTGGTGCGACGTCGCACCAATTCAGACGGTGTCATTGTCGGCAATTGGCATGTCAAATTGGACATGTGAATGTGGGCTTAGGGTAGAAAGTACAAATCATCCAATCAATGACAGTTAGTAGGGAAGTTTAAATCAAGAACACCCCTCCACTTAAAGAAGGGGGCCTTGAAATGATAATATTACGGATGGTGACATAGGTCCTCTGGAAAAAAGACATGATGGAAACTGTGTAATATAATAGAAAACATCTTCAACCTACTGCTCACCCCAGAGTAAGGTCGAGAGCTAGGTGTTGGAAGGACACAAAGTTTTTGTTTTAAACAGAGAGCAGGAGACAGTTCGGAATAGGAAGAGAGAGCGAATGGGCCACAGTTTTACTGCTCCCTGGCCACCCACCTATGCACAGAAATCCAGCTGCTTAGGGATGTACCCATGCTGCGGCAAAAATTGAACAGCTTATTATTCTCCCTTGATGTTTTGACCCATGGTTTTTTGGTCTCTTGTTTTCTCTGTACTTTTTTTGTTTTTTTTTATTTGTTCTTCTACCAGTCATTTAGTTCCTACATGCATCATCAAGGTCCCTAGAAGGGCTCATGCTGTGTAGATACACTCTAGCTACATGTGTTTCATAGTTGAACTCTTTAGCAATGTGATAGTTGGAGACAGCTTGCATCTTCACCCGTCTTGCTTCAGAGTTTGCGGACTCAGGCTCTGTGACTGGCTTGCGTTGGAGCCGCCGGGAACGGCACGAGTGGCTGGTCCTTCAGAGCGCCTGCGCCAGTGATGTCACTGGCTGCATGTACAGTAAATATCTCCTAAACAGTGCACGTTTAGGAGATATTTACATTACCTATAGGTAAACCTATTTATAGGTGTAACATAAATGTAAGGGTAGGGTAGTTGTGCATTAGCGAGATATGAAGTGATCTGTAGAAATAGTATAATTGTGGATGTAGTGTCATTTTGAGTTATTAAGAATTTTAGTATTCATTATCAGTCATACACATATGTCCTGTTATTAGCATCTGAAAGGGACAGGACCATTCTCGAGGAGAGAGGTGACACCTACATGCCAATAAAGTCTCCCATACAAATGGACAGGAATTGTCACCTTCCTGGAGCTTCAAAGGAAAATGCTAGACATCTTGGCTACGAGGGGACAGGGAGAGGCTCCAAATGGTCTACAAGCTGTGATTGGTATCATCAGATCTAAGGAATGTATTTTATCTCTCATAAAAGCTAAAATATTAGTGGCAGAGAGATGAAAATAATTCCTTCTTATGGCTCACGTGTTGGGCTACAAGTACATGTAAATCTGTAATTGTAGCGTGTGTGGAATCCTAGAGGTACGCACAAAACCATTATATGGCGCCTGATTGCGGCAGGCAAGCAGTGTTTGGTACTGTCGCAATCAGACCGATGCGCTGGTGTCAGAATTCCTATCCCTGACTCGGTGATCGGCGCCTTTTTGGGTCAATTCGACTCTGGTCAGTTCAGAACACAAAACATTGTGTGGGCTGAGATGGGGACAACCCCCTGGGGTTGATAGGTCAAGGGCTAAAGTCCAGCCCACATTCATATTCCAATAAATTGGGAAACCTGAGATTTGCACATGGTTCTTCCTTGAAGCCACTTCTAAACTGGGGAGTCCCCACACGGTTTCCAGTATGCTTCTACCAAGGGATAAGCTTCGGTAAAGTTTATTTCTGTTTTTATTCCTTTTTATTTTCATAGCAAATTGTCAATTGTGTGTCTTCTTATCTTTTTGTGTATTTGTTGTAACTTCTTTTGCTTTGTATATATTTCTTATGCACTGCCCACTTTCGGGATATTAAATTATAAAATTAGTAAGTGACTTCTGTGTATTAAGCTAGTATCTCTGGAGAGATTGTTGCATTTTAGTGCCTAAATTGCTTGGTCTAAGCTACATGCCAATCTCTATGCAATTGCACTGTGTGTTGGCAGATTGCATGCAGATTGTAAACCAGACAGAGTCTGCGGACAAACTGTTGGGTGGTGGCAGGCTATCGTTTGTGGTGTGTGGGTGTGGGGACAGTGGGAAGAGTGATTAACACCAGGGTTCTAGCTTGTAGGATAGCTGGAGGAATCCTAGTAGGGTGTGATAATTTCTAGACTGCTCCCCAACCCTTAGAGTGCACCAGATTCTATGTAAGATTTGTATCTGCCTGTGTGTGGTCAGCCAGCTAGATTGGAGTGGAGTCTCCCTCTAGTGGTAACCAAAGGCAGTGGGGGCTGTGAAAGTGTCACAGCCAGTGTTATTACTCAGTAGGAATTTCCCTTATTCCCTTATACTCCCCAGTCACGAAACCACGTCACAGTTAGCTAGTCCCATGGGCGTGGTTGAATCGTGACAATAGGCCTAGCTATAGGTAAGATTTAAAGATGGAAGTTTACTTCCTCTAAGTTTGGATAGCATTTATTGGGTACAGTATATCTATTTCTGATGATGTGATGTCATTGCTTTGGGTTTATCTTTTCGGCTGTCTGTAACACTTAGGTCTGTGCTCTTGAGAGTCGGTTCACACTTTGGCGACACGACTTCGGGGGCGACTAGTGAAGTCGCCGTGCGCCACGACTTCGGCACGACTTGCACGGACTTCACATAATGGAAGTCAATGCAAGTCGCTCCGACTTCGGTCAAAAGTAGTGCAGGAACTATTTTCTAAGTCAGAGCGACTTGAGTTGCTCCTATTAGAACGGTTCCCATAGCACTGAATGGACCGCGACTTGTCAGGCGGCCAAGTCGCCTGACAAGTCGCGGTAGTGTGAACCGGGGACTAAGAGTGTTTTAATCACATCTTTATGACTTCATAATTATAAATAAACAATTTTTAAAAAAATTGAACAGCATGTCACATTCGGCAGATGGTACTGCCGAATAAACGTGATGTTTTCAAGTAAATGGGGCCACGTCACAACTGCCCTGCAACTGCATGCCAAGCATGCAGCTGAGGTGTGTTGGGTTAACATTTTAAGGGTTAAAACAGGTGGAGAGAAGGTGATATATTGCCTCCTCACCACCTGGTAAACTCAGGTAGGCGCCGGCCAGGAGCGCTGCCAGGGCTGAAACTAGGGGGCAGACAGTTGCCCGTCTATTCTGCCACTGTGGGATGGGGAGGGGCTGCTGCCTGCTCACTCTCCTCTAGGGAGGCTGGGCACTGCCACTGCCTATCCTCTCCAGAGTACAGCCATGTAAGGGGGGGGGAATAGGGATGAGACCTGTGGTGGTGGTTGGGGGGGGATTGCACTGCCACTTATCTTATCCCTAGTCCCCCTATCACCTCTGCCACTCATCCTATCTCATCCCATACCCACTGATCCCATTCCCCCTCCCCCATTCCTGCTGCCACTCATCCCATCCCTGCTGCCACTCATTCCGTCCCATCCCATTCCTGCTGCCCTTCATCCCATCCCCCCCACCAATGCTGCCACTCATCCCATCTCCCTACCACCGCTGCCACTCATACCATCCTATCCCTGCTGCTAAGTACCAATAAGTAGCACTGATGGCCGGCACTGATAGACAATACTGGTGAGCACTGATAGGTGGCATTGATAGGTGGCATTGATGAGCACTGATAGGTGGCATTGATGAGCACTGATAGGTGGCACTGATCGGCAGCATTGATGAGCACTGATCGGCAGCATTGATGAGCACTGATCGGCAGCATGGATGAGCACTGATAGGCGGGATTAATGAGCACTGATAGGTGGCACTGATATGCAGAACTGATGGGCACTGATAGGCAGCATTGATGAGCACTGATGGGCATTGATGAGCACTGATAGGTGGCACTGATGGACAGCACTGATGAGCATTGATGAGCACTGATAGGCGGCACTGATAGGCGGTATTGATGAGCACTGATTGGTGGCACTGATCGGCAGCACTGATAGGTGGCACTGATAGGTGGCATTGGTGAACACTGATAGGCAGCACTAATGGGCACTGATAGGCGGCATAGATGAGCACTGATAGGCGGCATTCATGAGCACTGATAGGCAGCACTGATAGGCAGCACTGATGGGACTGCACTGATAATCAGTGTAAACAATGTACTGACAGTCTTACTGGTTAACCGCTCTCCTTTCCTTACACAGACACAGCGCGGGAAGAAAGAAGTGCCGATAACCGACAAGTCTGTTTACATGTGATCAGCTGATCACATGGTAAAGGGCCACTGTGATTGTAAGAAAAACACAACAGTCACAGAGCATGTTGGATGCGCACCCCAGGGGACACGTGGGAGGCAGGATTCTGGGGGGATATCCATGGACGCCCTCCCAGAACTGGAAGCCCGAAGCTCGGATGGAAGGGGGGGGGTTCAGGGAGGCCCTTCATGGTTTCTTGCATCAGGGCCCTGAAGGTTCTAGTTACACCTGTACATCTATCAGTTTCTTTTTCAAAGCTTGAAGGAGGATCAAGGACCCCTGACCCTCTGTCTGGACAGTGCTGGTTGGCCTTGTGTTGATCACATACATTCTCCCAAGAAAAAAGAAAACTCTCTAGCAATACACATCAAATAAAGCTTTGCAACCTGACTCCAGTAACTCTGCCTTCTCAGGACATGTTCTGGATCCAGTGGAAGAAGAGGAGGATCTGTGCATACAGGATCAAGCAGCCTTTTAACGCAATGAGAATGATTAACCCCTTTGGTTCCACAGTGAGTATAACAAGCATGCTTTACTGCAGCATATACACACTGTTCTGTTGTGGGTTTAGTAACACTTAAGAGGTGAGACAGATGCTAAGGTTCGTGGTTTTCTTTTCTGGATTTTGCAGTTGTCCTGACTGTCAAATCTAGTCACCTCTTCAAGGCCTTCATGGGCAACATGCATTTTTGATAAAGTTTCACTGGCTAGACTTTAAGCATACACGTTCTGTATTGGTTTTGTTGTATGCAGTTTGATCATTTGACCAGTGGCCTACATATATACACTGCTCAAAAAAATTAAAGGAACACTTTTCAATTAGAGTATAGCATCAAGTCAAGTAAACTCCTGGGATATTGATCTGGTCAGTTAAGTAGCAGAGGGGGTTGGTAATCAGTTTCAGCTGCTTTGGTGTTAATGAAATTAACAACAGGTACACTGGATGGGCAACAATGAGACGACCATTAATAAATGAATGGTTTTACAGGTGGAGGCCAATGACATTTTTTTCCCTACTCATCTTTCTGACTGTTTTTCACTAGTTTTGCATTTGGCTAGGGTCAGTGTTACTACTGGTAGCCAGACTTGTATAAAGTACTCGAAATTTCTACTTGAGTAAAAGTACAAGTGCTCGATCAAAAAATTACTTGAGTAGAAGTGGAAGTGCTCGCAGAAAAAGTTACTTAAGTAGAAGTACTAAAGTATTCAACATTTTTTTTACTTAAGTATTGCAAGTAGTTTTTTCAAAAAATTTGCTACTTAAGTACTAAAAGTAAAAAGTACCAGTAGTTTTGAAAAAAAATTTCTACTCAAGTACTGAAAGTAGAAGTACAAGTACTGTGTTATGTAGTTATTAAAGAAAGAAGTCAAAAGTATGAACATCATATTGTTTTTATTATTTCAAATGATTTATTCAAATGATTAACCGGTGTTTGTTAGTAGTTTCTTGATGCACTTTAAGCGCTGTAGCATCATTTATTTGTTTGTTTCATATTTTCTTTTTATTGGAAAGATTTGGTATAGCAGCTTTTATTATACACAGCCTTTATTTTCGTATGCGCTGATTTACAAATGACATTATACACATTTTTTTGAGCTTTATGCAACCTGCCATCTACTGTTCTGGCAGTGGTAATTTTTTTAAAAGTAACGAGTAACTATGCAGCACAAAAAAAAAAATACTTGAGTAGAAGTATCGAAATCATCGAAAAAATGTAGTGAAGTAAAAGTAGAAGTAGGAGAAAAAAATTCTACTCTAGGAAAGTACAGATACCGCATTTCGGTACTTAAGTACAGTACTTAAGTAGTTCTACTTCGTTACTATACATCTCTGCTGGTAGCATGAGGCAATACCTGGGCTATATAGAGGTTACACAGGCAGTCCAACTCCTCCAGGATGGTACATCAATATGTGCCATTGCCAGAAGGTTTGCGGTGTCTGCCAGCACAGTCTGAAGAGCTTAGAGGAGATTGCGAGAGACAAGCAGTTACACTAGGAGAGCTGGACAGGGCCATAGAAGGTCTTTAACCCATCAACAGGACAAGTATCGCCTCCTTTGTGCAAGGAGGAACAGGATGAGCACTGCCAGAGCCCTACAAAGTGAACTCCAGCAGGCCACTGGTGTGAATGTCTCTGACCAAACCATCAGAAACAGACTTTATGAGGGTGGCCTGAGGGCCCGGCGTCCTATAGTGGGCCCTTTGCTCTCTTCCCAGCTCCATGGAGCTCGATTGGCATTTGCCATTGAACATCAGAATTGGTGCCCTGTGGTTTTCACAGATGAGAGCAGGTTCACATGTGACAGAAGTGAAAGGGTCTGGAGAAGCCCTGGAGAATGGTATGCTGTCTGTAATATCGTTCAGCGTGACCGGTTTAGTGGTGGGTCAGTGACAATCTGAGGAGCCATATCCATAAAGGGACGCACAGACATATACAGGCTAGACAATGGCACCCCGACTGCCATTAGGTATCGGGTTGAAATCTTTGGACCCATTGTCAGATCCTACGCTGGTGCAGTGGGTCCTGGGTTCCTCCTGGTGCTCAAAATGCCTGGCCTCATGTGGCAAGAGTATGCAGCCAGTTCCCGGATAATGAAGGAATTGATATTATTCGTCTGGCCTGAATCCAATAGAACACTTCTGGGACATTATGATTCGGTCCATCTGATGCCCCCAGGTTGCACCTCAGTCTGCTCAGGAGCTCAGTTATGCCCTGGTCCAGATCTGGGAGGAAATTCCCCAGGACACCATCCAACATCTCATTAGGAGCATGCCCTGTCGTTTACAGGCACATCTGATGTGTTTTCAAAGTGTTCCTTTAATTTTTTTGAGCAGTGCATTTGCAAATACTTGCAACTAAGACCAACCTTCTTTTATTCAAAAGCAAAGTGGACAATTCTTGTTACTGAGTGCTGTAAGGTTGAGTGTTTTTGCATTGTATTGTGCACATAATAACTACTCTCCCGCTGCACTGCTCAGACTGGTTTTGAAATGACTGAACAGCTAGGAGTTTTCCTACTCATAAAAGAAGTTGACTCTCTACAGACTGAAATTTAGTCACACTGGAACATTGCAGCCCAACCCTTGGAGATCAGTGTTCTGTCTTTTTTTTTGTAGAATTTTTATTTAAACTAGACAGCAAGGGAATGTGAGTGCCATTGTCTCATGATAGACAGTCACTCTCATTACAGCATTTTAGTTGCGTGACACACACACACTCAGTATCATGGCAATGTTACAGATCAATACAATACTTTGTAGTTCATAGATCGATCAACATCATATCTATAATAACCTTTTTTTATACTATTACAGGTAGTGAAAAAAACAAGGAAAAATAACCCAGAACAAACTAAAGCATAAGTCTTTGCCTATTCCTATCATACTGGATCGTTTTAGGGTTATTGGGCTGTACAATAAAGGGGTGGGGAATAAAGGATAGAGTTGGGGTGGGGAGACTAAATGAGATTGTATGAAGGTATCACAAACAGGAAACGGGGGGGGGGGGGGGGTAGAGGTACTAGAAGAGGAGGAAATCACTCTTCAGTCTTTGCATAAATACTTTGTTGGCTGCATAAGTCTGGTTAATGTAACATGTTTTATATTTAGCAATTGTAGGTTTCCCTTAAGCCCCCGTTCACACTGGCGTAGGTCGCCTCCCATACAGAAGCTATGGACCCGTTCTAATAGGAGCGACACAAGTCGCTCCGACTTAGAAAAAGAGTCCGGAGCTTTTTTGGGGCGACCCGGAGCGACCTGCATAGACTTCAATGTTATGAAGTCCGTGCCGGCCGCTCCGAGGTCGCGGTGCGAGCAGCCGCCTGGGGAAGTTGGATCGCCCCAGTGTGAACGGGGGCTAATGCAATGACAGGGTCAATATGTTTGCTATTTTTATTGATACATGACCAATTGAAGAGCGTGAAGACAAAACAAGCAGGTGATTTGCAGAAGTATACATGCAGGTTATTTGCCTACTATGTGTATGCTTTTAGTCTGGCTCCTCAGGTGCAGCACAGCATGGAGCTTCTTTAGATTTACACATACAGGAGACAAGCATTTACTGACCATGTTACTGCTGGAGACAGGGAACACACCTGTGTGGGAAACTTGAAGGAAAATGTAAGATATTTTATAACTACCTACCAGAAACCAAGTTAACGCAGTGAGCCAGATGTAGCACCCTACAGGTATACTAGGTAAAGTATAGTGGGCCTTAGCTGCTTAACAGCAGGGCCATGATTTCAGATGGACTGTCATGTCTCCCAGGTGAGTTTACTGAGAGGGGAGTCTCCCCACTGGCTCTGTGAGAGGATTCTCATAGGGCAGTGAAGTAAATCCAATCAGTGGCTCAGTCAGGCTTGTATCTACCCCAGAAGGCAGATTCTGCTGCAGAGGATTCTGGGAGTGGGTATAAGTTTGATGGGAATACATGACACAGCGTCTTTGGCGGGAAGCAGAGTCCCAGGAGGGGGAGTACGGCTGTCTCTCCTCCTGTCAGAGGAAGCGGGTGTCCCGGGTGGCGGCCTGGGAATCCAAAGAGTGTGAAGCTGAGCTGCAGAGGGGATCCAGTGTGCCAAGAACCAGCGGAGAGAGAGAGGGGTCCAGTTTAGGAAAGCCTACAATGGCCATGAGTACCGTGGCCTGCCCCTGGGGGTCTACCTAGAGTCAGAGGGGACCACTCCGGAGAAGGTTCTAGAGATCCAGGAGTCAGCTAGCTGTTAAAGGGGGTGCCTGTTCAGAGGACCCTGAAGTATTAGAGGGGGTACCTAGGTAGAGGACCCTGAAGCGTTAAAGGGGACGCCTGTAGTTTGGGCCCTGAAGAGTCAGTGTACAGTGGGAAGTGTACAAGGTTAAGAGTTGCAGCAGCACAAGTATCTACACAGAGCTACCTCAGCCAGTGCAGGGCTGGAGGGAGCTGTTCAGTAACTTTTGAGTTAAAGCAGTGTCAGGAGTCAAGTGTTCTACAGTCCTGGATCTTCTGAGGTAAAGTTGAGGTTCCAGCACAGTTTCAATACTACAGTATCTCTAGGCGTCAGGAAGCACTGGTCGGCATTCAGCTGGCGTCAAGACAGCGCCAAAAGGCATTTTTCTTCAAGTTTCCCAAAGTGTACCTAGTTGAGCCAGAGGAGTATCCCACTCATTCCCTTCTCTCATCCCCTAAATACAATAAAAAAAAAAAACAAACCAAAGATACCGGAATGGTCATTGTCTCAGTTCTCACACCTGGGTTCACAAGTGTTGGAGGTGTTGCCGGTAACAATGGCAGACCCATATCAGGCACAAGGCCTGGAAAAACTGCTACACAAAGAAGAAGATTCATAACCACTGCTACAGGTGTCACTAATGACATGCACATGGCTGCAAAACAATAGGTCCATGTTTAAAACTGACACTATCAAAATGTAAGACAGTTTTTAGAGGAAACCTGTTGGTCCAATGCTCCCCTTTGGGGCCAACCTCAACCTAAAGGTTTTCCAAAATAACTTTCAGTTGCCAAACAAGTGCAACACCAAGAGCATCTTGGCCATATAAGTGTTTAGGTAGCACAGCTTTTTTTAACCAGAGCGCCGTGGCACCCTGAGGTGCCTTATGAGTTCTTTAGGGGAGCCTTATGATACGACCTAAAAATTGCCACAAATTGCCTGAAAAAACATGCAGGGAAGAGAAGGAGGGATGCTTTAAAGGGGGAAGGGAGGGACATACTTTATCTGTTTTTGTTTACAAAAAGTTACAGCCAAAGGAATTGTGATTGTCCTTAACACCGCATTCACACTGAAGCGGCACGACTTCAGGGGCGACCTCATAAAATGAATGTATATGCAATTCGCTCCAGGTCGCTCGGAAGTAGAACAGGAACCTTTTTCTAAGTCGGAGGGACTTGTGTCACTCCTATTAGAACCGTTCCTGTACCACACAATGGACCGCGACGGTCCGCGACTTGTCAGTCTAACAAGTTGCCTGACAAGTCGTATTAGTGTGAATGGACTCTTAGGTTAATCATTAGAAATAATAAAAAACAATATGATGTTCAAACTTTTGACTTCTTTCTTTAACCACTTAAGCCCCGGAAGATTTTACCCCCTTCCTGACCAGGGGGTATTTTGCGATTCGGCACTGCGTGACTTTAAGCGATTTTTTGATCATGCGCTATAAACAAAAAAAGAGCGTAAATTTTGCAAAAATAGCAATATTTTTCACATTTTTTTATATGAAATTCCCCCCCAAAAAAATGTAAAAATCTAAATTTTTTAACATTTTCGGCCAATTTGTTTTATGCTACCTATGATTGGTAAAAAAAAAATCGCAAAAAGCGTATTTTGATTGGTTTGCGCAAAAGTTATTGCGTTTACTAACAAAGGGAAATATTTTTGTAATTTTTGTTGTTTTTTTTTTTAACGCGTAATGGCGGCGATCTGGGATTTTTTTTTGCGGTACTGCGACATTGCGGCGGACAGATCGGACCCTTGACTGACATTTTTGACACTTTTGGGGTTACCAGTGACATTTCTACAGTAATCAGTGCTATACATATGCACTGTTACTGTAAAAATACACTGGCAGTGAAGGGGTTAACTTTTTTTGAAAGGGAGGGGCTATGTGTGTCCCTAGGGGCATGCTTTCTACTGTGATTGGCTGTGGCTTCAGATGTATGAACAGTGATCAATGGTTCTACATAGTACACTGTATGATCATCCTTCATACACAGGGGAGAATGACAGGCAGCTTGTTTACACAAGCCGCCTGACTTTCTCCCTCTCCCCCGATGATCGCAGAGTGACCGGCGGACATCGGGTCCGCCGGTCACACGCGCGGGGGGGTGCGTGACCGCGCGGGAGCGGGAGTGCGCCTCCGGCGGTGCGCGCTCGCTCCCTAGATCCTCACAGGCTAGCAACGTAGACCTACGTCACTTTGCCTGTGAGGGGCTGACTGCCGACGTAGATCGGCGTTAGGCAGTCGGCAAGTGGTTAATAACTACAAAACACAGTACTTGTACTTTTACTTTCAGTACTTGAGTAGCAAAATTTAAAAAAAAAAAATACTTGCAATACTCAAGTACAAAAAATGTTGAATACTTTAGTACTTCTACTCAAGTCACTTTTTGATAGAGCACTTCCACTTCTACTCAAGTCACTTTTTGATAGAGCACTTGTACTTTTACTCAAGTATGGGATTCGAGTACTTTATACAAGTGTGATAATAAATGGGCAAACACCAGACTTGTATAAAGTACTCGAAATTTCTACTTGAGTAAAAGTACAAGTGCTCGATCAAAAAATTACTTGAGTAGAAGTGGAAGTGCTCGCAGAAAAAGTTACTTAAGTAGAAGTACTAAAGTATTCAACATTTTTTTTACTTAAGTATTGCAAGTAGTTTTTTCAAAAAATTTGCTACTTAAGTACTAAAAGTAAAAAGTACCAGTAGTTTTGAAAAAAAATTTCTACTCAAGTACTGAAAGTAGAAGTACAAGTACTGTGTTATGTAGTTATTAAAGAAAGAAGTCAAAAGTATGAACATCATATTGTTTTTATTATTTCAAATGATTTATTCAAATGATTAACCGGTGTTTGTTAGTAGTTTCTTGATGCACTTTAAGCGCTGTAGCACCATTTATTTGTTTTTCATATTTTCTTTTTATTGGAAAGATTTGGTATAGCAGCTTTTATTATACACAGCCTTTATTTTCGTATGCGCTGATTTACAAATGACATTATACACATTTTTTTGAGCTTTATGCAACCTGCCATCTACTGTTCTGGCAGTGGTAATTTTTTTAAAAGTAACGAGTAACTATGCAGCACAAAAAAAAAATACTTGAGTAGAAGTATCGAAATCATCGAAAAAATGTAGTGAAGTAAAAGTAGAAGTAGGAGAAAAAAATTCTACTCTAGGAAAGTACAGATACCGCATTTCGGTACTTAAGTACAGTACTTAAGTAGTTCTACTTCGTTACTATACATCTCTGGCAAACACTAACCATGAGTGAAAGAAAAGTTTTTGTGTTATCATTCATATTCTCAGAAAAATGGCCAAGAAATCATAAATTCTGCTGGGGTATGTAAATTTATGAGCACAACTGGATATTAAAAAGTAAGGGTCCAACACACCCAACACAGGGTGTAACAAGTTATGAATGGACTGCCCCCCCCCCCCCCCCCCGGATTCCCAGATCTGACAGCTAGCGGGGATCTACTCCCCCCGCTAGCTGTCACAATTTTAATAAAACATGGCTGACTGGGGCTCCGCTTGCCTAGCTGCGTCACTCATTTCTGTGAATGGACAACTATAAGGTCCAGCAGCCTTTTGCGTCTGTCGGCTTGTAGTTCTCAATGAACTACCATAACACTGTGGAGCGATGTGGTAGTTCATTCTCTCATCCTGTCAGATTGTATCTGCTTGCCCGTACGAGGTGTACAGGCACCCAGATAAACCTTCAGATCTGCAGGAGACCTGCATGGCAATCTGCTGATCGCTGATGCAAGTTTTTACAGACCCCAGGAAAATAAAAATAAATGCATAATTTTTTTACTTGCAAAAAAATGTGAATTCATTTTTAATTTTTTTTAAAGGTGAACTTATCCTTTAAGTCCATGATAAAATATTGTACTCTGTATTAGCAGAGCATGGGGCATTTTGTTGTTCAAGACAAAAGGTATCGTTTTTTCAAAAAATGTTTATTTGATAATGCAAATTGCATGTCTAATTGACAGAAACATTATGAGAATAATAGGTTTTCTCACTGTGGAAGTGTATAGTAAATTGCTTTACTTTTGGGTTAAGGGTCCATTCACACCAGAAGCTGCTCTAAACACACTGCTGTCAGTATTGGAGTATCAAAGCTGGCACTGTTCGCACTGTTTTTATTTTTTGATTTTTATTGAAATGTCACATTATTCTTTTCACATAGATGTGCTGGGATGCAAGGATTTCTGCCGCAACCCGCTGCACTGAAAAAAATACTGCCTGCAGCACCTTTTTTCAGTGCTCACCACTGCGATGCAGTGGTATGAGCTCACAGCATAGGAAAGAGTAGTGGTGGGGAGCAATGTTGCCCAGCACAACCCAATGTAAATGGGCCCTAAAACGTAGAAAAGTATTGGTTAACAAACAGTAGCAGCAAATTAAAAACAAAATAATTGAAAAGCTGATCTCCAGCTTTACTTTCACTTTACCTAGTTAATTTAGGCCAAGCTGGGCCAACAAACTATTTCCTACACTAACAGGTGGCCTGCTGGGAAGTATGTGTGGGATGTGAACGTCCCATTTCCATTTTCCTGTTTCTATATATGAATACAAACTTCCAATGGCTGCCATTGCTGAGGGGTGTGTTCTGGCGGGGGCAGTCCTCCTGTCAGAACACAACAGCTCAGCATCGAGATTGCTGTACTAACATCACATAGTTAGTACAACTAGCTCCTCCCAAGCTCCTCAATTTTTTTTTCATTCAGTTTTATGAACGAAAAAAATCTTTAACCACTTAAGCCCCAGAAGATTTTACCCCCTTCCTGACCAGGGCCTATTTTGCGATTGGGCACTGCGTGACTTTAACGGACAATTGCGGGGTCATGCGACGCTGTACCTAAACAAATTTGACGTCCTTTTTTTCCCATAAACAGAGCTTTCTTTTGGTGGTATTTTATCACCTGTGCGATTTTTACTTTTTGCGCTATAAACAAAAAAACAGCATAAATTTTGCAAAAATAACAATATTTTTCACATTTTTTTATATGAAATTCCCCCCAAAAAAAAGTAAAAATCAAAATTTTTTAACATTTTTGGGCCAATTTTTTTTTACCATATGTTTGGTAAAAAAAAATCGCAAAAAGCGTATTTTGATTGGTTTGCGCAAAAGTTATTGCGTTTACTAACTAAGGGAAAGATTTTTGTCATTTTTGTTGTATTTTTTTTTAACGCGTAATGGTGGCAATCTGCGATTTTTTTTTTTGCGGGACTGCGGCATTGCGGCGGACAGATCGGACCCTTGACTGACATTTTTGACACTTTTGGGGTTACCAGTGACATTTTACAGTAATCAGTGCTATACATATGCACTGTTACTGTAAAATTACACTGGCAGTGAAGGGGTTAACTTTTTTTAGAGGGAGGGGTTATGTGTATCCCTAGGGGCGTGATTCTAACTGTGATTGGCTGTGGCTTGAGGTGTAGGAACAGTGATCAACGGTCCTACATAGTAGAACCGTGTGATCACCATTCCTACACAGGGGAGAATGACAGGCGGCTTGTTTACATCAGCCGCCTGCCTTTCTCCCTCTGCACCGACGATCGCCGAGTGACCGGCGGACATCGGGTCCGCCGGTCACACGCGCGGGGGGGTCCGTGACCACGTCGGGGGGGCGCGCGCGCTCGCTCACTAGACCCTCACAGGCTAGCGAGGTAGCCCTACGTCGCTCTGCCTGTGAGGGGCTGACCGCCGACGTAAATAGTCGTGCGGCGGTCGGCAAGTGGTTAAAGCGGAGTTCTGGCCTCGGGGGTGAAATTTAGATAAAAATACCCCCGGGACAGTCGGGGCTAGTACATTCCACAATGGATAGCCTCTGAACTATCCCGGGTCGCACTTACCATTTAGAAGAAATACTTACCTTGAAAATTTCTTCTCCAGCGCTGCCATCTCGGATGTGGGCAGCTGAAGCCAGCGCATCCTTTTCTGCGTCCTTTTCCGTGTCCTCTTCTCCCAGAATGCACCTGCACCGGCCCCGCTTGTCACTTCCGGTGCGGGCGCGTCATCCCTCCATAGCTTCTGGGCATGCCCAGAAGCTGTTTAGCAGGGTATGACGCTCCCGCACCGGAACTGACGAGCAGGGCCGGTGCAGGCGCATTGATTCCTGGGAGCGATGACGCTCAGCTCCCAGGAATCAATGCAAGGAGGAAGAGACAGTGCGGGCTGCGGCCGCTGAGGGAGGAAGTGGAAGAAAGGTGAGTATATTTTCTTCAATAGCAAGGTAAGTAAAAAAAAAAAAAAAAAATTGTAATTATCCATTTGTTTCCCAGGTGACCTAGAACAAGCGGATGGCCCAAAATCTATTTTGTCGATTTTGAGGCCGGAACTCTGCTTTAAGTGTGTACCAGGCTTTAGGCATTGTTGATAAGCAAGAAACTAGCTTTTAACTAATCCCTTGCACCCCATCACTTCTAATATGATTTTCTGCTCATAATCAGTCACCAACCTTACCTAACTTCTCCTACCTGTTTGTATTGCAGTAATGAATACTAAGGTATTCCTGATACTCTCAATTATCAAGTGCACCGTAAAGCACATTGAGATTTAAAAAGGAAGTAAAGTGCTGGCTTTTTTATTTTCTCCCTGACCTGCAAAGTAAACACACTTGTATAAAGTACTCGAAACCCATACTTGAGTAAAAGTACAAGTGCTCTATCAAAAAGTGACTTGAGTAGAAGTGGAAGTGCTCTATCAAAAAGTGACTTGAGTAGAAGTTCTAAAGTATTCAACATTTTTTGTACTTAAGTATTGCAAGTAGCTTTTTTTAAAATTTTGCTACTCAAGTACTGAAAGTAAAAGTACCAGTAGTTTTTTAAAAAAATCTGCTACTCAAGTACTAAAAGTAAAAGTTCAAGTACTGTGTTATGTAGTTATTAAAGAAAGAAGTCAAAAGTTTGAACATCATATTGTTTTTTATTATTTCAAATGATTAACCTAAGAGTCCATTCACACTAACACGACTTCTCAGGCAACTTGTCAGCCTGACAAGTCACGGACCGTCGCGGTCCATTGTGTGGTACAGGAACGGTTCTAATAGGAGTGACACAAGTCGCTCTGACTTAGAAAAAGGTTCATGTACTACTTCGGAGCGACCTGGAGCGACTTGCATAGACATTCATTTTATGAAGTCCGTGCAAATCGCGCCAAAGTCGCGCTGCACGCGACTTCACAGGTCGCCCCTGAAGTCGTGCCGCTTCAGTGTGAATGCGGTGTTAAGGACAATCACAATTCCTTTGGCTGTAACTTTTTGTAGCCAAAAACAGATAAAGAATGTCCCTCCCTTCCCCCTTTAACCGGTTGCCGACCGCCGCACGACTATATACTGCGGCGGTCAGCCCCGGCCAGGCAGAGTGACGTATCGGTACGTCACTCGCCTGTCACTGACTTGCGAGCCTATCGCGGGCGGGCGCCCGCCCGCCGAGGCGCGCGCCCGCCGCGGCTCGTTCACAGGCAAGTCAGTGCGTGTGACCGGCGGACTCGATGTCCGCCAGTCACACTGCGATCGCTCCTGTGAAGGGAGAAAGACAGAGCAGCTTGTGTAAACAAGCTGCCTGTCAGTTCTCCCTGTGTAAAAGTGAAGATCTGTCCGTTCTACTATGTAGAACGGTTGATCTTTGCTTTTACACCAATAGGAATGTCCCTACACAGTTAGAATCACGCCCCTAGGACACACTTAACCCCTCCCTGTCCAATAAAGTTAACCCCTTCCCTGCCAGTGTCATTTTTGCAGTAACAGTGCATATGTATAGCACTGATTACTGCAGTAATGTCACTGGTACCCCCAAAAGTGTCAAAAATGTCAGTCAAGGGTCCGATCTGTCCGCCGCAATGTCGCAGTACCGAAAAAAAATCGCAGATCGCCGCCATTACGCGTTAAAAAAAAAAAAACAAAAATGACAAAAATCTTTCCCTTTGTTAGTAAACGCGATAACTTTTGCGCAAACCAATCAAAATACGCTTTTTGCGATTTTTTTTTACCAAACATAGGTAGCATAAAACAAATTGGCCGAAAAATGTTAAAAAATTTTGATTTTTACTTTTTTTTTTGGGGAATTTCATATAAAAAAATGTGAAAAATATTGTTATTTTTGCAAAATTTACGCTCTTTTTTTGTTTATAGCGCGTGATCAAAAAATCGCACAGGTGATCAAATACCACCAAAAGAAAGCTCTGTTTGTGGGAAAAAAAGGACGTCAAATTCGTTTAGGTACAGCGTCGCACGACCGGGCAATTGTCCGTTAAAGTCACACAGTAAAAAAGCGCAAAAAAACCCCTGGTCCTTTAGCAGCCAAATCCTCCAGGGCTTAAGTGGTTAAAGCATCCCTCCTCCTCTTCCCTGCATGTTTTTTTTTCTCCACATCTTATTGGTTCGCAAAATCATATATAAACCAATGTGATATACAACAATATATTCCAATAATGAAATAAAGGAAGAGTGTATGAAATCAAAGTCCATATATATATAATGCCAAAATGCCATAATACCATATATATGTGACAAAACAACATAAATATATTTTCAAAGGTGCAGGAATCAAACAGGTACTATTCCAAATAATAGGTGCAGACTCCCACCACCTTGTGGATTTCCCCCTTACCCGGCGGATGAAGGTAAGTGCAAAATAATATCCAAATAGACTCTTCCAGTGAAACAAAACTGCAAAACCTGTGCTCTCAACTTCCAGTGAAAAAAGCAAAATCAGCCTCTTACCAGAAAAAAGGTCTATGTACGCTTGTGACTCTCTTTGGTTGGGGGAGGTTCTCTTTCCCCTTAACAGCAGATATGTAGACCATTTTATTTATACATACAGTAGCATTTATTTTCGTATGCGCTGATTTACACATAACATTATACACATTTTTTTTTAACCGGTTGCCGACCGCCGCACGACTATATACTGCGGCGGTCAGCCCCGGCCAGGCAGAGTGACGTATCGGTACGTCACTCGCCTGTCACTGACTTGCGAGCCTATCGCGGGCGGGCGCGCGCCCGCCGAGGCGCGCGCCCGCCGCGGCTCGTTCACAGACAAGTCAGTGCGTGTGACCGGCGGACTCGATGTCCGCCAGTCACACTGCGATCGCTCCTGTGAAGGGAGAAAGACAGAGCGGCTTGTGTAAACAAGCTGCCTGTCAGTTCTCCCTGTGTAAAAGTGAAGATCTGTCCGTTCTACTATGTAGAACGGTTGATCTTTGCTTTTACACCAATAGGAATGTCCCTACACAGTTAGAATCACGCCCCTAGGACACACTTAACCCCTCCCTGTCCAATAAAGTTAACCCCTTCCCTGCCAGTGTCATTTTTGCAGTAACAGTGCATATGTATAGCACTGATTACTGCAGTAATGTCACTGGTACCCCCAAAAGTGTCAAAAATGTCAGTCAAGGGTCCGATCTGTCCGCCGCAATGTCGCAGTACCGAAAAAAAAAATCGCAGATCGCCGCCATTACGCGTTAAAAAAAAAAACACCAAAAATGACAAAAATCTTTCCCTTAGTTAGTAAACGCGATAACTTTTGCGCAAACCAATCAAAATACACTTTTTGCGATTTTTTTTACCAAAAATAGGTAGCATAAAACAAATTGGCCGAAAAATGTTAAAAAATTTTGATTTTTACTTTTTTTTTGGGGGAATTTCATATAAAAAAATGTGAAAAATATTGTTATTTTTGCAAAATTTACGCTCTTTTTTTGTTTATAGCGCGTGATCAAAAAATCGCACAGGTGATCAAATACCACCAAAAGAAAGCTCCGTTTGTGGGAAAAAAAGGACGTCAAATTCGTTTAGGTACAGCGTCGCACGACCGCGCAATTGTCCGTTAAAGTCACGCAGTAAAAAATCGCAAAAAAACCCCTGGTCCTTTAGCAGCCAAATCCTCCGGGGCTTAAGTGGTTAACTTCATGAAACCTGCCATCTACTGTTCTGGCAGTGGTAATTTTTATAATAGTAACGAGTAACTATGCAGCACAAAAAAAAATATCGGAGTAGAAGTATTGAAATCATTGAAAAAATGTAGTGAAGTAAAAGTGGAAGTAGGAGAAAAAAATTCTACTCCAGGAAAGTACAGATACCGCCTTTCGGTACTTAAGTACAGTAGTGAAGTAGTTCTACTTAGTTACTATACATCTCTGAAAGTAAAGGAATAATGTGCTAGTATGCATTGCATACTAGCACATTATGTGAAACTTACCTGTAAATGAAGTTGTCACCATTGGAGGCCGCGTCCATCTTTGCCCATCTTCCTTCGGGGTCCACGGACTGTGTGACTAGCCGGACCCGCGTGATGTCACTCCCACGCATGCATGCAGGAGCTGGCGGTCACAGCACAGGGCTCTAAAGAAATGACAAGGGTGGCCATTCCTTCAGAGCGCATGTGCCAATGACGTCATCGGCAGCATATGCAGTAAATATCTCCTAAACAGTACAGGTTTAGGAGATATTTACAGTACCTATAGGCCTTATTATAGGATTACCTATAGGTACAAACAATCAATGGAAGTTTACTTCCATGAATTTGAGCTGCTGTAGGGATTGAACACTTCAGTGCTCCTATGACGAATGGGAAAGTACACTGTAAATGTATTAGCAGTTTTCCTCTTGGAGGCAATTAAAAATAATTAGCAGTGAATATTCTGCATAAAACTGCAATATTGATGTGTTCATCTCCAACCACACCAACAAAATATCCCTCTGTACAAAACGTAGCTGCTAAGAATAAATCCAAATACTGTCTTATTAAAAAGTCAGATATGATTCACTTTATTGAAAGAATAACAATATATGTCACATAAATATGTAAACTACTTGCATACGTATGATTAAAAGCTTTGAAAATATATCCATATTACTCCTTCAATCATTCTAATGATCCGCTACATACTCCAGCTTCCAAGGGGCTCAAAACAAATCCCTCACTGGGATAAACCAGCTCACAATTGCTTTTCATAAATCAAGATCATAACATATACAAGACTGTAGGAAAAGTACTTAATACATTGCAAAAAGTACTGCAAGAAAAAAAACTTTTAGCCTGGGTTCACCCATATGTCAGACATCGCATGTGATTCGCACCACTTTGCTGTGCAGATCACATGCGATGTCTGTGCAAATGTGAATTTAGCCATACAGTTTGTAAAGCTGAACTCGCATTGGATTCGCACAAAAATGGTGCAAGAACCTTTTTTTTCCCCCGCACTGGATTTGGATCACACCCATGCGATCTGATTCCTGTCTGATCTCACAGTTCGCAATGCAATCTGCGAACCGATCTGGGGGGTGTCATTAACCACTTGCCGATCGCTGCACGACTATTTACGTCGGCGGTCAGCCCCTCACAGGCAGAGTGACGTAGATCTACGTCGCTAGCCTGTGAGGGTCTAGGGAGCGAGCGAGCGCGCGCCGCCAGAGGCGCGCTCCCGCTCCCGTGTTGTCACGGACCCCCCCGCACGTGTGACAGGCGGACCCGATGTCCGCCGGTCACTCGCGATCTTCGGGTGGAGAGGGAGAAAGGCAGGCAGCTAATGTAAACAAGCCGCCTGTCATTCTCCCCTGTGTAGAAACAGTGATCATACCGTTCTACTATCACTGTTCCTACACCTCAAGCCACAGCCAATCACAGTTAGAATCACGCCCCTAGGGATACACATAACCCCTCCCTCTCTCAAAAAATCGCAGATCGCCGCCATTACGCGTTAAAAAAAAAACAACAAAAATGGCAAAAATCTTTCCCTTTGTTAGTAAACGCAATAACTTTTGCGCAAACCAATCAAAATACGCTTTTTGCGATTTTTTTTTTACCAAACATATGGTAAAAAAAAAAAAATTGTCCCAAAATGTTAAAAAATTTTGATTTTTACTTTTTCTTTTGGGGGGAATTTCATATAAAAAAATGTGAAAAATATTGTTATTTTTGCAAAATTGACGCTGCTTTTTTGTTTATAGCGCAAAAAGTAAAAATCGCACAGGTGATCAAATACCACCAAAAGAAAGCTCTGTTTGTGGGAAAAAAAGGACGTCAAATTCGTTTATGTACAGCTTCGCACGACCGCGCAATTGTCCGTTAAAGTCACGCAGTGCCGATTCGCAAAATAGGCCCTGGTCAGGAAGGGGGTAAAATCTTCTGGGGCTTAAGTGGTTAACTTTGTATTGACACCCACAATGGGCAGTGTGAACTGCCTGAGGAAGAGATGGGATGCGGGAACCCGCACTGGAATCGCGCTGGCTCCAGCATCGCATATGTGTGAACCTAGGCTTACGGATTCACTGTGGGATGGCATTGAGAAGAAAGATAGGGCATTCAAGGCAGCATAAGAGAGCTCATTCACCATTAGCAGAATGTAAAACTTTTTGGTGCACCCTGCCAAAAGCTTGAGAATATTCAAATTGAGAAAATCCATTTAGTTGAACCTGCCAATTTTCTTAAGTTTTTTTTTTTTAAATCCTAAATATGTATTTATACACTAAACTAATCCTCTTCGAAAGCTGATTTTCCATATTGTTGATAAGTTTATTCCAGCTTTTCAGTTATACAGTTGGGTTGAATATTCATCAGTTTAAACTAGCATAATCTGTCCAACTAGAGATTATCTTATCTCTGTAAGCAAATTGCAGTTTTACATGAGGGAAATATGATTCACCACATCTCTAGCAATGCACACACTTGACTGGCTAGAAAGGCATGATACAGTGTGGCCAGGCCATCTTACCGAATGGGCACACTGGGCAGTTGCCGGGGGCCCCACTTGCCAAGGCAAATTTGATACACTTCCTGGGCAGATTGAAAACTAGTGCTCCTACTTTATATTTTACTTTATATTTTACATAGAGCACTTTTCCTGTGAGCTAGTGTTCTATTTTCTATGTTTTAGCCCCGGTTCACACTTCTGCGTGTGCGGGGTTCGCATGTAATGTCGGAGCGCACTGCTCCGACATTACATGCGATCAGCTGTGCGGTGCGAGTTTAGCCATACAGTTTGTATGGCTAAATTCGCATCGCACCCGCAGCAAACACGCACAGGAGGCATTTTTGCTGCCGCATCAGGATCGGATCGCACAGCGGTTCACACTTGTGCGATCCGATCCTGTGCGAACTGCACGATCGCACTGCGATATGCGATCAAACTGGGGGTGTCGTTAAGATTACATTGACACCCCCAGCGGATCGCATATGGCAGTCTGAACTGCCGGGGGTGCATGTGCGATGCGGGAACAGGCTGCGAGTTTGCAGCCTTCCTGCATCGCATCAGTGTGAACCGAGCCTTACAGTATGTTGCTATGAGATTTTCTGTTTGATTCACTGCCATGTGTACCTTTATGACAAACCTCATGTGTAATTTCCTTCAGCTTGGTGATTCTGCTAAAGGATATTTTGTGGTCACTATCTGGAGATGAGAGATCCTCTTTCATCTATGTCTCTATTGTACCAAACAACCTCCAAGTTAGGACAATCTAGTTTTTCTGGGTCAACAATAATTTTGAGCTAAGCATTTGTCTGATTCCTTCTCTTTTATTATGATCATACCAATCTGTTGCCATCCTTACTATTACATGGTATGTTCCTTGAGGCCATTGGTATTTACCAATGATGCAATAAAAAAAGATAGTTAACCACTTGCCGACCGCCGCACGCCGATCTACATCGGCGGTCAGCCCCTCACAGGCAAAGTGACGTAGGGCTACGTCACTAGCTTGTGAAGGTCTAGGGAGCGAGCGCGCGCCGCCGGAGGCGCGCTCCCGCGTGGTAACGGACCCCCCCGCGCGTGTGACCGGCGGACCCGATGTCCGCCGGCCACTCTGCGATCGGCGGGGGAGAGGGAGAAAGTCAGGCAGCTTGTGTAAACAAGCTGCCTGTCATTCTCCCCTCTGTATGAGAGCTGATCATATGGATCTACTATGTAGATCCGTTGATCACTCTGCATACAGCTGAAGCCACAGCCAATCACAGTAAGAATCACGCCCCTAGGGACACACACAGCCCCTCCCTCTCAAATAAAGTTAACCCCTTCACTACCAGTGTATTTTTACAGTAACAGTGCATATATATAGCACTGATTACTGTAGAAATGTCACTGGTAACCCCAAAAGTGTCAAAAATGTCAGTCAAGGGTCCGATCTGTCCGCCCCAATGTCGCAGTACCGCAACAAAATCGCAGATCGACGCCATTACGCGTTAAAAAAAAAAACAACAAAAATGACAAAAATCTTTCCCTTAGTCAGTAAACGCAATAACTTTTGCGCAATCCAATCAAAATCCGCTTTTTGCGATTTTTTTTACCAAACATAGGTAGCAGAAAACAAATTGGCCGAAAATGTTAAAAAATTTTGATTTTTACATTTTTTTGGGGGGGAATTTCATATAAAAAAAAGGGAAAAATATTGCTATTTTTGCAAAATTGACGCTCTTTTTTTGTTTATAGCGCGTGATCAAAAAATCGCACAGGTGATCAAATACCGCCAAAAGAAAGCTCTGTTTGTGGGAAAAAAAGGACGCCAAATTCGTTTAGGTACAGCGTCGCACGACCGCGCAATTCTCCGTTAAAGTCACGCAGTGCCGAATCCCAAAATAGCCCCTGGTCGTTTAGCAGCCAAATCCTCCGGGGCTTAAGTGGTTAAACGGAATCTCTGAATGATCTAAAGAACTTCTGCCTCTGTAAGACGCTACCATATTATCAACTCTGTTACAATCTTGCCTGGGCATGGCAGCAAGTGTTACAGATTTTTCTTAAAGGTCAGAATTGTAACAGCAGATGCTATGAACGATGGGTGTTTTGATTAAAACATGTAGTGACCTTGCAATCTTCCTCCTTTCTCCATCCCTCCCCTTCCAATCCCCTTCATTTGCCTTTGTTCCCCCTTCATGTATCCTCCCCATTTATCTTAGAAACTCCTCATGTGCAGGTACCCTGTTGTTATGATGTAATTAATCCTGTCTTTTAGTCCTTGCTCCCTTATTGGGTTATACTGGCCATCGGGGTACCTTTCCTGACCCTGGTATTTTTTCTTTATATTCAACACAGCATTACTAAGTTATAGGCTGGAAACTTTGGAGATGCTTCCCACCACGCCCTCCCAGTTTCGCTTATAACTGAACAAATTCAAATTTGGTGTATTGTACACTCGTCAAAAAAATTAAAGGAACACTTTTTAATCAGAGTATAGCATCAAGTCAATTAAACTCCTGGAATATTGATCTGGTCAGTTAAGTAATCAGTTTCAGCTGCTTTGGTATTAATGAAATTTACAACAGGTGCACTAGATGGGCAACAATGAGATAACCTCCAAAACAGGAATGGTTTTTGACTGTTTTTCCCTAGTTTTGCATTTGGCTAGGGTCAGTGTCACTACTGGTAGCATGAGGCCATACCTGGACCCTATAGAGGTTGCACAGGCAGTTCAACTCTTCCAGCATGGCACATGAATACGCGCCATTGTCAGGAGGTTTGCTGTGACTCCCAGCACAGTCTCAAGAGCATGGTGGAGATTCAAGAAATTGCAGGTCTGCCACTGGCACCCTGTGCTAGTATGCAGCCAGTTCCTGGAGGATGAAGGAATTGATGCCATTAAATGGTCCGACGCTCACCTGACCTAAATCCAATAGAACACCACTGGGACATTATGCTTTGGTCCATCCGATGCCGCCAAGTTGCACCTCAGTCTGCTCATGAGCTCAGTGATGCCATGGTCCAGAGCTGGGAGGAAATACCCCGGGGCACCATCTGTCGCCTCATTAGGAGCATGTCCCGACATTGCACACAAGCACGTGAGGGCCATACAAACTACTGAGTACCTTTTTGAGTTGCTGCAATTAAATTTCAGCAAAATGGACTAGCCTGCTGCATCATTTTTCACTTTGATTTTTGGGGTGTCTTTGAATTCAGCCCTCTGTAGGTTGATAATTTTCATTTCCATCAAACAATGTGGCATCATTTTGTTCCTTACACATTACCCAGTCCATATCAGTATAAATATCCAGCATGAGATTTTTCCTCATTGAGATCTGATGTGTTTTCAAAGTGTTCCCTTAATTTGTTTGAGCAGTGTAAATGCTCTTATTAGTTGAACTGCCTTCGTAGTTCTGATAATGTATATATCAGCCAGCTTTTGTAATGGTGTCATTTAATTATGTTTGACTTGGTTTTGTACAATGCAGCTTATGCTTAAATAAAGGAATTACAAAACAAAAACATACGGTCAGTGGCGGCCCGTCCATTAGGGGCGCAGGGGCGCCGCCTCCCCCCCCCCCCCCCCGCCTATCCATGCGTCCGGCCTCCTAATCTACATACAGGGCGCCAGATGCATGGATTCCAATGGGGGATTTTTTTTTTTTTTTTTAGAGGCTCTCATAGGCTTAAAAAAAGGGTGGGCTCGGGGCGCACAGCACTGCGCCCTGAGCCCACCCAGTTGTGTGACAATAGCGAATAAATATTCACTATTGTCACACGGATTCTCCTCCTGGCCAATCAGGAAGCGGGTCCTGAGACCCAGGAGGAGGAGGGAGGAGACGCAGGGGAAGCCCGACCAACGAAGGGGGACATGGAGGAGACTGAGGGGGAAGCTGCCGCCACCACATGTCAGTCCAGAGGCAGCACAGGGTGAGTGAGCCGGCGACCGGGGGGGAGGAGGGGATATGGCGTGCGGGCTGGAGCTGGTGTGGGCCGTGGTCAGGTCCGTCTGCCGCCCCCCCTCATGGAGCACTAGCCGCCACTGCATACGGTGATGACTACCATGTGTGTATGTGTAAAGGGTTCATTGCTAAGTTAGGCTGATTCAGTGATGATCTCTCCAAGTCTAAAGGGGTGCTTAGATTGCTGTCCTGTGTGCAGGAAAATATCTGCACAGGGTGGGAGCTAAGAGTGTAATCATCACATATAGGGTTTATTGGTACTTGGGTAACTTAAAGTGTGTAGCCTCAGAATCTATTTTTAGTCTATTTTTTATTAGGGGTGAGATACGAGTTTGGGCAAACACACCTATAGTAAATTTTTCATCCAGCAATGTGATTTTATTTTGAGAAAAACTGTTATACATACAAAAGTTGAGAGCTGCCCATAGTAAACTGAATAGTTTTATTAGTGGTTTGAGGTGTTATGAGGTGTCTACGTCTAGTGTTTCTCAACCTTTTTTCAGTCAAGGCACCTTTTAAAATTATGGACCGTCTTGAGGCACCCTCCAAAATTATGGACAGTCTTGAGGCACCCTCCAAAATTATGGACAGTCTTGAGGCGCCCCATTCTAAAATGTAAAAACTATTCTGATAGTTTTAAATAATGCAGCAACATCAATACACGTAGGACACCCAACATTATATGATTTATTCTTCCAAAGCAAATACACTTTTGCAAACGTACTGCCTAGAATTCCAATGATTCTCTTCTCCCTCAGTTTTTCTCTATCACTCAGCTAATGAGACCCCAAAGCTGAGAGAGAGAGGCAAGGGAGGGACAAACAAGGATGATATGCAGGCAACTGACATCCTCCTTATTAAATGATGAGGTCATTGGTCATTAGGAGGTTGGCCGTTAGAAGGTTGTAATGGTGTACAATGAAAACCTGTGGCTTTGTGTAACTAACAGGCAGATTTCATCCACTCACCGGCTTGTATACAATTTTGGGGCAATTTTTAGGCATTATGCCAAGGCACCCCTGAAGAAACCTCAAGGCACCCTAGGGTCCATGGGCACCCTGGTTGAAAAAGGCTGGTCTACATTGATGGAACATGCAAATGTTATATAATGATCATGCAAGTATACTCCTAATTTTTTTACCTGACTTGATAGAACAAGTGATATTTGAGTTATCTGTGCTGTATAAAAAAAATATATGACTAGAGCATGTATGGCAATGAAATCCTGCTGATACTGTTTACAGCAAATGTATGGCACATGTGACATAGCAAACACACTATAATTATACTGTCCTTTTTGGCCACGTCTTTAGGAGTTCTCCATTATAAGGTGACCCTCCTAACCATGCATATATTGGTGCCTCTCATTTGAGAAGAGGGCATGAAGGGCACAGGTGGATTAAAACTGAAGACTTTCATAATAAAAACAATAATCTCCCACTTACAATTATCTGTGTATATTTGTGTCCAGTGAGATGTGAACTCGGCACCCTAGGATATCCCTGCAGCTTTCAGTCTGTAAGTGGTAAAGTCAGCACTGGCTTGCTAGACCCGCTGACAGGATAACACCTGAGGTGTTCAGCAGCAGCAGTCCTTCCGGATCGCATTGCTCCCTGAGCTTGCTATAGCTAAATGGCAACATGTTTTGGGGTTCCATCAAGCTTCTCAAGCCTAGGCAAGATGGCATCTCCACATAGAGACACAATGCGGAAGAAGCCAGGATTAAACTTCCATTGATGATTTTTAGCTATGGATAACCCTATAGTAAGGCTTACCTACAGTATAGGTAGAGTAAATATCTGCTAAAAGGTGCACTGTTTAGGAGATTTTTACTTGTGAAGTCGCCAGTGACATCACCGTCAAATGCTGTCTGAAGGAACGGCACACCGCGCCCTTCCATCAGAGCCCTGTGCTGTGAACAGCAGAGTGACGTCATTGCAGCTCGTCCAGTCAAAGGACTGGAGCCCACCAACCCGGGAACGAAGACTGGGTGAAGATGGAAGCCCTGTCAGTGGTGACAGCACACCGGTGGAGGGCTTCGTTTTAGGGTAAGTGCATACTAGCCCATTATAACTTTGCCTTGCAGGTTTAAAAAAAAAAAAACATTGGTTTACTACCGCTTTAAGTCAATAATGGGGAGAAGATCAGCTGATGGGAGACCAATACCGAATACTAGTCTATTACTCTCTGCACAGCTTCCAAAGTTCACTTCATTGTTAGTGCATATAGTATCTCACAAAAGTAAGTACACCCCTTACATTTTTGTAAATATTTTATTATACCTTTTCATGTGACAACAGTGAAGACATTACACTTTGCTACAATGTAAAGTAGTGAGTGTACAGCTTGTACAACAGTGTAAATGTGCTGTCCCCTCAAAATAACTCAACACACAGCCATTAATGTCTAAACCACTGGCAACAAAAGTGAGTACACCCCTAAGTCAAAAGGTCCAAATTGGGCCCAAAGTGTCAATATTTTATGTGGCCACAATTATTTTCCAGCACTGCCTTAACCCTCTTGGCCATGGAGTTCACCAGAGCTGCACAGGTTGCCACTGGAGTCCTCTTCCACTCCTCCATGATGACATCACAGAGCTGGTTGACATCTGTGAGATACTGTATGTGTCTGCACTGTGACCTTCAGTGGAATAGGTAATACATTTTTACCTTTGACTACATTATTTACATATATATAGCAAATTCTTTTAGCTGAAATAGTGTGTATACAGCTGAACAAACTAATGCCAGAAAGAAAGGGAATACAAATAATACAATACATTAGGTGTACAGTAGAGGGCAGGTTAAGACTTTAACTACGTTGAAACTAAACTAATTTAACTATTACATTTTTCACTCCACATACTGCACAGTGCTTCTACTACTTTTTCATAGTTTTGAACCATCTCTAATTTATTTTGTCACACTATTATCTGTCTGTCTGTCTGTCTGTCTGTCTGTCTGTCTGTCTATCTATCTATCTATCTATCTATCTATCTATCTATCTATCTATCTATCTATCTATCTATCTATCTATCTATCTATCTATCTATCTATCTATCTATCTATCTATCTATCTATCTATCTATCTATCTATCTATCTATCTATCTATCTATCTATCTATCTATCTATCTATCTATCTATCTATCTATCTATCTATCTATCTATCTATCTATCTATCTATCTATCTATCTATCTATCTATCTATCTATCTTATCATAAAAGCATATGAGAGTTATATCTAGGACAATCATGAAGTTCTATAGAACAGAAAAATGTTTACTATGAAAAGTAAGCTGACCTAAATCTAAATTAAGGTTAGGAAGGACAAGGTCTTTAAGTAAAAGGGTCTCTGCCCTTGAAACACATTAGCAATATTTCAGTTTTCGGTGCTGTTAAAGTTTGACTGACAGTTACTCTGGTATACAACTTTCTTTTGGTAGTGTTTAACCACTTTACCACCGGAGGAATTTCCTGCTTTACGTCCAGGCCACTTTTTGCAACTTGGCACTGTGCGACTTTAACTGACAATTGCGCGGTCATGCAACGCCGTACCAAAATGAAATTTACGTCCTTTTTTTCCCACAAACAGAAGTTTCTTTTGGTGGTATTTGATCACCTCTGCGCTTTTCATTTTTTGCGATATTAATAAAAAAACAGCGACAATTTTGAAAAAATAACAATATTTTTCACATTTTTTTACAAATTAATTTTTGACAGTTAAAAAATATCCAATATATTCAATTGTTGTCATATATTTTGGCCAAAATGTATTTAGCTACATGTCTTTGACAAAAAAATTCTCAATGAGCGTATTTTTAACAGCTTTAAGACCGGAAGATTTTACCCCATTCCTGACCAGGCCATATTTTGTGATTCGGCACTGTGTTACTTTAACGGACAATTGCGCGGTCGTGCGACACTGTACCCAAATTAAATATATGTCCTTTTTTTCCCCACAAATAGAGCTTTCTTTTGGTGGTATTTGATCACCTGTGCGCTTTTTACTTTTTGCACTATAAACAAAAAAAAAGCTACAATTTTGAAAAAATAACAATATTTTTCACATTTTTTTATATGAAATTCCCCCCAAAAAATGTAAAAATCAAAATTTTTTAACATTTTAGGCCAATTTGTTTTCTGCTACATATTTTTGGTAAAAAAAATCGCAATAAGCTTATTTTGATTGGTTTGCGCAAAAGTTATCGCAGCTACTAACTACGGGAAAGATTTATGTCATTTATGTCTTTTTTATTGTTTTTTTTTAACCAGTAATGGCAGCGATCTGCGATTTTTTTTTTTGCGGGACTGCGACGTTGCGGCGGACAGATCGGACCCTTGACTGACATTTTTGACACTTTTGGAGGGACCAGTGACATTAGTACAGTAATATGTGCTATAAATATGCACTGTTACTATAACAATAACACTGGCAGGGAGGGGGTTAACTTTATTGGTGATCAAGGGGTTAAATGTATGCCTGGTGCTTACTGACGTGTGTGGGGGGAGGGGATTGTGTGACACTGGCACAGATCGCAGGTTCAGCTATGCGGAATCCTGTACTCTGTCCCTGCCTGTCACATAGGAGATCCGTCCGCTTTGTTTACACAAGCGGGCGGATCTCCACACTCGATCCCCGACGATTGGGGAAGAGTGGCGGTGATCACCGCCTCTCCTCCCCTGGCCCGACTACCGCTGTGTCTGAATACAGCGGGAGTGAGCCTCCGGCGGCGCGCGTGCGCCGCCCACAAGGGGAGGAGTCCGGCAACGTAGGTCTACGTTGCTGGACGGAATCGAGCCACTTTGCCACAGTACGCTCAATGTGAGCAGTCGGCAAGTGGTTAACCACTTGCTGACTACCCTATAGCAGTTTTACTGCTACAGGGCGGCAGCTGTGCGTCGGATCACGTGTGTATATATATATATATACACGCGATCCGGGTCTTCCAGGTAGAGCGCGTCGAGTGTTTACTACACAGACAGAATGGTGATCTGCCTAAGTAAATTAGACAGATCGCTGTTCTGTCAATAGGGAAGGTACAGATCTATGTTTTCCCTTAGTAAAGGCACCTCCCCTACAGTGCACATGCTAGGAACTCATTTAACCCTTTGATCGTCCCTGATGTTAAACCCTTCCCAGCCAGTGTGATTAGTACAGCGACAGTGCATATTTTTTTAGCACTAATCACGTGTCAAAGGTGTCAGTAAGTGTCCACATTGTCCGCCGCAATATAGCAGTACTGCTATAACCATTCCTAATAAATAAATTAATAAAAATATTCCATAGTTTGTATATGCTACAACCTTTGCACCAACCAATCAATATATGCTTATTTTACCAAAAATATGTAGCAGAATACATATTGGCCTTAAATGATTAACACATTTTTTTTTTAATATGTTTTATAGCAGAAAGTAAAAAAACATTGTTTTTTTTTTTTTTGTTTTTTTTTTTAATTGTCGTCATTAGTTTGTTTATAGCGCACAAAATAAAAAACACAAAGGTATTCAAATACCATCAACAGAAAGCTCTATTTGTGGAAAAAAGAACATAAATTTAATTTGGGTACAGTGTCGCACAACCGCGCAGTTGTCAATTAAGGTAACGCAGTGGCGTATCACAAGAAATGGCCTGGTCAGGAAGGGGGGTAAATCTTTTGGAGGTCAAGTGATTAATCACCACTGTTTTTTTTTTTTTTATATATATACAGTAAAAGAAAACCACAAATGTTGAAAAAAATATGATACCTATACTTTCTAGTAAAAAACATAAATAAAAAATGCCAGAATATCCAAAAAAAGAGAAACTCCAAGGCGATAAAACTTTTTTACCAAATTCTTTTGGAAATGAAACATGCTGGTATTCAGGTGGTTACATAATAAATGAAAGGTTAAATTCATCTTTTAGAACAGGTTAAACCCCTATTTATGGTGTAACATGTTCCATCTCCTGCCCCCCATTCACGAACTGCTTCCCTTGTGACAGCGATCGTGGGTTCTTCTCCACACATCCCATTCACATTTAAAAATGAGCGGCAGACGTTATTCATTCTCTTTCCTGTGAATGAAGATACTGCAAGTCCCATCTTCCATTGCGGCAGACAGCTTGTAGTTTTTAATGCATAGCGAGGGCACTGATGAGCGCCCTTGTAGTCCGTTGACACTTCCTACAGCTCAGAGGGGAAAAAAAAAAGAATAAACATCACACCTCTTACCAGGGTTCACTGACAATTTCACAGCATGGTGGATCAGCAGGCTGATAGCGTAGAGCAGGGAGCACCAGATCGAAGCGAGCGAAATGAAGAGTGTACCCGCTATCACTGCCACCATAGGTGAAGACTCTGCCAAGCAAAACCCGGAGCAGATCCACCAGTCCAATCTGTCCCTAATCTGGGACACCGGTATCCGGATGGTACCGGGCAGCGGACTCACGCTGTGCACAGGAGGTGGCCGGGAGTTCCTAGGAGCGGTATATCCTCAATGTGCCACTGTCACGATAAGAGTACAAGCGTGGGTCCAGTGTGGGTAGTGTGGTTATCTGCTGCTACGGGCAGAAAAGAGTGAGGGCCGACCCAAGAAGTTACATGTTACATGGGAATCAGGCCTCACACAGGAGGTGACTGAATCTAAGTTCCTCCGCGGAGGCGGGAGGGGCACGTTGCATCTGATGATGCAGTTAGAGGCCCTGCCAGCAGTCAGTGGGCCTGCAATATGTGGAAGGGGGACTCGGTCACCGAGTTCCCTGAAGAGGGGATCCATGCTTGCACCGGTGACCGGAGGGCATAACTACCTCAGCAGCCATGGCAGGATCCGCCCCATTAACATTCGGCAGCCTGAAAAACCTGCAGTAATTCAAGCCTCACCCACTAGCACTAGTAGTGAGGGAGAAAAGTGCCCTGTACCCATCAGGTCCCTGTCCTTTCAGTACAAGTACGGATCCATAGAAGAGGGGATCCATGATTGGGGGTCCATGGATGAAACCGAGTGGGACTGGGGTCAGAGGCTGGGAGCAGCTCCCCAGGTCCTGAAGTGGCAGTGACAGTTGACAAAGAGGCTAAGGAAGCCATGGAGAGGGGGGGGGGGGCTCAGAAATTGGGGTTCTGTCACGCTTATGTTGAAAGGATCCCAGACCTCACCCCTCCAGGAAACATTGCAAGGGCCAGAGGCCAGAATGCGGCCTATGAGAATATGATACAAAGAGTGTACACTCCATTTTCCCCAAAGGGGAGAGGTAACAGGAGGACTCTCCCCTGGCTGTCCCACATGCAGAGATGGTTGCAGAAGAAAGTGGCACTCGAATATGGATATGACTATCCGTATGCACCCAGAGATGTGATGGTGATGGTGGAAAAGTTCCGGGACTTTTGGTGTGATGAAATAATTTGGGATTTCCTGTTTGTCCCCAAGCCATACAGGGACTCCCCGGAAGAGAAGTTAAAGGAAAAATTTGACAGTGTGAAAGCTCAGTGGAACTTTGGGCGCTCCGTTTACATAGACAGAGTGGAGGTCCGTCACCCGGATGGATCAGGACATGCCTGGTCCATCACAGTTAAAAATGAGCAAGGTGTATATGTTCAGGTCCCTCACCCTGACTATTATATTTGAGGGAAGCAAGTGTCTCATTGAAAAGTTTCAAAAGCAAGCAAAACTGTGTTGGCTGGCTGGCTATCACAACTGGCCAAGGAACTTTGAAAGTATATTGCTGAATTCACAAGTTTGAAAGTGTTCAAGTTTAAAGCGGAGTTCCACCTAAAACCAAAAAAAATACATAAAAATACCCCTGGGACAGTCAGGGCTAGTACATTCCACAATGAATAGCCTCTGAACTGTCCCAGGTTGCACTTATCTTTTAGGAGAAATACTTACCTTGAAAATGTATTGTCCAGCGCTGCCATCTCAGGTGTGGGCAGCTGAAGCCAGTGCGATCCTCTTCTGCGTCCTCTTCGGTCCCACGATGCACTGCACCGGCCCCGCCGTCACTTCCAGGGCTGCAGCGTCATCCCTGCACAGCTTCTGGGTATGCCCAGAAGCTGGTTAGCAAGGTATGACGCGACTGCACCGGAACTGACGCCGGGGCCGGTGCAGGCGCATTGATTCCTGGGAGCGAAGACGTTCAGCTCCCAGGAATCATTGCAAGCCAGGAAGTGACGACAGGCCATGGCCGCAGAGGGAGGAAGAGGAAGTGAGGTGAGTATAATTTCTTCTAAAACAAGGTAAGTAAAAAAAAAAGAAAAATGGGGTTATCCATTTGTTTTTTAGGTGACCCGGAGCAAGAAGATGGACCGAAATTAAATTTTAGGGTGGAACTCCACTTTAATGCAGACCCCTTGGGCCATCAGGCCAGGGTCTTGGAAAGAATGTTGTTATGCTAGACCCCTTGGGCCAATGGGCCAGGATCTCTGTGGATTACAAATAACTGTGTGGAAAGTCGTCTACAGTTTGACAAGAGAGAAGATATTGTTTGTTGCAAAGTTCAAGTATGTCCAGGAACTTTGGTGGGGGGTGCCCTACAGGACCCCTGTGTTGCTTCCCTGACTCAGCAGGACTGCAGGTCATACAGAACTGTGACTTGCCCTGTTCCTTCAAGAAGTACTTTTTAAGACAGCAAGAGGGCACTGTGTTCTACTTCATCAAAGGACTCTGCATAGTTAGCCAGTTATAGGGTACAGACTTCTACCTGCTAAGGAGTGAACCCAGCGAGTCAAGACACTGGACAGCAGAGGTAGTCAGGGAAGGGAGTGGAAAGATCGCCCTTTAGAGCCAAAGGAGGGTCTTTCCACTCAACTGTCTAGATTGTTAATCTTATATTTTCTAAAATGTATGCAGTTGACTAACTTTTGCTCCATTTCTCTACAGGTGGGCTCATCTTAGAGACAGTCAGTTAGGAAATGTAAATTGTGTTTGTTGGAAATCCCCACCAAGCGAGTTTTTTTGGTGGGGGGGTGCATCATTTTTTTTCTGGTTCTGGACATGCTACAGAGCTGAAACTTCACAGATACACTTTTTAGACACTTTTTAGACCCCCCCCCCCCCCAGACAATAAATCCAAAGAATTTTTTTTTATTTATTTTTTTATAATTTTTCCAATAATTGGCTCTCTATCAAAAATGACAATTTTTAAGAACTTTATTGGTGTGATTTAGTGTCTGGGGGGTCTAAAAAGTGTACCTGTGAAGTTTCAGCTCTGTAGCATGTCCAGAACCAGAAAAAAATATCATTTTTCAGTAGAGCAGGGATGGTGGGAACCCTCCTTTTACACCTATATGATCTTTTTTTTCTGGTTCTGGGCATGCTACAGAGCTGAAACTTCACAGGTACACTTTTTAGACCCCCCCCCCCCCCGACACTAATCCCAAAAAAGTCATGCCTGCCTCCAAAAATGCCTGATAAATATATAGAAAAAAAATACTCAAATACCAGCCCTAAAAAGGGCTTTTGGGGACAATATATATATATATATATAAATATATATATATATATATATATATACATATATATCAAAAAAAATTTACACAAATACCAGCCCTAAAAAGGGCTTTTTGGGGACAATAGATATATATATATATATATATATATATATATATATATATACATATATCCAAAAAAAAAAAAAATACCAGCCCTAAGAAGGGCTTTTTGGGGTGCTGTCCTTACAGCAGGAGTGTACCAAGAACACTGACTAACAAGACCGGGAACACTGACTAACAACTGTCCCTAGCTATTAACAGCAGCAGCAGCACTTTCCCTGCTCTCACTAACACACTGCTTCAGAATGATCTAAGATGGATGCTGCCCTTGCTTATTTATAGGAGGTGGGAGGGTGTGGGAGGGAGGTATGCTGATTGGCCTGGAATGTGTTTGCTGACTGTGAGGTTCAGGGTCAAAGTTTGCCTCAATGATGATGTATAGGAGGCGGACCGAACATCGCATATGTTCGCCCACCGAGGCGAACGCGAACATGCGAAGTTCGCCGGGAACTGTTCGCCGGCGAACAGTTTGGGACATCTCTAGTTGCCTAGTGAGAGGACCCTGGAAGTGTAGAGGGGGTGCCAGCGGTTGGTCCTTGAAGAGTCAAGTATGCAGTGTTAAGAGTTGCAGCAGTACAAGCAGTTACAAGGAGCTACCTCAGTCAGTAGAGGGCTGGAGGGAGTCATACACAGGACTTTTGAGCTAGACAGAGTGTCAAGAGTCAAGGATCAATACAGTCCTGGATCTTCTGAGTTAACCAATGAGTTAAAATCGAAGTTTCAGCACTTTCAGCAGAACAGTATTTAAAGCGCCAAAAAGGATTGGTCGGCATTCAGCTGGCATCTGGACAGAGCTAATAAGCATTTTTCTACAAAGTGTCCCAGTTAAACCTAGTTGAGCCAGAGGAGTATCCCACTCTCTCCCTTCTCCCATCCCCATTATAAAATAAACAACACAAACCAAAGATGCCGGAATGGTCAATGTCTCAATTCTCACACTTGGGTTGCAGCTTAAATGTGTTGGAAGTGTTTCCGGTAACCAATGGCAGACCCACCTAAGGCCCAATGCCTGGAAATATTGCTATATATATATATATATATATATATATATATATATATATATATATATAACATTATAGATATATATAGCCTTATTTTTTTAGTAAATGATCACACAACCTCTGTTCACAGCTGCATAAGGGGCTTAGAAAAGTTGGGTTAGTTACGGCAAAAAGGCTTGTCAGCAGGAAGCAGAGCCGTGCTCTGAAGTAGAATGCAAAAAAGAAAACATACCATGCTGGGACAGATGTACTTTTATGCCTAGCGTAGTCAGTTTAACATAGGAAAGCAGGGGAGTGGCAGGATCACCAATTATTTCATACAAAGGCAGCAATGGAGAGAGAACCCGATATTTTTTAATACAAGTACATGGTACAACGGACAAGTAACAAAAATATGAACTGTTGGGGTAACATACACTTTAAGCACTGATTGTTGACATTTTATTGATCTCAGGTTCCGAATGCTGTCTAGATCTATTTTGCAGTTCCCTAAAGCTAACATTGAAAACTGCAGGAACAATAAAAGGTAGGCGCTCCGAAGGAAGTCAGTTCTTTATTAGTAAGTATCAAAAATTGCAATTGCAAGTATCGCAAAAATTGCAATAATAAAACATGACAGCACAAAGAAGACAAAATGTTAACGCGTTTTTCACATAAACAGCACTTACTCATGGTGTTATGAGTAAGCGCTAAGAATGCATGAAATGTGTTAACATTTCGTCTCCTTTGTGCTCTTTCTGCTGTCATATTTTATTCTTGCAATTTTTGATACTTACTAATGAAGAATTGACGTCCCTCCAGGGTGTGCGGAAACCTACCTTTCTTTTGTTCCTGCTTTTTTTGGAGGCGAGCACCTCTGTCCTTCGATGTGATACACGGGTATTTTGCACACTATTTTGTTGGACTGTAACATTAAAAACAGATATGGACCATGTAGTAAAAAAAAAAAATCTAAAAGTTCTAAGGTATTGTATGTTCATAAGTTATATTCCTATTAATTAGTTGTCATTTAGTCCTCCAACAAAAGAAAATCATGTAATGCTTTTTTTTATCAAGCTTCTACTAGATCTGAAAATGTTTTTGACAATAGTAACAGCAGACTGTCTGTAAACTGACTGCATAGATATCAAGTTTTAGCCTAAGACACCTTGCTGTGGCAAAAAGAGTAACTTATCTATGGATACTACAGAGTTAGGTGTCAGGCACACTAACTTTATACAGGGTATATACCTCTGATGTGAGCTCTCATCTTCATATTCTATAGTTAGGGATGCAACACCCCTTAGGACTTGTGTCAGTGGGCTTTGGGTTGATGGAATCAGTTTGCAAAGCTTCTGAATTCATTCTCAGATGCATTTGACCTGCTTCAAGCAGATTTTGCATTCTCAGATTTGTACAGGTTTGCAAAGCTGTATGACGAAAACAAACATTAGCACAGAATGGATTCAAGGACATCAACATCTGGTTGTCATGGAATCCATGCTTTATGATGTATTATTGCATCAATGTCCTGCAGGCTGCCTAAGATGTCAGATAGGGGTTACGCCTTTAGAAGGATATTTGCTCTATAGAACACTGACAGGAACTTTGTATATAAACTATATTACTAAAAGTATTGGGATACCTGTCGTTACATGCACATGAACTTTAATGGCATCCCAGTCTTAGTCTGTAGGGTTCAATATTTAATTGGCCCTACCTTTGCTGCTATAACAGCTTCAACTCTTCTGGGAAGGCTGTCCAAAAGGTTTAGGAGTGTGTCCATGGGAATGTTTGACCATTCTACCAGAAGCACATACAGTATGTGAGGTCAGGCACTGATGTTGGAGAGAAGGCCTAGCTTGCAGCCTCCGCTCTTATTCATCCCAATTGTGTTCTATCAGGTTGAGGTCAGTTAAGTTCCTCCAACCCAAACCCGCTCAGCCATGTCTTTATGGACCTTTCATTGTGTACTGGTCCAAATCATTTAGTGAAGGGTAGACTATGATGGGGGGTTGTTCTTCAGGCGTTGGGCTTGGCCAGGGCCGGACTGGCCATAGGGCAGACCGGGCATATGCCCGGTGGGCCGCGGCCTCCGTTCCGTAGCATGATTGTCACTAGTGTCCCTCTGCTCTGATGCCGGTTGCCGCTGGCCTCTCCGCGGCCGATTCCGCGGAGAGGGCCGGCCGCTGCATTACCGGCCGCTACCACATATTCTTCTGGCCGCCCGTCCCGGGTTACTAGTATGTACCTGACTCCACTTCCCACTCCTAAGGCACTGTGTCTGGGGCTGGGCTGGCCGCTCACTGCGGCCGGCTCCGCAGCCATCCAGCGTAGCTCAGGAGGGGTGGACCAGGTGACCGTGACTCACCGTGAAGGGGGTGGAGCTAGAGGGGACCCTCTGATGGTCGGGACGGGAAGAAGCGGGAACAGTGTCTCTGGCTCTGCAGCCGCACGCACCGCAGACAGCAACACACCACCCAAGTCAAGGCCGGCTGCAAGGTAAGGAAAGGGCATCCCATCCATCCCACTGCCATCCCTGTCCTGGATCCCACCATCCCTCCCACCGCCTTCCGGCCCATCCCTCTGCTGGATCCCACCATCCCTGTCCTGGATCCCACCATCCCTCCCACCGCCTTCCCTGTCCTGGATCCCACCATCCCTCCCACCGCCTTCCCTGTCCTGGATCCCACCATCCCTCCCACCGCCATCCCTGTCCTGGATCCCACCATCCCTCCCACCGCCATCCCTGTCCTGGATCCCACCATCCCTCCCACCGCCTTCCCTGTCCTTGATCCCACCATCCCTCCCACCGCCTTCCCTGTCCTGGATCCCACCATCCCTCCCACCGCCATCCCTGTCCTGGATCCCACCATCCCTCCCACCGCCATCCCTGTCCTGGATCCCACCATCCCTCCCACCGCCATCCCTGTCCTGGATCCCACCATCCCTCCCACCGCCTTCCCTGTCCTTGATCCCACCATCCCTCCCACCGCCATCCCTGTCCTGGATCCCACCATCCCTCCCACCGCCATCCCTGTCCTGGATCCCACCATCCCTCCCACCGCCTTCCCTGTCCTGGATCCCACCATCCCTCCCACCGCCTTCCCTGTCCTGGATCCCACCATCCCTCCCACCGCCATCCCTGTCCTGGATCCCACCATCCCTCCCACCGCCATCCCTGTCCTGGATCCCACCATCCCTCCCACCGCCTTCCCTGTCCTTGATCCCACCATCCCTCCCACCGCCTTCCCTGTCCTGGATCCCACCATCCCTCCCACCGCCATCCCTGTCCTGGATCCCACCATCCCTCCCACCGCCATCCCTGTCCTGGATCCCACCATCCCTCCCACCGCCTTCCCTGTCCTTGATCCCACCATCCCTCCCACCGCCATCCCTGTCCTGGATCCCACCATCCCTCCCACCGCCATCCCTGTCCTGGATCCCACCATCCCTCCCACCGCCATCCCTGTCCTGGATCCCACCATCCCTCCCACCGCCATCCCTGTCCTGGATCCCACCATCCCTCCCACCGCCATCCCTGTCCTGGATCCCACCATCCCTCCCACCGCCTTCCCTGTCCTTGATCCCACCATCCCTCCCACCGCCATCCCTGTCCTGGATCCCACCATCCCTCCCACCGCCATCCCTGTCCTGGATCCCACCATCCCTCCCACTGCCTTCCCTGTCCTGGATCCCACCATCCCTCCCACCGCCATCCCTGTCCTGGATCCCACCATCCCTCCCACCGCCATCCCTGTCCTGGATCCCACCATCCCTCCCACCGCCTTCCGGCCCATCCCTCTGCTGGATCCCACCATCCCTGCCACTGCCATCCCTGTCCTGGATCCCACCATCCCTCCCACCGCCACCCGGCCCATCCCTGTCCTGGATCCCACCATCCCTCCCACCGCCTTCCGGCCCATCCCTCTGCTGGATCCCACCATCCCTCCCACCGTCATCCCTGTCCTGGATCCCACCATCCCTCCTACCGCCATCCGGCCCATCCCTCTGCTGGATCCCACCATCCCTGCCACTGCCATCCCTGTCCTGGATCCCACCATCCCTCCCACCGCCTTCCCTGTCCTGGATCCCACCATCCCTCCCACCGCCTTCCCTGTCCTGGATCCCACCATCCCTCCCACCGCCATCCCTGTCCTGGATCCCACCATCCCTCCCACTGCCTTCCGGCCCATCCCTCTGCTGGATCCCACCATCCCTCCCACCGTCATCCCTGTCCTGGATCCCACCATCCCTCCTACCGCCATCCGGCCCATCCCTCTGCTGGATCCCACCATCCCTCCCACCGCCACCCGGCCCATCCCTGTCCTGGATCCCACCATCCCTCCCACCGCCATCCGACACATCCATCTGCTGGATCCCACCTTCCCTCCCACCGCCATCCCTCTGTCTGATTCCCCTCTCCCTCCCATGAGGCAGTGGTGATGGGGGGGATAGGGATGACATCAGTAGCGGTGGTGGTGGGGATAGGGATGACATTAGTGGCAGTGGTGATGAGGATAGGGATGACATCAGTGGCAGTGGACATTGTCATTCCTATCCCCAGCACCACTGCCACTGATGTCATCCTTATCCCCACCACCACTGCCACTGATGTTATTCCTATCCTTACCACCACTCCCACTGATGTCATCCCTATCCTCAACACCGCCACTGATGTTATCCCTATCCCCACTACCACTGATGTCATTCCTATTCCCACTGCCACTGATGTAACCCCTATCCCCACCACCACTGCCACTGATGTCACCCCTTTCCCCACCACCACTGCCACTGATGTCACCCCTATCCCCACCACCACTGATGTCACCCCTATCCCCACCACCACTGCCACTGATGTCACCCCTATCCCCACCGCCACTGATGTCACCCCTATCCCCACCGCCACTGATGTCACCCCTATCCCCCACCACCACTGATGTCACCGCTATCCCCACTACCACTGCCACTGATGTCATCCCAATCCCCACTACCACTGATGTCATTCCTATTCCCTCTGCTACTGATGTCATCCCTATCCCCACCACCACTGCCACTGATGTCACCCCTATCCCCACCACCACTGCCACTGATGTCACCCCTATCCCCCACCACCACTGATGTCACCGCTATCCCCACTACCACTGCCACTGATGTCATCCCAATCCCCACTACCACTGCCACTGATGTCATCCCAATCCCCACTACCACTGCCACTGATGTCATCCCAATCCCCACTACCACTGCCACTGATGTCATTCCTATTCCCTCTGCTACTGATGTCATCCCTATCCCCACCACCACTGCCACTGATGTCATCCCTAGCCTACCACCACTACTGATGTCATCCCTATCCCCACTACCACCACTGCTACTGATGTCATCCCTATCCCAACTACCACCACTGCTACTGATGTCATCCCTATCCCCACTACCACTGATGTCATCCCTATCCCCACTACCACCACTGCTACTGATGTCATCCCTATCCCCACTACCACCACTGCTACTGATGTCATCCCTATCCCCACTACCACCACTGCTACTGATGTCATCCCTATCCTACCACCGCTACTGATGTCATTCCTATTCCCACTGATGTCACCCCTATCCCCACTGCCACTGCTGTCACCCCTATCCCCACCACCACTGCCACTGATGCCACCCCTATCCCCACCACCACTGCCACCCCTATCCCCACCACCACTGATGTCACCCCTATCCCCACCACCACTGCCACTGATGTCACCCCTATCCCCCACCACCACTGATGTCACCGCTATCCCCACTGCCACTGATGTCATCCCAATCCCCACTACCACTGATGTCATCCCAATCCCCACTGCCACTGATGTCATCCCTATCCCCACTGCCACTGATGTCATCCCTATCCCCACCACCACTGCCACTGATGTCATCCCTATCCTACCACCACTACTGATGTCATCCCTATCCCCACTACCACCACTGCTACTGATGTCATCCCTATCCCCACTACCACCACTGCTACTGATGTCATCCCTATCCCCACTACCACCACTGCTACTGATGTCATCCCTATCCCCACTACCACCACTGCTACTGATGTCATCCCTATCCCCACTACCACCACTGCTACTGATGTCATCCCTATCCCCACTACCACCACTGCTACTGATGTCATCCCTATCCCCACTACCACCACTGCTACTGATGTCATCCCTATCCCACCACCACTACTGATGTCATCCCTATCCCCACTACCACCACTGCTACTGATGTCATCCCTATCCCACCAATACCATAAGAAACTACATACACATTTTGGGGGCGCCTGTGAACAAAAACCTTGATTTTACTACACATGTAATATATCACCCTGCACACTGGAATGAGAGCAATAATTATAGGATCATTATTCATGGTTAACTCTGAACTAATGACCTCTATGATCTTTAATAGCTTTGCCTATGGAAAATATAGGGCACTGAAATGTGTTGCTATTTTCGGGCATGCATAGTCTTAAGGTTTGACATGTTGGGTATTTATTTACTTGACACAAACTCATCTTTTATATTTTACCCAAAAATTCGGTAATATATTTTTAATGTACCCTAAAATGACCTGTTATCTCTTAGCCTGGGTTCACCCTAAATGCGGACTGCATCTAAATAGCAACCCGTCCATGCAAACAGATTGCGGAGTGTATGTTAGGTTAACGACACCCCGCAATCGGTTTTCAAAACGCAGCGTGATTTGCAGAATCGGATCGCATCGGTTTGCAGGCTAAATATAACTAAAAAACATAGAGAAACCGGTAGTTGTTCATCATTGGTCATTTTGTTTTAAAAAAAAAAAAAATGGGCTGCTCAGCCTAAAATGCCTGGGCCTTTTTTATGTCCCAGTCCGGGCCTGGGCTTGGCCCCTTGGTTCTAGTGAAGGGAACTCTTAAGACATCAGTATACCAAGACATTTTGAACAAATTCATGCTCCCAACTTTGTGGGAACAGTTTGGGGATGACCCTTTCCTGTTTCAACATAACTGTACACCAGTCGAGTTGAGGTCAAGACTCTGTGCAGGCCAGTCAGGTTTCTCCACCCCAAACTTGCTCATCCATGTCTTTATGGACCTTGCTTTGTGTACTGGTCCAAATCATTTAGTGAAGGGTGGATTATGATGGGGGGTTGTTCTTCAGGGGTTGGGCCCCTTGGTTCCAGTGAAGGGAACTCTTAAGGCGTCAGCATACCAAGACATTTTGAACAAATTCATGCTCCCAACTTTTTGGGAACAGTTTGGGGATGACCCCTTCCTGTTTCAACATGACTGTACACCAGTCGAGTTGAGGTCAAGACTCTGGGCAGGCCAGTCAGGTTTCTCCACCCCAAACTTGCTCATCCATGTCTTTATGGACCTTGCTTTGTGCACTGGTGGGCAGTCTTGTTAAAACAGAAAGGTCCAACCCCAATTTGTTACCGCAAAGATGGGAGCATGAAATTGTCCAAAATGTCTTGGTATGCTGACGGTTTAAGTGTTCCCATCACAGGAACTAGGAGGCCAGGCCCAACCCCTGAAAAACAACCCCACACCATAATCCCCCCCCCTCCACCAAATGATTCAGTATACATGCTGAACCTGCCTTATTTAAACCTCAGATGTCTAGAGTTTGGTGTTTTATTTGCTATTTACATGTCTGGTGTCATCACATCAAGATCAATAGTGTTCTCTAAGGGTCTCAGAAAAAAAGCTGCGGTGGATGCCTATGAGTTTGGCAAGAGATTTAAAAAAGATCACTAAAATATTTGAAATCAGTCATTCCACTGAAAGAAAAAATAATATGCAATTTGCACAGGTTTCAAACAATTGCTAATTTCTCCAGAACTGGCAGTCCACCAAATTCAACCCAAGAGCTGACCGTTTGATGCTAAAAGAAGACTCCAAGAACTCCAAAATGTAATTGTGGGGTGTTCAGGTAAATCAGGTAACATTTGAAGTCAAAGTGCATGCATCTACAATCAGAAAGAGATTGCACAAGTTCAAGCTGGTGTGTTAGGAAAAGGACTTTAGAGCAGGACTGCCATTTCCTGAACACTGATCAATCAAAGAGGGATGAGACGGAAGTGCTTACTAAGTGTAGCATAAGGGCTGTTTATTAAAAACACAAAAATAGAAACTCACATTGTTAAGAAGTAGGCTCATCAAAAAAAAAAAGAAGACTGCTGTTTTGTGTGTGATTTCTCTCTGTCCCTCCGTGCGCTGGCTGGCTCTGTGTATCCGAATAGATGGTGGAAAAATGGCGCCTCCAATTTCTGGGAACCATGTTTCAATGCGCGCTGGTGGAAGGGAGGTCACAACAGCGGGATGTAATTGGCTACATGTTTCGGAGCATGCACACTCCTTTCTCAAGCCAGTGAGTCAGATTAATCAAAAATAGTTTTTTGGTTACAGTAACAGGAGACATGTTTGCCACAAAACCAAAGACAGTAAATCATCAGAAGAACTTCATAACAACTTTTATAAGCATGTTAGTTGAAATATTATGATTTGGATTTGCTTTGCTGCTTCAGGGCCAGAGTCATTGGGTTGTAGGGATCTTTTGCTCTCTACTGTTAGCTACTGAGTGATATCACAGTGTTATGTATAATTATGTATTAACATTCCTGTCTTGGGGAGGGTCTTTGAAAACCCAAAAGGAGGAAGTGAGTAGAGAGACAGGGGTCTGGGCAATATGGCTTTTTACACACAGGGGGTGCTACTCCTGCTGTTTTTTTTCACCCAGAGTAAAGGCAAAAGACCAATATACATGTATTCCTATGTTCTAAAAGTTTAACTGCAGCTGCCCATAGCTTCTTGAATGTATTTCTGAATCCTTGTGACACGCTTATTTCTGTACTATTGCTATTATGTCTTATGCACAGTGCTAGATTGCTAGGTCTTTGCTACTGTATGTGTGTAGTGGTCACCTTACTGTATGTTAACCATTTCTCACCCACCCTACAGGGAATTGACGGCAGGAAGGTGGTTGTATTATCCTGACATGCCATCATATGATGGCAGCAGGTGCGCAGAGCGGCGATCGGTGCTGCGGTGTGTCACTTTGACACACCGCATCACCGATCTCTGTAAAGAGCCTACTGACGTAGTTTCTTTATCATGTGACCAGCTGTGTCACAGCATTGATTACCAGTGCAGACTCTTGGGGGGGGGGAGGTGCCACTAGAGTCACCAGGCATGCCCACCCATGACACCAGGGATGCCCACCATGTCCACCAGGGATGGCAATCAGGGCTCAGGAGCCCACCAGTGCCCTCCCCATCAGTGCTGCCCACCAGTGCCCATCATTGCCATATATCAGTGCCGCCCACCAGTGCCCATTATTGCCCACCAGTGCCACCTATCAGTGACCATCAGTGCCGCCCATCAGTGCGGATCAGTGCCGCCTATCAGTGCCCATCAGTGCAGGAAAAAAACGTATCTATTTACAAAATTTTATAACATAAACAAAAAAACTTTTTTTTTTTTCAAACTTTTTGTTCTTTTTTTATTTGTTTAGCAAAAAAAAAAAAAAAAAAAAAAACCTTGCGGTGATCAAATACCACCAAAAGAAATCTCTATTTGTGGGGAAAAATGACGTAAATTTGGTTTAGGCACAGTGTTGCATGACCACGCAATTGTCATTCAAAATGCAACAGCGCTAAAAGCTATAAATTGGCCTGGGCGGGAAGGGGAAAAGTGCCCGGTATTGAAGTGGTTATTAGGTGAACCTGTTTATTGCAATAGAGTTTATATGCAGCTCTTGTTATTCTAGTTAACCCTGTCCCTTCTGGATTGGGATTCTATACTGTAGCTAGTTTTAGCCTAAGGTTCAATACCCAGCATGCGCTAGAGCCAGGTTAGCCTTAGAAACTATTAGGGAGAGACTAAAGCACAGAGTAGGTAGGCTGACTCTTATGGCACTTTTCCACTGCAAGTACCGGCTAGTACCGGCTCGGCTCTACTCGGCCCTGCTTGGCCCGGTCTGCTTTTCCACTGCGGTACCGCATGGTATAGTGTCGGAACGGTTCGGTACGGTACGGTATAGGTTTGCTTTTCCACTAAAGTAGTACTAAAGTTAAGTGGGTGGGATAACAACGGGGTGGGTGTGATTCTCTGACCAATCAGTGGCTAGTAGTGACTGCATGCAAAGGATTGTGGGATATGGTACCAGTTTGGTACCTGTTGGAACCACAATAGAGTAGGTACTGTTTTTTCAGAGCTGTACCGTACCGTACCGTTCGGTTCCATGCAGTGGAAAAGCAAACCTATACCGTACCGTACCGAACCGTTCCGACCCTATACCATGCGGTACCGCAGTGGAAAAGCACAAAAGCGTGCCGAACCGGTACGGTTCTATGCAGTGGAAAAGCGCCATTAGTTCCAGCACTACACCACAGTTACTGCTGGTGAGAAGCTCTGTTACAGGCTGGTTGGACTACATTTGGAGAATCCCCCTGCGATCGCTGATCTTGTCTACAGGTCTCTGACAAAAAAAATAGATGACACATCATCTTCAGGGGTCCCTGCAACTGGACTTTGCTCTCTCTCTATATATATATATATATATATATATATATATATATATATATATATATATCAACGATCAGTCACTCCGCCTTTGTTACAGTTCAATGTGCACAGATGGATCAGCGGTGGGCTCCTCAATTTTCCACCAATCATGCATCAGAAAAGACATGGAATACAATCTCCAATATGCAATTTCCTTTACTTCAGAATAATGTAATTACAAGGTAACAGACAATGCAAAATGTGACTTTACAGTTGCAAGCATCCCTGCTCGTTCTCAAGCTGACGGTATCTATCTGATGCCAAAAGTTTAGCTAAATACCCACGCAGGGTGTAACCATAAGGTGTCCCTCATTTCTAATTAGCTGTGTTTACTAATACACATAAAAAATAACATTTTAAAACAAACATATGTAACCCCCCCCCCCCCCCCGCACTATAACCTTATTGCATATTATCTAAACTATGTATCAAAACTATATATCTCCAAAAATAGACACAAATTATCAACAGTAATTATTTCCTAGAACTCTATCTAACCAAACAGTAACGGTATTCACGTTGTCCCGAAACATAAATCCCTTCATGACTTCATTACTCTAGATATTTATTCATCCTTATCCTACAAGAGCAAAAAAGAAAGGGAAAAAAAATAAGGGAATATTGTATGCATAGAAGCCCAGCAAAACATACCTATAAAATAAGTATAAATCGTAATCCTTACTCAAACCAAATCCCTCTGCCTCAATCCCTGTCTCCACCTCTCCTATCCCTTGGTATCTCTTCTAATATCATAAACCTTAGTTCAGTGTCCTTGTGGTCATGTTCCGTGAAGTGTTTTGGGATTGGTAAGCCTGGCTGCCTGGCTGCCTGCCTCTAATAGAACTATGATGTTGGATAATACGGTCCTTGATTTTCTGTGTGGTTTCACCCTCAAATAATAACCTACAAGGACACATGAGTATAGATATACTACATACGAGGATTGGCAGGTGTAGAATCCTTTAGAGCCGGTTCACACTCATGCGACTGCGGGGTTCGCATGTAATGTCGGAGCGCACTGCTCCTTCATTACATGCGATCGGCTGTGCGGTGCGAGTTTAGCCATACACTTTGTATGGCTAAATTCGCACCACACCCGCAGCAAACACGCACAGGACCCTTTTTTGCAGCCGCATCAGGATCGGATCGCACAGTGGTTCACACTTGTGCCATCCGATCCTGTGCGAACTGCAAGATCGCACTGCGATATGCGATCAAACTGGGGGTGTCGTTAAGATTACATTGACACCCCCAGCGTATCGCATATGGCAGTGTGAACTGCCGGGGGTGCGTGTGCGATGCGGGAACAGGCTGCCGATTCCCAGCCTTCCCGCATCGCATAAGTGTGAACCGGGTCTTAATTTAAATTCCAAGTTAGGATGGGTAAAACCCTTTGAATAAGGATTATGATTTATACTTATTTTTATAGATATGTTTTGCTGGGCTTCTATGTAGCATACATTATTCCCCTGTTTTTTTTTTCCTTTTTGTAGGATAAGAAGGATGAATAAACATGTACAGTAATGAAGTCATTAAGGAATGTATGTTCCGGGACATCGTGAATACCGTTACTGTTTGGTAAGATTGAGTTCTAAGAAATAATGAGTATTACTGTTGATAATTTGTGTCTATGTGTAGAGATATATAGTTTTGATAGATAAATTAGATAATCTGCAATATGGTTATGGTGGGTGGTTACATATGTTTGTTCAAACTGTTAGGCCCCTTTCACATGGGCAGTGCTCCCGGCGGACTCCGTTTTTCTCCGCGGGGATTAATCCACCAATCCCCGCTGAGCAGGCAGATAACAGCTCTGTCTCCACTTACTGCGCTGAGATGGACCTGTCAGAGCCCCACTCTCCTCTATGGGAAATCAGATGAAAACTGTCTGTTTTCATCCGATCCCATGCCCCAGACAGATGAAAAATATGGTTTCCATTCGTCCAGGTTTAACGGACAGAGTTATAGGGCTGCATTGAGCGTCTGATCAGGTCCGCCTGAAAAACTGACAGACGGACTGGATCGGAAAGCCTGTGTGAAAGGGGCCTTAGGCTAGCCATACATGTTCATATTTCTTGTACAATTTTCTCTTAGATTTACCAAAAACCATATAATATGAGGTCAAAACTAAACACCACTTTCAATTGTATCCAATTAGGCAGGCCTTTGTACTACATAGTTGAAGGTAAATTTAAAGAAAATTGTACAGAAAATTGTAAGGAAATTATATAATGTATGGCCAGCCTTAAGCTGGATACACACTAGACAACTTTTGTTGTCAGATTTCCTTTAGATTTACCTTTTCTATGTAATGGAAGGGCCTGCCTGATTGCATACAAATTGAAAGTGTTTAGGTTTGACCTCATATTATATTTTTTTGGTAAGTCTGAAGCCCCGTACACATGATAAGAAAATCTGTAGGGAAAATTTGTCCGACGACCGATCTGCCGATTTTCGGAAAGGTTAGTATGGTGCTTTCGACAGCCAACTCCGACTTTTCGGCTGACAAAATCCTGATGTGCAGGCTATATAATTTTTGTCGTCCGTAATACAATGTCCGATTTTTATCTCATTAGTACAGATTTCGACGGGAAAAAATCTTAAGAGCAAGACTAGGCATGCTCAGAGACGAAAGAACACATACAAAACAATCCAACGCATGACATCACTTCTGAAGTAGAATTCGTACGGGAAAATTCGTATGAAAATGACCTCTTCACTTTCCACATCAGACTAGCATGCCACAAAAAACGGACGACAGATCGTTCGATAATCTGATCGTGTGTACGGGGCTTGAAGGAAAAAATCTAAAAAAAATTGTATAGTGTGTATGGCCCATAATGCCTCGTACACAGGCATCGATTATAGTGAATTTTCGGCCAACGTCCGATCAGCCGATTTTCGGCTTGTTAGTATGATGCTTTCGACAACCGACTCCGACTTTTCGGCCGAATAAAATCTGGTGTGCAGGCTATAAAATTTTTGTTGGTCGTCAACACAACGGACGATTTTCGGTAAGTCAGTACAGATTTCGGCAGACAAAAATCTGATGAGCAAGACTGGGCATGCTCAGAGAAGAAAAAACACAATGAAAACAAACCAACACATGACATCACTTCTGAAGTAGAATTTTGTTGGCCGAGAAAATTCGTGTGCAGTCTAGGCACATTCCAACCAACACAACACAACTTGGACAAAAGTCGGACGATCGGTCGGCTGATAATCGTTGCGTGTGTACGAGGCTTTAGTCTTTATGTGTATTAGTAAATGCAGCTAATTAGAAACGAGGGACACCTGATGGTTACACCCTGTGTGGGTATTTAGCTAAACTTTTGGCATCAGACAGATACAGACAGCTTGAGAAAGAGCAGGGATGCTTGGAACTGTACAGTTGCTTTTAGAATTGTTTGTTACCTTGTAATAACATTATTCTGAAGTAAAGGAATTTGCATATTGGAGATTGTATCCCATTTTTCTTGAGATAAATATACATATAGGTATATGTGCACATCTCCATCAGAGCTCCTATCAGGCCCTTTGCTGATAATACCCGTTTGTACATTGGATGTATGTTCAGCTATTATTCTCTTCTTTTCTAAAGTTTGTATTCTTTCTATACTGGTGTGCATCTATATGCTTATGGTCAATGATATGTTTTGGTTGCAGTAGTTGTTCTGCTCCCAATTACTTTGATTAGATTGCTGGGTAATCTCCAAGGAAGGCATTCCCTCCTTCTCACGGAGGCCCTGTCCTGGATGGAGGCATTGCAAACTTCATTATCAAACCTACTCTTCCAGTTAGTGAAAGTTCCAGTTCTCTTATTTACCTACAGTTTTAGCACAATATCCTGATGGGGAGGGCCATTTCTCATAACACCTCAAAAGAGGGCTACAGAGTAAACATTCTGCATCAAATTAAAAGTGTGCATGTTAAGAATATGGGGCCCTCTGTGCAAAACTTGAAGTTATAAATGAGCTGTTCAACGTGGTCCAAAACATCCAAGAGCAAATTGATCAAAGATATGCTGGAAAGAAGAAAAATAGGGCATTGGGCTGCCCTGGTTAAAGCCCTAATTTGATTTCCACTGACATTTTGTAGGGGATTTTGAAATGGGTATTTCATGAAAAGAAACCTACAAACATCTTGCAAATTAAAGAATATTGCGAGGAGAAATGGTAAAAAAAAATGTCAGAGAATGGTGGGTTAGACAAAATGCGGTTAGAAATAAAGTCTGCTACTAGGCAATACCAACCTTTGATGGCAAGAGTGTACTTACGTTTTCCTCAGTACACTAGTAAATGTATTGACATTTCTGTTGAATAAATGAGTGAAATGAAACTTTTGTTCTTATCCAAGTATATAATCAAGCAGCCTCTCTGATCAGTACAGCTGATTAGCGAGGCTGGTTGATGGCAGTTTTGCTGTCTGTAGTGAGAAGACCCGGATGCTGCCTGGAAGTCTCCATAATCTGACTTTGACCTGCTGGGTGAGCTTACCTTTCACAGAGTTTGAAATACTGTGTATCCAGTGGCTGGGACGCTGAATGTTATTTATGTAAGTGTGGTGTACTAATGGAAAGATTTACCTGTCATGTTTGAACTGAATCTGAAGACAAAGCCTGTCACTTTTCTGTTTGCTAATAAATAAAGCGGATTCTATTTTACTGAACAGTCTACCAAGAGCCTGTTTACCCCTCTGATCCCGACAGTATTTAAATATCTATACACTATATTGCCAGTATTGGGACACCTGCGTTTACACGCACATGAGCTTTAATGGCATCCTAGTCTTATGCCTCGTACACACGCATCGATTAGTGGCCAGGAATTTTCGTCCAACGTCCGATCGGCCGATTGTCGGCTTGTTAGTATGATGCTTTCGACAACCGACTCCGACTTTTCGACCGAAAAAAATCTGGTGTGCGGGCTATAAAATTTTTGTTGGCCGTCAACACAACGGCCGATTTTCCGTCAGTCAGTACAGATTTCGGCAGACAAAAATCTGATGAGCAAGACCGGGCATGCTCAGAGAAGAAAAAACACACGGAAAGTAAACCAGCACATGACATCACTTCTGCAGTCGGCTGTTGTAGTAGAATTTTTGTTGGCCGAGAAAATTTGTGTGCAGTCCATGCACATTCCAACCAACAAAACACCACTCTGGACAAAAGTCGGACGATCGGTCGGCGGATAATCGTTGCGTGTATACGAGGCATTAGTCCATAGGTTTCAATATTGAGTTGGCCTACCCTTTGCACCTATAACAGCTTCAACTCTTCTGGGAAGGCTGTCCACAGGGTTTAGGAGTGTGTCTATGGGAATGTTTGACCATTTTTCCAGAAGCGTATTTGTGAAGTCAGGCACTGATGTGGACAAGAAGGCCTGGCTCGCAGTCTCCACTCGAATTCATCCAAAAGGTGTTCTATTGGGTTGAGGTCAGAACTCTGTGCAGGTCAGTCAAGTTCCTCCACCCCAAACTTACTCGTCCATGTCTTTATGGACCTTGGTTTGTGCACTGTTGCGCAGTCATGTTGGAAAAGGAAGGGGTCATCCCCAAACTGTTCCCACAAAGTTGGGAGCATGAAATTGTTCAAAATGTCTTGGTATGTTGACGCCTTAAGAGTTCCCTTCACTGGAACTAAGAATAGTTCATATTCCCATCGCACACCTTCCTAGATATAAGCACATCAGTTGTGGGTGCTGCAGCGATCACCAGCTGGACACTAGATCTATCACAGATACATACATATTCGCCAGCACACCAAGGATCTTGAACAGCAGTCCGAAGAAACTTTTTATTGCAAAAGGATCACATTAGGATAGGTGCAACGTTTTGGAGTCACGCAGGACCCCTTAGTCAGGAATGTCACTGGAACGAAGGGGCCAAACCCAACCCCTGAAAAACAACCCCACACCATAATCTCCCCTCCACCAAATGATTTGGATCAGTGCACAAAGCAAGGTCCATTAAGACATGGATGAACGAGTTTGGGTTGAAGGAACTTGACTGGCCTGCAAAGAGTCCTGACCTCAACCCAATAGAACATGTCTGGGATGATTTAGAGTGAAGACTGAGCGAGGCGTTCTCTTCCAACATCAGTGCCTGACCTCACAAATGCGCTTCTGGTAGAATGGTCAAACATTCCCATAGACACACTCCTAAACCTTGTGGACAGCCTTCCCAGAAGAGTTGAAGCTGTTATAGCTGCAAAGGGTGGGCCAACTCAATACTAAACCCTACAGACTAAGACTGGGATGCCATTAAAGTTCATGTGCGTGTAAAGGCAGGCGTCCCAATACTTTTGGTAATATCGTGTATACAGCCCTCAAAATTTCCACTCGCCTGCTTGCATTCGACGAGTGGAAATAATGTGAGGACGAGTGTTCGGCTCGGCTCAGGCGGGTCCAAAAAATTATCTTGCGGGATGCAGCAGTGCTGAGGCCAGATGGAAGGAATTTGACTGCAGTCTGGTCTCTGCTGGCTCTGCACACTGGCACTGCATGGACAAGTGCCAACTAGCAGCGGGACAGCTGGGCTTGGGATTCGGGAATGCCGCAGCGGAACCACCTTCTGTTCTTGGCTGCCTGTCACTTGTCCTGACCCCTGAGTAAATGTGAATCCTGTTTGCTCTGCTGAATGTCAGCGGCTCCGCCTACATACATGGTCCACCTACTTTCCAGCCAGGACTTTGTGGCTGGGAGCACAGTGAACTGTGTTGCCTTTGTAGCTGCCTGTGCAAATCCTGCAGTGTCAGCCAATATCTCACTAACACAAGATCTGTGAGGGAGATATTGGAGACAGGATTCAGAGTGAACAGCACAGGCCCCCTGGTTGCTGAAGACTCCTTGTATAATGACTAATCCCTGCTGTGCACACATTAGCAGCCCCACCCCCACCCCCTGATGTGCACACACACGGCATGGTGCTAGATAGGTGTGTGTGCAGCTGCAGCAGGTGAAAACTTCAATTGGAATCCACTGTCCAAACAACCCCCCCCCCCCCCCCCCTTCAACTTGAAAAATGCATATGTCCATCTCCTCTGCTGCTCTAAGTCTCCTACTGTAAAAGACTGCCACTCTTCTGAAAAGCCATCCGAAGCGATATGAACGGTTCAAATTGCATGACATATCACACCAGTGTGAACAAGGGCTAAGGGTTTATTCACCCCAACTGCTGCATTACAACCTGCTCTGCTTTTCCTTTTTTTTAAACAAACTTTATTGAAATGTCACGCTAACATTTCATAAAGTTTAATTGGCCCAGTGCTGTGAACGCTGTAAACGCAATGGTGTGAACTAGATATATCAGAGACAAGGCATTTTGCCTTGTTATGCAGTGGGACTGTGCTGAAATAGTTCCCCAACACAGTCCCATCGCATCTAGTGTGAATATATCTTAACCACTTGCCACCCAAATTGACACCTACCTTTGGGAGTACACAGCACATCCCCTCAGCCCTGCACTCTGTACGAAGCAGGGGTGGACTGACAACTCATGGGGCCCCCGGGCAATCAGAGATCATGGGGCCCCCTGTGTCCACACTCAAGCCACACAAAGCCCCATCTACAAATTGCAGCTCAGCCACATAGAGTGGGCATTTATATATCTACCACAGCATAGCCTGCATGGAAGTTCCTGGCTTCTTTCTGTAGTGTGTAGCCTCTTATGGGGCCCCCTACTGACCCTGGGCCCTCGGGCAGTGCCCTAATCCCCGAATGGTCAGTCCGCCCCTTGTACGAAGTGCAACTCTCAACCCTGCACTCTGTACGAAGTGCAACTCTCAACCCTGCACTCTGTACGAAGTGCAACTCTCAACCCTGCACTCAGTATGAAACTCACCTCTCAACCCTACACTCAGTACATAACTAACCTCTCGACCCTGCACTCTGTACGTAGTGCACCTCTCAACCCTGCACTCTGTACGTAGTGCACCTCTCAACCCTGCACCCTGTACGTAGTGCACATCTCAACCCTGCACCCTGTACGTAGTGCACATCTCAACCCTGCACTCTGTACGTAGTGCACATCTCAACCCTGCACTCTGTACGTAGTGCACATCTCAACCCTGCACTCTGTACGTAGTGCACATCTCAACCCTGCACTCTGTACGTAGTGCACCTCTCAACCCTGCACCCTGTACGTAGTGCACATCTCAACCCTGCACTCTGTACGTAGTGCACATCTCAACCCTGCACTCTGTACGTAGTGCACATCTCAACCCTGCACTCTGTACGTAGTGCACATCTCAACCCTGCACTCTGTACGTAGTGCACATCTCAACCCTGCACTCTGTACGTAGTGCACATCTCAACCCTGCACTCTGTACGTAGTGCACCTCTCAACCCTGCACTCTGTACGTAGTGCACTTCTCAATCCTGCACTAAGTACAATTAAATAAACATTCCAGTATACTGTATATCTCATAGTTTGTAGACACTATAACTTTAGCCCAAAACACTCAATCTATGCTTACTGGGAATCCTTTTTTTTTTTTTTACCAAAAATATGTAGAAGAATACATATTAGCCTTAATGTATGAAGAAATTGGATTTTTTTTTCTTTTAATTATTGGATATTTCTGATAGCAGAAAGTAAAAAATATATATTTTTTTTTATTTAAAATTGTCTGCCTTTTTTTAGTTTTATAGCGCAAAAAATAAAAAATGCAGTGGTGATCATATGCCACCAAAATAAATCTCTATTTGTGGGGGTAAATGACATACATTTTATTTGGGTACAGTGTTGCATGACTGTGCAATTGTCAGTTAAATGTAACACAGTGCCATATTGCAAAAAATGGCCTGGTCAGAAAGGGGAGTAAATCTTCTGGAGTTCAAGTGATTAAAGAGCCACAAATAGGCATAGCTGCACACTAAAGACAAATCACACACATTTGAATGGCAACTCAGATTTTGTCAGTAAATGATAACGGAGATATAATTGCTACATGAGGCTTTTTGTAATTTAGTATTAAAACATTCTTTCTAGATTAATCTGCAGTCTTTCTTATTTTTTAACATTCAAAATGGCTTCCTTGTTTCTGTACCTGTTCCTGATGTTCTGTACACTGTACGTAATTCCTCAAAAAAAAATGTTATGCTCATGTGATTGGGTCACTGCTGTCTCCAGCAATTGTTCTTTTTTACAACACTATCATCCTTCCACTCATAAAGTAGAAAATAAGTGGACTCCTATAGACTCGGTTAAAGCAGAACTAAACCCTCGTATCCTTTTCAGCCAAGGAAGCTGCCATCCTAGCCTCTGTTAGACCTACAACTGCCATGATGCTGCACATTGATCAGTTATGACTCCAGCTATTTGATGGTTTGACAGTTTGGTTGACTGCACAATCATATGTGACAATTTGCATTGCTGGCATGCTGGGAATATAATTTTTGAAACTGTTAAAGTGGTTGTAAAGGCTCAAGGTTTTTTTTTACCTTCATGCAGTCTATGCACAAAGGTAAAAAGCTTCTGTTTACAGAACCCCCGCCCCCAATACTTACCTGAGCCCCATCTTGATCCAAGGATGTGCAGTGGCTCTCCTGGGGCTCCTGCTACTGTCAATCACAGCCAATGAGCCAATTAGGAGAGAGCAGGGGCAGAGCAGAGCCGATTATCGGCTTTTCCTCTCTCACACTAACAGATGTGAGTAGAGGAGAGCCGATCGGCGGCATCTCCTCACAGGGGAGACCTGTACAGATAAACAGGGCACTGATAATTAGTGCAGCCCCAACAGTGCCTAGCAGTGATGCCAATTTGTGCCCATCAGTGCTGCCTATCATTGCATATAAGTGCTGCCTTTCAGTGCCCATCAGTGATCCCTATCATTGCATATCAATGCTGCCTTTCAGTGCCCATCAGTGTTGCCTATCATTGCATATCAGTGCCGCCTTTCAGTGCCCATCAGTGCTGCCTATCATTGCATACCAGTGCTGCCTTTCAGTGCTGCATATCATTGCATATCAGTGCTGACTTTCAGTGCTGCATATCATTGCATATCAGTGCTGCCTTTTAGTGCCCATCAGTGCCACTTATCAGTGCTGCATATTAGTGCCTCCTCCTCATCAGGGCCCTTCAGTGCCGTCTCATCAGTACCATCCAATCAGTGCCCATCAGTGCAGCCTCATCAGCACACATCAGTGAAGGAGAACAATTACTTATTTACAACATTTTCTGACAAAAACTAAAAAAAAAACTTTTTTTTTTAATTTCAAACTTTTCGGAATTCTTTTGTTTTTTTTTTAGCAAAAAATAAAAAACCCAGCAGTGATTAAATACCACTAAAAGAAAGCTCTATTTGTGTAGAAAAAAAAATGACAAAAATGTAATTTGGGTACAGTGTTGCATGACTGCGCATTTGTCATTCAAAGTGTGAAAGCCAAAAATTGTCCTGGGCAGGAAGGGGGTGAATGCGCTCTGTAGGCAAGCGGTTAATATCACTTTAAATGAATGGATTTAGTTCTGCTATAACAAAGCTAACACACCAGGATAAGGATCACAAAAGGGTACTTTCAGTGGCAGGTTTTAGCACTGACATTATATCACATGACTGCCTCACTAGTTTAGTAAGGGGAGCTGAGTGCATTCCCATGGTGACTCTGCCAGCTTGACCATGCTACCTATAGTCCTCTAAAGCAGTGTTTCTCAACCTTTTTCTAGTCAAGGTACCCTTTAAAATTATGCACAATCTCAAGGCACTCCATTCTAAATTGTAAAAAAAAACCTAAACTAATAGTTTTACATTCCATACAAATTCCATACACATAGGACACCCAACATTAGAGGTGATTTTATGTTGGGTGTCTGACTGGTATTCCCTCATTTCTTCCTCTCTCCCTCTTGCAGCTAACGTGACCCCAGTGCTGGCAGAGAAGGGCAGGGGCGCTGGTGTCCTTCTCAACCAATGATATCAGTGATTGTTAGGACGCTGGTGGCTGGCCAAGATTGTAATTCTGCACAATGAAACCTGTGGGTTTGAGTAACAAAAAAGTGAGACAATTTTGGGCAATTTGGGGAAATTTTAGGCATTTTGCCAAGGCACCCCTGAATTGCCCAGAAGGCACCCTGGTTAAAAAAAAGCCTGCTCTAGAGAATGAGCCCTGTACCACAGGTACAGTGGCATGACCCAACAATATAAATTGAGAGGAACATGCTACTTACAAAATCATAGGGGGGGATTTACTAAAACTGGAGAGTGCATGGTAACCAATCAGCTTCTAACTTCAGCTTGTTCAATTAAACTTTGACAATAAAAACCTGGAAGCTGATTGGTTTCTATACTGAGCTGCATCAGATTTTGCACGCTCCAGTTATAGTAACCCCCCCCCTCCCCCCATAGTCTCCCATCATATGAATGGGCAATATAATATAACTATTGTGTAGCACTGAAAAGCTGGAATCAGAGCCTAAATAGGTAATAGGCAAATAGGGATGCCCCCTAGCAAATATTAATTACAAATTATACATAGGAAGTTAGTATTTAAAATACTAATGCATCATTTCTAATATTATTTACATCAGGCTGATCTGCTTTGCTTAGAGCAGAAAATGAATTGAATTTGTGTAAGATTCTAAGTACTGTTTGCATCTTCAAAGGCAGATTTCATATGCAGTCTTATCATAAAGATGATTTTTCTTCTTACTTTCTTCTTATTCTAGTTTACATGCATTGCCTGGACAGGAAATATGTGGAGATCTCCATCAGCATGACACGGGCAGCAAGAAAATCCTGACGGTGTTTCTAAACCTTCCTCACTCTACTGGATAATTTGTGGTTCTTGCTGGAGTTTTAGTTGACGTTAGCCTGATTCTCACTGAAAAGGTTTCTAAATATATTCACAAACTGTAGTTTATAATTTTATCATATCAGAATAAAGATGATATTATGTGACACCGCAATTCCAATGCAATGAAAACCAAAGAATTTATGCAACCATGAAAATGTCTGGATTGAATCGTCTTTTTATTGTTTTGCATACTAGTTACCATTTTGTTGAACCATGATATAGGACAGGTCACCTCTTACAGATATATATATATATATATACATATACTATGCTGGACATACACTATATTACCAACATTTATGAGACGCCTGCTCTTACACGCACATAAACATTGATGGCACCCCAGTTTTAGTCCGTAGGGTTCAATATTGAGTTAGTCCATCCATTGCAGCTATAACAGCTTCAACTATTCTGGAAAGACTGTCCACAAGGTTTAGGAGTGTGTCTATGGGAATTTTTCACCATTCTTCCAGAAGCGCATTTGAGAGGTCAGGCACTGAAGGGGATGAGAAGGTCTCCACGTTTATTCATCCCAAAGGTGTTCTATTGAATTGAGGTCAGGACTCTATGTAGGCCAGTCAAGTTCCTCCACCCCAAATTCGCTCATCCATGTCTTTATGGACCTTGCTTTGTGCACTGGTCCAAGTCATTTGGTGGAGGGTGGATTATGGTGTGGGGTTGTTTTTCAGGGGTTTGGCTTGGCCCCTTAGTTCCAGTGAAGGGAACTCATAAGGTGTCAGCATACCAAGGCATTTTGGCCAATTTCATGCTCCCAACTTTGTGGATGGCCCCTTCCTGTTCCAACATGACTGCGCATCAGTTCACAAAGCAAGGTCCATAATATATAGAGTATATATATATATATATATATATATATATATATATATACATACACACACAATACACAGTATCATCTTACAGTTTTATAAATATATTATATCTTTTCATGTGATAACACTGAAGAAATTACTCTTTGCTACAATGTAAAGTAGTGAGTGTACAGCTCGTATAACAGTGTAACAGCAGGGCATTATTGCAACATGATATAGACCCCAAACACACCTCCAAGATGACCACTGCTTTGTTAAAGAAGCTGAGGGTAAAGGGGATGGACTCCAGACCTAAACCCTATTGAGCATCTCAAGCGGAAGGTGGAGGAGCACAAGGTCTCTAACACCCACCAGCTCCGTGATGCTGTCATGGAGGAGTGGAAGAGGACTTCAGTGGCAACCTGTGAAGCTCTGGTGAACTCCATGCCCAAGAGGGGTTAGGACAGTGCTGGAAAATAATGGTGGCCACAAAAAATATTGACACTTTGGGCCCAATTTGGACATTTTCACCTAGGGGTGTACTCACTTTTGTTGTCAGCAGTTCAGACATTAATGGCTGTTTGTTGAGTTATTTTGAGGGAACAGCAAATTTACACTGTTGTACAATGTGTACACTCACTACTTTACATTGTAGCAAAGTGTCATTTCTTCAGTGTTGTTGAATAAAAAGATATAATAAAATATTTACAAAAATGTGAGGGGGTGTACTCACTTTTTTTTGAGATACTGTGTGTGTGTGTATATAAATATAAATATATATATATATATATAATATATATATATATGGTCAATAAATGCTTGCCATCATATAGAGACTATAGACCGGCCCATCGTCACACTTTCCTTGTGGAATGCCAGCCGATGCACAAAATCCTCCTGATGGGGAGAGATCTCCCCGCTTGATAATGCAGCATAAACAGAACTTGGAATTCCACATGTAATGGCAAATGTGCATTCACTCTACCCTGGTCTCGCTGCAGCCATTTAGTTCACCCGACGGCTTTGCCATAAAACTCCCAGTAGCATGCTGACATCACAGACCAACCCTTCTTGACCCTTCCTCAGAAGCTGGTATATACTGAACTGGGGACACTTACCTTACCTTGTGATTGGAGAGACAAGATCAATATACCCTATTGGATGTAAGACTCAAAAGGTTATATATTCATGCTTCAGCTGTTGACCTATATACATTTTACTTTTTTTGTTGAAATAAACTGTTTATATAAAAGATATGGCAGTGGATGCATTGTCATAAAACTAAAGGAGAATTGTTAATTTTCTGGATAATGTAAAAGAATAGTTCTCTTTACACAAATGCACTTATGAGATAACAACTGTTGGAACATCCTCAATAATTGACACAAATGCTGTATATATGTTTGAAAATAAATATGTACATTAAGTAGGTCCCTGCTTATATATTGCAGATGTTTTTATATTGGGGGTGTGTTTTAAATGTTTCAATAAAACTCTAGCTATGTTTGGTCTAATAATGTCATTCAAATGAAGTGTTTTTTGAAGAAGAACAGCCATTAAGTTTTCTTTTATACATAATCTTATGAAAGTTTAATAGTGAAGACTTGGCATCCTTTTCTTTTGGAATGACAGATTGTTTTAAATTCCCTTTGACTATGGAAAAAAAAGCTATGCTTCAGGTTAATGTCTCCAAAAATGCTTGGTACCGTGTTACTTCAAGATGAAAAAACATTCTCTTGTGCTTCTAAATCGCTTGACAGAGACAGAGGTCAGCTATACCCAAATGCAAAGCAAACTGTAGCAGAATTCTTAAAGTGATACTAAAGCTTTGTTTTTTTTTTTTTTGTTGTTTTTATGTTAAATACCAAACATGTTAGGCCCCTTTCACACGATCAGAAAAACAGACAGGCGGACCTGATCAGGCCACCCATTCTCCTCTATGGAGAGGCGGATGTCAGCCGAGATGTGTCCACTGACACCAGTCTGTCATCTGATCCGACAAGATCCACTTAAAACAAACGGATGGCGATACGTTGGCCATCCGTCAAGACGGTCGGATCGGATTAGATGAAAATGGATATGCTGTCCGTTTTCATCCGATCTCCCCAAAGAGCATAGCGGGACTCTAACAGGTCCATCTCTGCACAGTGAGCAGAGACAGACCTGTCATTTGTCTGCTCAGCAGGGATCTCTGCCCAGCAGATCCTCTCCCGGAGAAAGGGGCCTAATACTTACCTGCTCTGTGCAGTTGTTTGCACAGAGCAGCTTCGATCCTCTCTTTTTGGGTCCCCTGCCAGCGCTCCTGGCTCCCCCCCCCTGAGCTGTGCCCCCAAAGAAAGCAGCTTTCCCTGAGTTCAACGATGCATGCTTGCTCCCGAGCCTCTGCTCTATGCATCTATAAGACACATAGAGCCGTGGTTCTGCCCTGCCTCCTCCCCGGCTCTCTCTCCTCATTGGCTTACTGGCTGTGATTGACAGCAGTGGGAGCCAATGGGCTCCCACTGCTGTCTCAGCCAATAAGGAGGGAGAGTCTCAGGACAGCCTAGGCTACAGTGAACATCGCTGGATAAGAGGTAGCTCAAGTAAAGATTGGGAGGGCTGGGAGGCGGCCACTGCACACAGAAGGTTTTTTACCTTCTTGCATAGAATACATGAAAGTAAAAAAAACGTCAGTCTTTTGTAACACAGAGGGCCGTTAGCTCAGTGGTAGATGCATTTTTTTAAGGCATTCAGGTCAGCCAGCACTTTGGTTTTAGGGCATGGCAGCCCATTTTTTTAAGAGGCATAAGGAAAGTCAATCACATATAGGGTTTTCCACGCAGGGGTTCTTCTCCAGTCAATATATGATTAACAGAAAATGCTAGCCCACCTGGTTCTTAAGCTCTCACTCAGACTTTCAGTTGCAGTACCTCTGCTCTTTATGCTGGTCCCCAGACCAAGAGTCCTCTGAAGCTGACAGCTTCACTGTGGCCTTAGTCCTCAGGCTGTCACCTGTCTCTTGTAGACACACACACACACATGCTCTGGCTGCTACCTGCAGCCTCTGACTCCTAGAGAACTCCTTTCTCTCTTTGGTAAAGCCATCTCCAACTGGGAGCCCTGAGGTATTCCTTCACCTACATTATTAGGACTGTGTGCACCTGAGCACAACACATGGACACAGGGTGTGAGATTCTGTCCCACACAAGATGCTATGGAATCTCCAAACTACATAGCCACATCCAGGTATACCAAAACCTGGAGAAAGCTGCAAAGCAGTTTTTTCCAGTGCACATCTACACTCTGCAGTCCTGCACGGAGCCAATGTGCACACCCTCTGTGTCCTTTAAATTACCATTTTCACCATGACCGAGTCTCGATCTGTCACACTTTATAACCACTTTAAATTGCCATACTGGGGATCCCAGTCATAAAGCAAAGACTCGAGTATCTTACCTGGTTCAAACTGAGGATGGATGGATTGAAGGAAGCAGAGAGAATGCTGCTGTCACGTAGCTTGGTTGGAGGACGAGTTGATGAAGGAGCCCTTGCAGCTCTGGTCTGAGCACCCCTGAATGTGGTGACAGAGGTACAAGGCTGAAAGAAGCATGGGTGCTGATAGCTTGATAGCAGGTGACTGCCACCATTAGGGATGTAGTTAAGGTGAGCCGGGTTCATACACAGTAGACAGCAGAGTGGTCAGGAGGCAGGCTGGGTCGGTACCAGGAAAACAGGCAGAGCAAGATCCATTGGCAAGCCAAGGTCAGAACCAGGGAATCAGGCAAAGAATATTTAGAGGCAAGCCGAGGTCAGAATCCACAGAGCGAGGTTATAAACAAGCCGGGTCAGCAACGGAAGATCAATCAGCACAGACAAGAACACAGGAACATGGATCAGGGGAAGCTGAAGAACATGAAGCAGCTAGCCTCCATCAGGATCTCCTTTAAATAGGCTGTTTGGCGCCAATGCGTGAAGACGTGCGCGCTATGTGCCTACGAATCAATGCACGCTGGATATTGGCCTGAGCTCGTCTGTGTGCTGGTACTTGTGCACGAGCATTAGCTGTATGGGAAGGAGCAGCAGCTGAAGAAGTACCAGCAATAGCTGCAGAAGAATTAGTGTTAGTTGAACTAGCTTCCTGACAACTGATTTTAGAAGAAGTAGGTGAAGACTACAGGCTAAGTAAAAATAATCCAGTTGATATATTGCATTCAAATATGTGCCTTAGGGCTCATGCACATTGCAGCTCAAAGAAGCTGCTCCTACAGGCGTTTGAGCTTTTTTGAGCTTTCATTTTTCTCTGCCTGAAAACTCCCCTCCATGTTAGCCAATGAAGCAGAGAAATAAAAGCTCAAACACCTGTAAAAGCAGCTTTTTTTAACTGCAGTGTGCCTGAGTCCTTAGAAAAAGTAAACTCGCCACAGCATCTTGATTTATAGAATGCACATTCTTGTGGGTACTAATTTTTCTTTATCTCTAGACATGTTTCTTGTTTCCATGTACTTCTGCAAAAATAGAGATGTTCCATAGTATGGTAAACACCAGGTGGCACCAAACAAAGTGTGTCTAGAATGTTGGATGAAGATTCCTAAAGATAGGGGTCATCACCAGAAGCGGTAAATGATGCCATGTTTGCTTGCCACTTCACTTTGAGGATGTGGCAAAATGTGGGTGGTTTTAGTGCCGGTTCACACTAATACGACTTGTCAGGCGACTTGGTCAGCCTTGTAGATTGATGGGTGGGGACTATAATGGCTCTGCAAGAGGCCCAGGGGGAGGGGAACAATGGATGTGACCAAAAACCACTCCTCATAATGACCATATAGTGAAATAAATAAGGTGGAGGAGGGGCTCCAGAATAAAATAGCTTGGGGGCACAAGTGCATTATAAGATGGTATTCACTGTGAGCTCCTCGTTGAGGCCATTGGGAGACTTTGGGGCTGATTTACTAAAACTGTAGAGTGCAAAATATGGTGCAGCTCTGCATACAATCCAATCAGCTACCAGTTTTTTTTTGTTAAAGCCCCTTTCACACATGCTGTCCATTTGTCCATTTTTCATCCATCCGTTGACAGATGAAAAACGGACATCAATGCATCTCTATGGAAAAACGGATGTAAATGGATGATCATCCATTTAAATCAGTTTACAATCGCATCCATCATCATTAATTTTTTTAAACTGATTAAAAAACAGGTCAGACGAAAAACAGATGTAAACTCACAAATGGTCAGTTTTTGATCCGTTTTGCCTTGCTAATGAATGTAAAAAAACTGATGAAAAACTGATGACCACTGATGAAAAGCTGATGAGCACTGATAAAAAATGAATATACAACTGATGAGCAATGATGAAAAATGGATGATAAAATGATGAACACTGATGAAAAACAGATGGAAAAACTGATAACCAATGATGAAAAACAGATGAAAAACTGATGACCATTGATGAAAAACTGATGACCATTGATGAAAAACTGATAATCACTGATGAAAAACTGATGAATACTTCATCCATTTTGACGTGACTGAACTGATGAAATGAAGGGTCCACATGTGTGAAAGAGGCCTAAAGCTTAATTGAACAAGCTGAAATTAGAAGCCGATTGTCTACCATACACAGCTGCACCAGATTTTGCACTCTCCAGTTTCAGTAAATCAACCCTAGTGTATTAAGCCTAAATATCCAATAGGTCTCCCTGGAGCACAGTGCCTTGAAATGTTCAACCGCAGGCAGAGACCCACGTGATGGATTCAAATACAAACTCTGAATCCTCTGGGATCCTTGTGATGTTGCAAAAGACAATGTCTGGATGAACTGAATTTGGGGAGCCCTTTCTCCACATTCCTACGATGCTCTCCAAATCTTACTCGAAGTAGTCCGACATTCTTACCCACGTACTGCATACCACAAGAGCAGTGGATGCAGTATGCTACAAAGGAGGTGGAGCAGGTTTAAAAACCTTTGATGGGATAGGGGTGGCCCCGTTAATCCATAAAATATTGTTGCCTGTGATTGCAAAGGCACCGTTCAGACAGTTGTGTTTCTTGCATTTGAACATACCTTTAAGAGAAAAGTGGGAAGATCACAGGCAGGCGGGGCAATGGCAGGTGATAATTTTCTCAGGGTAATCGGAGGTTCTTGATGTTTTTTTACTTTCTGAAAACTTTTTTAAGGTACTGTGATAGGATGGGGCCTAACTTATGCTTAATGCTTGTAAAGCCCCCACTAGATATTGGGTGTTAAATTGGGTGCCGAAAGTCAGGACTGGAGGGGGAACATGGTCGAGACCATTGCCCAGTTTACTGCACTATGGAGGTAGAGCTTGTCTTTTTCCTTTTTTTTTTTTTTAAAGTGTTGCAGCATTCACCCATGGCTGCTTCAAGCTGCACCTTCTAGCTAGTATTCAATGGCAATACGTATAGTCAATTGGGCTACCAGCCTCATTGTTTATATTTTGTCTTTCAGTTTCTTCTGCAATTATCTTTTATGGCTTGCTACATTGTCACACATACATTTTCCTTTCACTGTCAATTCTGGCATCTACTTTTAGTGCGTCCTTGAGTCCCTTTTATTCATACCAATAAGGTCATCACTATCACATTTGGCACATTTTATACAGGCTTTTCACAGTGCTTTATAACATCCCTCCGGGGGTTATGCGCTGTTGGGCAGTTTTCCTTCTCTTTCTTTTTGTTTCAATATTTGAAAAAACATACAGTTCTGGTCCAATTACAAATGTAAGTCATTTGAACAAGGTGTCATTATTCTACTAAAAGGACTAGAAACCTGATCTTTGATTTTATTGCAGCACTTCTTGGGGGTGTTTTGGAATAACCCCCTAAGCAGTGTAACAGGCTAACACTTCAATCCCAGGGTTTGGTCATTGGTGTATGGTGGGGTGAAAAATATGTTGGGTGCCAGTCACTTTAATATTTTTACCTTTTTTTTTTTTAGAAATTCATAGGAGAGAAGGTTTAGGGGTGCAGGATACTTACAAAATTGCACAAAAACAAGACAGGTATTCTTTTTTTTTTAAATTGTATTAAAAGTACAAAAAGTAATAGACATTGAGAAACATTGATAAGTGGGACTCAAGAGAGTCAATGTGTTACATGGGTGTTAGAAAAACAGACAAAATTAAAAGGGGGAATAAAAAGTAAAACATATGACAGTATGACCTGAGGAATTAAGACCAGGGCAATTTTAAACCAGATGTTGATGCGGGAAAGTTAAGTCATGGGGTGAAGGGGATTGTATATTATAGTATAGCCCCCGATAGTCTCTATCAAGTAGGACCCGGAGGTGAACCATATTCTGAGGCATCCCAGGCATCCCATGTCTTATTGAAATGGGGAATAGCATCTCTTACTAGTGCCGTCATATACTCCATTCTACGTATGTCTGAAATCACCTTCAGTAACTGAGTTTGAGTAGGTGGGGTAGTAGATAACCAATGTAGCGGAATTAGTCTCTTGGCTGCTAATAAGATAAAGGAACCAAGTCTATTTGAAGATTTCCCTATGTTGGGAAAGGGAAGGCCCAGAAGATAATGTAGCGGGTTCAACGGTAACGTGTGGTCTAAAACCCGTTGGAGCAGAGACATTACCGAGGACCAGAAAGTTAATATAACCTCACATCGCCAGAAAATATGAAAATTGGTACCTCTAGCTTTACCACAACGCCAACATAAAGGGGAATGAGAACAGTTTTGACCATGGAGTACCTCTGGTGTTTTATACCAGAACAGCAACATTTTGTAGGCTGTCTCTCTCTGCACCACACATCTAGAGATTTTGGATATAGACGACCACATTTTGTCACAATTAGGGAAGGGAAATAGGGCATTGTAGAATGGATGACCATTTACTCATATGGGAATGGGAATTTATGAACATTGGAGCTGCTTCGTGAAATAATTTATAAAAAAAGGAAATTAGGTGGAGTTGGTGCGGGCCTTGAGCACAAATAGGTTCAAATGTGGTGGGTTTGGATAGGACTAATGAGGGCATAGGCGTGGAGAAGTAATGCTTAATTCGGAGATATAGGTAGAAAGCATGTTTAGGGATGTGGTATTTGGACTGGAGGTCCTCAAATGCACGAAACCTACGGGTGAGTGGGTGTAGGAATTGGCGAAGCTGGAACAGGCCTGCTTGCACCCAGGATGACACACGGGCTTGTGACAAGATATCTGGGAGTAGAGGGTTAAAAAGTATAATGATTAGGGTAGGACATGGCGAGAAAGGAAAGAACTTATTGACACATGTACGCCAAATTTTGATAGTGAAAAGCATTGTAGCCAAACATAGCCCCTGAAGTTTGGGGTCCAGGTGGGAAGAAGAGGACCAGATCAAGGAGCATGGATGGGTGGGATATAGGGAACCCATTTGAATTTCTGACCATCTGTTCGGTGCTTCCTGGGAGGACCAAGAGGAGATCAAACGAAGGTGAGATGCAAGGTAGTGTTTGAGGACATCAGGAGCCCCCAGACCTCCCCTATTTTTGGGGGAAGAAGACCACTGAGCTGGCAACCCGATGCGCCTTATTGCTCCATATACAGTTAAGAAACCAGTGTTTAAGTGTTTTTAGTTGGGACATGGGAATCTGTACCGGAAGTATTTAAAAAAAATAAAGCAATTTAGGCATGATGGACATTTTCAGGACGTTTATCCTACCTAACCAAGAAATAGGGTATGAATTCCAGCGAGTTAGCATGTCTCTAATGTCTTTGAATAAAAGCAGGTAATTAACCGGGTATAATAATGAGTATGTAGGAGTGATCTGTACCCCCAGGTATCTAAGGGCAGTAGGACACCATCTGTATGGATAGGTCTACTGTAGAGCCGAGAGGTCTTCCGGGGGAATATGGAGAGGCATAGCTTCTGTTTTGGAAGTATTAATTTTATAGCTAGATAAGAGGCTAAACTTGGACAGCAGGGCATGAAGGAATGGGAGGGAGAGGTGAGGGTGGGTTAGAGTTAGCAGAATATTATCCGCAAATAAGGAAGGTTTGTACTCCCTCTGCCGCATGGGGACTTCCCAGATGTTCGGATGGGGATGGCAGCCGCCAAAGGCTCCAGACATAGTATAAATAGGAGTGGTGAAAATGGACACCCCTGCCTGGTACCATTGGACATCCGGAAGGTCTGTGACAGAAAGGAGGACATCCGGACCTGGGAGGAAGGGTTGGAATAAAAGGCCTGTAGGGCTGATAGAAAGGGTCCCTTAAAACCAAAGCAGTTTAGTGTAGCAAACATAAAGGGCCGCTTAATCGATCAACCGCTTTTTGGGTGTCCAAGCTTAAAATGATAGCTGGGCGTAGGACTCTATTTAACATATCTATCAGGTCAATGGTATGCCTAGTGTTGTCCCCGACATGTCTGGTTGTGACGAGTTGTATTTAGAGTTCAAGAGTGCTATTGGTCTATAGTTATCGGAGAGGGATGGGCCTTTACCCGGTTTAGGTATAACACTGATGAAAGAGTGTAGGAATGAGGATCCTTTCCATCTAGTGGGGAGTTATACAGGGATAGCATGTGTGGGGCCAAGATGTGCAGGTAAGTCTTGAAGTACGTATAAGGGAGCCCATAAGAGCTGGGGAACTTATGGGTAGGTAATTGCTTAACAGTATTGGTGAGTTTCTCTATTGCAGCTATGTCCAAACTATCCTCCTCTGATTGACAGAAGCTGAATGCTCCTATCACAATAGCAAGGGTGTCCAAACTATGGCCCTCCAGCTGTTAAGGAACTACAATTCCCATCATGCCTAGTTATGTCTGTGAATGTCAGAGGTTTACAATGCCTCATGGGAATTGTAGTTCCTTAACAGCTGGAGGGCCATAGTTTGGACACCCTTGCTCTATTGTGATAGGAGCATTCAGCTTCTGTCGATCAGAGGAGGATAGTTTAGGGAGGTGAATGTGCTCTAAAAATAAGTTAAATGAGTCCTACTTAAAGGGTGGGGGAAGGGTCGGAGATAGGCAATTATATAGTTTTTGGTAAAAATCTCTAAACACCCTGGCCATAGTCTGGGGACAATGGGTAGGTGAACCATTAGATTGTATTAGGGAGTCAGGGAAAGAGTAAAAGGGACGGGGATTAAGCTTAGATTCCAACATCCTATGGGGTTTGTTGGAGAATTCATAACATTTTTGTTTCGTCCAAAGCAATGATTTGGAAGTGGCAGACAAAGTTAAAGATTTGAGTTGATAGCGTAAAACTGTAACCTGTCGGAGGTGGGCCACCATGGGGGAGGACACAAGGCGACGTTCATCGGTACATAATTTGGCTAGTAGGGCTAATTTTTGGGCTGCTGTATTCATTAATTTGCCAGTGGCATTTTCTAGGAAACACCTTTGAGAGGGATAAATCAAGAGATAGTGGGGCGTGATCAGACCAGGTTATCAAACCCAGGTCAGACAACACCACACTAGTCAAAAGTGGAGCTGAGACAAAGAAGTAATCCAATCTGGAAAACATCTTGTGGGGAGGGGAATAAAAGGAAAACTGTTTGCTGGTTGGGTGTTTGATTCTCCAGGGGTCAAACAAATGATGAGTCCGAATCAGCTTCTGGAAGGAAGCGGATAGGGACTGCGTTGAGAAGGGGAGATTGGTGTGAAATAAAGATCTCCTATCTCGTGAAGGGGAGAAGGCAACATTAAAGTCACCGCCTACAATTGTAAATGGGTGAGGGGATTTTTGCAATAGCTCAAGTGTTTCAGTGAGAAATGTTTTCTGCCCAGTTTTTGGAACATAAACATTCATAAGCATAAAGTGAGTGGACATATATTCACATTCCAAAAGCATGTAGCGACCATGAGGGTCCAGACGGGAGGACCTGATCTGGAGAGGATAGGTGCGTTTGACAAGAATCGCTACCCTGGTCTTGCCAAATGAGTCTGATGCTATAAACGAGTGGGAAAATTATCTAGAGGCGAATTTGAAAGAGCCTCCAGGGCTTAAGTGTGTCTCCTGAATCAGAATTACATCAGCCCCGAATGCTCTAAATTCTTTTAGGGTAGTCTAGGGTTTCCTGATGGAGATTAGACTCTTAACGTTATAAGATAAAATTTTTAAAGCCATAAATGATTAGAAACATGAAGCATACATATTCTGTATAGTATGGGGAGTACCCCAGTGGTACATGGATTGGAAACAAGAAAAAAAGACTAACATAAAAATGAAAAAATAGAAAAAGGAAAAAGAAAATATTCTCTTGGAGAGGTCAGTAGCATAACAACCACAAGGCCTTGAAGGCCTAGGAAAGGAAGGAAGCTTGCGGGGTAGAGGGTGGTGGGAGGCAATTGTCGGCCAGGAGAGGTGGAAGACCCAGGCCTTTAAGGAAAGCTTCTCCCTCATGAAGATCACATAGGGTATGTTGTGTTCCATCCTTCATGACACTCAGGCGAAATGGGAAGCCCCAGTAGTAAGGGACTTTGTGAGACTGTAGATGTGAAGTGATGGGTCGCAGGGTACGTCTCTTTGCCAGGGTAATTGGAGATAAATCGCTGAAAATTTGAATTTTGTCTCCTTTGTAGTCGATGTGAGAGTGGATGCGGGTAGCCATAGTGAGGGCCTCTTTGCTATCCTAGTAGTGATAACAGACTACAATGTCTCTCGGTCTGGCTCCAGCGGGAGGTTTGGGGTCCAAAGACCTGTGGGCTTGGTCAAGTTGCCAGCCTATTTCAGCAATATCTGGCGCAAGGAAACTAAATAGACCCAAGAGCTAGGGTCGGATTTTTTTATCAGGTACATTTTCCGATATCCCGGGAATCCATAGGTTTTGGCGTCTTTCCCTGTTTTCCAGGTCTTCCTGGTGCACTTGTAATTGTGAGACGGGTCTTAGGGACGAGTTTTCCTCTTCCAGAGCATATACATATGGGAGCATGTCGTCAAACTCAGTTTCCAGTAAATCTGTGCGTTCATCAATCTGATCAATCTCTTCCGGGAGTTCCTGCTATAGTTTCCCCACTTCTTGAGCTAAATTACGGGTTAGCTGGTGAAAAAGCATGTGTAATTTTTCATCCAATAGCTCAGGGGTTAAGAGAGATTGAGAAGGGGGGGCCCTAGATACAGAGAGGGCCGCTTTTGAGAGTTTCAGCAGCGGGTGGAGCACCCCCCACGATTGGGCCGAGTCATCCTGAGAAATTGAGGTTGGGGATGCAGGCCTAGTCAAGAAGCGCTCCATGATTGCAGCAGGTCGTGTGTTGAGCTGAGGCAGAGGATAGGGGTTTTGGTAGCCGATTTTGACCATGGGCTGTTTAAGAATGGTAGGGGAGGTAGGGTCACTCACCTCTGAGGTGATCAGAGGCTTGTGAAGCGATGCAGGGGCCACGGAGAGCTGAACCAGAGCTCACTCAGAGTGTGTCCGCCATCTTGGAAAGCCACGCATGCGCCCCAAGACAGGTATTCTTAAGTAGTAACAGTAGTAAAAGTAGTAACAGTTTAATAGCAGCCTTTTGGCAATTGCTGGCCCCGTGATAGCAGCAAAGCAAGTATACAGTATCTCACAAAAGTGAGTACACCCTTCACATTTTTGTAAAATATTTTATTATATCAGTTCATGTGACAACACTGAAGAAATTACACTTTGCTACAATGTGAAATAGTGAGTGTACAGCTTGTATACCAGTGTACATTTGCTGTCCCCTCAAAATAGCTCAACACACAGCCATTAATGTCTAAACAGCTGGCAACAAAAGTGAGTACACCCCTCAGTGAAAATGTCAGAATTGGGCCCAATTAGCCATTTTCCCTCCCCGGTGTCTTGTGACTTGTTCATTTTACAAGATCTTAGGTGTGAGTGGGGAGCAGGTGTGTTAAATTGGGTGTTATCGCTCTCACTCTCTCATACTGGTCACTGGAAGTTCAAAATGGCACCTCATGGCAAAGAACTCTCTGAGGATGTGAAAAAAAGAATTGTTGCTCTACATAAAGATGGCCTAGACTATAAGAAGATTTGTAAGACCCTGAAACTAAGCTGCAGCACGTAGGCCAAGACCATACAGCGGTTTAACAGGACAGGTTCCACTCAGAACAGGCCTCACCATGGCTGACCAGAGAAGTTGAGTGCACGTGCTCAGCGTCATATCCCGGAGGCTTTCTTTGGGAAATAGACATAGGAGTGCTGCCAGCATTGCTGCATAGTTTGAAGGGATGGGGAGTCAGCCTGTCTGCATTGCTGTCGTCCCAGAAGGAAGTCTCTTCTAAAGATGATGCATAAGAAAGCCTGCAAACAGTTTGCTGAAGACAAGCAGACTAAGGACATGGATTACTGGAACCATGTCCTGTGGTCTGGTGAGACCAAGATAAACCTATTTGGGTCAGATGGTGTCAAGCAAGTGTGGCGGCAACCTGGCGAGGACTACAAAGACAAGTGTGTCTTGCCTACATTCAAGCTTGGTGGTGGTAGTGTCATGGTCTGGGGCTGCATGAGTACCCCCAGCACTGGGGAGCTACAGTTCATTGAGGGAACCATGAATGTCAACATGTACTGTGACATACTGAAGCAGAGCATGATTCCCTCCCTTCGTACACTGGGTATACCAACTTGATAATGACCCCAAACACCTCCAAGATGACCACCGCCTTGCTAAAGAAGCTGAGGGTAAAGGTGATGGACTGGCCAAGCATGTCTCCAGACCTAAACCCTGTTGTGTATCTGTGGGGCATCCTCAAACGGAAGGTGGAGGAGCACAAGGTCTCTAACCTTGGTCTATCCACCAGCTCCATGATGTTGTCATGGGGGAGTGGAAGAGGACTCCAGTGGCAACCTGTGAAGCTCTGGTGAACTCCATGCCCAAGAGGGTTAAGGCAGTGCTTGAAAACAATTGGTGGCCACACAAAGCATTGACCCTTTGGGCCCAATGTGGACATTTTCATTTAGGGGTGTACTCACTTTTGTTGCCAGTGGTTTAGACATTAATGGTTGTGTGTTGAGTTTATTTGAGGAGACAGAAAATTTACACTGTTACACAAGCTGTACATCCACTACTTTATATTGCAGCAAAGTGTAATTTCTTTAGTGTGAAAAAAATGTGAGGGGTGTAGTCACTTTTGTGAGATGCTGTGTGACTCTATATTAGCAGTCACAGGCATTTAAGTTGCACTGGATATTTCTCCAATCAATTTTTCCCTTGACACTTTGATAGCAGCCAGAAGTACTTTGATTTGTTGGCAGGGAATCCTTCTTGCAATGCCTAATGGCATCATTCAAACAGTGCAAATACACTCATAAGCACAAAGGTTGCTTTTAAGATGCTCCTTTCAGCATTTGTGTTTTGTTTTTTTTATTATTATTTTTGTTTTTAGTACATATTCTACTGTCCTTTTGTAACTGCACCCTTTTGTACTTTTAGTATTTACCATTTTTATTGTGTACCTGTATCTGTTATTGCATATATGTATCTGTTTAAATAAAGAATAAAAAAAAAAAACACAATAAGAACCATGCTCCTTCCAGGAAGCCCACCTTCCTGCTCAGCGCCCTCCCTCGGAGTAGGTACACTCTGAAAAAATACCCAAAACATTTATCCTCTTCCTAAACCATACCTCTGAACAGTCTCCATGGGGTTTGATTAGGTCAGATGAATATTAAAAACTCCAGTGATTGTTCTTCCCACCCCTTCATAGTAAAAGGAAGAGGCAATCAACCCACTGAGATTATAGAAGACCTGCAGAGCCAAGAAAAAGCTAATCAACAGCTTAGGCTGATTACTGCCTAGCAACAACATCCATTACATTTAATTAGTGACACAACATCATAGGGCAGGGTCCCTACATTGAGGCACAAAGTGCACGCAGAAACTGGAAATCTTTTAAGAAAAATAACTAGACGCTGATCAAAACATAATGTAAGCCACCGAATCAAAGACCATTGTTTTATCTACATTTTTTTCTGTTCAAATTTGCTACTGACATTTATAAACAACAAAAAGACGGAATTGTCAAGAAATTACTCTAAATTGCGGCTAAGCAGATATTACCTTCTTAATGTTACAAATAAATATTTTTGTTTTTACCTCACTCTGTATCTAGAAGATGCTTTGTGCGGACCCGTTCTAATAGGAGCGACACAAGTCGCTCCGACTTAGAAAAAGAGTCCGGAGCTTCTTTGGGGCGACCCGGCGCGACCGTCATAGACTTCAATGTTATGAAGTCCGTGGCGGCCGCTCCGAGGTCTCGGCGCGCTGCTCGCACCGCGACCTCGGAGGTCGCCCCCCCAAGTCGGCTTTATGCGAGGAACACACAAGAAGTTGTTTTTCATTCAACCCAGAAGGGCTGAAGAGAGATGGCCATACTAACACAAGAGACGTTAGTGCGGTGATCTCCCCACTGAGCTATTGTGTTCTGACAGTGGGACAGCCATTGGTTGCGAGCGCTGATCTGATGCCGGTTGGGTGCTGGTTTTCCAGAATGACCTTTCGTCAGAAACCGGTCGAAAGACTGGCTTCTGTAGAACAAATAGTAGTACACATGGGCAGAAAATTGGCTGGTTCCTTCAGAACTGACAGTTTTCAGTCGATTTTCGGCACATGTACTCAGCCTTGGGCCCACTTTCCTTCAGTGTGCATTTAGTTTCTGTTCTGAGCACATGTAATTGCTGGAGCTAGACATAGTATGTTTTTTTACCTATCTGATGTTATGATGCTATGAAAATCTGCAAAAGTTTTTGGTTAAGGCTTTCTATGATCTTCAAGATGCAATTTTAAGACACAGTCTTGACACTGTATAGTCACTGACTCTAAGTTACAGTTATCTTGCCAAAATTGGATCAGTTACAGAGATGACACTTGCGGTGCTTGGATTGCATAGGCAGAATACCTTCTTTACAGCAAAACCTTTTACAACAAATTGTGGTTTTTAACCGCTTGCCGACCGCCGCACGACTATTTACTGCGGCGGTCCGCCCCTCCTGGACAAAGCGACGTAGTACTACGTCGCTCGCCCGCGAGCCGCCAGAGGCGCGCTCCCGCCCCCGCTCGTTCCTGCACATCTCCGCGCGAGTGACTGGCGGATCCAATGTCCGCCGGTCACTCGCGATCTCCCGCTGGAGAGGGAGAAAGGCAGGTGGCTAATGTAAACAAAACCGCCTGTCATTCTCCCTGAAGTAACTGCAGAGATCATACGATCCTGCTATGTAGGATCGTATGTCTCTGTGGTTACATCACTAGCCACGCCCCCCCACAGTTAGAAACACGCCCCTAGGGATACATTTAACCCCCTGATCACTAATAAAGTTAACCCTTTCCCTGTCAGTGTCTTTTTTACAGTAATAGTGCATATTTATAGCACTGATTACTGTAGTAATGACAATGGTACCCCCAAAAGTGTCAAAAATGTCAGTCAAGGGTCCGATCTGTCCACCGCAATGTCGCAGTCCCGCAAAAAGGAAAAAACGCATATCGCAGCCATTACTAGTTTAAAAAAAAAACAATAAAAATGACGTAAATCTTTCCCGTAGTTAGTAAACGCAATAACTTTTGCGCAAACCAATCAAAATACGCTTATTGCGATTTTTTTCACCAAACATATGTAGCAGAAAACAAATTGGCCTAAAATGTTAAAAAATTTAGATTTTTACATTTTTGAATTTCATATAAAAAAATTTGAAAAATATTGTTATTTTTTCAAAAATGTCGCTCTTTTTTTGTTTATAGCGCAAAAAGTAAAAAATCGCACAGGTGATCAAATACCACCAAAAGAAAGCTCTGTTTGTGGGGAAAAAAAGGACATCAATTTCATTTGGATACAGTGTCACAAGACCGCGCAATTGTCCGTTAAAATCACGCAGTGCAGAATCGCAAAATAGGCCCTGGTCTTTGAGCAGCCAAATCCTCCGGGGCTTAAGTGGTTAATGGCAGTTTAGAAAGTTACTGTGCTAGGAATGTGCTCGAATAATGACAATAGTGAAGAGAAAATGGTTTTATCAGGCAAAGTGTCATCATATATAAGTTATTCACACCATACAATACCAAGAGAATATATAACAGAGCCTTTGGGCATCCAGCGCACATTAGACAAGGCCTTCATTCTTATTAATATGTTTAGACAACCCTCCTGATGTGCAGTCAGTAGTAATTTTCTGCCACTCTTAAAATTACAGAGCATATTGTTCCTGGGACATAATTTTAAATAGTCAGAGAAATTGGATATCAAACATCTGACTGTTTATAGAAGACAAAGACAGTATTTACAAGTACATATATTCAAAATGCCATCTGATATAAGTTCCATTACTTTTATGTCATCTTGTTCAGTAGGTTCTCAAACTCTTCACTTAGGGGTGTATTTATGCATGATTCAACAAGAAATTCACCCAACATTCTTCCAATATTCACCCAAGATTTATTTTTCCACATTCCCTCTGTTTATCAAGACTTTTTAAAATGATTCACCTATTGAAAATAGCATCAAGCAAGAGCCACCAAACAATGTTTCATCCATCTTTCCTCAATGGGAAAATGCTTTACTACACTATTCATATTATTTATCACACAGTGAAGGTAGATTCATTCTGAAACATTTGCCCATTTTCTATCATGCACATTACTCAAACTATTGCTTGGTTTGAAGTGGGGGAAGGTGCATTTTAAAATGCTTCCTTTCCTTGTAGTTGTGTTTTTTTATTGCTTTTGGGGAATACTGAGTGTTTTTAATACAGGTTTAGAATTTCTATATTTAGCTTTTTGTGGCTATTTTTTTTTCCTTACTGTAATAAAAAAAAAAAAAAATTGTGTCCCCCACCCTTTCCAAACAAACCAAGTCAACCAAATAGGCATCCCCATAGCAAGGAAGTGCCAAGTGCGCAGCTGCCTCTTACCAGCCCACATGCACTTCAGCATTGGGAGTGCTTTGATGGGGCTTCCATCAACAAAACAAGGGGGTTCCTTCCCATGCACCCGGCAGGGCGGGGGGCGCTATATACTAAGCTCATCCGGAAAACATAACAATCAGGGGAGGGCTGCTGACTGCAATCCTGCAAAGGGGATGCCGACCAAGGGCCCACGAATGGACCACCTACTGGACCCTGCAAAAAAAAACAAGGGGGTTGCCCTCCAAGCCCCTCCATAGATGCCCGCATAATAGCAAATAGCCCCCTAAAAAGGGAGCCGCCCGCCGTGACGCAGACGGACGCAGGGTAGCCTGATGATCCCGCAGCACAGTGCTTTAAGTGGGCCGGTATGCACTGGTACTCAGTACCGCCAGTTCCAAATATGGCTCTTGAGCATACCGCCACCTCTCCGTGCGCCTTAGCGTACCAGTACGCTCATTTTGGACATCTGCGCCCTCAGTTGCCCCCCCCAAGAATATTTCCCACTCCAGAGCCAGACCAGTCACCACCAGTGAGTCCCCCTGCTCCGGCGTCCCAGCCCAGGCCGGGGGGGTACTCTGTGGGGACCCTGATGTGGGGTGGGGGTGGCCAAAAAATTTATAGGCTATAATAGAGTACCGGCACCTCTTTTGGGCCACTTAAAGCACTGCCGCAGCACTAAAAAGGGGCAGGTACCCTACAAAATAATGGTGGCATGGCTGCCATCAAAAAATAACCCCCCACAGCACCAACCCTTCCAGGGGAGGTGCCAAGCTGTCTGCAAGCCACGGCCTAAATTTTTGCAGGGTCAATGGAGGCGCAATTGGTGTAAACTTTTGTGGATGCCCAGCCGCTTGGGCGCGAGCCCCAGCGGAACCGACCACCTAGGGGCAGCAAAGGGAAGGACAGATGCCCAATTGGAGGGTAGAGGCTTTAGCCACCCTCACTGAGGCCACCCCCACATAGCTCCTGACCAGTAGGCCACAAAGCTGCGGGCTAAATTTATGGCTGGATCCGCCCGCGTGAGGCACGGACCGGCAGATGCTAAACCATCTGCTTCCCCAGCCCAAGAACTGCAGCAGAGAGCCCAGAGGATATCCCTGCCCTAAGCACCAACCCCCCCCCCCCCCCCCGGTGGCAGGGAACCCTGCTCAACCCTCCGTTGTGCACCAGGAAAAACCCGGCCAGCAGCAACTCCAACAAGCCCCCTTAAGAGCATGTGGCATAAGCCAGCTAATAACCTCACCTTTGGGGGGGGGGGGGGGGCAGCTATAAGACACACAGTGACCACCAAAATTTTAGAGGGGCTGGGGGAAGGAGGGGAACCCAAGGGTCCCACCATCTCAGGGACCCCTAAACCCTCCAGGGAAAGAGGGAGGACAGCTACTTACCATACCAGGAACAGAGTGGGCACTGCTCCTGACAGAACACCGCTCCATGGGAATGGGGGGGCTGTCGGCCAGGAGGAACGCTGCAAGTAAGGCTGAAACCAGGTCGTATGCACCCTTGCAAGATGTTTAACTCGGAGTACACTGCCCACCCCCCCCCCCCCCTCCTGTGGGGCTATATCGCGGCAAACCTAGAACGGAGCTGAGGCCTGCGCATGCTTGCTGGCCAGACTGGGGGACCCTCTGGATCTAGATTATCCAGTCCGTCCCCGAGTCCAGGAGTTGATTGTAGATTCTCACAGGAACCAAAATAACAAAAAAGATAGGAAAAAGTTCCATTTAAAAGGAAAAGAAATTGCCAGGACCGGAGATCCCAGCAAGCAACTAGATCCTTACTCCTGACTAGGCAAAAAAGAACTGAGTGCCTATAGCTGAGAGTGGGAATATACCCCCTGGGACTGCCCCATAGGTGTAGTCAAGCTTTTTCCTGCCTAGTGTCCTACTCCTATAGGGGGCAGTATAACCAAATGGTCAAGAAGATAAGGAGCTGTGTCCGTCAATGAACGAGAGAGAAAAACACATTTCTATATATGTGTGGTGTCTTTTTGTTAACTTGTTACCTACACACACTAGGGGATCCCTAAAATCAGTTCACTAGGGAAGGAGCAAACACCTATATGCCCCCCATGGGGAGCAGGTAGCTGGGGAAAAAGGCCCCTCCTGCTTTGCCAACATTCCCTCCTGGGCACTGCAGGTGCTGAACAGCAGAGGGCTTATCATCATCAGGTTTACTGGTACTATTTCAGGACAATGCTTTCAAGGGGGCTCCATGCTTGCCCCTCACTTGCTGTAGAGATACCTGCCTACATGCCTGGTGAACTGGCCTGGTTAGTTCAGAGAGGGGGCATGCTATTTTTTTCAGTTTTTAATGAAATTACTATAACTCTCCTAGTGCTGAAAAGCATGGCAGCAAACAAACAATATTCACCCAAAACTTTTCAACAAAGATTTGTCCAAAGCTGAAAAATAGCTCCTACTGTGCTTTCAAAATTGCCCAGCAAAATTTAAACTAAAAAGATTTGCAAAGCAAATGTCATATTACACATAGGACGAATACTGAGGGCAAATGAAAAACTTACTTGAAGGAATTTGGCTATTTTTTTTTTTTTCATTTCAATTCACCTAAAAGAAAGTAAAATATTTTATGATACCAATTGGAAATGTTTATCAAGGATTTACTGAAAAAGTTCAGCCTGTAAATATGTACTGTATTCAAAAGATTCCCCAAAGATTCTACAGACTTCATCCGTCATTCTGTGCCAACATTCACTCTATATATTATACAGCAAGTAGACCAGCGAAACTTGCATAATCAATTTTTGCTGAAAGTGGAATGCTGAAATGACAGTAGACATATTTTCAGTTATTTTGTTGAATCTTTATAAATCATCTAGTATCGAATCTCTTTTCTTCCTCTCAAAGCCAACTTCCTATTTCCTTCTTCGCTGTTGTTTTGGACTAGGCAATATGACAATAAGATGTGCTGATGATGCTGATGTAGCTTTTCCAGCTTCTACTGCTCAGGCTGCAAGTGTTGTTTTATGGCCCGATTATGCAAATTGGCATAAACCATGACACGATCTTCCACTTTACATAGAGAGTACAAGAGTTTTCCTCTATAATGCATAGGCAGCATAACCTTGAATTTAGGAGGCTGAGGAATCGTTCTAAGACAGAGCTTGTTTTGTTGTTTGCCCAGCTACAGCATTTCTCAAGTGTTGAGGTGGTTAAATTTGTGTCATCAGCCAGCTTTGAAGGCCATATCCTGCAACTCCTGAATGGGAAAAGAAAAAAATGAAATAGTGCTTATATACATAATGTTTTATTCAAATATGAAAATAGAATAGAAGTTGTATTGTCAAAAGTATTGGGAAACCTGCCTTTACACGCATATGAATTTTAAATGGCATCCCAGTCTTAGTCTTTAGGGTTCAATATTATGTTAGTCCACCCTTTGCAGATATAACAGCTTCGAATTTCTGTGAAGGCTGTCCACAAGGTTTAAGAGTGTGTCTATAGGAATGCGTGACCATTCTTCTAGAAGTGCATTCATGAGGTCAGGCATTGGTGTCAGACGAGAAGGCCTGGCTCACAGTCTCTGCTCTAATTTATTCCAAAGATGTTCTGTCAGGTTGAGGTCAGGACTCTGTGCCGGCCAGTCAAGTTCCTCCACCCCAAACTTGCTCATCCATATCTTTATGGACCTTGCTTTGTGCACTGGTGCGCAGTCATGTTTGAACAGGAAGGGGCAATCCCCAAACTGTTTCCACAAGGTTGGGAGAATTAAATTGTCCAAAATGTCTTGGTATGCTGATGCATTAAGAGTTCCCTTCACTGGAATTATGGGGCCAAGCCCAACCCCTGAAGAACAACCCCGTACCAAAATCTCCCCTCCACCAAATGATTTGGACCAGTGCACAAAGCAAGGTCCATAAAGATATAGATAAGTGAGTTTGGGGTCTAGGAACTTGACTGGCCTGTACAGAGTCCTGACTAGGGATGATCGAACTTTTCAAAAGTTCGGTTCGGCCAAAACATTCGAACTTCCCGAAAGTTCGGCCCGGATTTCAGAACCCTATTGAAATCAATGGGACCCGAACTTCGGTAATCAAAAAACACAATTTTGAAGCCCTAAAACCCAATAAATGCCCCTAAAAAGGGCCTAGGGTTCGGGGTCATACCCCAGGGACTATTAATCACACAAAAAAAGTTCTTAAAAATTGTCATTTTTGATAGAGAGCCAATTATTGAAAAAATTTAAAAAGAATTAAAAAATTAAAAAAAAAAAAATAATCTTTGGATTTAGTATCTGGGGGGTCTAAAAAGTGTACCTGTGAAGTTTCAGCTCTGTAGCATGTCCAGAACCATAAAAAGAAAAAGATCGTTTGTATTATGTCATTATAGAACAGGGATATGGCTTCGCTATTTTCACACCTTGCCGGTTTAGTAGCAGGCGTTCTTTTGAGGCAGGCAAAACATCTGAACTTGTGTATACGGGTATATATACACACATACTTATATGTATATATACACCTAGACATATATAGGTGTGATAGTAGCAGAAATATATGCCTGCGCTAATGAAATAATTAACACCAATATGGCTCCGCTCCTATCACACCTATATATGTGTAAGTGTAAAATACATATAAGTATGTGTGTATATATACCACTATACACAAGTTCAGATGTTTTGCCTGCCTCCAAAACCCCCAAAAAAGTGCCTGCAACAACACACCTGGGCGGGTTTTTTTTGGCGCTAGAGTTTTTTTGCCCATTCTGTATAGGGGTATATATATACACACACACTTATATGTATTTTACACATACACATATATAGGTGTGATAGGAGCGTAACTATATTGGTGTTAATTATTTCATTAGCGCAAGTAGTGTTTTCTGCTTCTTTCACACCTATATATGTGCAGGTGTATATATACATACATGGGTGTGTATATATACCCCCTATACACATGTTCAGATGTCATGCCTGACTCCAAACATGTCCTCAAAAAATCCCTATAAACGCCTGCAGCCAAAAAGCAGGCTGACCGGCGAGAAGCCATATTAGTGCACAGAATGTGACTTAAGAGAAACTATCTTTTCTCTATAGCGGTCACCCTGATATGGAAGGGTTTGGTCACCCTGCCATAGCAGTCAGTGTCAGTTCACCCTACACTACATTACGGTCACCCTGGCACTTAACACTTTCCCTACAGAAACTAAATTTTTGCATCTAACTAAAGTGTAAAAGAGCACCCTAACTACAATAGATATCCCTTTCCTCACACGAATAAATGCTAAATGACACTTTTAAAGTAAAATTAACAGAACTGCTTCCACTCTCTTCCATGTCCCTGTATTACAATGTGCTAGAAATTTGGCGGGGGGCTATCTTATATATTGGGGGGCGTATTCACTAATGATTGGCCTAGGGACCCCCTAGTCACTCCAATCACATTCCTAGCATTCTCTTGCCCCCTCAATTGGCTTTTACTAATGGTTCTGGTCCAATCACAGGCTTTTAAAGTCCATTTCCTGGCCCATTGCATTTTGGTCGGTTCTGGTTGCCGAATTCCGAACTTTTTCAGCAAAAAGTTCTAAATTCGGCCGAACCTCGAACACCCAATGTTCGGGTCGAACCGATGGTCGACCCGAACCGTTCGATCATCCCTAGTCCTGACCTTAACGTCATAGAACATCTTTGGGATGAATTAGAGCAGAGACTTCTAGCCAGGTCTTCTCATCCAACATTAGTGCCTGACCTCACAAGAGTGCCTCTGGAAGAATGGTCAAACATTCCCATAGACACACTTCTAAACCTTGTGGACAGCCTTCCCAGAAGAGTTGAAGCTGATATATAGCTGAAAAGGGTGGGCCAACTCAATATCGAACCCTAGGGACTAAGACTGGAATACCATTAAAGTTCATGTGCTTGTAAAGGCAGGCATCCCAATACTTTTGACAATATAATGTATATGCTCCAGTGTATTAACAACGCTAAATAAGGAGACAAATTGGGTCTAAATTAGATATGCAATAACCTTCCTTCCAAAAGGAGGGGAGCATAACTTGGCAAAGGAATATAGATATGGACAGCACCAGCTGGGGGTTTAACTTTTGCCCTTGCTCTTCTCTCTGATTGATGCCCACAAATGTTGGAGGGACAGTTAACATAATTTATCCAAGATTGCAATAAAGGCTGAGAAAGTATGATGCACAATAAATGGATATGGACTGCATACTTTAACCACTTGCCGACTGCCTAACGACGATTTACTTCGGCAGTCAGCCCCTCACAGGCAAAGTGACGTAGATCTACGTCGCTAGCCTGTGAGGGTCTAGGGAGCGAGCGCGCGCCCCCAGAGGCGCACTCCCGCGTGGTCACGGACCCGAAGTCCGCTGGTCACTCTGCGATCACCGCTGCAGAGGGAGAAAGTCAGGCGGCTAGTGTAAACAAGCCGCCTGTCATTCTCCCCTGTGTAGAAACAATGATCACACCCTTCTACTACATAGGACCGTTGATCATTGTTCCTACAGCCCAAGCCACAGCCAATCACAGTTAGAATCACGCCCCTAGGGACACACACAGCCCCTCCCTCTCAAAAAAAGTTAACCCCTTCACTGCCAGTGTAATTTTACAGTAACAGTGCATATGTATAGCACTGATTACTGTAGAAATGTCACTGGTAACCCCAAAAGTGTCAAAAATGTCAGTCAAGGGTCCGATCTGTCCGCCCCAATGTCGCAGTCCCGCAAAAAAATCGCAGATCGCCGCCATTACGCGTTAAAAAAAAACAACAAAAATTACAAAAATCTTTCCCTTTGTTAGTAAACACGATAACTTTTGCGCAAACTAATCAAAATACGCTTTTTGTGATTTTTTTTACCAAACATATGTAGCATAAAACAAATTGGCCGAAAATGTTAAAACATTTTGATTTTTACATTTTTTTGGGGGAATTTCATATAAAAAATACCACCAAAAGAAAGCTCTGTTTGTGGGAAAAAAATGACGTCAAATTTGTTTAGGTACAGTGTCGCACGACCACGCAATTGTCCGTTAAAGTCACGCAGTGCCGAATCGCAAAATACCCCCCAGTCAGGAAGGGGGTAAAATCTTCCGGGGCTTAAGTGGTTAAGTTAATTGTGAGGAAAAAAAATGTCAAAAGGGATGAACAAAAACAAAAACAAATCCTGGCCTGTCTTCTCCATACTTACATGCTATTAATTTGGGAGGTAAGCCATCTTTATGTAAGGGTCGTACAGCAATATGTTTTTAGCAGCCTACCTGTGTAGCAGTATCTGAGAACTAGATGCTTCCTTTGGTGTATCATAAGTGTCCAGAGGCGTAAATAGAATCTTCAGAGCCCTAGGTGCAAGAAACCATGAAGGGCCCCCCTGATTGCCAGCCAGTGCCCTTCTCTTCAAACCTGGGCCCTTCCCTCTGAACCCAGTGGTGGAACGCTAGGGCCTTGTCTCAAATGCGTGTCAACAATTTTTATATTTTGTTATTTTATTTTTTTATTGGTTTTTTTTTTAACCATTGTATTTATTTGTTTGTTTTTACAGCTTTATTTTTTACATTTTTTAGGAGCTCTGTTGGGGGGCTTCAGTGAAATATCAGGGGTCTAAACAGATGAGTGTTTCCCATTTGGGATAAAGAAAGGAGATTATGGACACAGCCCTCAATTTCCATCTCTGCAGCCTCCACTGCACAGAATGAATGGACAGGAATAGCTCTGTACAGAGGCTTCCCATTGATTCACAAAATTAAGCTTAGTAAACACAGTTGTCCAAGGGTTTTTTGTCTTTTCACAATAGTCAGGTTAACCACTTAAGCCCCGGAAGATTTTACCCCCATTCCGACCAGGGTTTTTTTTGCGATTCGGCACTGCGTGACTTTAACGGACAATTGCGCGGTCGTGCGATGCTGTACCTAAATGAATTTGACATCCTTTTTTTCCCACAAACAGAGCTTTCTTTTGGTGGTATTTGATCACCTGTGCGATTTTTTGATCATGCGCTATAAACAAAAAAAGAGCGTCAATTTTGCAAAAATAACAATATTTTTCACATTTTTTTATATGAAATTCCCCAAAAAAATGTAAAAATCAAAATTTTTTAACATTTGTTTTATGCTACATATGTTTGGTAAAAAAAAATCACAAAAAGCGTATTTTGATTGGTTTGCGCAAAAGTTATCGCGTTTACTAACAAAGGGAAAGATTTTTGTCATTTTTGTTGTTTTTTTTTAACGCGTAATGGCGATCTGCGATTTTTTTTCGGTACTGCGACATTGCACAGGACAGATCGGACTGACATTTTTGACAATTTTGGGGTTACCAGTGGAATTTCTACAGTAATCAGTGCTATACATATGCACTGTTACTGTAAAATGACACTGGCAGTGAAGGGGTTAACTTTTTTTGAGAGGGAGGGGTGGTGTGTGTCCCTAGGGACGTGATTCTAACTGTGATTGGCTGTGGCTTGAGCTGTAGGAACAGTGATCAACGGTCCTACATAGTAGAACCGTATGATCACTGTTTCTACACAGGGGAGAATGAAAGGCGGTTTGTTTACATTAGCCGCCTGCCTTTCTCCCTCTGCACCGACGATCGTCGAGTGACCGGCGGACATCGGGTCCGCCGGTCACACGCGCGGGGGGGTCCGTGACCGCGCAGGATTGGGAGCGCGCCTCCGGGGGCGCATGCTCGCTCCCTAGACCCTCACAGGCTAGCGACGTAGTACTACGTCGCTCTGCCTGTGAGGGGCTGACCGCCGCAGTAAATAGTCGTGCGGCGGTCGGCAAGCGGTTAAACAATAAGCAGGGAATTCTAATATTTAAAAAAAAAAAAGCCAATATGTGGCATTGCGGACTGCTATTGCATTGGTTTGGGTATATCATGAACCTTGATGTTAAGGAAGATACTGTAAAAAGAATTATAGGAATGACCAAATACTGCTTACATGAGTGAGTTTCCTGTCAAACATGCAAGTAGCACCTTCAGGCATTCTAGGATCATAAATTACACATATAATTTCCTGACAACCTATCACACTTTTGAAGGTCCAGCCCTCTCTGCCGTTCACTTTCTCGAGGTGGAACATTGGCAGGCAGATTGCTTTAATTGGCAGGAGTTAGACCAGGGGGAACGGTCTCTTCATCCAGAAGTGTTTTTTCAGCTGTGTCTCCAGTGGGGCAACCCATAGGTGGATCTGTTGGCGTCACAACACAACAGAAAGGTATATAGGTTCGTGGCTCGGTCATGGGATCCTTTGGTGGATGCCACTGACACGCTGGTGGCCCCGTGGGGTCAGCATCGTCTGATTTACTCCTTCCCTCCTCTCAAGCTTCTGCCAAGACTTCTACAGGATTGAGGCAGAAGGGATTCCGGTCATTTTAGTGGCCCTGAACTAACCTCGCCAGGCTTGGTACACCGACCTGCTGGTTGCCGGCGTTTCCTTGGAGGCTTCCCCTCAGGGAATCTTCTGAAGTTTTCCCTGCTTACGCTGTTCCAGAAGGTGGCTTTTTTGGTGGCTATCCCCTCTGCGTGCAGGGTGTTGGACCTGGCGGCGTTATCCTGTCGTTCACCTTATCTGGTGATTCACAGAGATATGATGGTGCTTCGCCCCTGTCCATCATTCCTTCCTAAGGTGGTCTCTGATTTTAATTTGAATGAAGACATTGTGTTACTTTCCCTGTATCCCAGGCTTAAACATCTTAAGGAAATTGTCTTGCATGCCTTGGATGTGATCCAGGCAATTAGGGTGTACCTGGCAGCTACGGAGTCTTTCAGGTAGTCAGACTCTCTATTTGTGCTTACGGATGGACCTCGTAAAGGGTTGTCCGCTTCCTCTGCGACCATTTCTAGATGGATAAGAGAGACGGTGGTTCAGGCCTATTCCATCAGGGGTCACGTTTTTCCTTTCCTTGTCAAGGCGCACTCTACTAGGGCGCTTAGTGCCTCCTGGGCCTTCCGTCATCAGGCGTCAGTGACGCAGGTTTGCAAGGCGGCCACCTGGTGGTCAGTGCACTTTTTTACAAACTTTTATAAAGTGGATGTGTTGGCGGATGCTTCCTTTGCCCGCAAGGTTTTGCAGGTTGCGGTTTAAGAGGACCTGATCCTCTTTGAGCGTGTATTGTTTTTTTTAGGTGGGCTCCAGTGGTTTGGTTGAGCCCCTGTTGCCTGGTTGGCTAAGGTTTAGGTAATGAATAAGCACACGTACTAGTGTGTGAAATGCGTCTACCTTGCCACCTTTTGTCACACTGGGATGTCCAGTAATAAACCTGGATTTTGACCTCATCTGGAGTGCAGCCATTTCTTTTCATTATTGGCTTAGCCTTGGGAATTTTTTGCTGTTTCCCATCCCTCTTATTTAACTCTGCTTTGGGACATCCTAATAGTTAGGAATACCAGAAGCTGTGTCCGCCAATGAACGAAAGAGAAAATGGGATTTTTGACTTACCGTAAAATCCATTTCTCTGATGTTCATTGATGGACACAGCACCCACCCCTCTGTGGAGTTATAATTCTTTTTACACTGCTTGTAAAAAAAATGAGTGGCTATAGCAGAAAGAGGGAGTATACCATGGGTATAGCTCAAACTATTTCCTCTCCCCGACCTGGTACAAAGGAGCAGAAAAATGTCTCCGGTCTGCCTGGAGCTTCTGACGCTGTGCAGAGACCCGTAAGGGCTCTTGAATCTGCACCCAAGAGGAACGAAGGGCACGAAGATGTTCCTCCCCAGCCGGAATGTCCTGTGGTGAGAACGACCCGGGCAACACACAGCGGATAGGAACCCATAATTGGCTATGAATGGAGACATTCCGGAAGACGAGTTGATGGCAGAGTTCCTAGCACACTCTGCCCAGGGTAGCAGATCAACCCAATTGTCATGATGGTCAGAGATATAGCAGGAGAGAAATTGCTCCAGAGCTTGGTTGGAATGCTCAGCGGCACCATTGGACTGCGGATGGTAGGCCGTGGAAAAGGAGAGTTAAATACCCAAGCAAAAGGTACGCCAGAACCTGGAGACAAAACTGGCTCCCATGTCTCCTTAGGCAACCCGTGTAAGTGGAAAACCTCCCTGGCAAACACCGAGGCAAGCTTCTGAGCGGTAGGCAGCTGCTTAAACGGCACACAGTGGCACATTTTGGAGAACCGGTCCACAACCATGAGGATAACCGTGTAACCTCGAGACATTAGAAGTTCCACAAAAAAATCCATGGCTATATGGAGACCAGAGATGTTCCCCATTGGGAATGTGATGCAGTAGGCCCAAGGAAAGGTGACGCAGAGATTTGTTCTGGGCACAGACCGAACAAGCAGCCACATACACAGCAACATCAGTGTGGAGAGATGGCCATCAGAACTGACGGGAAATAGCTCAGGACATCTGGTTCTTACCAGGATGACCGGCAGTCTTGGAATTGTGGTATGTGCGCAACAGTCTGATGCGCAACATCTCAAGTACAAAACATTTGCCAGAGGTCTCCCTGTGCGGGCATCAGGTTGGGTAGCCAAGATCTGTTCCACAAGAGGAGAGGTTAAGTTGGTACCAATGGCAACCATAATATGATCCGAGGGTATGACTGGTGTCAGCATGGAGTCCTCCCTGGACAACTCAGAAAAATGGTGAGAAAGCATCAGCTTTAACATTCTTGGAGCCAAGCAAATAGGAGACCACATAGTTATAAGACAAGAATAAGGCTCGTCTGACCTGGCGGGGCTCTTGACCTCTGAGAGATGTCAGATTCTTATGATCGGAGAACTTTCAAGCAAGTGTCTCCACTCCTTGAGTGCCAGGATAATGGCCAAGAGCTCTCTGTCACCAATCTTGTAATTGCATTCAGCTGGAGACAACTTCTTGGAGTAGAACCAAGGAAGTAAGGGTCCATCCGGTGTCCCAACGCTGAGATACGAGGGTGCCTACTCCCCTCTCTGACACATCTACCTCTAGGACAAAAAGCAAACCAGAATTGGGATGAGACAGAATGGGAGCCAAAGTGAAAAACGACTTGAGGGTCTCGACAGCTTGGATGGCAGCAGGGGTCCAATTGTGGGAATCGCTGCTCTTCTTGGTCAGATCTGAGATAGGTTTAGCCAAAAAGGAAAGGTTCCTGATCATTTTTCAATAGTAGTTGGCAAACCCAAGGAAACGCTGGATGGAACGGAGACAACTAGGACAAGGCCATTGTAGAACAGCCGAAACCTTCCGAGGATCCATGGAGAACCCTTCAGCAGAAATGATGTAGCCCAAGAAGGTAAAATGAGACAGGTGGAATTCAGATTTCTCAAGCTTACAGAAAAGCCCATTCTCACGTAACTGTTGCAGCACCCGACTGACATCCAGGTAGTGCGATTCAATGGAGTCCGAGTAAATCAAAATGTCATCCAAATAGACTACCATGCATTGCTGCAACAAATCACAAAAGACATCATTGATAAACTCCTGGGAGACAGCGGGCACATTGCACAAGACAAAGGGCATCACTAGTTATTCGTAATGACCGATTCTCGTATTCAACGCAGTCTTCCACTCATTGCCCTCCTTGGTCCTTACGAGGTTTTACGCAACCCTTAAGTCAAGCTTGGTAAAGACCAAGGTGTTGAGGTGTGCTGAGGAATACAGAGGATGCTGAGAGATGCAGATGTGTGTGTGTGTGTGTGTGCGTGTGTTTGGGGGGTGAGGTGGAGGTGTGCTGGGGGTTACAAAGGCTTGCTGGGCATAAGGAGGCATCCTGGGTGATAAAACGGATTCTAGGAGATGCAGAGATGTTTGGGGGTGCAGAGGTGTTCTAACGGGGGTTGACGGATGTTGGGAGGTGCAGAGGTGGGTGAAGGAGGTTCAGAGATGTTCAAAGGAGTACAGAAGTGTGCTTGGGGGGTATGGAGGTCTGCTAGGGGTACAGGGGTTATTTGGGAGGTACAGAGATGTGTAGGGGGTATAGAGGCATGCTGAGGGGTACGGAGGCATTCTGCAAGATTATGAGATGTGCAAAGGGGTATAGCATTAGATGGTTCTTGTAAAACTACGCCCATTTTAAATGGGCCACCCCTAATTAAGATACAACCACTGCCTAAAATGGCCGGCTGAACACAAAGAAAAAGTTGTCCCTGAAAATGTTTTCGAAAGGTTGGCAACTATCCAGGAAGGGGTCCTGCTGCAGAACACGTGAAAGGATCCTGCTGTGGGACCGCAATAAAAGGGCCCTGCGATGGAAGTAAAGGGCCCTGAATCAGTGGGAAGGGCCACGAGACCAGTAGCAAGGGCCCCAGGATGGGGTCAGGGGGCCCATTATGGTTTCTTGCACCAGGGCCTTGAAGGTTTTAGTTATGCCTCTGGATGCAAATGATTCACAGCAGCTTTGATGGCAAAGAGCTTCCCTGTCAATTGGATTACACCAACAGCAACAACTAAACACATTTCCAAGGCTTGAGTTGTTCCCTGCTGACAATTATCACTGTGTTGGTGGTCCTGTGTAACTCCTGAACTCCAGTTTGCTTTGTGTAGGGCATTCAGTCTTGATAATCTCACTTCCCCCTTACAAGTGTAGGCTCATCCTTCGGTATTTCTCCTCTCCTTCCTGTGTATGAAGAAACTGCAGATGGATAGCAGAGAAATTGTGCAGGCCCAGAAGCACCAAAACTGAATAATGTTATATATGAACATCAGGTAACATTTAGACAGTATATCAAATCACAGACCTATCCCAATGCCTCAAGCGATATCAATTTTAAAATTTTAATTCCTTAGCTATATGACCTTTAAGCTACTGTATACCTCATATATTTATTTTTGGGTAAAAGGGGGCCGTCCTAAATATTTGCTAGTTTTTCTTTGATAAAGTTTTGATCATGTTACCCCAACGTGTCAGTTACTTTCCACCCTCTCTCTTGCATCTATTTTTATTTTTTGCATTCCTATTATGGCATTTTCTATAATGCTTTCATATAAGATGATTAGTAAATCATATGTTGTGGAATTGTTCTATGCAAACGTTTGGCTGGTGACCAGTTGTTCATATTGAAAATACTAGAGCCAACAAGGACTCTTTTCTATTTACAGTGAGGGATAAAAGTATTTGATCCCCTGCTGATTTTGTACGTTTGCCCATTGTTAAAGAAATGATCAGTCTATAATTTTAATGGTAGGTTTATTTTAACAGTGAGAGACAGAATAACAACAAAAATATCTAGAATTTCAAAAAAGTTATAAATTGATTTGCAATTTAATGACTGAAATAAGTATTTGATCCCCTATCAAATCAACAAGATTTCTAGCTCCCAGGTGTCTTCTATACAGGTAACGAGCTGAGATTAGGAGCACTCTCTTAAAGAGAGTGCTCCTAATCTCAGCTTATTACCTGTATAAAAGACACCTGTCTACAGAAGCAATCAATCAATCAGATTCCAATCTCTCCACCATGGCCAAGACTAAAGAGCCGTCTAAGGATAAACAAGCAAATGTACTGTCGATGCAGCACCTATTCCCTGCGCTCTGAGTGGTGCAATCCTCTTACCCAACCTGACTGTAGGCTTGTAGATGAGAACAGATGACACGGCAACTTGATAATACTTCAGCCTTGCAGCCCCTCGCTGGACCAGGGTGGTCCGGAAAACACTGTAAACGACAACAAACACAAGGGCGCACCGGCCTAGTGCATTATCTCTTAGACAGATTTATTAAAATGATAGATTAAAAATACTCACAAACGAGTTTCTTTATAAAAAGCACATCAAATAGATATAAAATCCTCAGCAACAAGATCAGGATTAGATCGTCCCCTGAAGCTGTACAGGCTTACGCGTTTCGAGGCAGCGCCTCTTCTTCAGAGCCTCAAGGCTTTGATGAGCTTTTTATAAAGAAACTCTTTGGGAGTATTTTTAATCTATCATTTTAATAAACCTGTCTAAGAGATAATGCACTAGGCCGGTGCGCCCTTGTGTTTGTTGTCGTTTACAGCCGTCCAAGGATGTCAGGGACAAGATTGTAGATCTGGAATGGGCTACAAGACCATCGGCAAGCAGCTTGGTGAGAGGTACTGGGAAAAAAGCTGCGCTAAGTGACATAGACCATATGTGATAGGTTTATAAAAATGATATTAAAAGTCCCAGAAAGTTAAAGTCCCAAAATATTCAATGATGGATAAACTGCTGAAGTCAAATCCAACAACGCACGAAATACATTCAGTATGTATAGGTACTGCTTACCAAATGTAGCAGTAAGATGAGCGTTGGTATACACAGAAACCAAACCAATGGAACTCTGCAGGGGACTCCTTACAGATGATATCTGCTCAGAGATGTAGATCGGTGAATATGGTAATAAAACATAAAATAAACATAGCGTGATACTGTAAAAATATTCTTATCTCCCGTGTGAATCAAAGAAATAATAAGTGTGCACCACCACCAACACAGGCTGCTTACCAGAAGTAAGAAAAAGTAAGCATAACAAATCTTGGTAGATATAGAAGTAGAAGTAAAACAACAACCTCTGTGCTCCCAATATAATTACCAGGAATTTGTAGGTGAATCGTGCGACATTGATCACTCAAATAGATAGAGCCACCACCAGAAATTCCTGCTTACCAGATGTCAGCGACCAAATGCATGTAACAATCAGGGTGAACCTGATGTATGGCAGTCCACCAATGAATGGCATAAATGCTCCCTTGGCAATAAAGCTGGTCCACACAGATACTCCGAAGTATTACATAGAATAAATGATAGGGGGAGAGCCCATAGCGTAAAACCGTTTATTAAAAGTAAAGTAAACAAAGAATTGCACTTACAAAAGTACACAGGAATAGCGCTGAATTGGAGCCGCCGGCCAGTCGGCTTCAAACACCCGCCTGAGTATCGTCTCGTCTCGTAGAGGTGACGTCAGCACGCCGCGACCGACGTACGTTTCTCACCTTGAGAACGTCAGTTTTTGACGAAACGTACGTCGGTCGCGGCGTGCTGACGTCACCTCTACAAGACGAGACGATACTCAGGCGGGTGTTTGAAGCCGACTGGCCGGCGGCTCCAATTCAGCGCTATTCCTGTGTACTTTTGTAAGTGCAATTCTTTGTTTACTTTACTTTTAATAAACGGTTTTACGCTATGGGCTCTCCCCCTATCATTTATTCTATGTAATACTTCGGAGTATCTGTGTGGACCAGCTTTATTGCCAAGGGAGCATTTATGCCATTCATTGGTGGACTGCCATACATCAGGTTCACCCTGATTGTTACATGCATTTGGTCGCTGACATCTGGTAAGCAGGAATTTCTGGTGGTGGCTCTATCTATTTGAGTGATCAATGTCGCACGATTCACCTACAAATTCCTGGTAATTATATTGGGAGCACGGAGGTGGTTCTTTTACTTCTACTTCTATATCTACCAAGATTTGTTATGCTTACTTTTTCTTACTTCTGGTAAGCAGCCTGTGTTGGTGGTGGTGCACACTTATTATTTCTTTGATTCACACGGGAGATAAGAATATTTTTACAGTATCACGCTATGTTTATTTTATGTTTTATTACCATATTCACCGATCTACATCTCTGAGCGGATATCATCTGTAAGGAGTCCCCTGCAGAGTTCCATTGGTTTGGTTTCTGTGTATACCAACGCTCATCTTACTGCTACATTTGGTAAGCAGTACATATACATACTGAATGTATTTCGTGCGTTGTTGGATTTGACTTCAGCAGTTTATCCATCATTGAATATTTTGGGACTTTAACTTTCTAGGACTTTTAATATCATTTTTATAAACCTATCACATATGGTCTATGTCACTTAGCGCAGCTTTTTTCCCAGTACTTGTTACATATATGTTTGTCACATTCAAGTTGCAGCTATTAGAGTTTGATATTTAGCGCAGTTTTTTTCTTTCTACATATTTAGCTTGGTGAGAGGGTGACAACAGTTGGTGCGATTATTTGCAAATGGAAGAAACACAAAATAACTGTCAATCTTCCTTGGTCTGGGGCTCTATGCAAGATCTCACCTCGTGGAGTTTCAATGATCACAAGAATGGTGAGGAATCAGCCAGAACTGCCCGGGAGAATCTTGTCAATGATCTCAAGACAGCTGGGGCCATAGTCAACAAGAAAACAATTGGTAACACATTACGCCGTGAAGGACTGAAATCCTGCAGTACACGCAAAGTCCCCCAGCTCAGGAGAGCACATGTACAGGCCCGTCTGAATTTTGATAATGAACATCTGAAGAGGAGAACTGGGTGAAAGTGTTGTGGTCAGATGAGACCAAAATCAAGCTCTTTGGCATTAACTCAACTTGATGTGTTTGGAGGAGGAGTAATGCTGCCTATGACCCCAAGAACACCATCCCCACTGTCAAACATGGAGGTGGAAACATTATGCTTTGCGGGTGTTTTTCTGTTAAGGGGACAGGACAACCTCACAGCATCAAAGGGACGATGGACAGGGCCATGTACCATCAAATCTTGGTTAAGAACCACAAAAACCACTATTGCGACCTCACGGCCTAGATCCTCGCGCCCCCCTGGGGGTGAGACAGTGAATCTCCATTTGCTCACCTCATGGCCATGGAGGAGACTGTACAAAATCAACACCAATGACTTTCCTCATTCAAGATGCAGACAGCAACAGTGTGAAAGCTGCAGATGCAACAGTGTAAGGCTCAGAAGTATCCCCAAAGCCACACTTGGCCTGGATCTGTGAGCGACGGTCATGGAAGTACTGAATGATATCTTGGGTAAACTCCCTATTAACCCTATAGAACTTGACAGGGTAAACAGGGTCCTAGGCCCTCATACTAAACTGCACTGAGAGACGTGTTATGCCGCAGTATATGATCAAAGAGGACATTATCTAAAGGACATGGCATAACATGGCATAGAGACACTGTTGACTTTGAGGTTGTCAAAAAGATCAAGTGCATGGCCCTTGCCTGAAGAATCATGGACCAGTACACAGGGTGAGGGTGAGGGTGGTGTGTGTATCTGTGCATGCTTACTAATGAACATGCTTTAGTGTGAGTTAGCCTGCACTTTTGGCACTGTATTTTGGTGCCCAGTAACCTATTTAAGGAAACACAGAAATAAAGGGAATTGCTGAAAATTATAAAGAGAGAAGTCCTCCCACTTCTCTTCCCCTATTTTCTTACCCGTCTTTCACCCCCCTTGCCTCATATCTCCTCTTTACACACACAGCTACTCCACCTCACTCCACCTTAAGCGTATAAATCCAATGGTTCGGACTTTCAGTACACGCGCTCCTCTGCCTCTTCTGCTGCTTTTCGCTACCATACTGCAGTGATGCCTTGTACTTAGATGCCTTAACCTCTATGTCTTGCATTCGTGTATATGAGGAATCTCTCAGTTTCCTGACATTTATACTTAATGTATGCACTTTATCGTGGTTTCTGCTGATGTGCGCTACCTCTGTTTATACGCATTTTGTATACTGTGTTTTCTTTGATATTTCAATAAAGTTGAATTTGAAAAAAATAAAGAGAGAAGTCCACAATCTGGAACAAGGCTGGTGGCCTTCCCAGACCTTCATGGTGCTAAGAACTAACTAGTGATACTTTATTTACTGGTGATGTGAGGAATTAAAAAATTAAACAAGATCTGGGAAAAATTCTTGTTATTGGTTTACTCATCTCTAATCACTTACATAACAGAGTGATCTTAGTCAAATAATGTATTTTTAATTACTATAATTAATATGAGATCAGGTTTAGAAAGAGTGTATCTAGCTCTGCCTGTTTGCCTGTCTCTGTAGCAGAATGTACACCTACTGTTATTGGCTCCTTAGTTCCTGTTCTGATACCGTACAATATTTTATTTTGAGAAACAAAGAATTCCAAACTAGTTCAAAACATCTTATATTATTTTTATTTGTCATATCACATTAACATCTGCCCGATGTGCTCAGCTTAGAGAATAATCTATATCCCAAGGGATACATTGCTGGTTGTAAAATAGCAAAATATGTCATGAACAGTATCACAACTGCATGCTGTACTAAAATAGTCTCAGGCCCTGTAGCATCTTTTTATAATTGGCTACTGCGAATGCCACAGGAAAAATAACAATATGCTTGAAATAATCTGAAAATTATCAAATGGGCTGCATCAGGGTAAGCAGAGATGAGAACCAGCAAATGTATTAACAAAGCATTAGTATGTTAAATAGGGTTAATGACATTACCAATTTCCTTTCTAATTTTACCCATACATACGTTTGGTGTATTAATTGTTTTGCGGTCACTGCCCATTTCAAAAAGCTTACGATTCCCCTTTTCTCACACAATAAAAGGGTTTCTAGTGTACAAGAGTACATTATCAGGATGAATACAAACAGAAAATGAAAGTGTTTACCTATAGTGCAGAGTAAAGTAAAAGATGAACTCCAAGCAAGCAGCTAAGTGCACATTGGAAACACATACTGTATATGGGCACTGTTTTACTTGAAAAAATACTTAAAGTGGAGTTCCAGCCTATTTTGCAACTTTAGTGATTCCTGGAGTGCTCGCTATGCTGATCAACAATTGGGCATTTTCAATTTTTTTTCTGGGGTCCCTTACCTTATTTTCCGGGCATTTTTGATTGTACCTCCTCCTTCTCCCCCCTCTGTGGCCACGGCCACCGACATCACTTCCGCCTTTGCATTGCATCCTGGGAGCTGTTTGTCATCACTCCCAGGAGGCTGGAATCAGGAAGAACTCCCAGAACACTCCCTGGAATCAGGAAGAAGGACACAGCAGATTACACTATGGCTTCAGATGCCCACGTCTAAGATGGCCACGCCCAGACAGCGTTTTTAAAAGTAAGATTTTGACTAAAATCCAATACTGTACACCTTGAGAGTATGAGAATAGCGGTTCTGTAAAGGGCGATGGATTAGTATTATAGGGGTATTTTTAGTTAAAAAAGGTATTTGAGACCGGAACTCCGCTTTAAAATCCTGTGCAACCAATCTTGTGATTCAGACATCCCTACCAGACAATACATCCCGTTCACACACACATGATACAGCTGCTTGGTAAAATGTCATTTTTGTATTTTGCTTCTGTGTTCTTTGGCTTTATGAAAAATAATAATATAGCACTAAGCAGCGCAGATGGGTGCCTGTGATTATCATATTCGCCTTTGAACATTCCAACCTGCTGATTAGACATTGGAAACACAGCAGAAGAGTGACGAGGTCATCACTCTGCTTACTTTCCTGTAAAAGTCATATGGTGCATAGGATGACAGGATATAAAACAGATTCAGTTTCATATCTATAGTTGCATTTAAAATACATTTGATTATTTTCATGAATACATAACAGTTTAGATGGGTGTTTTTAATAACAACATTCATTTTTATTAAATTAGGTTTTCCAATTTTGTGAAAAAGTTAAATCAATGCTTTGACATCCCTCAAAGAAACCATGGTAAGGACTGCTATATATATATATTTTTTTTTTCGACTTAATGCTATAAGTGAATTTGGCACTGTGGCTTACCTAAACATTGAGGCAATCTTAACATTTAGTGCTTTGGGGCATATTTTGTAGAAGTGTTCACCCTCAGTAGTGTATGCACATAGAAATTCACACTATATTCAATATTCATTGTTAAAGCCTCGTACACACGCACCGATTGTTGGCTGACCGATCGGCCGTCTTTTGTCCAGTGTTGTTGTGTTGGTTGAAATGTGCTCTAGACTGCACACGAATTTTGTCGGTCAACAACAACCAACTGCAGAAGTGATGTCATGTTCTGGTTTAATTTTTGTTTGTTTTTTCTTCTCTGAGCATGCCCAGTCTTGCTCATCACATTTTTGTCTGCCGAAATCTGTACTGACTGAAGAACAATCGGCCGTTCTGGTGACGGCCAACAAAAATTTTATAGCATGCACACCAGATTTTGTTCGGCCGAAAAGTCGCAGTCGGTTGTCGGAAGCATCATACTAACAAGCCGACAATCGGCCGATTGGACGTTGGCCGAAAATTCACGGCCAACAATCGGTGCGTGTGTACGAGGCTTAAGTCCTTTAGCACTGAATACAAAATCAGTGAGTACTGAGACTGTTTGCAAAATAGATTGTATTTATGTTTGACTCTTTTTTCTGGGAGGAAAAAACAGGAGACCTACTGTATGTAAGGGGATCAGGTGTAGCATTTTCTAGCACTAGGAATGGTTAATAGATCTTCTTGATTTTTTTTTTTTTTGCTACATGCAACTTGGTAAGGGAAGACATGAGTGGTTCTAGCAGCTGCTGTCTGTTCTCAGACAGTGCAATACCAATCAGGGCAGTCCAGTAGCAATAGCATCTAATTGCAGAGAATCCGAGACCTCCAGCAGACATGAGATCATGAGATGTCTTATCAAGGCAAAAAATAGCTGGATCATATGGCTGTTATCTTGTTTATGTTTATGGGTACCTTTAGACAAGCCAGTAGACACCACCATGGCTCTTTTCAGCTGGAATGTGGTGGAACTCCATTCCGCCACCTCTGGCAGCCCTGTCCTCTCAGAACTGCAACTGTAAGCATAGAAGTTAGCAGAGAATGCTTTCTTCACTTCTCACGTCTTGTACCTCCTTCTTGTTTACAGTGATAGCGATAATCTTTGGAAGTAGAGGACTTCACTCCGACTTGAAAATTGCAAAAATGTATTGAAGAATCCATACAATCCAACTATAACTATATAGTTATGATTGAGCAAATTTGATTTTGTGAAACCTGTCAACTATGCTTTGTCTCCTGTCTCTGATTATTTTGTCTATTATGGATTTTTGGATTCTTCAATACATTTTTGCAATTTTCAAGTCAGAGTGCAGTCCTCTACTTTCAAAGATCACAGCTGCCGGGATTGCGGGTCAGATGTGCACCCGACTTCGATTGTTGGACTTCTCACACCTGAGCGGTTTTCTCTGTGTGTGTGTTTTGTACAGTGATAGTGAGCCACCAGTCTCGCTGTTCCTCCTGAGGACTTCTCCCTTGCAGAAGCAGTCTATATTTGGTAAAAATTAAAAGGGGTTCTTTGGCTCTGTACAGGACCGCGAGGACCATGAGACGCTCATACTGAGTTGTTCAGTCTTTTATTATGGATATGTGGTTGAAAAACTCTGTAGCTATGGTGGTATTCGCAACAGGAACATGTTGGGATACTGCAGTGAAGTTCATTCTCTTGGCTAAGGCTTTCTTCTCAGGTTGAGTAAGCTCTCCAATTGTTGTAATAATGACTTTTTCCATTCTGAGACCTCTTTGTCTTGCCTGAATTTGGCAGAGATAATCACAGCAGACAATCTTCATTAGATAACAAAGCTCACTTAATACTAATGTGGGGTACACACAGGTTTAAAATCGGTTGAAAATGGACGGTTTGTCAGGAACGGGTGACTTTCAGCCTGTGTGTACAGCTCCCTGAACGGCCATGCTGAAAAACCAGTAACTGATTGGCATCCAATGGCTGCGAGCGCTAATCACTGTGTTCTGGCGGGGGGCGGCACAGCCATTCTAGCGGGGCGTGGCACAGCAGGGAAGATCGCTGTTCTGACATTGCTTGTGTTATTACAGCTATCTGTCAGTCTTTTTTTCATTCAGCGCACTGTGTTGAATAAAAAAATATATACTCTGTACCAGGCTTTAGCATACACAAATATCTTTATTGCATTCAAAGGGGTTGGGACAAACAATAAGATCCAGTAGATGTTGGTATACATAGTGTTTGAAGGTTAGACATAATATTTCTTCAGACCATCTTGCATCTCATGTGCATCTTGCAAGGATGATACAGGAACTCGAAGGAAGAAAAATGACATCATATAAGAGGGAGGGTACACAGAAAATTGAATGGAATTAAAGCAATGACCACAAGGTTAAAACATAACCATAAAAATAACAAAACAAATAGATCAAGATGTAATTGCAATACCCATATAACTGGTGGAGATAGCACACTTTCCATCTGAGGAAAAAAATAAAAAGTGCAAGTGTTGTTGGTATGTCGGCGCTACCACAATGTGCAAAATTATAAACTGTATACCTGTGCTTGTGCAAATAGTGACAAGTGAATAGCATAAAATATCATAAAAATCATTAAAGTGCACTGTGCGTTTTTGTCATACCCATGTGGACCTGCAGGGGGCCGAGGTGCCACACCATAAAGTGCTGTGTGCTGAGAACCAAAGTAGTTGTAGCGAATGCTACTGGTTATTCCAATTAAGTATTTGCAGAAGATTGTGCCAGTGAATTTGTGGGAGATGAGTGCTCTCAGGGGATATTGTGCTAGTGTTTTTGGTGCTGTTACCCGTGGCCCCCCACTAGGTAAAAGCACTTACCGCACAGGTAGTATAGGGTTAAAACTGCACGACAATCCTGGGTCCCACTTAAAATCACCATTGGCACTGCAAGTACAAAATAGCTTCTATTGCGTAGTATAGTTAGAGATATGAAAAGTAAACCATATCCACTCACAGTTGGGGAAGTTCACCATCAGCGTGCAGGGTCCGACAAGCCTGAGCGCTTCCGCGTTCCACAGCCCAGAACCACCGCCACCGGAAGTGACGTATAACGCAATAAGCCACGCCCTACGCGTTTCGTCACTACGACATCATCTGGAGCGTGCCATTTAGCGCTACTCCCGGTGCTTTTATAGGCTGTTGATTCGCCGTGTTGGTTTACCCACAGGGGCCGGCCAAGCGGCTATGTTTGTACACCTTGCGCTGTTCACTGCCAATTAGGACATAGTGGGTGCAGCCTAAATAAAGGTCATCATGTGTTCCGTATGGCTCAATAAAATACATTTATTGTTTATTTCCTTGTGATCATCAAGGTCTAAATTTTATTGAGCCATACGGAACACATACAAGGAAGTTCACATGATGACCTTTATTTAGGCTGCACCCACTATGTCCTAATTGGCAGTGAACACCGCGAGGTGTATAAACATGGCCGCTTGGCCGGCCCCTGCTTAGACCAACATGGCGAATCAACAGCCTATAAAAGCACCGGGAGTAGCGCTAGATGGCACGCTCCAGATGATGTTGTAGTGACGAAACGCGTATGGTGTGGCTTATTGCGTCATACATCACTTCCGGTGGCGGTGGTTCCGGGCTGTGGAACGCGGAAGCGCTCAGGCTTGTCGGACCCTGCACGCTGACGGTGAACTTCCCCAACTGTGAGTGGATATGGTTTACTTTTCGTATCTCTAACTATACTACGCAATGGAAGCTATTTTGTACTTGCAGTGCCAATAGAGATTTTAAGTGGGACCCAGGATTGTCGTGCAGTTTTAACCCTATACTACCTGTGCGGTAAGTGCTTTTACCTAGTGGGGGCCCACGGGTAACAGCACCAGAAACACTAGCACGATATCCCCTGAGAGCACTCATCTCCCACAAATTCACTGGCACAGTCTTCTGCAAATACTTAATTGGAATAACCAGTAGCATTCGCTACAAATACTTTGGTTCTCAGCACACACCACTTTATGGTGTGGCACCTTGGCCCCCTGCAGGTCCACGAGTATGACAAAAACGCACAGTGCACTTTAATGATTTTTACAATATTTTATGCTACTCACTTGTCACTATTTGCACAAGCACAGGTATACAGTTTATAATTTTGCACACATTGTGGTAGCGCCGATGTTCCATGAGAATTACCTACCCCGTGAGAAAAACCTACCCTCGTCACTTCCGGCCAGGAGCAGCTGAGCAGCGCAGCAGTGCGCATGCTCACAGCCCCGGATACCTAATGGAACAGCTGAGGAGCTGACTAGTGTGCATACATGTATGTTTTCATACAGCCGCCGCCGCTTTAATATTTACTTGCCGAGAGCAGGGAAGTGACAGGGACAGGAGCGGAGATGACTCGTATTGCAGCACAGTTGTTTTAATGTAACCGCTGGCGTTACACACACTGCCGTACACCGGAAGTGACGAGGGTAGGTTTTTCTCAGGGGTAGGTAATTCTCACGGAACACCGACATACCAACAACACTTGCACTTTTTATTCATACACTACCTCAGAGGTAGGTTGGCGGCAGCTTAAATCACATATTCCCCATTTTTGGTATTATACACTCCATAGCGCTGGTACTCTCACACCCCCCGTTTCCATCTGAGGAAGCCCAATGATGGAGCGCTACACATCTAGGAGAGAGGAGCCGAGCCCGTGATGTCACACCGCTTCCTCGCTGACACAGGGTGGTGAGCTGGCTGATGACAGTTATCATTTAGCACTTTGTCACTATGTTCGTGCCTTTGTATTTCATGTGATTCACAAATGGGGGGGGTTATACGATTACACTGGAGAGCAGATGGTGCTGCTATCCTGAACGGACTGAGGAGAGCTAAAGTGGTGTTTCCCGAGGAGCTATTGCACTAGGATTATGCAGTAGAGTGTGTGTTTTAAATATTTAAGGTGAGCAGGTTTTTCAGCTTGTGGTAGAGGTGCACAGAAGCATGAAGGAGTGGTGAAGACACATTGGTTGTTTTTTCTTGTCACTTTATAAACAATGGACTATTTTTAATTTTACTATTGGAACTATTTTGCTTTTATTATATTTGATATTTTATTTTCCCAGTTTGTATTTTGATAATTGATACATTCAAGGTATAAATTGTAATGTGTATTTGGAAGGTGTTGGGCTACACTATTGAGTCATAAGAATAAATTATTATCTCTTGTATTTTAGGTCCTTTGTGGCCCTTTTTTCTTGCACACTGCATGGAAGCTTAGACATCACTGAATTTATGTCATGAATATTGCCCAAAATGCTTAGACTGCCTTTGCCATGTCTAACTCTATGAGGTGGTCCCTCAGTATTTGATACTTGCAACAATCCTTTTCCGGTATTTTCAGAAAGGTTTGAGGTTTCTTGAATAAAGCACTTTCTACGACTTCAGAGCTACTGCAAGTTTGCTCAATTCTTGCCTAAGCAGCAGAAAGGCCTGCATCTGGGTAGTCTATATGTACTGCTTTCAGTCTTAACCTGATGTATAGATTCTGACCCTAGCCACCTAACAAGCAAGCAAATCATCCTTGAGAGTGAGGTAGAGATCACCAATTGCTGCTTTAGAAGTTGATCTTCAGGCCAAGTAGTTCTCTGGACAGTCGATGGTGCAGAAGTAACCTGTAGAGCCCCTTGGGCAGTAAATGCTCTATGGTGCATAAAGATGAGGTACAGTATACCAGAATATAATTAAGTTGCAAGAGCTTTAAGCTGTGGTTTAGTCTCTAAGGTCTCTGCTGGCTGTAGCTTGAAATGCGGCATGTTGCTGGAAGTCACCTTGTTAATGGTAGATGGTGATATCATGTGCTGTGTAGGTACATCTGTGTGGTGTATTTGAAATGATGCAGTCATTGCGGCTTAGAGGCTTCTGGTCAGAATAGTGTTGCTAGGAGAAAGCATAAGAAAAGGCTCTGTATCAATGCAAACAGTGTGCTTTAGTTTGCTGGTGCATTTAGCTGGACCCAGTTCTGCTGGGATGAAACAATTTGGATTGTTAATAAAGGTGTCAGTCCTCCAAATCACACCTCACCCATGCAAACAAGGTGCTGGCTCTGCAGTTCAAGTGAAGAAATGAAGAGTTCTTGATGGCCGCACTTCAAATGCAAACACATTTTAATGAAGCGATAAAATCCATACAGCATAGGAGAATACAGGTTCAGCAGCAGCTCACACCTTTCCCTTTTGCTTACCCAAATCTGGCTTTGGATTGATACTTTTTCTCATTGCTTTTTCAATGACTTAACTTTGCCAAGCCATCTGCTTCTTCATTTTTGGGGAATTTTTACATTTTCACAATGACTTGCATCTCTACCTCCTTTCTACCTCTCTACCTCCTTTCACCTCTTTTGCTTTTATCAGAACTTGCAACTCTGTTTTTTCTCTAGCAAAGGAGTTTTGCACTTTAGTTGCTTCTGTATTTGTGCAGGCCTTGTCACTTAATGTTGATCTTCTAGAATAAAGGGATAAATAAACATAGATGCAATTGCATTGCCCATATAACTGCTAGAGGCAGCACACTGATTTGATCGGCTTTCTGTCTCAAAGCATCAGTGGTGAATGGGGTCTGTCTCTTTTGCTCATTTAGTCCATTGTAAAAATGTATTGGCCCTATAGCCTTTTACTGTGCAACCCAAGCCCAACTGGTAGGAGTAAGGCCATGATGTCAACAACTAAATATAGGTGGTACCTGTAATCCATAAGTTTTCTTGCATTTTTCATATATTCCTGCACTATTTTCAGTATATACACCTCAAAATGATTGCCAATAGGTCTCTGAACATTCTCATTTATCTAGGTCATGGTACACTATGATCAGTTATTCACATTCAACTACACCAATGGTCTTCAAACTGTGGCCCTGGGGCCAGATGCGGCTCTTTGCTTGTCTTTATCCGGTCCTTGGGGCCCTGTTACTCCAACTAACATTAACAATGGGGCACTATTCCTCCCACTGACACCAATAATAGGGCACTATTCCCCTCATTGACACCAATAATGGGGCACTATTCCTCCTACTGACACCAATAATAGGACACTATTCCCCTCACTGACACCAAATGATAGGGCACTATTCCCTCTCACTGACACCAATGATGGGGCACTATTCCCTCCCACTGACACCACTGACGGGGCACTATTTCTCCCACTGACACCAACAATGGGGCACTATTACTCTCACTGACACCAATGATGGAGCATTGCTATCAATGCCAGAACATTGTCTAAAAGTTTGGGAGACCCCTGAATTAGTCTGTAGTGTTGAAGATGTTTTGTAGCTTCTAAAAGCCATTTCTTCAGTTCCAGTGAGTGTCAGGAAGATACGCTTACATTTACATAGTTAATCTGGTTGAAAAAGACACAAGTCTATCTAGTTTAACAAAAGGGAAAGAAAAAAAAAACATCGTCAAATCTAAATATACACAATCCTATACCCACAGTTGATACAGAGGAAGGCGAAAAACCCCAGCGGGGGAAAAAAATCCTTCCTGATCCCCCAAGAGGCAGCTGGATAATCCCTGGATCAACTTTACCTATAAATGTTAGCATCCAGTTATATTATATATATTTATGAAATCATTTAGGCTTTTATAAAGCAATCTACTGAGCTGGCCAGATTCAGCTTTTGAGGGAGTCTATTCCACATTTTCACAGCTCTTACTGTGAAGAAACTTTTCCGTATTTGGAGATGAAATCTCTTTTCCTCCAGACATAAAGAGTACCCCCTTGTGCTCTGTGATGACCTTAAGGTGAAAAATGCAACACCAAGTTCACTATATGGACCACTTTTGTATTTATACATAATGATCATATCCCTCTTAATCTCCTCTTCTCAAGAGAGAATAAATTCAGTTCCTCTAATCCACCCCTCAAAATTTCCACTCGCATTTGATGGGCGTAAATTAGCATAGGGTGGGTGTGGAGCCGCACCAAAGGGGGGGGGGTCCTGCGCCAATGGCAAGCAGGGTTGAAAGGGAGCTAACTCTCCTCCCAGCTAAGCCAGAAAACTGTGTGCAAGGGAGAGGAGAGCCGGCCGGATAACACAGAGAGGGAAACTCCTTCTCTGACACAACTTGTATTTCTCTGTCAGACAAAGTCCCGCCTCCTGGAGCAGCTTCTGTGATAGACAGCACACAGGTCCAATGCCGGGAAATTGAAGTGGTGTGACGTCTATCATAGGAGCCGGTCCAGGGGGTGGGACTTCGATTGACAGCGGCCGGCATTTCATATACCAGCTGTGTCACAATGAAAGATCCTCTCACTGAGGAAGCCAAGATGGGCCCTGATGAGGTTGCATTCATGGGCACTGATTGGCTGTGCTGATGGGCACTGATGAGGCAGCATTGATGAGCACTGATAAGGCTGCACTTATAGGCTGCACTGAGGTCAGCGGGGAATCCTCGGCCCCGCCCGCTGCAGCTGTCAGACGGGGAGAGGAGAAGAACCGGTTGGTCACGTGAGCAGCGATTGGTGCTCTGAAAATTGGTAAAGAACGGCTTATTTTTAAAAACACAGACACAGGGACACACAGGAATATTTAACAGACAGGATGGCGTAAAGTGCATAAAGTGGCTTAACAACCACATAGCTGAGCTCCTCCATGCCTCTTATCAGTTTGGTTGCCTTTCTCTGCACTTTCTCCAGTTCCGATATCCTTTTGAGAACTGGTGCCCAAATCTGAACTGCATATTTCAGGTGAGGTCTCACTAATGATTTGTACAGGGGTAAAATTATATCGCTATACCTGGAGTCTATACCTCTCCTAATACAATTTTGCTCGCTGTGAAAACTGCAGCTTGACGTTGCATGCTATTATTACCCAGTTCACGTCCGGACACTTTTACCCGCTTCCAGTCCAGGCCAATTTTCAGCTTTTAGCGCTCTCACACTTTGAGTGACAATTACTCAGACATGAAACACTGCACCCAAATGAGATTTCTATAAAAAAAATTTGAGATAGATAGAACTTTCTTTTGGTGGTTTTTAATCACCACTGTTTTGTTTTGTTTTTTTTAGCTATATAAATAGAAAAATACCGAAAATGTTGAGGAAAAAATACACACTTTTTTTTAGTTTTTGTTATAAATTTTGCATATAAATAATATTTCTTCATAAAATTTGGCCAAAATGTATTCCTCTACATTTTTTTAGTAAGAATAACCCAAAACAGGGAATATTATTTAGTGAAAGGTATAGAGTCTACAAACTATGATACATATACTTGAAAATTGATCAATCCTAATGTACTGACTGCCTATCTAATTTCCCTAAAATAGACCCTATAATGTCAGGACATTACAAATACCCCCCAAGTGATCCCTTTTTGGAAAGTAGACCGTACAAGGTATTTAGTAAGAGGCATGGCGAGTTTTTTTAAGTTTCATTTTTTGACACTGTTTTTTGGAAAATGAAGGAATTAAATAAAATTAGGGTTTTTTCCCACAAAGTTTTCATTGTAAAAATGTGATTTTTGTGCGTACCGTAAAATCAATTTCTCTGAGTTCATCAATGGACACAGCGAGTCTATGAATCATAACTAGTGGGTTATATTGCCTCCTCCAGGAGTAGGACTAGGCAGAACAAAAAACACCCATGGGCCGTCTTCAGCTGGTATATAACCCCCCTCTCTGCTCTAGGTATTCAGTTTAGTAGCAAGCAGTATTAGAAGTATCAGAACTCCATAGAGGGGTCGGTGCTGTGTCCGTCGATGAACTCCGAGAAATGCTGTTGGGGACCTGGTCCACCTGCCCAGCATCCCTGGGATATAGAGGGGAAGACCGCAGTCCCATCTACTACCACAGGAACTCCATCTTTTGTACATTGAGGGCAGAGGCCAGTTGCACTCTGCTCTGTTGTCAGCTCTTCTGCTGGATTGGTTTCATCATTCTGGGGCACCGTCTGCTGCTGGGAAGGGGAGTCAGTTGCTCCATCATCCTTATCCTCATCTGGTGTTTTTTTAAAACCTTTCTCTGGTACTGTCTCCCAGATGTACAGATCCTGGCTGGGGAGGGAAGACAGTTTCCTCCGCTCTGACTGACTGTTGGGGAGGGAGAACAAAAACAACCTCCTCTCCCTTCTCACCCTGGGCCTCTGAAACTGCCACAGGTGTGGGCCAGAGGTCGTTGACTCTCTGTTCGGCTGCCAGTGCTTTAGCTGGGTATAGAAGCTTCACTTCATCAGCTTGTCGCTGGGGTGAGGGGCTCATTTTCCCAGCTACCTGGAACTCTGTAGCTGTTGCGGGTGCTGGGCAAAGGTTGGTAGCACTCTGCCCTGTTGCCAGCACTTATGCTGGGGATGCCACATAATCTGCTCTGGCTAACTGTTGGGGAGGGAGACTGGCTTCCTCCGCTCCCAGACTGTGGATCTCTTGCTGGGGAGGAAGGATGACCATCTTCTTCTCCGAACTGTGCAGCGGTTGTTGGGGAGTGATCACCACCTTCTCACCCTGGGCCTCTTCTCTCAAGGAAGATGAAGCTGCTGTTGGTGTTGGGCAGTGCTCAGTGATGTTAGGCCCTGATGCCAGCTGTTCTGCAGGAAAGTAAACTGAAAAGTCAGTGGCCTTGCACACATCTTCCTGGGTCACCAATTGTTGCAGGCAGAGGTCAGCAGTGCTATGCCTGGATGCCCACTCTTTTGCTGTAGGGTCACTGGGATGTTCCTCCTCAGCAGAAAAGTATATTAAATGCCCAGCCTCTGGAATTTCTGAAAGTCCAGGGCATGGGCTGGTGGCACTTGGGCCCAGTGCCAACACTTTGGCGGGTGATTTATCATCCATATCATCCGATGGAAAGCCAATTAAGTCTGTGATCCGTGGTTGGGGAATAAAGATGGCTTCCTCTTCTCCCATACCTTTATCCAGTGGCTAGACAGACGCATTCCTCCATCCAAGCTCATCCTATGCAGAAACAGGTTCGTCACGGTGAGTCAGCACTTGCTGCATCCGCCATAAGACCTCTGCATCCAAAACCGTGGGTGCAGGTGAGCAAAACTTACTATTACTGTGCCACATTGTCGAGTCTTCAGTCAGGATTTCTGGACTGTCAGCTGGTACTTCTGGATATTCCCAGGCAAGGGGAGCCCAGGCCCGGCTAGCAGCTGTCTGTAGGTGATCTCCAGCTCCCATTCCTGAACGGCCAGAAACTCTAAATCTTCCAGTGCCCAGAACACTTCCGAGATGTTCAGGATCTCTTCTCTGTAATTCTCATTTTCCTCTAACCGCCACTCCAAATCGCTCCCAAATTCAGGGTCCTTGGACAGCCTCTCTAATAACAGCCCCAGGCCGCCGAAGCAAAAGCCTTCCATTGGGCTGTCGTCCGCTGTCCATGGGCACACTTGGGTTACATACCAGCAGAGGGCTCTGTCGCTCTCATCCAACAGCATCTCCATGTGGACCAGCCTGCTTAACTCAGCTTTCTATTCCTTGTGTGGTTGTCTCCCCAAAAACACAATTCAATTTTCATACTACGACCAGTACCTTTCCTGGAAGGAGGGGAGTATTTTTCCCTGGTGTCGCTGCTCACGGGCTAGCGCTTCCTTCCAGAGTTCCCAGCGGATTACTTCAAATAATCCTAGCAGGACCTTCTCTGACACTGGTCCCCTGTGCTGTATCCGCATATCTCGCCATCTCCTTTCCGAATTCCTCTTCCATGGCGCTGATATCTGTACCTCTCCTCTTCTGCCATCTGGACCTTGGATCCCGGTGGAGCTTTGGATGTCCCAGACTGCAGGAAGCATTCCACCGCTTGCCGCCAATGTAACGGAACCTCAACCCACACTGTACTTGTGTGGACTTCAGTCAGTATACGGCTTCCTCTCAGTCGTGAACATAGATATCAGATTTTCCAGCCGCCCCAATACAAAGCTAGCCGACAACTTAGCTTGCACTGGAATCTTCTCCTTTACTGAACAGTTTCACACTCAATTTATACACACATGAGCACATCCCCTCCTGATCAGATTCCCACACACTGGTCAGGGGTTGCCTGATTACATTATCATATGCAGATGAAATTGTATACAGAAATAGAATGAACCTGAATTAATTATCTAGCCATTTGGACAGAACAATATGTGAGTTCAATAACAATTAACAATGGAACAGACAGGCTTAACCGAATACACGTCTCACCTCAATACACAAACAATAGGGAGAGCCTGTCTCTGACATTGAAGTTCCATACACATTATCATAAGTAAACACAGAACCCATTTGAAGTAATCCAAACCATTAGGTATCTGTCTTTCACTCCCAGTGAAGGTGAGTACCGTCACAGTTAAGATCCGAGCCACAGAAAGGATAGAGTATGAGCGCCAATCGACTCACGCCAAGAAATGCACACTTTCCACATACAATGGTATATCTTGCTGGAAGATGGGTTCCTCACCTTCTCCATAGAAGGGATCCGTGATCCAAGCAGACCTATATCCCTCAGTACCTGTCTTTCAATAGCAAAGCCATAAAAACCAGCAACAAGCAGGATGGTAGATCAGCATTTGGGACAACTGGTCTTCTCTGAGAGGAAGTCCCCAAGGGACATTTACAGTCACCAGGATGATTGGAAGATCCTTGCACTTGATTCCTCACAGGAACTGCAGAAGAAGCCTAAGGCGAGGATAATACTGGCTTTACCTTGGCCCTTGGATGCCTGCGGCATCTGTCAGAGGACCCTGTGACCTTGTCACGAACTTCGGAATCCTCCTGTGGAGCCGAACCTGCTAAAGGAGCTGCATGTAAGACTGTGAAAACAGAAAGATCTTGAAGGGGGATACCACCAGACATAGAACCTGTATGCAAAATGGGAGAGAGAACTATCTGTGTGACAGCAGCTGGTGAATCACGGCTTGTGGTCCCTGGAGTTTGTGCAGAGAAAGGATCACCCTGGTCAGAAATAGAATCAGACCTAGATAAATCAATTCCCTGGACAGGGACCTCAGGTAGTTCAGACATCACCTTATCCTTTGCAGGAATTAAATCCGCACAAGGAGACTCAGGACCTAAAAAAATCTGAAAAAGACAAGCTTTGTCCCCCTTTCTGGGTACCCCCCAAAAGAAACATTTTGCGGATCTCCTTGATGCTCACCAAAGAAGTCCACAGGGCCGGAAACCAGTGACGATGTCCCCCCATCCCAATACCAGGAGAGGGCAGACCTTCATGCTGAAGGAGTCTTGTCTTCTGGTCCGGGGAAGCTAGCTCTAGGCTTACCAGACCAAGGTTGCTTGGAACCTCCCAGGGAAGATTTAAAATCTATTTCCTTTATTCTCTATCCCAGAAGCACAAAGGAATTTTCTATGGGCTGAGAAGGAGGGTCCCCGTCTGCGGTAAGGCTCCTCCCCTTTCCCTGACTGTTGCAGAAAGGTACTCTTCCCCCCCCCCCCCCCACCATGATACCCTTAATGATGTCATCCAGGGTAGCCCCAAACAAGCGATCGCCTTGGAAGGGCAGATCGATGAAAGCTTTCTTAGAGGCTTGGTCTGCAGACCCATTGTTAAGACACAGCACGCGCCTAATCACCACCGCTGAAACAGAAAGTTTGGACAGAACAGGAGCTGTATCCAAAGCTGCATCACAAATAAACTGCAGCTCATGGACCAACTGGTCCTCTATATCAACGTAAGCAATGGGGACCTGTTCATCCCCCAGGCCCTGGCGCAAAAGCTTGGCCCATTCAGTTAGGGCTGAGACACCAGGGCTGAGGCAAAGACTGGCTGCAATGCCGAACCAGCCATAGTAAACATGCTGCATGCCACAACCTCAGCTTTCTTGTCAGCCGGGTCCTTAAAGGACGGGGATTCCTCTACTGGGATCATGGTTGCTTTATTCAACCTGGGAACAGGAGGCTCCACCACTGGTGGACTAGCCCACTTTTTTAAAAATGACTCCTCAAAAGGGTAATGTACAGAAAAACAATTGGGGATCACAAAGGGTAATTTTGGTTGTTCCCATTCCTTACAGAAAAACCTGTCAAAATAAGGCACATAAGGAAACACCTTTGGGGTACGATGCGACTTGTGCGTACAAAACCACACAGCAAGGTCCGTGGCTACATAAGCCGCATCCTCCATTTTTAAAGTCTCACGCACTGCAGTGGAAAGTTCTGCAACCATGACGGAATCATCCTCACTATTAGATGGATCAGGGGGTGTGATATTAAGTCCCCCTGGATGGGCCGCGTACACGGCGGCATCCGGCTCAGAATCAGATGAGACAGACTAAGCAGGGAAAGGAGGGTGCTTCCTCCTGGCCTTTGCCCACACGCCACTTCCACCCAGGACACTAAGGACTCCATGAGGGGGTCAATGGGAGAGATGTGACCCTGAGGCTCCATAAGGAAAGGAAGACCTTGCAGTACAAAACAATCTTTGGGCACCATTAAAGGATCCCCTCAAGGCTCAGGGTAACTATCAGCAGAGAGAGAGAACAGGGACCCCCAAAGACTCACCCTAGCGACGGGAGGAGCACCGAGAATTCAAACTCAGCATTATCATGGACGCTATCCCTGTTCATATGTCCCGGGCACCGGAAGGGGACAATAAGAAGGAAGAGGAGGAGCTTCAGCATCCCCACAAGGCTTAAGTTGTCTCCAGCATCTCCCAGACTAAGAGAAAATGGCCCCGTGACATCATCCGGCTACACAAACATGGCCACCAACCAGAGACCAGCCAGATTAACAGAAAATGGCCACCATCAGCTAACCATCAAACACTGAAGCATGCTGCCAGGATCTTTCCTCCTGCACCCTCTGCAACGCTGCACCCTGAAGGTAGGACACACATTTAGGGGAGACTCTGCTGTGCACTCTGCAGCCATTTTCTGCACTGGGACCCTCCTGCACTATACTTACACTGCAAACAGCAGGGCATGCACCTAGGGGTCTCCTACACTTGGACTCCTCCAGACTATCAGGGCGGGACACACACTATCCCAGGACCCTTACAGAGTGGGGATAGTGGGGGAGACCCCAGGGGTCTCTGCTGCTTTCTCTGCCCTGGGACCCTCACCAGACTCTAGGTTCAGACAGGGAGGAATGGGAGTGGGGAAGCCCAGCTCAGTGAGGGACTTAAGGATGGGAGGAGGGAACCTGCTGGCAGGTCCGACCATCCCTGGAGGTTACCCGCGTCCACCCCAAAGAAAACCACCAAAAGGGGAGAGGGGGGACTGTACTTACCCTTCCATGGTGCGGGTAACACTCCAGACAGAACTCCGCGCCACTAAAGTAGGGAAGCTGTAAGCCAAGGGACCGCTGCGACTCAGACCCAAGCCTGGTCGTATGCGACCCTGCGAGACGTTTAACGCGAGGGCCAGCCTCTGTCCGTGAGGCTATGTTGCGGCTGGCCTAGCCCATAGGTGCGGTCTGCATGCGCTCGCCGGCTGCACTGGGGGGGACCACTGAATCTAGATTATCCAGCCCTTCGCCCAGCCCGGCAGTTGATTGTAGATCTCCCGAGAGAAAAAACAAAAAAGACGTAAGGAAGGAGAAAATTTCTAGGACCAGACATCCCAGGCGAAAGCCTAGGTCCTTAATCCTGACTAGACAGATTAAAACAGATTACCTAAAGCAGAAAGGGGGGTTATATACCAGCTGAGGACAGCCCATGGGCATAGCTAGGTGTTTTTTGTTCTGCCTAGTCCTACTCCTGGAGGAGGCAATATAACCTACTAGTTATGATTTATGGAGCGCTGTGTCCGTCGATGAACAAAAGAGAAAAGCTATTTCTTACACACGGCATAGGCATACTTGCAATTACACCACAAAACACATTCTGCTATGCCTCCTGGGTATGGGCATACCACGTGTGTGAAACTTTTTTACAGCCTAGATGCATAGAAGGGACCAAAATCCAAGAAGCACCTTCAGGCTTTCCTGGGGCATAAATTATGCATCACATTTCCTGACTACCTATCACATTTTTGGAGGGCCTGGAGCACCAGGACAGAAGAAACACCCACAAAATGACCCAATTTTGGAGGATAAACACCCCAAGGTATTTTTAGGAGGTATGGGGAGTCTTTTGCCACAAGATTTTGAAAGAGGCAAAAAGAAAATGCAAATAATTTTGTTACACAAAGGTGTAAACTTAATAAGATATTTCTCATACAAAGCATGGGCATACTTAGAATTGCAACTCAAAACACATTCTTCTACTTCTACTACTGAGTAAGGGGAAACCACATATGTGAGACTTTTCCAGAGCCTAGCCACACAGAGGGGCCCAACATCCAATAAGCACCTTAACCACTTCCAGGCAGGGCCAATTTTTACATTCCTCCCCTACATGTATATTTTTTTTGGCTAGAAAACTACTTTGAACCCCCCAAACAGAGGCCATAGAGAATAAAATGGTTGGTGTTGCAAATTTTTATGTCAGATGGTATTAGAGCAGCAGTTTTTCAAATAATTTTTTTTTTTTTTTAAATACACTTTAATGACTTTTAATGCACAAAAACATATTACCAATTATTTTGTATAATATAAAAGATGATGTTATACAGAGTAAATAGATACTAAACACGTCATGCTTTAAAATTGCATACTAGCGCCCTGATCACTGCTATTTGCCATACTAGCCATAAAATTGCATCCGCCCGTAGAATGGTGCCAATCCCCTATGGGGATTCTACGGGCGGATGCAATTTTATGGCTAGTATGGCAAATAGCAGTGATCAGGGCGCTAGTATGGCGTATGGCGGTGATCATGGTACTGGTATGACATATAGCGGTAATCAGGGTGCTGGTATGGGGTATTCTGGTGATCAGGATGCTGGTATGAGGTATGGCAGGGATCGTGGTGCTGGTATGGCATATGGCGGTGATCAGGACGCTGGTATGGCGGTAACTAGGATGTTGGTATGATGTATGGTGTTATTATGGTAGCTGCATTGTGCATTGTTGTTATACTGGGGACACTGGGCCAGTGATCAGGGATACTAGGGCAGGCTGGCACTGCAGTCTGTGAGTGTACATGCAGCCTGACTGGCTGCTATATACTCACAGGCAGCTGCGTCGGTTCCCTCTACTCTTGGAGCTGAGAGTTTACATCTGGTTCCCATTGAGTACTATGTGATTGCTGTGATTGGACACAGCAATCACATGGTATAAGACCACGTGATCACCCGCACACAGCGGTAATATGATCTGCTGTGTCCAGGGAACACTCAGATCCCTAGGCTTCCAGGTGCAAGGTCCAAGGTTTAACTTAACTCCTCATAAAAAGAAATCAGATTTTCTTGAAAACATCGGTCGTTCATGAATCCATGCTGTCTGTTGCCTAAAATATTTTTTCCAGCAAGAACTCACCTATGTGGTCTTATTAAACTCTCCAGTATCTTCCTTACTATAGAAGTTAAACTAACAGGTCTATAGTTACTTGGTAAAGACTTTGATCCCTTTTTAAATATAGGCACCACATTGGCCTTACGCCAATCCAGTGCTACTATCCCAGTCATTAAAGAGTCCCATAAAATTGGAAGCAATCACTTTGAAATGACAGAGCTCAATTCTTTTAGGAAAGATGGGTGTATGCCATCTGGTCCAGGTGCTTTATCCACCTTTATTCTGTCTAAATATTTCTGGACCATTTCAATTTTGAGCAATTGTGGATCAATCATTTGGGGCTGTGTCAATACCATCCTCATTATGGGTATGAGCTCCCCCATGCTCTTTTGTATAAAAAGAGCTGAAGAAAGTATTTCATAAATTTACCTTCTCTTTGTCCCGTCACCCACTCCAGATTATTTTGTAAAGGGTCTACATGCTCAGACCTGACCTTTTTACTATTAATATATTTGAAGAATTTATGGGGACTTGTCCTAATATTTTTTTCAACCTGTCGTTTGTGAATTTTTTGGGGCCTTGATTTCCTTTTTATATATTCTGTTATAATCTTTGTAACATTTACAGTATATCCACACAAGTAGCAAAGACACCATAATCCAATCACCATGAATTGTGTAGATGATGATTTGTAGGAGCATCCTCTGCTTTCCCTTGCTCTGTATACTTTCCCTTTAAGTGGATACAGCTAATTAAACAAAACTGTAGTGTGCTGTCACATTTTACTGAATGTTCTTTTACTGAAAAGTATCAGAGGCTAGCGGCAACAGGCACAGATAGGCAGCTGCAGTGCCCGTGGCAGTAAACAAGGCAGCTTTTAAGCAATTCACTTTAAAACTGGAGAGCTTTCATTTGCAATAACATTATGTATGCTTTTATATGTGCTTAGAATACCCAGAAAATAATACACATATGGGCTTATTTCATAAGGCAAAAGTCAATTAACATCATTCAGTAACCAATAGCAAACAAAAAGCTTGATGATCTGAAAATAGTAGACTGAAATCTGAACAGGTTCTTTGAGTTATTGGCATGTGCAAATTTTTCTTGCTTTTTGAGCTGCTTTAATTGAAAAGGCTCAATAAATAATAAAATAACAGTTTTAGATGCTTCTCTGTACTAGATAGCTTTGGTCATATCTCGGGTTCAGAAATGCAAACCATACTAAAGTTCTTAAAGAGCAATAATCATTACAGCCTCATTTCCTTCCTTGTGTGTTCTATTTACACTTTCTTCTTGTGAGCCTGGAAGTGAAGCATTGTAATTATGTTTCTGTTGAACTCGGCTTTTGGCTTCCTATTTATGTAATAGATGCAGACTTGCCATTGTGGGTGGAGGAAAAACATCAAGTTTAGAGCACTATGGTTGCTGTGAATTTATGAGCAGAGATAGGCTGGGAGCAGTAGGGTTTCGATAAGTATGTAAAGATTACTAATCAAATATTTGTGCAGACTGTTAAAAATTTTTGTGGAAGCCCTTGGAATATATAAACATCTAAAGGTCTAATTCAGCTTTAATTTAAAGATAATTCTTGAAATTAAAGCTGAATTAGACCTTTAATTTAAACCTGTGAAATACACTCACTGGCCACATTATTAGGTACACCTTGCTAGTACCAGGTTGGACAGCCTTTTGCCTTCAGAGCTGCCTTAAATCTTCGTGGCATAGATTCAACAAGGTGTTGGAAACATTTCTCAGAGATTTTGGTCCATATTGACATAACATCACACAGTTGCTGCCGATTTGTCGGCTGCACATTCATGATGCGAATATCCATTTCCACCACATCCCAAAGGTGCTCTATTGGATTGAGATCTGGGGACTGTGGAGGCCATTTGAGTACAGTGACTTCATTGTCATGTTAAAAAAACCAGTGTAGCACCCCCCTAGGTAGGTGCTAGAGAGAGAGTATAGTTTTTGGCACTGTCTGCCTATAAGAGGAGCAGAAGGCAAACTCTATATTGCTTTCTGCTTAACAGAGAGCAGGATCTGCGAGTTAGGTCTGCTTATGGTGCTCAGTGTGTGATTAATTTGGTCTGGGAAGTGTTCCGCACTCGTCCAATGGGAGGCACATTGGACAACGGAGGAAACCTGACCAATGGGTACACAGGCTTTGATACAGCCCCAGTGATTGGCACACACTGCTGTCTCCGTGCATTCTGGGGTGTGGTATAAAAGCCAAGAGCACATAGGCTCGGAAACTTTGGTGGGTGAGCAGAGTCCTGGAGGGAGGGTGACGGTTGTCTCCTCCTCTGCATTGGTGGCACGTGGTCACAAGCAGTCGGTCTGGTGAACCAGAAGGAAGGAACTGAACTCAGAGGTCCAGGAGAGCTGACTAGAGAGGTTGAGACACTGGAGAACCTGGAAAAACAGTATCGTGAGTACAGGAGATCGTGTCTAAGGGCCTCACCTGTGAGGGGGCCACCCCGGAGTAGAGTAGTCAGAGGACGGGTGTCAGCTGGTGGAATGAAAGGGGGTGCTAGGCAAGTACCCTGAAGATAGTTGCTCAATCAAGTCTTCACTTCAGAGACTTTACCTTAAATTCATCTAGTGGCAAGGTGAATCTACAGCTTGGCTGCATCCTCAGATAGGAGTCCTCATCAAGTGTAAATAGTTAAATTCTGGAGTATCCCACTCTATCCCTTCTCCCATCCCTATTTAAAATAAAACAACAAAAAAACAACTACAACCCCTAGACTGATTATTGACTGAGCCGGAAAGTAAAGAGTTAAATTGTGCATGCTGCAGTTGCTAATGATAACCCAGGGGGATCCTGAGGTACACATTTCAGCAGCCCTCAAGGGGGCAGTGCTACACCAGTTTGAGATGATTTGAGCTTTGTGACATGGTCAAATTTCCTACTGGAAGTAGCCATCAGAAGATAGGTACACTGTAGTCATAAAGGGATGTATATGGTCAGCAACAATACTCAGGTAGGCTGTGGCATTAAACGATGCACAATTGGTGCTAAGGGGCCCAAAGTCTGCCAAGAAAATATCCCCCACACCATTACACCACCACCACCAGCCTGAACCGTTGATACAAGGCAGGATGGATACATGCTTTCATGTTTACTCCAAATTCTGACCCTACCATCTGAATGTTGAAGCTGAAATCAGACCAGGCAACGTTTTTCCAATCTTCTATTGTCCAATGTTGGTGAGCCTGTGCGAATTGTAGCCTCAGTTTCCTGTTCTTAGCTGACAGGAGTGGCAGTCGGTGAGCTCTTCTGCTGCTGTAACCCATCTGCTTCAAGATTCGATGTGTTGTGCATTCAGAGATTGTATTCTGCAAACCTTGGTTAATACCAGTGGTATTTTGAGTTACGGTTTCCTTTCTATTATCTCGTCTGCCCATTCTCCTCTGACCTTTAACATCAACAAGGCATTTTCCTCCACACAGCTGCCGCTCACTGGATATTTACTTTTTCATTAAATTCTCTGTAAATCCTAGAGATGGTTGTGCGTGTAAATCCCAGTAGATCAGCAGTTTGTGAAGTACTCAGACCAGCCACGTTCACAGTCACTTAACCACTTGCTGCCCACCCACCATCAAATGACGGCGGAACAGTGTGGCTCTCGTTCTAGGACGAAATCATATGACGCCACCCTCTCGCGTGCCCACGCTGCGTTCCTAGGACACGACGCGACCCGATCTTGGTAAAGAGCCAATGACGTGCCTCTTTAGTCATGTGATCGGCTGTGTCCAATCACAGCCGGTCACATGTAAATGAGGAAATGCCGTTATTCGGCTCTCCTCGCCTCACACTGTCAGAATGTGTGGCGAGGAGAGCCGATCAGCGGCTCCTCCCCGAAGGGGAGTACAAGACAAGTAATCAAGGCACTGATGATCAGTGCCCTGATTACAACACAGTAAAATAAATGCACAAGAATGACATCAAACATGGCACATCAGGCACCCAATCAGTGCCAGTGACCCCAATCAGTGCCCATTAGTGATGTCAGTCAGTACCTGTCAGTGCCTGCTCATCTGTACTGCCCATCAGTGTCCACCAGTGCCGCCCATCTGTGCCCTTCAGTGCCACCCATCTGTGCCCACCAGTGCTACCCATCAGTGTCCATCAGTGCCGCCAGTCAGTGCCCATCAGTGCCGCCTATCAGTGCCACCTATCAGTGCCCATCAGTGCGTCATATTAGTGCCACCTCCTCAGTGCCCTTCAGTGCCACCTCATCAGTGCCGTCTCATTGGCGCACATCAGTAAAGGAGAAAAATTACTTATTTACAAAATTTACTGACAGAAACTATGAAAAACTTTTTTTCCAAAATTTTTTGTCTATTTTTTTTTTTTTTTTTTTTTTTAGTAGAAAATAAAAAAACCCAGCTGTGATTAAATACCACCAAAAGAAAGCTATATATGTGTGTGTAGCACCCTACAAGGTAGGTGCTAGGCAAAGTCTAGTGGGCCTTGGCTGCCTAACAGCAGGGCCATGATTTTTAGCTGAACTGTCATGTCTCCCAGGTGTTGCTATTGAGACTGGGGGGTCTCCCCATTGGCTTCATGAGAAGGGTTTTCATTGGACAGTGGAGGAAACCCAAACAGTGGCACATTCAAGCGTGTATCTACCCCAGAAAGGCAGATTCTGCCACACAGGATTCTGGGAGTGGGTATAAGTTTGAGGGGAGTGCATGACGCAGCGTCTTTGGCGGGAAGCAGAGTCCCAGGAGGGAGAGTACGGCTGTCTCTCCTCCTGTCAGAGGAATCGGGTGTCCCAGATGGCTTGTCTGAGAGGACGGAGTGAGCAAAACTGAGCTGCAGAGAGGATCCGGTGTGCCGAGGACCAGCGGGGAAGAGGGGGTCCAGTTTCAGGAAAGCATTCCTATTTCGTGAGTACTGTAAACTGCTCCTGGGGGTCGGTCTAGCAGAGGGGATCACTCCGGTGAAGGTCCAAGGGATCCAGGAGCCAGCTAGCGGTAAAGGGGGTGCCAGTGTTGACCCTAAAGTGTAGAGGGGGTGCCTAGTGAGAGGACCCTGAAGTTCAGATTGGGTTCCTAGTGAGAGGACCCTGAAGTGTAGAGGGGGTGCCTAGTGAGGGGACTCTGAAGTGTAAAGGGGGCGCAAGTGGTTCTCAGCAGTCTCAGTCTAGTCCAGGACTTGTTAAAAGTCAAGTTCAAGCACAAGTTCAGCAAGTCAGTATTATTCAAGCGCCAGCAAGCGTTGGTCAGCATTCAGCTAGCGTCAAGACAGCGCTTACAGGCCCTTTTCTGCAAAGTGTCCAAGTTGAACCTAGTTGAGCCAGAGGAGTATCCCACTCATTCCCTTCTCCCATCCCCATTATCAAATAAACAAAACAAACCAAAGATGCTGGAATGGTCATTGACTCAAATCTCACACTCGGGTATTCAGCTTAACCACTTAAGCCCCGGAAGATTTTACCCCCTTCCTGACCAGGGGGTATTTTGCGATTCGGCACTGCGTGACTTTAACGGACAATTGCGCGGTCGTGCGACGCTGTACCTAAATGAATTTGACGTCCTTTTTTCCCACAAATAGAGCTTTCTTTTGGTGGTATTTGATCACCTGTGCGATTTTTTGATCATGCGCTATAATCAAAAAAAGAGTGACAATTTTGCAAAAAAAACAATATTTTTCACATTTTTTTATATGAAATTCCCCCCCCCCCCCCAAAAAATGTAAAAATCTAATTTTTTTAAAATTTTTGGCCAATTTGTTTTCTGCTACCTATGTTTGGTAAAAAAAAATCACAATAAGCGTATTTTGATTGGTTTGCGCAAAACCATGTCATTTCTGTTGTTTTTGGTAATGGCGGCGATCTGCCATTTTTTTTGCGGTACTGCGACATTGCGGCGGACAGATTGGACCCTTGACTGACATTTTTGACACTTTTGGGGTTACCAGTGACATTACTACAGTAATCAGTGCTATACATATGCACTGTTACTGTAAAAATGACACTGGCAGGGAAGGGGTAAACTTTATTAGAGATGCAGTGACTATGTGTGTCCCTAGGGACGTGCTTCTTACTGTGCAGGGATGTGGCTGTGTGTGTAAAAGCACAGATCAACGGTCCTACATAGCAGGACCGTTAGATTAGTGCTTTTACACAGGGGAGAATGACAGGCGGCTTTGTTAACATTAGCCGCCTGCCTTTCTCCCTTCACTGCGGACGATCGCGAGTGACCGGTGGCGCGCGCCCGCCCGCTATTGGCTCCCAGGCTAGTGACGTATATATACGTCACTTTGCCTGGCCGGGACTGTCCGCCGCAGTAAATAGTCGTGCGGCGGTCGGCAACCGGTTAAATAGGCTGAAGGTGTCACTGGTAACAATGGCAGACCCACATCAGGCCCAATGCCTGGAAAACCTGCTACATGTGAAAAAATAACATTTTCATTTAGGTACAGCATTGCATGACCGGGCAATTGTCATTCAAAGTGTGATAGTCCTGAAAGCTAAAAATTGGCCTGGGCAGGAAGGGGGTGAATGTGCCCTGTATTGAAGTGGTTAAATCCCCTTTCTACCCAATTCTGATGCTCAGTTTGAACTTCAGCAGGTGGTTTTCACCACGTCTAGATGCCTAAATGCATTGAGTTGCTGCCATGTGATTGGCTGATTAGCAATTTGTGTAAGCAAGCATTTGAATAGGTGAACCTAATAAAGTGGCCGGTGAGTGTACATTCCAGGCACATCAAAACAAAAGCTTTTTATTAATGTCCTACAGTCCTTTTTAAGTAGATATGTCTGTCCCTTGCCGCAACTGCAGAGTGGGAACCCTGCTCTCAGTGGTCTCATTGTAGAGGTCTGACACGCACTCCACTAATGGCGTCCACTCACAATCCGTAATTTCTCTCATTATAAGTAGTTTGCTATAACTTACTTGAGAGTGACAGCTTTGCCATCCTCACTTGACCTGTTTACTAGCTGTTGCCTGATTTCTAGTTTAGTGACATCACCGGCGTATGCGCAAATTTCCGTTATCCACAGCATAATCTGTGTGCCCTCAGTTAAGGCGGCCTCCTGCTATGCCAGCATCATCATTACTTGCAGCATAGCTATTCAGTATTGCAAGAGTACTGACCCCTGGCCGAGTTCCTGAAACCCTAAGGCGTGAGATAATGGGCTGTCATTACAGAGAGAGGGTGGAAACAAAATCATGTTGGATGCGGAAAGGAATACTTAAGATGGTGCGGGCTTCGGTCGGGATATATAAAAAAGTGAAAGTGTCACCCTTACCCCTAACGCAGGTGGTCAAACAATATAGCTGGGTAATGTGTTCTTTACCTATAGCAGGCGCCTTTCCCATAAGGCAAGCAGGCCTACAGGTACTTGGTTCCCACCAGGACTTACTGTATACTCTAAGCTACAGTCCCTGGCTACCACACCAGGGCATGCATGAACTGAGCAAAGCAAACAGCTACTTGCAATTGGCAGACAGGCAGAATGGTTCAATGATAGTCCAGGTAAAAGGCAGGCAGAGTTCAGAGAATAGTCGACATTCAATCCGAGGTCATACACAGAGAAATCCAATCTAGCAGAGCAGGGCAGACATAAAAGCAGCTTGATCAGGTATTACACACGTCACAAGCATAAGACTGCAGGCTTGGCTAGCTTAAGCCCCCGTTCACATTGGCGTGATTTGAGAGGTCAAATTGCATGTCAAATCAGAAGCCTATTGCTGGCAATAGGAGCGTCCCAATCGGTGCGATGCCGACTTTGCAGCGTCGCAATGATTTCCAAAGCTAGCTTCTGCACTACTTTTGGTGACTTTGAGAGCAATTTCAATAGACAACTGTGCATGAACCTGCACAGATGTCTCTTAAGTTGCCTCCGAAGTCAGACTGAAATGCGGCTTTGAAATAATGCAAGTTCACTGATTTCAAATCCGTGTTCAGTGTGAACGAGGGCTTAATCGGGTTTGGTCTCCACCCAGAGTCTGGCCACAATCAATCACCTTGCAGGTGGACAGACATACAAGGAGAATGCAACAGCCAAAACCAAGATGCTGGACTGAGGAGCTGAAGCGCTAGATGCTCCAGACAGAAAGTAAGGAAAAAAATACTTATCATACAAGATTTTCTGGGAAATATTATAGTGATATGCGATTTTCTGGGAAATAATATAGTGATGTGCATTGTCATGATTTGAACTATTTCCCTCACGTTTTTATGTATTCATGACAGCTGAGTTTACTACCGCTTTAAACTGGGTATATACGCTAGTAGAATTTTGTTCAACATTTTTCCTTGTAAGGAACGTTAGTTCTCTTTTCGAATCAATGGTAGGGTCAAACCAATGTTCGTTTTTGACCGTAGTTACATGAAGAGTCGAAGGAGCAGGATAGAAATTTTTCAAAATCAAAATCAAATGTTAAAAGCAAACAAAATGTTGAACTATTTTCAAGCAGCATTCAAATGTACTGAAAATAATCATAAGAATTATTATAAGAATTTGAATTCAAAATTCAACTAGTGTATACCCAGCTTTAAAATTATAGCTCTGCAATCAGTAAAGCTCATACTCCTTGCTGATTGGAGAGCTCTGGCTCTGGCTCTGGCTCAGCGAGGGACATGCCATATTCTGCAAAATGATCATTGCTTTCCCATGAAGAACAGGGTTCCTGCCCTGTTACTTGCTATTATAGGACACAGCTTCTTGATAAATACTTGTGTAGTGGATGTTAATGGTAAGTGTTGCAAGCCACACAGAAGATAAAAGAAGGTACAAGCATGAGCTAATGTCATGTGATCTATAGTTACCTCACAGTGATACTAAAGTCTCGTTTTTTTGTTTTGTTTTTTTTTTTTTTTGTTAAAAATAACAAGCATCTTATACTTACCTGCTCTGTGCAGTGGTTTTGCACAGAGCAGCCCAGTTCCTCCTCTTCTCAGGTCCCTCTTCTGTGCTCCTAGCCCCTCATGCCTGTTGAGTGCCCCCACAGCAAGCAGCTCGTTATTGAGGCACCCGAGCGGAGCCGCAGCTCCCTGTGTCCACTCAGACACGGAGTCATGGCCTGGCCCAGCCCCGCCCCCTTTCTCTCCTCATTGGCTCACTGACTTTGATTGACAGCAGAGGGAGCCAATAGCGCTTCACTGCTGTGTCAGCCAATCAGGAGGGAGAGTCCCAGGCAGCTGAGTCTCTCATTCAACATCGCTGAATTAAAATAGGCTCAGGTAAGTATTAGAGGGGCTGAGGGGGATGCTCCATACAAAATGCTTTATACCTTCTGCCTTTAAACCACTTTAAAGTAGCATTATACCCATAAAACAAAATGCATCAATCCTTTTGCTGGCAGGTCCATACTGTTTACGGATGTGATATCTGGGGGGAGGGGGAGGGGATTTACACAAACTCATAGTTGTGCAAAGCCTATTGAATTAGGATGTGCACCCCAAAGCTCAAACACACATGCAGCCTTAGCTGCACTGGACAGTGAATGAATGTGGAGTGCTCTGTGCTGAGCCTCTGCCTGTTCATACACAAACTGCAGCATAGTAGACACAGTTGTCTATACTTCAGTTATGAATAAACACACCGAGTTCACTGTGTTCATTTAGAAAAGGAAGGGGCTGGTAAATGACATATTGACTTGCCCTTTCCTCTGCTCTCCATACTGAAACCTCCCCCAGAGCAGCCGAGGGAATAGGGGGGAAAGCCTGGGCAATAGGGGTAGTCAGCACACCTGGCACCCCCCGCGCACACCTATGCAATCAAGTGAATGTGCAGCTGTCGGATTGCTTCCAAACACCCCTGGTAATGGCTGCCATGTATCCTGTCCCAGGCTGGGATGGGACCAGCTTAGCAGGTGCTGCCAGGTAGATGGGAGGTAGCAGAGCAGACGTCTGTCTGCTCTTCTTTTCTTCTTATTGCTGACCCTGAAGTGACATGTAAAACATCACCTTTCACACCTCTCACCTTTCCAAGCCTGTTTGGCTGTTCCAGAAGCTGACGGAATGCAATGTGCATTCCATCAGCTTCACTGGAGGGCAGGTGATATTTCAGGGGTCGTTGTGATCCCTGGTGTCTTATTAATTAATTAAAGAGAACCTCTTACCAAAAAATCATCACATGGGGTCTTTTTGTCCCCTACGTGATTAAAAAAAAGTTAAGTGAAAAAGACAATTTTTAAAAATTGTAAGAAAGTTCCACCCAAGCACTTAAAATCCCCTCTCCCTTAAAAATTTGAGGCTCCTGACCCCCACATATATGAACTAAAAGGCACACGCCGGGGGTACCTACGTGTGAAAACATCAATAGAGCTACACATGCTACATATCACTGCACACACCGGAGTGAAAGCAGTAATTCTACCAACGGAGCTCATGAGTAACTCTACAATTAAAGTGTGTTGAAATTTTGCATTTCCTAAACTCTTGCACTGATATTGTGTAACATAAAAAATTGAAACTACCACTATTCTTTTCTCTAGGGCAGGGATTCCCAAACTACGGCCCTGCAGCTGTTCCAGAACTACACATCCCATGAAGCATTGTAAAACTCTGACATTCACATACATGACTAGGCATGATGAGAATTGCAGTTCCTGAACAACTGCAGGGCCGTAGTTTGGGAATCCCTGCTCTATGGTGTTTGCTTTCAGAAAATATATAATGTTTGGGGATTTTATGTAAGCTTTAGGCCCTTAAAGGATTTTTAAACGTGTGCAACAAAAAAAGGCTTTGACAGCGAAAGGGTTAAATTGCAACCAAATATTAGATGTGATGGCTGCATTTCTTTTCTTTTTTTTCACCTGGTGATCCGACCAGTATAGCTGACCATAGATAGGGAGAATTTTGAATTAAAAATTCTTGGGAAAGGAAAGTTTGTTAGTTTTTGTAATCATTTGTAGGTTAACTTGACACTTATTTTCAACTGCAGTGATGAGAAAATACAAAGAAGCAAGACGGAAAAAAGTTCTTTTTTTTTTTTTTTTACAATAAAAGTTTATTTGAAAAAGACACAAATTAACAAAAACGGTCAAATTATACTTACAATTGCAAAAGGTTATTAACATGTAAATACGACTCCAGTTCAAAAGGAATATAACAGTTTCAAGAGTAGTATCTTACAACCAGTGGCGGCTGGTCATATGGGGCGCAGGGGCGCCACCCCCCCCCCATCCATGCATGGAGTTCAATGGGGCTTTTTAGTAATCTTGAGATTCCAAAGGGTATTTTAAGAGGTGGAAAACGAAAATAGAAAGAAACGTGGACTTTGGAGGCACTAGATACTTAGAAATATAACATTTTATTGAATAGTCTATATACAAGCATCAAAAGAAAAGGCACAAAAAACATAACAATATAACATCCCATTCATAGAGGGAAACATATTGGTACAAAATAGACAATTCTGGCAGTTAGCTGCTAGTGAAGTAATCAGCAGATCGGAATAATTGATACTTCACATCCAAACGATCCTGACCGAAGGTGACAAGGAGGTGTACTGTCTTCCCAGGAAGATCGAACGATGTGTTAACACATAGTCATAAAGTTCCGTTAAGCCATGTTTCACGTTAAGCTTCCTCTGGAGCTAATGGGTCAATGCTCTGTACATGGTCAGCAAGTAACTCAGCGGGTTACTCCCCATCCGGGGAGGGTGGTATACACGGGTCAGGAGACCTTTGAGGGTGTACTATTGGCCCCTCCAGGAAATAGATCACCTTTATGCATTATGCAGATAACTCTGCTTTATCATATATTATCTTTGTGGCATACCAGCTGACGTGCTATATGCAATATCTGCTGGCCGATGACGTTTGGCAGCGCATGTGCGTTTTCATTACTCTTGATGACTCGGACCCTTCATCCACTCTCCCCGCCGTTTACTAATTTTGCTACCTTTATTTTCATTACTTGCTGACCATGTACAGAGCATTGACCCATTAGCTCCAGAGGAAGCTTAACGCGAAACATGTTGAAAAATGTAAAAAATTCCCAATAAGCGTATTTTGATTGGTTTGCGCAAAGGTTATTGCGTCTACAAACTAGGGGAAAGATTTATGTCATTTTTATTTATTTTATTTTTTTTGTAGTAATGGCGGCGATCAGTGATTTTTAGCGGGACTGCGACATTGCGGCGGACACATCGGACCCCTAACTGACATTTTTGACACTTTTGGGGGGACCAATGACATTACTACAGTAATCAGTGCTAAAAATATGCACTGTTACTGTAATAATGACACTGGCAGGGAAGGGGTTAACCCATGGGGCAATCATTGGGTTAAATGTGAGCCTAGGGGGTGTTTTCTAACTGTGGGGGGAATGGGCTTGTGACATCAACACAGAGCTGTGTTACTAAATAGGAGGAACACAGGAGCCCTGTGTTGTTATCTGAGAGAGCAATGGGCTGCTGTGTTTACAACAGCAGATCGCCGTTCTCTCTTCACGGGGAGCGATCAAGGGTGCCCGGCGGTAATTGCAGCAAGTTGTGAAACAAACAAATTTGTAAGGCCAGCTATAGACTGATCGAATTTTGATCCGTCTATGGTCAGGCTGCTTTTACTGAAGTCAATCCATCGATCATCTTCAGTACAACCAGCCTGCTGGTTTTTTTTCATGCGATCACTGCCAGAGGCTATACCAGCCAGTAGTGGTCATTGTGTTCTGACAGCTGGTAAACCTCCCGCTGTCACAATACAATAGCGCTGTGGGAGGGATTTCCCATAAACACATTCAGGGTTGACGATTGAATCAAGCAATTTTCTATTCTTCAACCCATGGTTGAAGGAAAGAAAATTGTATAATGTATAACTCAGGGGCGTAACTACAGGGGTTGCAGGGGTTGCAATTGTAACCGGGCCCCATGCTCCAGTGGGTCTGTGCGGCTACCCTGTACACCTGGATTGGGGAGGTGGCAGGGACAGCATGTAGAGAAATCACTGTCCTCTCTTTTCCTCTGGTAGCTGCAGGAGGAAAATGGAGGAGATTGGTTCCTCTGTATGCTACCCCGGCCACTCCTCCTATTCAGTTCACTTGCGTTCTGCTGTCTCTGGGCCCCTGTGTGCTCCCCAGCTCCTTCCTTTTCTGAAAGGACAGAGTCATAGTCAGTGACATTGTAAAAAAATAAAATAAAATTATAAAAAATAATACAATTAAAATACCAAAAAAAAAAAAACTACTGACACCAGTAGGTGAACTTCCAGGATTGCAAAGGTCACACTTGTGACCAGGCCCTGGCATTCCACCACCGTAAGGAGGCCCCAAGATGGCAGGAAGGGGGCCCACTGCAGAACTTGTGAAAGGGTCCCACTGCAGGACCGTAATAAAGGGCCCCAGGATCAGTGGGAAGAGCCCCAGGCTTGAAGGGAAGGGCCCGGCCAGGGGTCCCTTCATGGTTTCTTGCACCGGGGCCCTGAAGGTTCTAGTTACGCCTCTGGTTTAGCTCGCTTACCAGTGTATGTGGTTTTCGTTTGGTAAAGTCCATTCACTCCAAAATCAAATCTTAAAAGCAAACAAAATCTTTTGAACAACAAACAAATGTTCTGATCATGTTTTGAGAATTTTTGCACACATTTTACTAATACTTTTCCAAAGAATTTGAGGATGGACATTTTATAGTTACACAACCTGTCACATTGCTATAATCTTTTTATACAGACCATAAACTGAAGGACTTTGGAATAAATGATTTTGAGACAAATCATCTGAGTTTCCATTATTTCTTATGGGGAAATTTGGTTTGATACACGAGTGCTTTGGATTACAAGCATGTTTCAGGGACGAATAATGCTCGCAATCCAAGGTTTTCCTGTATTAGAAAGATTACATTATTATACTTAGGTATTGTGAAATTCATGTTTGAAAAAAAAAATGTATTACCCCCACAACATGGACCCATTGGATGGAGACAATGGATGAGCTGAACTTACCTGGGTTTGGTTCAAGGTGGGTTCAGCAAACATTACTGAAGTTCCGGTGCTCCGCCAGGAGAAGACAATGATTATTGCTAGCGGCTATTACAGCCGCTAGCAATAATCACAGGTAAAACCCGGCATGCTAGTTGCACCCAACAAACTTCAAAAACATAAGCGCTCTAAAGGGTGAGAATAGGAGGGCATATGCAGGAATAAGTTCTGGTTAAAAATGTCCATAAAATTTAAGCATGGGCTGATTGCTGGACAATGGAGAAATACTGGCTGTAGAAGGCTGCAGGCTCTGATGAGAGCTAGAAGGAACTCTGAGGAAATATACAACAAAAGAGAAAGAAGAGCAGCGCCATCTAAGTGCAGTATAAAAGATGTGTTTAATAACAACAGACAAATGTAAACTCACAGGATGGGCATGATAAACTGGCATGTAAAGGGTTCATCCACTCCAGTGGGAGGACAAGCAGCCGGGATCCCTCTATAGTGTGTACTTGTCTCAATCCAGACCACTAAGTGTAATTTCTGTCCGCAGCCTCATTCCTCTGCTATCAGCATGAGTAACCTCTGACAAGTTTTCCTGACACCAAAAGAAAAATGGTCACAGGGGAGGGACTTCCATCTGATTGACAGCCTCAGCTCTGTGTGCTGTGTGGAGGGGGGTGGTGTTCCTTTCCTCCAATCAGCTTCAAGCTCTCCTCACTGATGTAACTTCAGCTCTCCACCCCCTGTTTTTAAGAGCTGAGAGATCCTGTGTAAATTCTGCACTTTGAATGGTTGTAGGGAAAAGATTGCAGTAGATAGACAGGTACAACTTAGGCCCCTTTCACACATGGGAGTCCGTCGGCGGACTCTGTTTTTCTCAGCGTGGAATTGATCCGCCGATCCCCCGCTAAGCAGACAGATGGCAGCTGTGTCTCTGCGCTGTGTGTGGAGACAGAGCTGTCAATTCCCCGCTGTTCTCTATGGGGGAATCGGATGAGAACGGACCGCTGAAAATAGGGTTTCCATCCGTCCAGATTTGACGGACAGGATCGGATGTCAGCGGACATGACATCCGATGCCCTATAGAGATGCATGGGGCATCAGTTCAGATCCGCCTGAAAAACTGACATGCGGATGTGAACGGTCCGCTAGTGTGAAAGGGGCCTTACATAGGAGGCGTTAATTCATCTCTGTGCATCACCTGAGGCGAGTCACTTTACTGGGTATGTGTGAGGCTTTCCAACCACTTTTACACTAGGCTCATCGAGGGTTTAAACATGAATTCATTTCAATGGCCAGAATAAATTATTATTCTGACCAATTAAATGAATTAATGCCCAAGAGCTCGATATGCGTAAACACATCTAGGATACATTGAACAACATCAAGCATTTTTTTCTGACAAAGCCCTGCTGGCCGGAGGAAAGACTTTTAGGAGAGCTGGGCAAATGCCCTGTGTGCATGGGGCCTTAAGCTGGATACACACTATCCAACTTTTGTGGTTAGATTTCCTTCAGGTTTACCTTTTCTATGTAGTGCAAGGGCCTGCCAGATTGCATACAAATTGAAAGTGTTAAGGTCTGACCTCATATTATGTGGTTTTGGTAAGTCTAAAGGAAAAAGTTTTCAGAAAATCTTATAGTGTGTATGGCCCATTAGAGTTTTCATACGTTTTAAAAGGTATTACAAGCGGATGATAAATAAATACTATTTCATATATTTAATATTGATTATATCAGGCAAACTTTCCAACCTGTTGGTTCCTTTGCCTTTTTTACAGTCTACCAATATAACCTAAAAAAAGTGGCATATAATTTAACTAGAAATCTTTAGGCTCCGTTCGCATCTAGGTGTTTTTGGGCGTTTTTCTGCTCTAAGCCTCAGCTCTAAAAACATCCAACAAGACAAATCCTATTCATTTCAATGGCCCCTGTTTACATCTGAGCGTTCTGTCGCCTTAAGCAAAACGCCCGTCGCTCAAAAAAGTACATGAGCTTCTTTTTTGGCAGCTAACAGGCGTTTTTATTTTTTTCACTGGTCACTTGTCAACCTAAAAACGCCTGCACAAAAACACTGCAAAAAATGCCTGTAAAACGCCTACAAAAATAGCAACGCCTAGATGTGAATGTAGCCTCAACAATCTTGTCATGTGTATGTACACCTCCTATAGTTTACTTTCTTACAACATTCAAGAAAAAGTGCCTAGAGCTAGATGACCTCTTGGTTATTGCTAGACAAATTCCTTCATGTGTGTCTTTAGTGATACATCATGCGTTAACACTGCTGTCAATGAGCACAAGTGGGATTAGTTTGCAGTTGATATTGCAGTTAACCGCTTAGCAACCGCCCCATGTACATTTACTGTGGCATGGAGGCCGCTCAGCGCAGAATCACGTACCTGTACGTCTTTCTGCAATACCGCGCTTGGAGCGCGCACGTGCGCGCCAGCCACCTACTGCCACTGTGTCTGGACACAGCAGGTCCGGTTGACACGATGTCCGCTGGCACCCAGCGATCGTTCGGGGCACAGGCAGAATGGAAGTATACCTATGTAAACAAGGCAGATCGCCGTTCTGTGAGAAGGGAAGATTGTGTTTCTGTGTTCCTACAAAGCAGGAACACAGATTTATGCCTTTCCATAGTACAAGCACCCCCCACAGTTAGCAAGCACTCCCTAGGAATACATTTATCCCTTTGATTGCCCCTTCCCTGCCAGTGTCATTAGTACAGTGACAGTGAATATTTTTAGCACTGGTCACTGTTATAGTGTCACTGACCCCCAAAAAGTGTCACTAAGGGCTCCTTCACACACGGAGTCTGCCAGTCGGACTCCGTTTTTTCTCAGCGGGGGATCGATCCGCCAATCCCCCGCTGAGCAGGCGGATGACAGCTGTGTCTCTGCGCTGTGTGCGGAGACACAGCTCTCAGGTCCCCATTCATCTCTATGGGGAATCGGATGGGAACGGACCGTCTGTCTGTTCTCATCCGATTCGATCCACCAGATAGATGGAAAATAGGGTTTCCATCTGTCCGGTTTGGACTAATCGGATCAGATGTCAGAGGACATGTCTCCGCTGACATCCGATGCCCCATAGAGATGCATGGGGGGTCTGTTCAGATCCGCCAAAAAAACTGACAGGCGGATCTGAATGGACTCCATGTGTGAAAGGACTCATTTACTAAAACTGGAGAGTGAAAAATGTGGTACAGCTGTGCATTGTAGCCAATCAGCTTCTAACTTCAGCTTTTTCAATTAAGCTTAGACGATTAAACCTGGAAGCCGATTGGTTTCTATGTAGAGCTGCACAGATTTTGCACCAATTTTAGTAAATCAACCCCTAATGGGCCATACACACTATAAGATTTTCTGAAGACTTTTTCCTTTAGACTTACCAAAACCATATAATATGAGGTCAAACCTAAACACTTTCAATTTGTATGCAATCTGGCAGGCCCTTGCACTACATAAATCTGAAGGAAATCTAACCACAAAAGTTAGATAGTGTGTATCCAGCTTAAAGCCCCGTACACACGTACCGAATGTCGGCCGAACGATCGGCCGTCTTTTGTCCGGTGCTGTCCTGTCGGCTGAAAAGTGCTAAAGACTGCACACGAATTTTGTCGGCCAACAACAGCCGACTGCAGAAGTGATGTCATGTGATGGTTAACTTTCCGTGTGTTTTTTCTTTTCTGAGCATGCCCAGTCTTGCTAATCTGCTGTTTGTCGGCCGAAATCTGTACTGACTGGCGAACAATCGGCCGTTCTGGTGACGGCCAACAAATATTTTAAAGTCTGCACGACAGATTCTGTTCGGCCGAAAATGCGCTGTCGGAAGCATCATACTAACAAGCCGAAAATCGGCCGATCGGTCGGCGGCTGAATATTTACGGCCGACAGTCGCTGCTAGCCGCCATTACTGGTAAAAAAAAATTTCATAAACATAAACATATCCCATAGTTTGTTGGGATTTTTTTTTTTTTTTTTTTTTACCAAAAATATGTAGCAGAATACATATTGGCCTAAATTCAAGAATTCATTTGATTTTTTACATTTTTTTTATTGGGTGTGTTTTATAGCAGAAAGTAAAAAATATTTTGCTCAAACCAATCAATGTACGTTTTTGGGGATTTTGTTTTACCAAAAATATGTAGCAGAATACAAATTGGCCTAAATTTAAGAAAAAAATTGATTTTTTTATTGAATATGTTTTATAGCAGAAAGTAAAAAATATTGTTTTGTTTTTTTTTTTCAAAATTGTCATTTTTTTTTTTTTTGTTTAGAGCACAAAAATAAAAACCTAAAACCTCAGATGTGATCAAATACCACCAAAAGAAAGCTCTATTTGTGGTTAAAAAAAAAAAAAAAAGGACATCAATTTTAATTTGAGTACAGTGTCAGATGACCGCGCGATTGTCAATAACGCAGTGCTGTATTGCAAAAAATGGCCTGGTCATGAAGGGGGGGTAAACCTTCAGAAGCTGAAGTGGTCAATATTAAAAAAAAGCACAGCAGTTGAGGGTTGAAATTCATTGGGGAGGAGAGCTGATCAGTCAGTGTTTATACATCTGAGGCTAGTCTGCTGTGTTATTTTATTTATTTATTTTTTATTTCTGTTTTTCCTTTTTTATGTTTAGTTTCTTTTTCCTGCTTCCAATATATGATACGGTGCACTGTATAATTTTATTACTGATGACATTGTAATTTTATATGATGTTTATATTGTCATGGACCTATAAACTTTTGTATGATGTACTTGTTGGTTTTTACTCAATAAAACCTTTTTTTTTTTTTTTTTCTCAAAAAAAAAAAAAAAAAGAAGCACAGCAGGTCTGATTAAAAATAAAAAATGGAGGAAATAAAACTAAGAAGAGAGAACTAAGCTGTCAGTACCATAGCATTTGGTTAAAATAGTTCTTCCATTAGGATCCTGTTTCTTTGTTACCTCTAAGTTTCATATACAGCATTATGATTTCTTTACTGAATGAGCAGGGAGATTTCCCCGCTATCAGAATACACTGCAGTTCTGATCGAGTGGCTAAAGCCCCGTACACACGTACCGATCGTCGGCCGAACGATCGGCCGTCTTTTGTCCAGGGCTGTCGGTGTCTGTTGAAAAGTGCAAAAGACTGCACAAGAATTTTGTCCGCCGACTACAGCCGACTGCAGAAGTGATGTCATGTAATGGTTAACTTTCCCTGTGTTTTTTCTTTTCTGAGCATGCCCAGTCTTGCAAATCTGCTGTCTGTCGGCCGAAATCTGTACTGACTGGCGAACAATCGGCCGCTCTGGTGTAGGGATACAAAAATTTTCATGCTTGCAAGACAGATTCTTTTCGGCCGAAAGTGCGCTGTCGGCTGTTGGAAGCATCATACTAACAAGCCGAAAATCGGCCGATCGTTCGGCGGCCGAACATTTTCGGCCGACAATCGGTACGTGTGTACGGGCCTTAAAATCCAACAGGGCAGTTGAACAGAAGTTGATCAGTAGATCCATTAACAGGCCATTGAAGCATATGGGTGATATCACTGCTCCAGGCTTTACTAGCCATTGTCAGAATGCTCTCTCCTCTCCCCTGCAGCCGCTGTTGTCTGACATGGGAGATCATGTGACCAGACTGGACTGAAAATAAGTATATATATATATATCTTTCTTACATAGGTTAGTTAGCATTGGCGTTGAGAGGGGGCAGTTTTAAGGCTAGTTAGGTGTATGCTGGAACTTCCATGCACACTCAGCATAAAAAATACTGCTTATACAGGCATTTTATTTATTTTTTCCTCTGCCTGTAGAAGCAGCTCTATGTTAGCCTAAGTGTCCCTGCACATTAGGGAGTTTACGGGCAAATTTTCAGAGGAGCGTTTTCAGGCATAAGAAATGTTCATTAACAAGCATAAAGGCGCCTAAATGTGGTGTTCAGGAGCCTTTGGTGTATTTAAGTGTACGTTGATTGTATCGAAAAATGAGCAGAGGGGATTGTTTTGGGAAAAAAACGCTTGTCAAAGAAAATGCTCATATAAACTCTTGTGCAAAATGAGCCACTACGATAATTTTTTATGCAGCTTTTTCTGACAGAGGTTCTGCCATTTATTCTGCCCAGTGGCGTCTCCAGCTTTCATATTTAGGGGGTCACATGGGGATACAGGGACAAAAGTAGGGGGGCCAACGATTACAGAGTCTCCATCAAAGCCTTGCCCAACAATGGGCATCAAACGCATAAATATGAAAGATTCCTAACAACGGGGATCAAACGCATAAACATGAAATAGTCCTGACAATGGGCATCAAACGCATAAACAGGAAATATTCCTGACAATGGACATCAAACGCATAAACAGGAAATATTCCTGACAACGGGAATCAAATGCATAAACATGACATATTCCTGACAGTGGGAATGAAATGCATAAACAGGAAATATTCCTGACAATGGGAATCAAACGCATGAACAGGAAATATTCCTGACAATGGGGATCAAACGCATAAACATGAAATATTCCTGACAATGGGGATCAAACGCATAAACATGAAATATTCCTGACAACGGGAATCAAACGCATAAACATGACATATTCCTGATAGTGGGCATGAAACGCATAAACAGGAAATATTCCTGACACTGGATATGAAATGCATAAACAGGAAATATTCCTGACAATGGGAATTAAAAGGCATAAACAGGAAATATTCCTGACAATGGGAATTAAATGCATAAACAGGAAATATTCCTGACAATGGACATGAAATGCATAAACAGGAAATATTCCTGACAATGGGCATGAAATGCATAAACAGGAAATATTCCTAAAAATTTGTCAGGCATATTTCATGTTTATGTGTTTGATGCCCATTGTTATGTATACTTTACGTTTTTTTGCGTTTGATGCCCATTGTTAGGAATATTTCATGTTTATGCATTTGATGCCCACTGTCAAGAAACAATGGACATCAAATGCATAAGCATGAAATATTCCTGACAATTTGTCAGGAATATTTCATGTGTATGCGTTTGATTCCCATTGTCAGGAATATTTCATGTTTATTTGTTTGATGCCCATTGTCAGGAATATTTTATGTTTATGCTTTTGATTCCCATTGTTAGGAATGTTTTATGTTTATGCATTTGATGCCCATTGTTATGAATATTTTATGTTTATGCGTTTGATGCTCACTGTTAGAAATATTTCATGAAACATATTTTCAAGAAACAATGGGCATCAAACGCATAAACATGAAATATTCCTGACAGAATTTTACAGCTGGACATAGCAAACCTACTGAAATGTATTATACATGTTTGCCATGTTCAGCTGTAAAATTCTGTCCTTGTCCTTTGCAGCAGTGTGAGGTGGTATGAGACTGTAAATGTACAGTAGACTCACTGTTCAACTCACTCGCCACCTCTAAAATGGATGCCCCGGGCCTGCTCCTCCTGTCCTGTGCTCTGGCTCCTCTGCTGCCCGCAGGGTGTGCTTTGCAGGGCTGGGATGACTGGTGGTTGGTGCACTTGCTGCACAGACTGCGGCAGCGCAGGCGTGCACTCTGCCGCGTGATGCGTCTCGTGATGTCACGCCACCGGGCCCGGCATGCCTCCAAGAGGAATACCCTCCCTATGCTACCTACAGGGTCGGCCTTAAGTGTTCAGGCGCCCTGTGCGAGCTAATCCTGTGGCGCCCCCCCCCCCCTCCGCGCGCGCATTTTCTTGCACCTTTTTTGCACTTTATTTGACTTTTCTTTTTTATGATCACTAATAACTTAGCCCCCCTAACATCAGAGACCCCCCATACAAAGCCCCCCTTAATTTAAAACCCCCCTACATCAGAGAGCCCCCCACACAGCCCCCATTACATCAGAGACCCCCCACACAGAGACCCCCTTACATCAGAGACCCCCTCACATCAGAGAACCCCCACACAGAGCCCCCTCACATCAGAGACCCCCCACACACAGAGCCCCCCTCACATTAGAGACCCCCCCACACACAGAGCCCCCCTCACAAAGCTCCCCCACACAGAGCCCCCCTCACATCAGAGACCCCCTTACATCAGAGAGCCCCCTTACATCAGAGAGCCCCCTTACATCACAGACCCCCCACACAAAGCCCCTTTACATCAGAGACCCCCTTCACAAAGCCCCCCTTACATCAGAGCCCCCCCACACAGAGCCCCCCACACAAAGCCCCCCTTACATCAGAGCCCCCCACACACAGAGCCCCCCTTACATCAGAGACCCCCACATCAAAGCCCCCCCACATCAGAGAGCCCCCCTTACATCAGAGACCCCCACATCAGAGAGCCCCCCTTACATCACAGACCCCCCACACAAAGCCCCCTTACATCAGAGAGCCCCCCACACAAAGCCCCCTTTACATCAGAGACCCCCCACATCAGAGCCCCCCCCCACACAGAGCCCCCCCTTACATCAGAGACCCCCCACATCAGAGCCCCCCCCCCACATCAGAGAGCCCCCCTTACATCAGAGACCCCCACATCAGAGAGCCCCCCTTACATCACAGACCCCCCACACAAAGCCCCCTTACATCAGAGCCCCCCACATCAGAGAGCCCTCCTTACATCACAGACCCCCCCACACACAAAAAACCCCTCACATCAGAGACCCCCCTTACATTTTTTGAAGGAGACCTCATTTACCTCACGCTGTCTGCAGCTTTTCTTTTTCTTCAAACTTCCCACCCACACATCCCCGGGGAGTATGGGCGGGGCGGGAGGAGGAAGAGAAGGGGCGGGAGGAGGAGGAGCTGACGATCTCTCCTCTGGCGTCCCTGCAGGGAGGAGGGATCTGTCAGCGTGGATCGGAGGCTGAGCTGTGTGTGATACACAGCTTGCCTCAGACTGCAGCTAGGAGGCCGAGGCACAGCGGGAGGTAAGCGGCGGCCGCGGCCTGTGTTAACCCTGTCCAGGCCGCGGTCCCTGCTTACCTCCCACTGTGCGGCCTGATCTTCTGCGAGCTGTGATGGCCGCACGGCGCCCTTGTTGCCCATGGCGCCCTGTGTGGCCGCACAGCTCGCACACCCCAAAGGCCGGCCCTGGCTACCTATGCCTGTCCCTGATTGAATAGATGCCACGAGAGAGCCTTTCGCTGCCGTCGCACCTCGGCTTCTATTTAAAAACAACATTTTAATTGGGGGGGTCCAGTGTAATGTTGGGGGGCCATGCCCCCCTGCCCCCCCAGTGATGCCACTGACTCTGCCCCTAGTGTGCATGGACCATAAAGCCTAAAGTGGTGCTCCAGTCCCCCCACGGAAAAATTAAAGTCAGCAGCTACACATACTGTAGCTGCTCACATTTATAATTAGGACATTCACCTGTCCTGGAATCCAGCAATGTTGGCACCCAAGCTGATGTTTCCATCTGCTCTCAGGTGCTGCCGCCGACATAGCCTGTAAGGGAAACTGGTAGTAATTCTCTACTGCGCATGTGCAAATTGCACTGCACTTTCTGAATGGCCCAGAGGCGGGGAATGAGGAGGGGGGGCGAACTTCTGACGTACCTCGCCACGGCGAGATCCGATGGAAGTAGGGACGTGTATCTTTCAAAAACAGGTATCCGCTCCCCCCTCCCACTGGAAGGTGCCAAATGTGGCACCGGAGGCGGGGAGGAGACAGATAAGCAGAGCTTCCACATTTGGGTGGAACTCCGCTTTACCTCGCGGATAAGCAAATATTATCAAGATATAAAAGGTATACTGTATGTATTTTACTCGAATGTTGGTGTGCTTTTCTTACACTCCAGTGTTAAAAAGTGCCTTTTTGCAGAAGCTTCCTGTATTAAGAGCAGTCACTGTTGCTCTCTCTCCTTGTACAGGGTGACTGGTCTTGTATCCACTTCCCTCCTGTAGTTTTTAGCAGGCAGTCTGTAGCGAGTGGTGATTCTCTGACCCAGAACACATATACAGATCAAGAAATTCAGAAAGAAGTCTGAAATCTGTATCTGAATGCTTCTGATATAGAGTGTAGCAATGTCAGCTTCTGTGTTTCTCTAATGACAGGTTCCCTTTTAGGCCTCGTGCACACTGTACGTTTTTACAGCGGCTGTTTTTGCGTCAGGCATTTTTTTTCTACAGCCAATAAACTCCCCAGCATGTTATCCTATGTGTCCATGCACACATAGGCTGTTATCAGCAGTTTTTGACAGGGGCATTTTCTGGCTGGAAAAAAAAAGAAAACTAGTGGGTTTTGAGTGGCATTTTCCAGCTGTAAAAGCGCTTTAACATCAATAAACTCCGATAAACGCTAATAAACGCTGCTAACTGGCTTTTTTTTTTTTTTTTTTTACATTTTTTATTCCATTGCATTTTTTAAACCTGGGTTCTGTTTGGAGGTGTCGTTCATGGAACATAGCCTGGGTTCACACTGGTGCATTCTGAACACCGCATGTGATTTGCACCAAAAACGCACTGCATTCCTGTGCACATCACACGTGATGTCTGTGCGATGCGATTTGAGACATATATTTTGTATGACTCAGATTGCATCACATTTGCACCAAAATGTTGTAGGACCCTTTTTTCTCCACACCTAATTGCATCGCATGGGTGTGAACACCCATGCGATGCGATTCTGGCAAGCTCACTGTGACATTGTGCCGATTTGGCATGCGTTTTTTGACGCATGTCAAATTGGAGCCTATTGCTGGCAACGGCACCAGTTTATACTGAGGGAGGGTTTGAAATCATTCAGCTGAACCCGCACGATTTCAAACTCGCATGTCAATGTGACTTCAGGGGCGATTTGACAGACATTTGTACAGTTTCATGCACAGATGTCTATTGAAATTGCCCTGAAGTCGCCAAAAGTAGCGCAGAAACTACCTTTGGGAATCAGTGCGGCGCCGCAAAGTCAGGGTTGCACAGTGACGTTGCTGGGCAATAGGCTCTGATTTGGCATGCAATTTGAAATGTCAAATCGCATGTGAAATCTGTCCAATCTGAACAGGGGCTTAATGTTCCATGAATGACACCCTGAAACACATTGAAAAATGCAGTGAGCTTGACCGAATCGCATCGCATGGGTGTTCACACCCATGCGATTTTGATGCAGGGAAAACAGGGGCCACATTTGCACCAAAATGTTGTAGGGCCCCTTTTTTCCCCCGCACCTAAATCTTATTGCATGGGTGTGAACACCCATGCAATGCAATTCTGGCAAGCATTGCATGGTCAGAAAGTCGGAGTTACTAAAATAGAAGAGAGGGGATTTTTAGCTAACAACGCCAAAAACACTCAAAAACGCTGAAAAACACCAATGCAAAAAAGCTAAAAAACGCTATAAAACTCACTACAAAGCTACTGGCATTTTTATAATGTCCATTGTGCATGAGGCATAAAGAAGACCTGAACTTCGGAAGCTAAAAAACAAATTATCAGTATTACCTCTAAATCAACTTGTAGCTGATCTTTAATCTAGAGCGCGTATTTACCATGTCTTGTTATACACCATCTCTCTATAGAAGCAGCTAGAGTCAGGTATTTGCTTCCTCATGTCACAGCTGCCCACCAGAGATGAGCTCGGGCGTGTTCGAGTTCGTACGTGCCCGATCCCGCCAGGAAGCCGACACTGAACTCCGCTAATCACAGGCAGTAAGACATTTCCAGATCCACAGCTGCACAGATCAGGAAATGTCTCACTGTCTGTGATTAGTGGAGTGCAGTGTCGGCTTCCTGGCGGAATCAGGCACGTACGAACTCGAACACGCCCGAGCTCATTTCTACTGCCCACTGATAATTGATGATTTGATGACTGATGGAGGAATACTCAAGCAGCAGCAGCAGCAGCAGAGGAGTTTCAGAAAACACAGATCCAGAGAATAAATGAAGCAGAAGCAGGGTACTGTTTTCCATGCTGGAGAGAAAGCTGTGAGCAGCACTCACAGTGACCTAACCGAATCTCATTCCAAATCTCAGAAGACTAGCAATTACACAATGCCCTAGATCTGACATTGCAGATATACATCTATGAGGCTGTAGACACATGAGCCCTGCTGTCTTTCAGGAGGAATTCCAGCAAAAGGAAACATTTTTCAGGTTAATACCTTGACACAGTAAACATTTCCCTAAAGCAAGTTTTTATCTTATTTTGTTCACTTTGAAGACCAACACCAGCTCTTGGTATCAACCCCATGAATATTAGCCTAAGGCTGGCCATACATGTTCAATTTTCTTGTACAATTTTCTGTTAGATTTACCAAAAACCATATAAAATGAGGTCAAAACTAAACAACACTTCCAAATGAATCCAATTAGGCAGGCCCTTGTACTACATAGTTGAAGGTAAATCTAAAGAAAATTGTACAGAAAACTGTAAGAAAATTGTATAATGTATGGCCAGCCTAAGGAAGAACTCGTAGCAGCAGCTTTTGAGCATTTGTTTCTCTGCATCTAGTCTAGCAGCAAATAGTGTTATTCTATGTGTCCATGCACACTATTTTAGTTTAGAAGCGTTTTTGAAACTTCAACTTCTAGGAGCAGGAAAAAAAAAAAAATTTTTGTTTGCATTTTTGAGAGCGATTCGCCAGCAGAAAAATAGTGGAATGCTCCTAACTGCTGCTAAAAGCTGGCACAAAAACATTATTATGAGCGTTTTTCATGCAGCGTTTTTCTGGCATTTTATTTTAGCTGATAATGGGCATTGAGCTCTTTAACCACTTGTGGACCACGCTATAGTCAAATGACTGCTACAGCGCAATCGGCTGGTTCTGGAAGGCCATCATAAGACAGCCCAGTGCTTTCACATCTCGCACGCCCCCTGGGGCGCACACCCAGAAGTGTCCGTGAGCGATGGGTGGATGGGACCCAGTGCATCACGGATCGGGCAAAAGGTACAATCACAGCGACCCTTTACCACCTGATCGCTCTGCACAATGATGGAGCGATCACTTTTTAACAAACCAGGATCATGCCTGGTTCAGCTCAAGCTACTGCGGTGTTTCTCTCCTCTCCCCGCATGCTGTATCGTTTTGAGGAGAGGAGCAAGAAACACCACAGCAGCAGTGTTGGCATGATCCTGAGTGCCCCATCAGTGCCATCACATTGCTATCAGCGCTACTACAGTGCTCATCGGTGCCCTACCATGCCAATACAGTGCTTATCAGTGCCCTACAGTGCCACCCTATCAGTGGATCCTCATCAGTGTCTGTCAGTGCTTTAAAAATGTGTAAAAAATGCATTAAAGAAATGTGTTTTAAATTTTCTTTCCACATTTGTGGGAAAAAATGACATGTTTAAAAGACTTATAATGCCTCATAGAATATTTGTTGGAGTGTTTGCTTTCCAAATTGAGTCATTTTGTGGGTGTTTTCATTGTTCCTGTGCCCCAGGACCTTCAAAAGTGTGATAGGTAGTCAAGAAGTTAGATGTGTAATTTATGTCCCTAGAATACCTGACAATGCTCCCTGGATGTTGGGCCTTTGTATGTGGCCAGGCTGTAAAAAAAGTCTCACACATGTGGTATTGCCAAAACCAGGAGGAGTAGCAAAATGTGTTTAAGGCCCCTTTCACACTATCCGTCTGTCGGACGGATTCCGTTTTTCTCAGCGGGGGGATCGAGCAGGAGGACAGCTGTGTCTCTGCGCTGTGTGCAGAGACACAGCTGTCAGTTCCCCAATGCATCTCTATGGGGGAAATCGGATGGGAACTGACCGTCGGTCCGTTCTCATCCGATCCCATCCGCTGGACGGATGGAAAATAGGGTTTCCATCCGTCCAGATTTGACGGATCGGATGTTAGCGGACATGTCTCCGCTGACATCCGATCCCCCATAGAGATGCATGGGGGGACCGTTCAGATCCGCCAAAAAAATGGACAGGCGGATCTGAACGGTCCGCCTGTGTGAAAGGGGCCTAATGCCCAGTACACACGATCCGAAAATCGGACGACTCTCCATCCGTTTTTGTTTGGTTGCTAGGAACTCTCAATTATATTCGCAAATGGGAGAGGTTACTTACGATACAAATTTTCTCGGACGATGATTCAAAAGCTTCCGGTATGCGTAACCACGCTGTAGCGTGTGAGGGGAAAATGACGTCTACTGCTCACCATTTTATTCGGACGAACAACATACTGATAATACGATTATCGTACGATGTGTTATAATACGATCAAAATTTTTATGCTTGCACGACCGGATAATATCGGGCGAACTATCGTGATCGCCTCTCGTAAGCTGTGTACTAACGATCAGATTATCGTCCGATCCTTTCACAAGCGTTAATTTTTGTCCGATTTTCGGATCGTGTGTACGGGCCATTAGGGTGTAGCCAGCATTGCTGGCTTGTTAGTGTCTCAAGAAATGAGATAGGCCTTTAGGTGTGATCAATTTTCAATGATTGGCACTATAGCTTGCATACTTTATAACCTTCACAAAGACCAAATATTATGCACCGATTTGGGTTATTTTTACCCAAAAAATGTAGCAGTTAAAATCCTGGTCAAAATGTATTGGGAAAATTATTCATTTGTTAAATTTTTTAACAGAAACAAAAAAAAAAAATGCATTTCATATGGGTACAGATTTGGATGACTGAGTAATTGTGTGAGAGTGCTGAAAGCAAAGGTCCCATGCGTTTTTGCAGCTGTTAGGAGCGTCAGATGGTTTTTTGGCAGCTTAAAAATGCCCCTCCATGTTATTCTATGGCTTCGTGCACACACAGGCTTTTAGGAGCTCCAAGTGGCATAGGCGTTTTTGAGCTGCAAAAAAAACCCAGGACCTGTGCGTTCTGGAGCTGCAGTGTCAAGCTGTAAAAACGTCTGACACTGCTAATGGCTCATTAACGTTGCTTAACGTTGCTTATACGGCGTTAAGCCACGCTATACATTTTTTTAAAATCAATGGTTCCTTATGGGAGCCCATTGATTTGAATGGAAGGCGCATCGCAAGTCGGATCAGGATGATGAGAATCTTGAGGGGGAACTCCATGCCAAAATGGAAAAAAAATGGTGTGGGGGTCCCCCCCAGGTTCCAAACCAGGCCCTTTGGGTCTTGTATGGATTTTGAGGGGAGCCTGTGACATAAAAGGGCGGGGGTCTCCTGATGACGTCACCGCAGACCCGGAGCCGGCATAATCACAGGAGACATTGTCGGGGGACCGGAGGAAAAAGAAGACCAAAGGAAGGAGAAGAGCGGAGGGCAAAAGAGCAGAGGGGAGAAGACCAGAAGAGCGGAGGGGAGAAGACCGGATGAAGATTTTTAATAAAATTTTCAAAATGTCTTCTGTCATTAGTTACATACACTTCCTTTTATGTGGTGAATGGGTACCCGCAAGTGCCGTGCGATCTCCCGGCTGCTTCGGGAGACTTAGGATGTCAATGATAGAGCCGCCACTTCCTGCATAGTTCCGGCTATGTCAGAGGCGGAGTGATATGAAATGCACTCCGCCTGTGACAGGAGCCATATAGGAAGCAGCGGCTCTGCTCTCTACTGCAGCCGCTGCTTCCTCCAGCAGTACCCGACGTCATGACCAGCATTACCCGCCAGCAGTAACCACCAGCATTACCTGCCAGGAGTACCCGTCAGCAGTAACCACCAGCAGTAACCGCCTGCATTACCCACCAACACTACCCGCCAGCATTACATGCCAGTCAGAACTCGAATTGGTCACTTCGAATATCTCGTTATGCGTATGTGTAATGCCCCAGCCACGTTCCAACACTTTGTGAACGATATTTTTTGGAAATTCCTTGATCATTTTGTGATTGCTTACCTTGATGACATCTTTTTCGCCACCCTAGATCTCCACAGAATCCATGTGAAAAAGGTACTTTCCACTTTAAGAAGGCAAGGCATTTATGTCAAGGCGGAGAAGTGTGACTTCGAAAGAATGTCTATTCAGTTTTTGGGTCTCATTATTTCTACAGAAGGAATCGCAATGGACCCACAAAAAGTGAAGGCGATCCTGGAGTTGCCAGCTCCTTCTAACAAGAAGGGCATCCAATGGTTTATGGGCTTTGCCAACTTCTGCCGGTGGTTCGTGAAGGGTTTCTCTGCCATCATCTCGCCCATTACCCAGCTGACCTGCCAACAAGCCAGGTTCCAGTGGTCTCAAGAAGCCCAGGCAGCTTTCGATAAGCTTAAGGGTCTATTTACCTCCACACCAGTACTACAACATCCAGACCAAGCCTTGCCCTTTGTGTTGGAGGTAGATGCCTCAGAAATAGCCATAGGGACAATCTTGTCTCAGGGCCAGGGCCCTAAAGCCCTACTCCACCCTGTTGCTTTCTTTTCTCGTCAAGATTTTAGGCCACATTCAGTGGCTTTAACTCTCGTCGAGGATAAAGAGACCACCGTTTCCAGTGAAAAAGGCTCCCATGCTGCTGTTCAGGAAGATCTGGATAAGAGATAACCACCAGGAAAGAAGGAGTGGTGGACATTAAGGAATACTGAGCAGGCTCCATCCATCCAGGACCCCCAGGAGATATCCATATAATAACAGGCTGTTTTACAAGAAAGTGAGAGGTGAGCGGCCAGGCACACTTTATGGTGGCACTGCACAGAACACCTTCACTTCTTTGAAAACACCCACGAGTAAAGGATTCACCTCATTATTATTCCCCTGCACATCAAAGGATATTTATCTTCAGTTTGCACCATTGTGGAAACCTGTTCATATAATTTTTGTTGCACTTAGTTGATGGACTTTTGGTGATACTACAGAAAACTGTTCACACCCCAGTTATTTTTTTTTTTTTACTCCATCAAGGACTTTTTTTTTTATTTTGATCCTGTCTTTAAAGACAGGGATAAGGCATGGCTCTCTTCAGCAAACCTTAAACTCTCTTGCCAGTGCCGGAAGTTGGGCCCAAGATTTACTGGTCCTTTTGAGATCAAGAGGGAAATAAACCCGGTTGCCTTCAAACTAGCACTACCCAATTCCTATAGGATCCACCTGGTTTTCCATGTGTCTCTGCTTAAACCAACCATACCTAGCCCATTCCCTGGGAAAGAAGAGTTGCCCCCACCTCCAGTTTCGGTGGAGGGTGAAACTGAGTACGAAGTAGAGGCTATAATGGATTGCAGGAGAAGGTGTAGGCAGATTTAATACCCCTCAGAAGATAACTCTTGGGAGCCCGCAAATAATGTGCACGCTTCTAGGCTGATCCAGGTTTTTCCCAGGAGACACCCTTAAAGACTAGCCCATTTGGACATCCGGAGGCTGCCCCTTGGGGGGGGGGGGGTTACTGTCACGGGAAATGTGCATAGGAGAACTTGCAATGTTGCTAGTAATACTAAAGAGCGCATCCAGCGCATCTCTGTACGCCATGGGGCAGGAACGGCGAACAGGCGTACGCAACGCGCAAATTGGCGAATGCACGTACGCAATGCAATACAGATGCGGCCACTTGCTGGCCTATAAAAGACTGTGCTAGAATCAATTTAATTGCTGGATTGTTGTCAGCTTCCCCATGTTTCTGTGCTCTGTATTGTTCCTTTGGATTTCCTGTTGTGGCCCGGCTTGCTCCTGACTGTGTTTGGTCTCCTCCTAGTATTGATCCTCTGGCTTGCTTCCCCAATCTGGCTTCTGTTGATCACTCGTGTATGACCCCGGCTTGCCTCAAGGACCCCTCTGCACAATCTATCAGTCTTCCTGTGTATGACCCCGGCTTTCATTACGGACTTTGCTATTGCCTCCTGCCTTATCCTCGGACTGACCACCCGTGTTTGACCCCCAGCCTGGCCTCTGCCTCCAGTCGTTCACAAGGTTGGCAAGTTCCTCAGCAGTTTTCAAGAGACATTTGCCTTGCTGTGTGTCCTGCGTCCTCCAGCACCCCCCATGCGTCCACCGGTTCGCCATTACCCTGCTGGCAACCTGTGCTACTTTGGGCGCTACACCTCCTGTACCACCTTCAGGGGTGTGCCGCACTTAGCCTCAAGGGGAGCCCTTTCGGCATATCGGCCTCGGACCAGGTACGTGACAAGGGGACTTACTGCAATAACACGTTATTCGATTTTTACTCCAGGAGTATATAGTGAGTTTGGAAACTTTAGAGAAATGCTTAAACCAGAGCTGCACCTAAAATGGGAAGCTCAGCTTATTTAACTCCTTTCCCCCTCTTCTGCCACATTTGGCACCTTTCAGGGGAGAAAGGGTACCTGGTTTTGACAGGTATCCACTCCCACTTCCGGGTGACTTTGCCATGGCAAAGTCATCTGGATATTCAGACCTTCTCCTCCTTCCCCCACGCTGGGCCATTTACAAAGCGCAGCTCACTTTGTGCTGGCGCAGTAGGGAACCAGCTGTGAGAAGAGGAGTTTAAGGGGGGATATGATCAACATGTACAAATACATGGGGTCCATAAAGTGAATTTGGTTTTGAGTTATTCACTTTAGGGTCATCACAGAGGACAAGGGGGCACTCTTTACGTCAGGAGGAAAAGAGATTTTATCTCCAAATATAGAAAGGTTTCTTCACAGTAAGAATAGGCTCCATTCGGAGGTGGTTCTGGCCAGCTCAGTAGATTGCTTTAAAAAAGGCCTGGATTCTTTCCTAAATGTACATATAATAACTGGGTACTCAAATTTATAGGTAAAGTTGATCCAGGAAATATCCGATTGCCTCTCGGGGGATCAGGAATTTAATTTTTTCCCCTGCTGTAGCAAACTAGATCATGCTTTGCTGGGGTTTTTCATCTTCCTCTGGATCAACTGTGGGTATAGGATTGTGTATATGGGATTGTATGGTTGTTTTTTTTTTTTTTTTTTTTTTATTGGTTCAACTAGATGGACTTGTGTCTTTTTTCAACCTGAATAACTATGTAAGCCGCAAGGCTTCACTGTTGTTTTACCTTACCCGAAATTACTTGAGAGGCGATTGAAAGATTCGCTCGGATCAAGACACCGCCGGATTCCAGGACAGGTAAGTGTCCTAATATTAAAAGTCAGCAGCTACAGTATTTAGCTACAGTAGCTGCTGAGTTTAAATTTTTTCTGATGGAGCCTGGGGCTCTTCTTTAATCCATATTAATATATTATATCACCCAAGAAAGTGAGAGGTGAGCGACTCTTCCTGTGGCCACTAGAGGCAGAGGAGAGCACCACGTGGAGAGGAGCCGTGATTGCCGTGCTGTGCAGGGGAGCAGACGTACAGGGGAACAGCTGAGGGAAACGCGGACAGAAGCCAGTGACTGAAGGGGAACTGCTGACGCAACGTAACAAACACCAGGCGGCGGGAACAGTACTGGAGGCGTGCGGGGACTGACTGGCTGGACAGGAGACAGCAGAAACGTGAGTGTGCTGAATCATCTGTTTGGCTGAGTGAGGGGGAATCACACAGACAGTCACAGACAGCGTGTAGAGAGACTGACAGGGGGAGGCTGCAGGATCTTCCATCAGACGAGGACAGACCAGGGCAGACAAGCAGTAGATTTGACAGTACCTAGTACCTTGATACCTGCAAGTACCTTGGTACTGGGAGTAGCACCTTAGCAACCAGGAAAAATAACTTAGACTGACCTGCGACTGACTGTGCTCTGCGACTGACTGTGCTCTGCGACTGACTGTGCTCTGCGACTGACCGTGACCTGCAACTGTGAGTGTCTGGAAGTACCTGTTAGTGTCTGGAAGTACCTGTGAGAGTCTGGGAGTACCTGTGAGTACCTGAGTGTCAGTGAGTGTAGCGGAGTACCAGAGAGTGAGAAAGTAGAGTTAGGAAGCTAGGAAACAGCCACACAGGACAGACTTAAATTACTGAATCCCCATTAGATTTGATTAGTAGGTACAATGCCCGGCGGGTGTGGAGATGCGATTCAGTGTACATCTTGTGGTATGTATACGTTCCTCGATCATGCGATCGAGGGCGAATACAAATGCACAAAATGTAAGCACATTGCTTCCCTGGAAGCTCAGGTCCTGAATCTAGGGAAGCAGCTGGCAACACTGAGAAGACTCTCCATACCAAAGGAGAGCTGGGATCGTACCTGACAGGTGCAGGCCAGGGCCTGCACACAGGAGGGCGGAGAAACTGAGGTGCAGGCATCAGAGCAGAGTAGATGGGTGACAGTTAGGAGGGGTAGAAGGGAACAAGGCGAGGAGGCCGGTCCTGGGCTGGAGCACCCCAATAAAGACACCCCGTTGCGTGATGTTGGGGAAACCAGTCAGGGACCAGCATTGCTGGAGCAGAGCGACGCCCCTAGCTGCCAGGGGAAGAACTCCTCCAGTGAGGTCGGGAAAAAGGGAAAGGAAAGACAGGTGCTGGTGGTAGGGGACTCAATTATTAGAAGGACACACAGTGTAATCTGTCCCAAAGACCGTGTGCCCCGAACAGTCTGTTGTTTACCGGGCGCTCGGGTTCGGCACATCACAGATCGGGTGGACAGATTACTGGGTGGGGCTGGGGATGACCCAGCTGTCATGGTACACATGGGTACCAATGACATAGGCAGAGGAAGATGGAGAGTCCTAAACGATTTCAGGGACTTAGGCGCTAAGTTGAGGAGTAGGACCTCCAAGGTAGTATTTTCAGAAATACTACCTGTACCTCGAGCCACACCAGAGAGGCAGCGGGAGATTAGGGAAGTTAACAAGTGGCTGAGGAGCTGGTGTAGTAAGGAGGGTTTCGGGTTCCTGGAGAACTGGGCCAACTTCTCAGTCGGCCACTGACTCTTTGGTAGGGACGGATTGCACCTAAATGGGGAGGGTGCAACCCTACTGGATGAGAGGATGGCCAAAAAGTTAGAGGGGCTTTTAAACTAGGTGATGGGGGGAGGGTACAGATGTAGAATTAGCAAGCGGGGAGCAAGATTCAGAGGACACAAATGGGGACATTATTGGTTGGGTGTTTAGAGTACCTAAATCCAAGGGGATTTAGTCACAAGAAAAATCACAAGAGCAGCCTAAAAACAACATCAAACGAGGATATAGTATGCAACCGGTCAAAATTACGAGGTTTGTATACCAATGCCAGAAGCTTGGCAAACAAGATGGGAGAGCTGGAGCTGCTGATGTATGAGGAGGACTTAGATTTTGTGGGGATAACAGAGACTTAGTTCGACAGCTCTCATGATTGGATGGCGACCATTCAGGGGTATTATCTTTATCGCAGGGAAAGAAGGTAAAAAAGGGGGAGGGGTATGTCTGTATATTAAGAACAGTGTACAGGTAAATATGAGGGATGATATTAATAATGGAGCTATGGACGAGGCAGAATCCCTATGGGTAGAACTTAAAAGGGAAAACACTATAGGGAAGGTAATATTGGGCGTATGCTATAGGCCCCCCAACCAGAGGGAGGAGGGGGAGGCAGACCTCCTTTAACAGATTGGCAGCAAGGATGGGAAATGTCATTATAATGTGGGACTTTAATTATCCAGATATAGACTGGGCAGAAGGAACCGCGCATTCAGCCAAGGCTCGGCAGTTCCTAAATGTTTTGCAGGACAATTTCATGGGTCAGATGGTGAACACACTGACAAGAAACAATGCGGTACTTGACCTACTGATTACCAACAATACAGACCTGCTCACGGATATAGAAATACGGGGCAACTTAGGAAACAGTGACCATAGGTCAATACGTTTCACTATTAATTACAGTAATAGGAAACACAAAGATAATATAAGGACACTGAATTTCAAAAGCCAATTTCCCAAAACTGCGCTCTTTGCTAGAAAATATCAAATGGGATAGAACCCTGGGAACAAAGAACACGGAGGAAAAAATGGGAGTGCTTCAAGAGCATACTTAACAAAGGGATTGGTCAGTGCATTCCAAAGGGAAATACATTTAAAAGAGCAAAACTAAACCCTAGGTGGCTAAACTCCAACATAAAAATGCATATTAATACTAAAGAAAAGGCCTTCAAAAAATACAAGGCTGAGGGGTCATTGGCAGCATTCAAGCATTACAAAGAGTGTAATAAGAAATGTAAAGACGAAATCAAGGCAGCTAAAATAGAACACGAGAGACATATAGCGGAAGAGAGTAAAAAGAACCCCAAGAAATTCTTTAAGTATATAAACAATAAGAAAGCGAGGCCAGAAAAACCCTTAAAAGACGACAAAGAAAATTTGGCCACAGAGGACAGAGAAAAGGCGGAAGTGTTAAATAATTTCTTCTCTTCAGTCTTCACAAAAGAATCGGGGGGCTACACTAACCCAGCTTGTAATGCTAAACTAAAAAATACACCTCAGGAAATACCCCCATGGCTAACAGAGGATAGACTTAGAACTAAACTAGAGAAACTTAACATAAATAAATCACCGGGACCGGATGGCTTGCACCCGAGGGTTCTTAAAGAGCTCAGTCAGGTGATTGCCAGACCATTATTCTTGATCTTTAAGGATAGTCTACCGACGGGTATGGTGCCAGCTGATTGGAAAAAAGCCAACGTGGTACCAATATTTAAAAATGGGCCGAGATATATCCCGGGTAACTATAGGCCGGTCAGCCTAACATCAGTAGTCTGCAAGATTTTGGAGGGGATGTTAATGGACCACATACAAGACTTTAGTCATGAAAACGGTATTATTAGTAGTAATCAGCATTGATTCATGAAAAATCGTTCTTGCCAAACCAAACTATTAACCTGTGGAAACCTTAGAAGTGGACCTGAACAAAATAATGGGGTGGGCAACTACATGGCAACTACATGGCAGATGAGGTTTAATGTTGAAAAATGTAAAGTAATGCACTTGGGCATCAGAAACACGAAAGCAAGCTACTCACTGGGGGGGAAACCTCTGGGTGAGTCTAGGATGGAAATGGACCTGGGGGTACTGGTGGACAACAGGCTTGGCAGTGGCATGCAATGCCTAGCCGCTGCAAACAAAGCCAACAGAATACTGGCATGTATAAAAAAGGGGATTCACTCCAGAAATAAAGAGTTTATTTTCCCACTCTACAAGACTCTGGTCAGGCCACATCTGGAGTATGCTGTCCAGTTCTGGGCACCGGTCCTCAGGAAGGATGTGCTGGAACTGGAGAGAGTCCAGAGAAGGGCAACAAAAATAATTAGGGGAATGGAGGGCATCGGCTATGCGGAAAGACTACAAGCACTGAACTTATTCTCTCTGGAGAAGAGACAATTGAGGAGGGATATGATATCAATGTACAAATACTGTACTGGTGATGACCCTAGCATAAGGAACAAACTTTTTAGAGAAAGGGAATTGAAAGATTGTATTAACATGCCTTATTATATTTCATATATATTTCAGCTTATGCCCGCTTGTCAATGGAATGTGGTCCCTGGCAATTACATAGTAACGAGCCAGACTAACACTCATTCATACAACCCTGGACATCAGACAGCTGTATTTTGCATTTAGACGACATGTTAAACACCTTTCCATTCATTCATTTGAACACTTGACAGTTGGATATTTTGCATATAGATGACAGACAACACCTGAACTCATTGACACTTACTTACATGTTAACACATCAGACAAGCTGATCACAGACAGAGCGGCTCTCCCACAAACACAATCTCCAATACAAGACACCTCATATTGACACAGATACATAGGGAAAACAAATGCCTTTTCATGTACTGTTTCTGTGAGATATGTGCTATTGTTAATTTGACCAATGAATTGTAACCAGTTTTAAGCAGTTTTTCCCGCTCAAAACTTCCTTTAAATATGAGCGAAACTTGCAATAAAATCAGTTGTGTCTGCGCTAAGTTTGAGTGCTATGTGTCGTCACACCTCCTGGCCAGATGAGGGAAAATTCACTATCTAGGGGAGATTGGGACTGAAGGGCCGTATATCATCGTGTAATTGCCTCCTGACGAGATTTGAGCTAACAGTTTGGTGTCAGAAAAGTTGGATCTGCCATAACAGTATTGGGTGAGTAATTATATTTTTTTATTATTATTGCCACCCTATACTGTCAGAGCAGATAAGCGGTACCCAGTTAACCACTATTTTTAGCGCCTCCCGGGAATCTGATATTCCCAAAGATAAGATGGGGTCTGATATCCCAGGGTCTGAAGCTCAAAAGATAAGATGGGGTCTGATATCCCAGGGTCTGAAACCCGGTTACAAAGCAGTACTGTGTGTGATAGTGAATTCTCCCTCTAAAACTTGTATATTTGTTTAGACATTTAAGTGTATTTTTAGTCGATATAAGATTGCATGCCATTGTATAGATGTATGTGGAGATTGTATGTGATATTAGGCTGAGCTTGAAGGTAAAAAACTTGCCCACCCAGGATAGTTAACAGCAAACCATAAATCGGGTGTATAAATCTGATTAGAAAGACGCAGGAAACCACATAAGTTGGGAAACTAGGTTTTCCAATAAAGTCTAAATACTGACCTCACCATCCCTATATATAATATATATATAAACCTTCAAACTCAGCTAAATCTCACTTTGTATTCTGAGCTTAGATAATGGGCAATTCTCAAGGTAAGGAGAATCTCAAAGAAAAGAAAATAATGAAATTTGCGTTTAGGAAAATTGTATGAAGATTGTATCGTGTGTGGGCAACCTTAGAAGTGTGTGAGATCCATTAATCGTTATGTTGTGTTCGTTTTAACACTGTTCCTAAAGGTGCTGTATCAGCAAAGCATTTCATAACACTGAATGAATACTGGTTGCATAATGATTTGTTTTGTGTTTATTACTTATGTTTTAAAGTGATGTGATTTTGCCACAAAAAAGGTAACAAATCCGTACTATGCTGGTCATGGCAGCTTTTAGAAGCAAGGAAATATATTTGGTGTGTAAAGTGTGACCTTAAGGACTAAAATTGTATTTCTATCCTTAAAAATCGTAAGCAATTTTAACTTTTATCATTGAGGTTTTGTGTCACCGACTTTTTTTTATCACTGACTTTTTGAAAAAACAAAAACATTTTTTGGTGCCTTTTTTTAGCACACAAGCCCCCCCCCCCCCCCCCACCTCCTGTCTGTGACACAGGTAATTGCAAAAGGGACTGTAAAAGTTGTATTGTCATACAAATTAACTATCAGTTTTGCTTTTGTAGAGAAAACCAGTTTTGAGGAATGTTCCGAATGGGTGAAGAATGGTGACGTATGGGTTCTTGTATCCAAATGGGAAATTGCTAATGTTTATTTTTGAGCTGCTCATTTTTTAACCATGGCGAACAATAATAATTTTTTCTTTAGATTTATGGTATACCATAACATAACAAAAATATAGAAATCCACGTGGTAATAATTAATTTGACGTCAACAATTTTTGGTATTAGAGAAGTGCACTGTTAGGAAGGAAAATGTTTGACATGCTTACTGTATGCTGAATTCCTCTAACCGTTGGTTTATTTTTAGGAGGAAAAGTAAAATGTTTTGTTACTAAACCTTTCTTGATGCTTATTCCTCAGATAAGTTTAATTTGAGACTTTCAGAACAAAGGATCACAGCCCTCAACGACAACTCAACCTTATGGGAGTATTGTTTACAAATTGTTTTTTTTTCTGATTGATTAGACTGTTTTTATGGGTGTTACATATTTGATGTGTTCTAATTTGACATATATGAGCTCTGGCATTAATGAGGTGCTATGCCTTAGATAATTAAGCATCTCTTATAAAGTTTTCTTTTATTATATTGGGAAAAAAAAAAAATAGGATGGATAACTTGTTGATAGGGTGCTAAGAATTATAATGAATTTATGCCAGTGTTACTACTTTGAGATGTTAATACTTTGATATTGTTAAAGATTTAGAATTTTAAGGCAAGGTAACCTCCTGTGGTGAATTCAATTAGTTGCATAGCTAGCAAAGCCATCTCTTTGCATTCTAAAGTGACTCATTGCCCAGGCTTTTGCATATAAATGGTCCTTGAAGTCAGATCCTGTGTCTCCAAGGCTATTTGGTTTCAATTTCCTGTTCGGTGTCACCGAGCAATTGTTCAAACCCGTATAAATTTATGTTTGCATGAGTACTTACTTCTAGCTGTTTTGTGTGTCTCTATGTGTCCATGTACACAAGACAGCTTGAATTTTACTCCCTGCTGTTCAGTGATCACAGCATCTTAGCCATGCAAGGGATTCTCAGTTCTAGATAGCTGCCTGCTTGGGTGAGTCAGAGGACTGCAAGCTAACCCATCTCCACCTTTGGAGAAATACAAGGCAGTTCAACCCCTCCAAGGGCCCTCACCATTGTTGCATGTGTGGACATGCTGTGTTCTCCCAAAATAGTGCCATTAGGTATCCTTCCTGTCTTAAAATTACCTGCCTTCCTGTAGGCCCTAAACCCCAGTGCTGCGAGTAGTTCTTACTAGCATTTATTTTGCTGCCTGCCTGTAGGCCAGAAGCCCAGTGCCGCAATATACTACTGCCATTCTTGTAAAACTTGTATTCTTGTCTCTGTACTTACCTGCTATTCTTGCTGAAGTCAGAATGACTCCAGACCAAGTACCAAGCGATCTCCCTTTGAAATTTTGATGGGGAGACCAGTTTCAACCCCATGAGTCCATTTATTCTCATATCTAGAGATTTTGCAAGAGGAATATGTGGCAGAATTAATTGAAAAAAATTAAACAGTGATTATGGTGATATTTCGCTCTCGTTTCGTTTGCCAACAGGTGCACCAACCCACCCATTCAAGCCTGGAGACAGACCAGCCCCACCCCTGGACCCCACGACTGCCGAATTACTGGACATTGGTACGAGCACCAGTCAAATTACTGGAGATTGTGACGAGCACCAGCCGAATTACTGGAGATTGTGACGAGCACCAGATGAATTACCGGAGATTGTGACGAGCACCAGACAAATTCCAGCTGGATCCAGACAGACGCATTGGTACAATGCCAACGGACACCCCTACTCCTGGAAGACTTTGCATTCGTGCAACAGTGGTACACCTTGTAGCAAGCTTAGCACTAGTAGCCACTGTCTGGTTACTTGCAACATGTGCTCACCACCCGGAGAACCTCTCCTCATTTTGCCCTTGCTCACCCCAGGAAAAGAGAGAGACACAAGACATTCATGTCTCCACTTTACAGTCGAAGTCAAGCCTATTGGACACAAAGGACATTGTTTTACGTTGTAGCCCCCAGGGATTTAGTCTGACCGCTCTGATGAAAGGAGGGTCGAAAGGGAATTTTTTCCTCCCATTGAATTTGGGGGTTTATTTTTGCCCTTTCCTGGCAAAGGCTTTAGGAGATGTTGAAAATTCACATGTTATAGTCAACAGGTGGTATGTGCTGCCAGGGTCTATTTGTAGTGACTTTATTGCCAGAATATGGAGTTTGGATTTTTCAGGCCATGGATTCTTGCAAGCTATGGCCCTCCCCATTGAACATGTCTGTTTTTGATTTGATAAAATTCTAAGAAGTTATATCCCTATGTGCACACAACCAAGTCACCAGCCTACATACACCTTGGAATATAATGTCACCTGTTTTGTGCAAGTTAGTTACCAATAATATGACATGCACTCATACAATAACATAACCCAGGTATGTCAAGAATGTCCAGCTCATTCATAGTTGGACATATATCCCAGGAGGGCACATAGTGCTGTTCACAGACCCTAGGTGATCCCACCCTTATGAATAAGGTTGGGATCAAAGGTTGGGTTGAAAGATTGTATTAACATGCCTTATTATATTTCATATATATTTCAGCTTATGCCCACTTGTCAATGGAATGTGATCCCTTGCAATTACATAGTAACGAGCCAGACTAACACTCATTCATACAACCCTGGACATTAGACAGCGGTATTTTGCATTTAGACGACATGTTAAAACCCTTTCCATTCATTCATTTGAACACTTGACAGTTGGATATTTTGCATATAGATGACAGACAACACCTGAACTCATTGACACTTACTTACATGTTAACACATCAGACAAGCTGATCACAGACAGAGCGGCTCTCCCACAAACACAATCTCCAATACAAGACACCTCATATTGACACAGATACATAGGGAAAACAAATGCCTTTTCATGTACTGTTTCTGTGAGATATGTGCTATTGTTAATTTGACCGATGAATTGTAACCAGTTTTAAGCAGTTTTTCCCGCTCAAAACTTCCTTTAAATATGAGCGAAACTTGCAATAAAATCAGTTGTGTCTGCGCTAAGTTTGAGTGCTATGTGTCGTCACACCTCCTGGCCAGATGAGGGAAAATTCACTATCTAGGGGAGATTGGGACTGAAGGGCCGTATATCATTGTGTAATTGCCTCCTGACGAGATTTGAGCTAACAGGAATATAATAAGACAGGTGGTCACTCACTAAAACTAGAGGAGAAACGGTTTAACCTTAAAATACGTAAGGGGTTCTTCACTGTCAGAGCAGTAAGTATGTGGAATTCTCTTCCACAAGCAGTCGTATCAACAGGGAGCATCGATAGTTTCAAAAAACGATTAGATGGCCACCTTAAAGACCACAACATACAGGGGTATTCAATGTACGGTTAACAGCAAACACACACACACATCATAGGTTGAACTGGATGGACTGATGTCTTTTTTTAACCTCACAAACTATGTAACTATGTATATGTAAACCCATTTGATTTTAGTTGACTAGAATGTACTGGTTTTGATCTAGTTTTAGTCATAGACTTTTAACTAAAATGCAATTTTATTTTTAGTCATATTTTAGTCATCTGAATTGTTTTAGTTTTAGTCGTATTTTAGATTTATAAAATAGTGTTAAACTTAGTCGAAGAAAATATTTTATGCGACAAAATTAGCAGGGCCTTAAACTCATCCATTGTGCATCCCAGTAAAAAATACAGTGATAATACTTGTACATAAAGAGTTACTGTTCCCTGACAGGCTGTTAGAGGTTCTGTATAGAATTTATATTTGTTGAGGGATTGATCAGGGATTGAGATGAAGAAATGAAAAGCTTGGCTGTTTTTCTCCCCTCTGAAAACAAAACTGATCAAAGCAATGATTTTAGAGAATGGCAGAGCAAGAAATTGTTTTCCCCTGGGTAAAATAAAAAGAACATTTTGTTCTACACTATACTTGTTTTCACAAAACTTTACACATGCATAAATGAATTAAAATATACTGTATAGCACAGTAGAGGTCTGTATAGCACAGTAGAGGTCTGTATACTGATAAAGGCAGACAAATATGTATGTATAACAGGCATGTGAAACTGAATGGCAGGGGACTGAACTGCTTTAGATCTTATCACCTTTGTATTAAGCTTGCCTCAGCAAATCCTGGTCAGACAGTTGGACTCAACTCACACGCCATGAAGATGTTCACTCTTTTTTTTTTTTTTTTTAATGACCCATAATAAACATATATGTCTATATACATAACACAATCAGTTTCCAATTCATTTTTTGAATGAGTGCCTTGAAATCATACAGCAGAAAAAAAAAAAAGAAATTCATAGAAAAAAATAACTTTTTTTTTTTTACTTCTTCCTGCAGTAAAAAGTGATCAATCAAGTCATAGCAGTGTGTGACTCAGTGTTGTGCTTCGCTCTGCCTTGTTGAACATGCCTATGTGTGCGGTTCATGTAAAAAATGACCCTAGCCAGTTCTAATTTGCAGGAACCATAACAATCAATCAGAATGAATCTTTTAAATCACCAAACTATTGTAATCTAAAAACAGACTGGTTGGTATGGGTTATTGAACTTTGCATATCATCCCTTTTAGCACTACAGAATAAGCCTGTAAAGCAGGGGTCTTCAAACTATGGCCCTCCAGTTGTTCAGGAACTACAGTTCCCATCATGCCTAGTCGTGTTTGTGAATGTCAGAGTTTTACAATGCCTCATGGGCAATCCGCGTATTTTGATTGGTTTGCGCAAAGGTTTATTGCGTTTACTAACTACGGGAAAGATTTGTCATTTTTATTGTTTTTTTTTTTTAACTAGTAAAGGCGGCGATCTGCGTTTTTTCTTTTTTGCGGGACTGCGACATTGCGGAGGACAGATCAGACCCCTGACTGACATTTTTGACACTTTTGGGAGTACCAGTGACATTACTACTGTAATCAGTGCTATAAATATACAGTTACTGTTAAAATGACACTGGGAGGGAAGGAGTTAACTTTATTGGTGATCAGTGGGTTAAATGTATCCCAAGGGGCGTGATTTTAAATGTGGGGGGCGTGGCTTGTGATGTAAACACAGAGACATACAATCCTACATAGCAGGATCGCATAGCCTCTGTGCTTACATCAGGGAGAATGACAGACGGCTGTGTTTACATCAGCCGTCCATCCTTCTCCCTCTTCTGTGGAAGATTGTGAGTGGCCGGCGGCAATCGGAGCCGCCGGTCACACGCGCGGGAGCACGCCTCCGGCGGCGCGTGCTTGTCCCCTACAGGCTCCTGGGTGAGCAACATAAGTCTACGTCGCTTTGCTCAGGAGCGGCTAACAGCCGCAGTAAATAGTCGTGCGGCGGTCGGCAAGTGGTTAATGCGATGAAGTTGTCCTGCCCCTTAGAAGAAAAACACCCCCAAAACATATTGTTTCCATCTCAGTGTTTGACGGTGGGGGCGGTGTTCTTGGGGTCAAAGGCAGCATTCCAAACACTGCGAGTTGAGTTGATGCCAAATAGCTTGATTTTGGTCTCATCTGACCACTACACTATCACCCAGTTCTCCTCTGAATCATTTAGATATTCATTAGCAAACTTTAGTCGGGCCTGTACATGTGCTTTCTTGAGCAGGGGGACCTTGCGGGCGCTGCAGAATTTCAGTCCTTAACGGCTTAGTGTGTTACCAATTGTTTTCTTGGTGACTATGGTCCCAGCTGCCTTTAGATCATTGACAATATTTTCCTGTGTAGTTCTGGGCCGATTCCTCACTGTTCTCATGATCATTGAAAGTCCACGAGGAGAGATCTTGAATGGAGCCCCAGGCCGAGGGAGATTGACAGTTAGTTTGGGTTTCTTCTATTTGCAATTGTCACTACTGTCTCAGCAAGGTGCTTGGCAATGGTCTTGTATTCTATTCCAGCCTTGTGTAGGTCTACAATCTTGTCCCTGACATCCTTGGACAGCTCTTTGATCTTGGCCATGGTGGAGAGATTGGAATCTCATTGATTGCTTATGTGGTCAGGTGTCTTTTTATACAGGTAAAAAGCATTGATTAGGAGCACTCCTTTAAGAAAGTGCCCTTAATTTCAGCTTGTTACCTGTATAGAAGACAGCTGGTAGCCAGAAATCTTGCTGATTGATAGGGGATCAAATACTTATTTCACTTATTAAAATGCAAATCAATGTATAACTTTTTTGAAATGTGCTTTTCTGGATATTTTTGTTGCTGTTCTGTCTCTCACTGTTAAAATAAACCTACCGCTAAAATTATAGACTGATAATTTCTTTCTCAGTGGGCAAACATACAAAATCAGCAGGAGATCAAATACTTTTTTCCCTCACCGTAGTTGTGGTGATGTGAACTGCTCTATGCACACTAATGTGCAAATCCCTTAGTCCATAGTTTATCTTGGAAAGCAATAGGGTGTGGCTACTTTCTACTGTGGGGACCACGGAGAACAAACGTAGCCACCCTCTAAAAGGAAGACAGATCACAGCAGGAAAAAAAGGAATTTGTAGATTTAGAGCAGGCTGAGTGCAATAGTAGGTAGTTTTTTTACCCGACTCTGGGCAAACATTTTTTTTTTCTATGCAGTGGGGCTGGGCCTGCACTGCAAAGGTCAACTGCTCATTTTTTTCTAGGGGTAAGCACAAAATTTATACTAACCTGATCCTCCAATCCTCTGGAAAGCCCACAGTCCATTTTCAAGACCGCTGGAGCACAGGGGTGCCAGACCGGTCTTGTGAGGGGAGGATTGGCAAATCAGGTAAGCATAACTCAGCTGTCCTCTACCCTAGAAAAAAATAACGAGCAGTTAACCCGTGCAGGGCAGACACAGTCACAGTGACAGCCACACTGCATTGGAAGAATTGTCTGGAGTTCAGCTTTAAGAATTTTTTCAGAGTTTAGTGTCCCTTAAATGTATTTGGATAGGAGTAAGGCTCCATTTCCACTAGTGCAACTTGTCATGTGTCATAATGCATTTCAGTGCATATAATGCATTTTTGATGCATTTTACTGAATTCCAGTACAGTCCAGTGCAGGAAAAATGCAGCATGTTCTACTTTTTTTTCTGGAACTGGAAACCCCTGGAATTAGGGTTGCCACCTCATCCCTTTAAACTAGGACACACATTAACCGGTTCCCGACCGGCCGCCACCTATTTACTGCGGCAATGTGGCTCTGCTGCGCAAATCGACGTAGGTATACGCCAGTCGCGAGCAGGCAGCTAGGGGGCGCACTCCCGCCCCCACTCGGCAGCGGGGAAGCCGTTGCACAGGTCAGGCGGCTTCTGATTGCTGCCTGACACCCGCGATCCTTTCCCGCTTAGAGAGAAGTACGGTCAGCTGTTGTAAACACAGCTGACCGTTCTTCTCCCTGGAATAATCATAGAGCCCATGTGATCCTTCTATATAGGATCACAGGTCTCTATGGTCATTTAAGAAGCCACGCTCCCCCACAGTTAGAATCACTCCCCTAGGCTCACATTTAACCCCTTGATTACCCACAATGTTAACTCCTTCCCTGCCAGTGTCATTATTACAGTAACAGTGCATATTTTTAGCACTGATTACTGTAGTAATGTCACTGGTCCCCCAAAAAGTGTCAAAAATGTCAGTTAGGGGTCTGATCTGTCCACCGCAATGTCGCAGTCCCGCTAAAAAAAAAAAAAAAATTGCAGATCGCCGCCATTGCTAGTAGAAAAAAAAAAAAAAACCACAATAAAAATGACATATATCTTTCCTGTAGGTAGTAGATGCGATAACTTTTTTAATAAGCTTATTGCATTTTTTTTTTTTTTTTACCAAAAATATGTAGCAGAAAACAAATTGGCCTTAAATGTTAAAAAAATTAGATTTTAAATTCTTTTTTTGAGAATGTCATATAGCAGAACGTGAAAAGTATTGTTTTTCTTTTCAGAATTGTCGTTCTTTTTTTTGTTTATAACGCAAAAAATAAAAATCGCACAGGTGATCAAATACCACCAAAAGAAAGCACTATATGTGGGAAAAAAAGGACATCAATTTTATTTAAGTACAGCTTCGCATGACCGCGCAGTTGTCCGTTAAAGTAACGCAGTGCCGAATCGCAAAATATGGCCTGGTCATTAAGGGGGAAACTCTTCCGGTGCAGAAGTGGTTAATTATACAGGTTCTGTGGCTGATTCAGGTGGTAATTAAACTCACTTAATGCCTTATGTGCATTATATTAGCCTAAGAACCCGTGTAATTAATTATGTGTCCTGGATTAAAGGGATGAGGTGGCAACCCTACCTGGAACTAATTGCACTGGTGTCAACTATGCCATTAGAAACCATATACCTAGTTTCCATGCGTCACAGAAAAAAAATGCACTGGACTGCATGTAGTGTGAACTGGCCCTTACTGAAATACGTTAGATCATGCACCTGGAATATCAGCAGGTGTAGCTGTGTATCTATGCTTGTCATGTGAAATTTTCTGTACTTTAATTGTGCCGTGTGTATGTATTCTGAGGCTGCGTTTGACCTGCTTTGACTTCTTTAGATGCAGTCAGTCTGACTGAGATTCTTTCTTTCAATCAAGCCAAAAGCAGATCAAACACATCCCGTGCATTACAACTAGCTGGTAATACACTGCTCATGAACACATGAATGCAAAACACAGCATTCAGAAAAATGACCCACCTAAGGACAAGGCCTTTTTCTGATTCTTGTTGTTTACAAGTTTAAATTAGTATTTTTTGCTATACTGCAATATTTTATGTCACACTGTATTTGCGCAGCGGTATTTCAAACGCTAATTTTTTGGGAAAAAATACAGTTTCATGAATTAAAAAAAAAAAAAAAAACAGTAAGGTTAGCCCAAATTTATTTTATAAATGTGAAAGATGATGTTACAACGAGTAAATAGATAGCGAACATGTCAGCTTCAAAATTGCGCATGCTCGTGGAATGGCGATAAACTATGGTGCTTAAAAATCTCCATTGGCGCTTTAAACAATTGTACAGGTTACCTTTTTAGAGTTACAGAGGAGGTCTAGTGCTAGAATTATTGCTCTAATTGATCACGGCAATACCTCATATGTGGGTGCGACTTACATAAGCATTCACTTCTGCATGCAAGTTCTGAGAGACAGGGCACTTTCAATTTTTTTTTTCTTATTTATTTTACTTTTTATTTTTAATTTTACACCGTCCCTTTACATTTATTTTTAAATCGCTTTTATTCCTATTACAAGGAAAGTAAACATCTCTTGTAATAGAAAAAAAGCATGATAGGTCCTCTTTATTGCGAGATCTGATCTCACATTTACACTTCAAAGCAAAAAAAAAAAAAAATGTAAATTTAATTTGACATTTACTAAAGAAAAAAAAAAGTGTCCCTTTAAGGCCCTTAGGCGGAAGTGACATCAGACGTCACTCTGGTCCTCCAAGGGCATAGAGTTGAGTGAGGGCCAGCTTGCCCTCACTTGACTTCCTACCCATCGCTCCAGGGGATCAGATTGTTTCCCCCTTTACCGGCGGCTCCGGTAACTGAGAAAATTACCAAGAAGCAAAGGGAGGGGGCACCTCTCCCGTTGTCTATAAAAGTAATCCCATGGGGAATTCACTGCTGGGACCAACTTTATGTATAAGAGTCACATTGTATAAAAGAGAGCCCACTGTATAAAAAAATACCAGGGTTATGGTAGCTAGCTAAACTAATGACGTATATATACAGTGGGCGGTCCGGAAGTGCTAGTGTACAGTGCATTGCAAAAGTATTCGGCCCCCTTGAACTTTTTGACCTTTTGCCACATTTCAGGCTTCAAACATAAAGATATAAAACTGTAATTTTTTGTTAAGAATCAACAAGTGGGACACAATCATGAAGTGGAACCAAATTTATTGGATATTTCAAACTTTTTTAACAAATAAAAAACTGAAAATTGGGCGTGCAAAATTATTCATCCCCCTTAAGTTAATACTTTGTAGCCCCACCTTTTGCTGCGATTACAGCTGTAAGTCGCTTGGGGTATGTCTCTATCAGTTTTGCTCATCGAGAGACTGAAATTTTTGCCCATTCCTCCTTGCAAAACAGCTCGAGCTCAGTGAGGTTGGATGGAGAGCATTTGTGAACAGCAGTTTTCGGTTCTTTCCACAGATTCTCGATTGGATTCAGGTCTGGACTTTGACTTGGCCATTCTAACACCTGGATATGTTTATTTGTGAACCATTCCATTGTAGATTTTGCTTTATGTTTTGGATCATTGTCTTGTTGGAAGACAAATCTCCATCCCAGTCTCAGGTCTTTTGCAGACTCCATCAGGTTTTCTTCCAGAACGGTCCTGTATTTGGGTCCATCCATCTTCCCATCAATTTTAACCATCTTCCCTGTCCCTGCTGAAGAAAAGCAGGCCCAAACCATGATGCTGCCACCACCATGTTTGACAGTGGGGATGGTGTGTTCAGGGTGATGAGCTGTGTTGCTTTTAGGCCAAACATAACGTTTTGCATTGTTGCCAAAAAGTTCGATTTTGGTTTCATCTGACCAGAGCACCTTCTTCCACATGTTTGGTGTGTCTCCCAGGTGGCTTGTGGCAAACTTTAAATTACACTTTTTATGGATATCTTTAAGAAATGGCTTTCTTCTTGCCACTCTTCCATAAAGGCCAGATTTGTGCAGTATACGACTGATTGTTGTCCTATAGACAGAGTCTCCCACCTCAGCTGTAGATCTCTGCAGTTCATCCAGAGTGATCATTGGCCTCTTGGCTGCATCTCTGATCAGTCTTCTCCTTGTATGAGCTGAAAGTTTAGAGGGACGGCCAGGTCTTCGTAGATTTGCAGTGGTCTGATACTCCTTCCATTTCAATATTATCGCTTGCACAGTGCTCCTTGGGATGTTTAAAGCTTGGGAAATCTTTTTGTATCCAAATCCGGCTTTAAACTTCTCCACAACAGTATCTCGGACCTGCCTGGTGTGTTCCTTGTTCTTCATGATGCTCTCTGCGCTTTAAATGGACCTCTGAGACTATCACAGTGCAGGTGCATTTATACGGAGACTTGATTACACACAGGTAGATTCTATTTATCATCATTAGTCATTTAGGTCAACATTGGATCATTCAGAGATCCTCACTGAACTTCTGGAGAGAGTTTGCTGCACTGAAAGTAAAGGGGCTGAATAATTTTGCACGCCCAATTTTTCAGTTTTTTATTTGTTAACAAAGTTTGAAATATCCAATAAATTTTGTTCCATTTCATGATTGTGTCCCACTTGTTGTTGATTCTTCACAAAAAATTACAGTTTTATATCTTTATGTTTGAAGCCTGAAATGTGGCAAAAGGTTGAAAAGTTCAAGGGGGCCGAATACTTTCGCAATGCACTGTATGTAAACCTTAACACGGGACATCTCTTACTTCCTTCCCTTTTGGTCTCAATCACATTGGGTTGCTCACTTTGCAATTCGTCATTCAAAAAATGAAGGCCTCTTGATCCCTTTGGGAAAGAGAGCCTTGACTGATGGGGTATGGCCAGGACATGGGTGGAGGAAGGAGGTATGAGGTGGTCGCAATGGATTGGTTAACCACTTCTGGACTGGAAGGATTTGCCCCCTTAATGACCAGGCCATTTTATGCGATTCGGCACTGTGTTACTTTAAGGGACAATTGCGTGGTCGTGCGACACTGTACCTAAATAAAATTGATGTCCTTTCTTTTTTTTTTTTTATATTTTATTTATTCAAAGACGGATGAACCGGAGTGTATGATTACAAAACATAGGAAGAACAACATGTGGTAACAACAGAAATAAACAGGAACATGTCTTGAAGCATATAGCATAGATCACAGCATGGTAAGCACACATACTGTACGTAGAACAACAGTTCCTAGTTGAGACACGGATCTCCAAGGCCTAAAGAGACAAAGAAAGTTCAGTTGCTTCTAGAACATCAGTATCTGCTTCATCCCCCTTCTTATTTTAAGAAGAGTGTGAACGATTAGGAAGAAGAATAGAGACCTAGAAGAAAGAGGGGCAGGCAAGAAGGATAGGAGTAAAGGCCCGTACACACGTGCAGATTGTCGGCTGAAAAGATTCGGCCGACGACCGATCGGCCGATTTTCGGCTTGTTAGTATGATGCTTCCGACAGCCGACAGCGCACTTTCGGCCGAACAGAATCTGTCATGCAAGCATTAAAATTTTTGTTGGCCAACACCAGAACGGCCGATTGTTCGCCAGTCAGTACAGAATTCGGCCGACAGACAGCAGATTTGCAAGACTGGGCATGCTCAGAAAAGAAAAAACACACGGAAAGTTAACCATCACATGACATCACTTCTGCAGTCGGTGGACAAAATTCGTGTGCAGTCTTTTGCACTTTTCAGCGGACACGACAGCCCGGGGACAAAAGACGGCCGATCGGTCGGCCGACGATCGGTACGTGTGTACGGGGCTTAAGTAAAAAAAAAGGAGGGGGTGGGGTAGATAGGGAAGAAGGATAGGTGTGGAAGAGTGTTCAAAGTTTGCAAGGTACCTAAACTCCCATGGTCATTTACAAACATTAGACACTAGGCGTCTCAGGGCATAGCAAGTTTTGTCCTCTATCAGAAAGGACAAAGAGATTCCATAGACTCCAAGTCTTATCATATTTTTCCCTGTTGTGTTGTGCTGTGCTGACAGAACCAAGTCTTCCATTTTGTTAACGTCTTCACTTTTGCGAATATAGTAGCTAATGGTCGGGGAAGAATGCACTTTACAGTACACTGGTATAAAAGATATGGCCGCATTCAGTATATGGAACACGACCAATTTTTTCTATTTTTAAAGGGGATATTGAATACATGCAGCAAGAAAAAAGCAGGATCATTAGGAATTACATAGTCTGTGAACTCTTGGGCTAAATTCCGAACTGCTCCCCAAAAGAGGTATAGCTTCGGACAAGACCAAAAAACATGCAGTAACGTTCCCGGTTTCCCCCTGCATCTCCAGCAGCGATCTGTAGTATTCGGAAAGAATTTGTGTAGTAGATGGAGGATGCGATATCATCTTGTAAGGATCTTATAATTAGTCTCCTGGATCTTCGTACAAGAGGGAGTTTTCAGTGCAAGTTTGTATATGCATTGTTCCTGTTTCTGCGTGAATGTGCGATTCAGATCCCTCTCCCACTTCCCCAGACAGGGCAGACGGCTGCTCTCTGATGGGACTATCAGTAGGCCATAAACTTTGGATAATGCTCCTGGCAGGGTGCCCCCAACCAAGCAATACTCCTCCGAGTGAGGTCTCTACTAAAAGTCCTCGGAGTCGGCAAGGAATGTGGTTCAGTTGAATGGCATTCCAAAAATTGAGTCGAAAAGGACCCAGTGGATCAGTCAATTGCTCGAGCGTGGGCCAGCGAGCTCCAAGCACAAAATGGGAGGCCTGAAAATACCCTCTTTCCCTCAGATCCAGCAACGAACGATCCACCAGGCCAGGGGGAAAAGCAGCCCGCTTTCCTCCCCCTCTCCTTCCCCTCTCACTTCGGTGGGCGGGGTTGGCGGCATGGGGTTGGTTGGCGGCAGTAGCGCATCGGCGCCACACATCTCCGTGAAGGACATGACGTCAGAATTGACGCCGACATCTTGTCACGTGTTGTCCATCTATGCTCATAAGGGGGAGCTTCTGCCTGGCTAACGGTTGGCCCGGCAGCTTCCCAGCGATTGAGCATTAGTGTGACGCTGGGTGCGAATCTCGTTCTGGATCTATGCAGGTTAGCACTTTCTTGGCTGTCTTATTTTTCACTTTACTATATTTCACTCCTCTCAATATTTTACACGGCCACCCTTGCTATTACTCTTATCCAAGTACCCACAGTCTTTCTCTGTCCTACTTAGATCATACTTCCAGTTTACATTATATCCCCACCTCTTTTCTCACATTTCAGGCTGGTTCCTGATGTTCTCATAGCTTCTTGCCTGTTCACTATGGTTTCAGTTATTCGGCTATCTTCTTGGTTCACCTACTCTTGAGAAACTTACTGGCACGGCTATAATCACTATCATATATTTCACTTCTTTGTGGTTCTGGCTCTCTCGGGGTCCCAACATAACTCATCCCCATATTATTATATGTACCTTGCCTGTGACATTTGCTTACATAGCTTCCAATTATCTCTACAGATTTACTCTATTGGTATGGTTATTCCCTGAGATCCTCCCCTGTTTGAGAGCCGCCTTGTATATTCTTTACTATACATACCTGCTTGATGCACACGGGCTTCGCTCCCTCAGCTCCCGGGCTGGACATACTCCCGTATAAACTGGTTACCCCATAAAAACGTTTACTGATATTCTATTGTAGGTTATACCTCTGATAGGTGCCTTGGGCCCATCTGTTGATTGGACATATACTGTTACTTACCTTATGTATCTTTTTTAGATCTTTGAACTGTGCCTACTCCTGACGAAGTGAATATGTGTTCACGAAACGCATTGAGTTATATACAGGCAATCCATCAACTACAAATGTTTATCATGTATCTTTATTTCTTGACCCCATTACATGCCATATACCAGAATGTACCAGGATGAATTTGTATTATCTTTGTACTACTGTCTTTAGATCATCTATATCCATATGTATATCATTTATGTACTTCCCATTACCATGGGATACATTTGTAAAGTGAATACTTTGGTTCTACCTATATTTGGTCCTTGGACTTTTTAATAAATTATTGATTACATTATTACCTATCTGGTTTCTTCTACTATACATTTACAATTTATTTTTCAGCTGGACACACCTCATTTAAAGTCCCACATTGCTTTTATCTTGTGTTAATAAGGGGGAGTCAGTCGTGGACAGAGGTGATTGCTTCAGAAAAGAAGATGCAATACGCAGCGTGGTTCCAATAGTAGGGTGTTTCAGAAGGTCTCTATGTAGGAATCCGTAGCACCATGGAGCCCCGCACAACAACGCATCAGATTGCAGTTGTTCAAAATGCGCCCATAATTTGTTGCGAGTGCCATCGCCAATCTATTAACTTACTCAGATGAGACGCTTGGTAATATTTCAGAGTGTCAGGAAGGGCCAGGCCCCCTGAGTGTTTAGGTAAAGAGAGTTGAGCGCCAGGGATACGTGGTTTCATTTTCGCTAGTGAATAACGATTGTACCCTTTTAAAGAACACGGAGGGGAACATGATGGGCAACGCCTGAAACAGATAAAGAAGTTTAGGGAGTATGCACATCTTCAAAAGGTTCCACCTCCCAAATCAAGAATGCATCCCCTGGTGCCATTTCTCATGAGTAAGCGTAGCTGTGTCAACAGAGGTGGGAAATTAACCGCATAAATCGCGGAGAGGTCAGGAGGAATAAATATGCCCAAGTACCTGAGACCTGTGTCCGTTCACCGAAATGGGAGAGTGGCTTTTAGATGCCGTAGAAGCTTAGGTGGTAATTTAATTCCCATGGCTTCCGACTTGTTAAAGTAGATGTTTAGATTGGAGAGCTTACGGTCAAATTCACGCGCTCTGTGATCATTCCAGAGAGAAGAACGGTCAGCTGTGTTTACAACAGCTGACCGTCCTTCTCTCTCAGCGGGGAACGATCACAGGTGCCCGGCGGCAATCAGAGCTGCCGGCCCCGTGCATCAGAGTCCCCGCTGCTGAGCTTTCCCCCTAGCTGCAAGCGCGTGACCGACTTAGAGCTACGTCGGTTCGCACAGGAGGGCCAGCCTGCTGCAGTAAAATCTGCGACAGGCAGTCCTTAAGGGGGGGTTTTTGGGCTGGGGCCTGAGCTCAAAAGCCCTGTGCAAGGGAATTCTGGGCCTTTTGATTACACGTGGATGAAAGAGCTGCCCATCCTCCCACCCCTTATGGATGGACTGTCACAGCTTTTGTGGCGGTTTTTTGACCTTGCCAGCACTTTTAATTTGCTGTAACGGAATATGCCCTTGATTTGAGGGTGGAATTGGTCTGTCTGTCCAGCACTTATGGGAAGGACAGGCCCTCTTGGAATTTGACCAGTTAATGTTAAAGCGTGCTCACAGTACAACTATGACTGGCACTGGTTAAACGTGTTACGTGTTATGTATTGGAAGTTAAATAAAGCTGAGGCCTTGCCCTTTTCCAACTTGATGGTTGTAAGTGTGGTTTAATATACTGTGGAGCAAGGGGTATTGGAGTATGCCGACAGTGGTTTTTCCTGAGCATATGCACCTCAACAGTCATGTCTTGTGTTTTTTAATAAATGTAAGGTGTTCTGTGATTATAGGAAGACGTTCATCCACACTGCTTCCAATTACAGAACACCTTGCAATCATTAAAAAGAATGGATGAGCTGCAGACTGAGTGAACTACTGTGATTTGTGTACTCCAGCTACAGTCATACATTTCAGCTCCAGACATTCAGTACAGACAGTAAAGGGGGGGATGAAAGTAAAATGATTACTTACCACAGCAGGGGCCACACATTTCATGCCATAAATGTATGGCCTTTGACCAATGCAAAGAATCTATGAGGATCCTCTATTCACAGATGGAGGAATCTGCCACTGCAAGCTATCCGTATTCTGACAGCTCCCACCACCAGCTGCCAAAATATCTGAAAAGTGCCTGCATCTTAGTGGATGCTGCCACTGTACAACCAACAATTCTCCATACAGATTCTTCAATTTATTAATTTATTAATTTATTAATACAGGGATATTGGGCAGGAGGGTACAGACAAAATGAATAGCCAGCTCAAAGTAAATTTTTCCCTGCAATCATTGTGAGTGGAGTTCAGCCTTTATGTGTCAAAATGAAAAAACGCCAGTTTTTCTACCTGAATTCTGCAGTATTCAGTGCTGTCACATGACTTCAATTCTTCTTCCTGCTGAGTCCAAGAGAAGCAAGTGGGTGTGGTTACTGAAAGCTAGTGACATCACTTCCAGGGAGGGGCACTGTTCCTGTGTAGCCAGTGGGCATATACAGGATGGGAGGAACTGATCATAGGTTCCCGCCCAGTGTTCTCATCAGTAAGGATGCGTTGTACATCCTAATTCATGAGAAGATGAAGAAATAATTCACACTTGACACGGGGGGGGGGGGGGGGGTGTGAGAGCAGAAGAGAGTTGGAGAAGGGGGGTGGTAAGTGTAGCTGGAAGTGCTCGGGGGTCTCAGCTCACAGTCTACAATGACCATAGTACAGGCAACCACACTAAGTCTACGTTTCCACTAGTGCGACTTATGTGACTTTGGACAAGTCACAGCCCGTTGATTTCAATGGCACCCATTCCCATTTATGGGACTTTGAAAATCAGCGACTTTGAAAAAGTACCTGCACTACTTTGATGCAACTTTGATCCAGAGAATGTAAAGTTGGATCAAAGTCTCATCAAGGTCGGACTCTAAATCACAATAGCGAAAACGTAGACTAAAGCTCCGTTTCCACTAGTGTGACTTGTCACTTGGACACAAAGTCGCACAACAAGTCACAGCCTATTGATTTCAATGGCACCCGTTCCCATCTATGCGACTTTGACAATCAGCGACCTTGAAAAGGTACCTGCACTACTTTGATCCAGAGAGTGTACTTAAAGTCGCACTCCAAAGTCGCACTCTAGCCTAGCGGCTACATATCCACTAGTGCAACTCATAAGTTGTGCTATTTAGAGTGCAGCTTTGATCCAACTTTACACTCTCTGGATCAAAGTCACATCAAAGTAGTGCAGGCAGCTTTTCAGAGTTGCTGGTTTTCAAAGTGGCATAGATGGGAACGGGTGCCATTTAAATCAATGGGCTGTGACCTGTCATACGACTTTGGACACATAAAGTCGCATGACAAGTCACACTTGTGGAAACTGAGCCTAAAACTCATTGCTCACATGTAATGAGCAATAGAAATCGATCTGTACCCTTCTAAACTTTCAAAAATGTTCCTTTGTACCTTATTTCTTTCATAATTGCGCCGGTCTCTCTCTCTCTCTCTCTCTCTCTCTCTCTCTCTCTCCCCCCTAAAGAAGGCTATGAAGACAGGAGCAGATTATGTTCTGTGAAGGATGGAGGTGAAGCTGGGCAGGTCTAGGCATGTCTGTCTAAGAAAGACCGACGACCTTTTCAGGAAGTGAAAGACCGCTTAGCAAATTCAGATAAAGGGAAAGTGCAATGTCGGTGAAGAAAAGGAAGAAACTGTTTGTCTAGTTTAAAAAAGACTTTCTAAGCTACACAAGCAGCTAGCCAGAAAATGAATAATATCAAAAAGATAAAGATTTTAACATACTAATAATAGGAAAAACTTTATTTTTGACTGGAGTTTCCCTTTAATGTAAAAGTAAATCCCTCCTCTTCCTCTCCCCCTCGTTCTCCGAGCTATCAGAATGACTCGAGACTGCACTGTCCATTGTTTATACTTTCTTGTGAAGACCAGAAGTTCAGGAAAGCAGTACTGAGAGAACAGGGGTCAACAGCAATAACACTAGGTTCACACTACAGTCCATTTAACATGGTTTCCTATGGTACACGTTAACATCTATGCATTTTTCAGCCAGTGCATTTTTGGAAAGGGTCAGGGACTTTTTTCCCCATAGTAGATTGTGTTTTCCGTGTAAAAGACTTCAAAGGACCCGCACCAAAAATGCAAGTGTTGCGTTTTTAATGCAGTTTTAACAAACTGTAAATAGATGGTTGTTAAGGAGAGGGCTGGGAAGCCAGCCGCCGCGTCCTTAACAGCTGATGAGTCATTAGCTGACAGCTGAATGTAAAAAAAAGAATTACTAGCAAGAAAAAATCGGGAAAAAAAGTGTGGGGTTCCCCCCCCAATTCATACCAGACCCTTAGAGTCTGGTATGGATTTTGAGGAAAACCCCACGTCAAAATAAAAAAAAATTGTGTGGGGTCCCCTCTGAAATCCATACCAGACCCTTATCTGAGCATGTATTCTGGCAGGTCAGGAAAGCGAGGGGATATGCGAGCTTGGGGACAAGGGCATCTTCCCCACAAGCCTGGATGGTGGTTGTGGGGGTCTGGGGGCAGGTCGCTTTTTGGAATCTGGAAACCACCTTTAACAAGGGGGCCCCAGATCCAGACCCCCATTGTGAATAAGTATGGGGCACCGTTTTGCATTTAAAAAAGTCCCTGAGGCTCCATTCACACCGGAGTGTAGTGATTTGCTGGTGTTTTTTAAGCATTTTTTAAAGCATTTTTGCAGCTTTTTACAAGCATTTTTAGAGACATCTAGAATCGGCCCCCTTAGTGGATGCTGCAGTGACGAGGTTGTCAAAATATGTCACCCTTCCCCTGGACGATGCTGTCTCCTTCAAGGATTGCTAGGACAGGAAGATAGATTTGGACCTCAAAAGGATCTAAGTCACGGCTGGTGCGGCCTTTAAACCCACCTTGGCACTGACCGCTATGTCCATGGCTATGGAGGCTTGGGTGTCCGAAATTGAGTCCAAGCTTGGGGTTGTTTTGGAATGAAGTAGCTGAAAATTCTCCCATACAGGAACTGAAGCTGGCATCAGTATTCTTGGGTAAACCCTCTACCCACGTCCTTCGCCTCCTGGCCCGAGCCATGCTCTTATTTGTAACGGCTAAACGAGCCCTGTGGCTGCACCCCTGGCTCGCCGATCCGGCATCTAAACAAGCCTGGTGTAGGATTCCCTTTGAGGGGTCCTCTCTGTTCAGGAACAAACTGGACAGCACTATAGCACGGGCCACAAGGGGGGGGGGGCTTCCTACCCCAGGACAGACGCTTCTTCGGCCAGAAGAAATCCCAACCAAGAAGGCAAAATCCGAATTGGGCAAGGGGAGGCCCTCTTCTATAGGCCAGGTTGGGACTTTTGGAGAAATTGGAGAGGCGGCCAGCCGTCCTCCAGGAGATCTACTAAGATCTACTAAGAACCCAGCTCCCAGTGGGCAGGAGGCCACAATATCTTTTTGAGATTGGGCCTGCTCAGGCATGTCGGGTGGGGGCACACCTGCTCCACTTTCGGCATGTCTGGGCGGCCTCAATCTCAGACTTTTGGACTGTCAAAACAGTCTCCCCGGTTAATGCTTGGTCCTTCCTTGTGAACCCTCTCCCCAAATTCGTTCCCACTCTCTTGCCTCACAGAAGAGAAAAGACAAATTTTGCTTTCCTATGTAGACACTCTGATAGCTCAAGGTGCAGTGGTACCAGTGCTGGATCAAGAGAGGTTTCAAGGTTTATACTCACCCCTCTTCTTAGTTCTAAAAAAGAATGGCTCCTGGAGGCGTGTCATAGACCTCACGTACCTAAACAAATTAGTCAAAAACGAAAGATTCAAGATGGAAACCCTGTCCACCATTCAGAAAGCGGTGCATCCGTCGACTGGTTGGTCTCAATAGACCTGAAGCCTTACTTCCATGTGCCTGTGACAGAAGGATTTTGCAGGTACCTCTGGTTTTCAGTCGTACATCAGAACTTCCAGTTTATCTGCCTCCCTTTTGGCCTATCAACATCCCCAAGAGTGTTCTCAAAAGTCCTTCTAGGGGTGGTGGCCCTCATCAGGAAGAGAGGTATACGTTTATACCACTACATCGATGATCTCCTTCTTTTGTCTCAGGACAGAGATCAATTTCTAGCCCACAGGGATCAGGTTATCACGACCCTCCTGGAGTCCGGTTGGTTGCTAAACCTGGAAAAGAGCCATCTGGAGCCTGCTCAGCGCCTGATCTACCTGGGGGCTTAGTTCGATACAATCAGGGGTATTCCTGAAGGCTTCCCAGTGTCTCAAGATCATTGGTACAATGGTCTCCATGGCTCCCATGGTCAAATGGTCTCTCTGGAGAATGCGCTCTTTTCAAAGAGGCTTTCTCCAACAGTGGGATCCAGGGAAACATTTTTGCATGTTCCCCAGCATGAGAGTCAGTCTCCTCTGGTTGCTCCAGCGTAAAAACCTACTCAACTGCCATTCCATCCTTCTCACCTCTTGGATCATCATCACAACAGACGCCAGCAATTCCGGGTGGGGAGCTCACTGCATGTCAGAAGTGGCTCAGGGCAGGTGGGGCCCACAACCCCACACACCGGTCTCGAACATCCTGGTGCTCCAGGTTGCCTTTCTTGCTCTCCAAGCCTTCCGCCATCTGATGGAGGGAAAGTCTGTGCTGCTCAGGATGGACAATACCACAGCAGTATCCTACGTAAGGAGGCAAGGCCGGACTCTGAGTCTTTCCCTCTTGTGGGAACTGGATCCTATCATGACATGGGCTCAAACTCTTCTGGCAGACATATTAGTGGTCTATATTCCCAGGATGCAGAATATTCAAGCAGATTTCCTCTCCAGAGTGCAGCTGAACCGAAACAATTGGTCCCTCAATGTGGAGACATTCGGGTGGATCCTGTCCCTAGGGGTTTACCCCGAGGTCGACCTGTTCGCCTCCCTCTGCAATCACAAGCTGGAAAAATACTACACTCAGGGCAGGTGTCACCAAGCCTTTGGGACAGATGCCCTGACGGACGGGTGGGAATTCAACAGGGCATATGCCTTTCCCCCATTTCCGATCATTCTCAGATTCCTGCAGAGACTCCAAGCAGAAGCCGTGGAGGTGGTTGTGGTGGCTCCCTATTGGCCAAAGAGGCCTTGGTTGCCGCTTCTGCTGCAGCTCAGCTTTGGGAAATTTTGAGAGGGAGAGGTTGGAAGCCCTTGGATGCCCCTCTGTGGGTCCTCCCCACCCTGATGAGCTCCAGAAGAGCAAATACAAACAGAATCTACAGAAGAGTCTGGGCCGGATTCACGGAGTTCACGTCCTCAAGGGGGGAAGTCATTCTCAGGTCCCAGAATCCTGGAAGTCTTGAAGTTCCTTTAGTCAGGTCTGGACCTGGCTCTCTCAGTGGGCATGCTTAGAGTTCAGACTTCAGCCTTCTCTGCTTTCACCGGTGTCTCCTGGGCCAGGCATCCCCTTGTTCGGCAATTTTTCAAAGGGGCAGCAAGACTCAGACCGCAGAGGAAACTGAGATTTCCTAAATGGGATCTTCCTCTTGTCCTCAATGCTCTTTCAGGGACAGGTTCTGTCAACTTCATCTCCGTCAAAGACCACACCATCAAGACGACCTTCCTGGTGGCAATCACCTCTGCTAAAAGAGTCTCAGAGATTGGGGCCCTGGGACACAAGGAACCATTTCTAACCTTTCCGGATCGGGAAGTTCTTATACCTATGCTTAACTCAAACCCAAAGGTCACTTCAGTTTTCCATGAAAACCAGGAGATTGTCCTCCCTACTTTCCAGGCCTCTGGAGAAGCTGGGCCCCATCCCCTGGATATGGGTAAAACTCTGAGGGAATATCTTCAGGTTAAAGCATCCTTCAGACTTTTGGATAATCTCTTCATCCTCTTTTCGGGCAAGAATAGACAGAAGCGTGCCTCTTCTAGGGCCATAGCGGCCTGGATCATGTCGGCCATCCAACAGGCCTATAAGGCAAAGGGCTTGGCTCCCCCGGAGTCTGTGAAAAAAACTGAAAATTTCCTCCTATCAAATACTTACCATAATTTTCCTTTCCTGATGGACTCAATGGCAGCAGGAGTTCCCACCCTCTGGTCCTGGATTCGGCTAAGTTATGGAACACGGTCACGAACCAAAGGCTGAAATTTATGGGAGGAGGGATCCTATGACCTAGGCGAGGAGACAGGATTAACCCACACTTAGGCTGCCATGGAGTCCATTTAAAAAGGAAAATTACGGTAAGTATTTGATAGGAAATTTTCCGTTTTCTTTGTTTCTGTCATGAAATTTTGTAAATTAGTAATTTATCTTCATAAATTTTGGCTAAAATTTATACTGCTACATATCTTTGGTAAAAAAACAAAAAAAACAAAAACAAATAAGTGTATATTATCTGGTCTTCGTGAAAGTTAAGCCTCGTACACATTATCAGATGAATTTTCGTCTGTTTTTTGTTGATACTAGTCTCATATCGAAAGTGAAGAGGTTACTTTCATACGAAAATCCTCGTACGACAAAATTCAACTTCAAAAGTGATGTCATGTGTTGAATTGTTTTGTATGTATTCTTTCGTTTCCGAGTCTTGCTCTTACGATTTTTTTTGGACGAAAACTGTACTAAACGAAAATTGGACGTTGTGTTCACATACAATAAACATTTTACAGCCTGCACATCCAGTTTTTGTCATCTGAAAATTCGTAATTGGCTGTCAAAAGCACTATACTAACAAACAATCTAAAAATCGGCAGATAGTTCGTTGGACAAAATTTTACTTCTGATTTTCTTATTGTGTGTACGGGTCTTTATAAAGTCTAAAAGCTATGGTGCCATTAATTGGAAATCGATCACATCTGATGTACTGAAGGCCTATTTTTTGAGACACTATCAAGCCAGGAAAGTACAAATACTCCTTTTTGGAAATGAGACATTCCCCGTTATTTAGTAAAGTGCTTGGTGAGTTTTTTGAAGTTGTAATTTTTTCCCACAATTCTTTGCAAATTGAAGATTTTCTTTTACAAAATTGTTGTATTACCAGGTTATATCTCTAACACAGCATATGCATACTTGCAACTACACCCCAAAACACATTCTGCTACTCTTCCTGAGTATGGTGATACCACCTGTGAGACTTTTTTACAGCCTAGCCACATACAGAGGCCCAACATGCAGGGAGCATCGTTAGGTATTCTAGGGACATAAATTACACATCTAATGTCATGACGACCTATCACACTTATGAAGGCCCTGAAGCATCAGGACAATGAAAACACCCACAAAATGACCCCATTTTGGAAAGCAAAAACCCTAACGTAATTGTTACGCTGAGCGCTCCGGGCCCCCTGCTGGCCTCGGAGTGCTCACAGCGTATGCCTCCAGGCAGCACTCCAGCGTCTTGGCGTGTGCGTCCCCGCTCTCTAGGGTGCGCGCGCGCCGGGACTCTTAGATTCAAAGGGCCAGTGCACCAGTGATTGGTGCCTGGCCTAAAGTGGTTATTAAGGGTTTAGGTTTGTGAGAGGTAGTGCTGACTTAATTAGGCTTCACCTGTGCACTACCCATAAATACCTTCTCCTTCCACAGCTTCCTGCCGGATCTTTGTGCCTTGTGCCTTTGAGAAAGCGTTCCCTGCTGTGTTTGTTTGCTTTGCCTGTGCCGAACCCGTTGCTACCGACTACTCGCCTTTGAACCTTTGCCGCCTGCCCTGACCTCTGCTACGTCCGACTACGCTCTTGCCTACTCCCTGTGTACCACGCCATATCAGCTGCCAGAGGGGTCGAGTTGTTACTAGGGGACACGACCTGGTAGTTACCACCGCAGCAAATCCATCCCGCCTTGCGGCGGGCTCTGGTGAAGACCAGTAACTGCTTAGAACCGGTCCTCTAGTACAACCCGTGCCATCGCCTCTCTGGTCCAGAGGATCCACTACCAGTCCTGCCGGTTCCTGACAGTAAGATCCGGCCATGGATCCCGCTGATGTTCCCCTGCCAAGCCTAGTGGACCTCACCACCATTGTGGCCCAGCAGGGTCAACAGCTGGCCCAGTTGACCGCTATGTTGCAGCAGCTCCTGCCTTCTCAGCAACAGCCAGCACCTCCGCCTGCAGTTGCCACCGGTTCCAGAATCCGTTTGTCCCTACCAGACAAATATGACGGAGATCCAAAGCAGTGCCGTGGGTTCCTGTCGCAGTGCTCTCTCCACCTCGAGCTACTGTCCGACCAGTTTCCTTCTGAGCGAGCCAAGGTAGCCTTTATTCTCAGTTTACTGTCCGGGAAGGCCCTGGCCTGGGCTACACCACTATGGGACCGCGCAGATCCTGCCACCGCTTCCGTCCAGAGCTTCTGCCTAGAGTTCCGGAATGTTTTTGAGGAGCCTGCCCGGGCTACCTCCGCAGAGACTGCCTTACTAAACTTGACCCAAGGAGATTCTTCCGTGGGTGACTATGCCATTCAGTTCCGCACCCTGGCCTCTGAGCTGAACTGGAACAATGAAGCCCTTTGCGCCACCTTCAAGAAGGGACTTAACAGCGAGATAAAGGACGTCCTGGCTGCACGTGAGCTTCCTTCCACTCTTAGTGACCTCATCTTGCTGGCCACTAGGATAGACAAGCGTTTCGCCGAAAGACAAGAGGAACTCCTCCTTGAAAAGGAAAAAGCTCGTCCTAGACGTTACCCTCGTCTGGCTCCCGTTTTTCTGCGTCCACCTCAACCCGCTACTGGGCCTCCCGCCATGGAGGCCATGCAGGTGGATCGGTCACGCCTGACTCCGCAAGAACGAAGCCGCCGCAGAGACGAGAACCTGTGTCTGTACTGTGCCAGTACCGAGCACTTCCTTAGAGATTGTCCTCTCCGTCCACCGCGTTCGGGAAACGCTCGCACCTAGTAAACGTGGGAGAGGCGTTGCTAGGTGTGGATTCTTCCTCTCCACGTCTCATCATACCTGTGCAGTTGATCATCTCTTCCAATTCCTCTTTCTCCGCAACCGCCTTCTTGGATTCCGGTTCAGCTGGCAACTTCATCCACGCCTCCTTGGTTGACAAGTACCGTATTCCAGTAATCCGTCTACCCAAGCCGTTTTTCATCTCTACTGTTAACGGTGAGAGACTCTCTGCCACCGTGCAGTTCCGTACCCAGCCTCTGCAGATGGACATCGGAATATTTCATACCGAGACTTTAGAGTTCTTTGTCCTTCCCTTCTGTTCCTCCGAACTCCTCCTGGGTCTGCCGTGGCTTCAACGTCATAGTCCTGTCCTGAATTGGTCCACCGGTGAGATCCTGCGTTGGGGTTCCTCCTGTTCTGACCGCTGTCTCAAGCCTGCTCTGGTCAAACAGGACCCGCAAGTTTCTCCGCCTCCTGGGCTGCCCAAACCATACCATTCCTTTGCGGATGTCTTCTGCAAGAAACAAGCTGAGGTTCTTCCTCCTCACCGACCCTATGATTGCCCGATCGACCTGATACCTGGTTCTACTCCACCTCGGGGCAGAATTTATCCTCTCTCACCTCCTGAGACTCTTGCCATGTTTGACTATATACGTGAGAACATACAGAGAGGATTCATAAGAAAATCTTCTTCTCCTGCTGGGGCCGGTTTTTTCTTCGTGACAAAAAAAGACGGCTCCCTCTGCCCCTGCATTGACTACAGAGGTCTTACTAAAATTACCATCAAGAACCGTTACCCTCTGCCTTTAATCTCTGAGTTATTTGATCGTCTCCGAGGGGCAAAGATCTTCACTAAATTGGACCTTCGGGGGGCCTATAATCTGATCCGTATCCGTGAGGGAGACGAATGGAAGACCGCCTTTAACACAAGGGATGGCCATTTTGAGTATTTGGTGATGCCCTTCGGCCTCTGCAACGCACCTGCTGTCTTCCAGGAATTTGTCAATGATATTTTCAGGGACTTACTTTACACCTGCGTGGTCGTATACCTGGATGATATCCTCATCTTCTCCTCCAATTTGGACCAACACCGGGCCCATGTGCGACAAGTCCTTACTCGTCTTAGGAGGAATCGCCTGTACGCTAAACTTGAAAAATGTCTTTTTGAACGGACCTCCCTGCCTTTCCTGGGATACATTATCTCAGCCCAAGGACTTCAAATGGACCCAGCCAAGCTCTCTGCGGTTCTGGATTGGCCACGCCCCTCTGGTCTCCGAGCCATACAAAGATTTCTGGGCTTTGCGAACTACTACAGGCAATTCATCCCTCACTATTCCACTCTGGTAGCTCCTATCGTGGCTCTCACAAGAAAAGGAGCTAACCCCAAATCCTGGCCTTCCCAAGCCGAGGAAGCCTTCCAGTCCCTGAAATCCGCCTTTGCCTCTGCACCCGTTCTCTCTAGACCAGATTCCACCAAGCCTTTCTCTCTTGAAGTGGATGCCTCCTCGGTGGGAGCCGGAGCTGTCCTCACCCAGAAGTCCTCCAGGGGCAAGACTTCAACGTGGCTCTGCAGCTTTCACATGCGTTTGCAAATGTGTGTCAACTAAACCCCTGTTCTTTGTACCAAGAGACAGGTCTTATTTGGTTGGTGACAGACTGGAAGGTGAGTACATCAAACTGGGGGCTGGCTGACTTTCATGCACCTCTTACAATCCTTCAACCTCATTTTGAGACTTCAACTTGTGGCTTCTTTTCAAAGACATTCTCTCCCGCAGAGAGAAATTACTCCATTGGGGACAGAGAACTGCTGGCTATTAAATTGGCACTGGAGGAATGGAGACATTTACTCGAGGGCGCCACACATCCTGTGTACATCTTCACGGACCACAAGAACCTGGCTTATCTCCAGTCTGCTCAGAGATTAAATCCCCGTTAGGCCCGTTGGTCTCTGTTCTTCGCCCGCTTTAATTTTGAGATCCATTTCCGTCCGGCTTGTAAGAACATTAGGGCAGATGCTCTGTCTCGCTCCTCTGATGTGGTGGGCGACGAGTTAACACCTCAATATATTATCCCTCCAGAACGCCTTATTACAGTCGCTCCCGTGGACCTGCGCCTTCTTCCTCCTGGCAAATCCTACGTACCTCCACGTCAGCGGTTGCGAATTCTCAAGTGGGGCCACGCCTCCCATTTTGCCGGTCATCCAGGGGTGCTAAAATCTCTCCAACTAATCTCCCAAAGGTACTGGTGGCCTTCTCTGGAGAAAGATGTCTCGGACTTCGTCCAGGCCTGTATGATTTGCACCCGGGATAAATCTCCTCGCCAGAAACCAACGGGTCTCCTCTTGCCTTTACCTGGTCCTGAAGTTCCCTGGTCTCACATCGCTATGGACTTTATTACAGATCTTCCCTCCTCCCATGGCAAGTCCGTTATTTGGGTCGTGGTGGATCGCTTCTCCAAGATGGCTCACTTTGTACCCCTGCCCGGTCTACCCTCTGCACCCATGTTGGCCAAACAATTTTTCCAACACATCTTCCGTCTCCATGGCCTTCCAAAACATATTGTCTCGGATCGTGGGGTACAATTCGTCTCCAAATTCTGGAGGGCTCTATGTGCTCAGCTCGGGATCAAATTGGACTTCTCTTCTTCGTACCATCCTCAGTCTAACGGCCAAGTAGAACGGGTGAACCAAATTTTGGGTGACTATCTGCGTCACTTTGTGTCCTCACGCCATGACGACTGGGCTGATCTACTTCCCTGGGCGGAGTTCTTCTACAACTACAAACAATCCTCTGCTTCTAACAAGTCTCCTTTCTTTGTAGTTTTTGGCCGTCATCCTCTTCCACCTCTGCCACAGTCTCCCACTCCTTCTTCTGTACCTGCCGTTGACAGTCTTGTACAGGACTTTTCCTCCATCTGGCGAGAAACCCACGCTGCTCTCCTCAAGGCTTCCGCCCGTATGAAGGTTCAAGCTGACAAGAGACGCAGATCTCCTCCGGAATTTCGCCCGGGTGACAAGGTGTGGCTCTCCTCTAGGTACATCCGATTTAGGGTCCCAAGTTACAAGTTGGGCCCTCGTTTCTTGGGACCCTATAAAATCAAGAGTCGTATCAATCAAGTTTCTTATCAGCTCCATCTTCCTCCCTCCCTCCGCATCCATAACTCCTTCCATGTTTCCCTTCTTAAACCTGCTGTCTTTAACCGTTTTTCTTCCAAGCTTGTTTCTCCCACCCCTGTCGCCGGTACCTCCGATATATTCTCTGTCAAGGAGATCTTGGCGACCAAGATATCCCGGGGGAAAAGATTTTTTTTGGTCGACTGGGAGGGCTGCGGTCCTGAAGAGGTGTAATGGGAGCCGGAGGAGAACATCCTGGACCGCAGTCTCATCCTCAAGTTCCTCGGTACCAAAAGGAGAGGGAGACCAAAGGGGGGGGGGTACTGTTACGCTGAGCGCTCCGGGCCCCCTGCTGGCCTCGGAGCGCTCACAGCGTATGCCTCCAGGCAGCACTCCAGCGTCTCGGCGTGTGCGTCCCCGCTCTCTAGGGCGCGCGCGCGCCGGGACTCTTAGATTCAAAGGGCCAGTGCACCAGTGATTGGTGCCTGGCCTAAAGTGGTTATTAAGGGTTTAGGTTTGTGAGAGGTAGTGCTGACTTAATTAGGCTTCACCTGTGCACTACCCATAAATACCTTCTCCTCCCACAGCTTCCTGCCGGATCTTTGTGCCTTGTGCCTTTGAGAAAGCGTTCCCTGCTGTGTTTGTTTGCTTTGCCTGTGCCGAACCCGTTGCTACCGACTACTCGCCTTTGAACCTTTGCCGCCTGCCCTGACCTCTGCTACATCCGACTACGCTCTTGCCTACTCCCTGTGTACCACGCCATATCAGCTGCCAGAGGGGTCGAGTTGTTACTAGGGGACACGACCTGGTAGTTACCGCCGCAGCAAATCCATCCCGCCTTGCGGCGGGCTCTGGTGAAGACCAGTAACTGCTTAGAACCGGTCCTCTAGTACAACCCGTGCCATCGCCTCTCTGGTCCAGAGGATCCACTACCAGTCCTGCCGGTTCCTGACAGTAATCTATGAGGCATAATGAGCCTTTTAAACATGTAATTTGTTTTTCACAAGTTGTCCATTTATACAATATTTATAACACATCGCATGTGCAAAGCAAAAAATGCAGCCCAAAATACATTCTGCTACTCCTCCCGATTATGGCAATACCACATGTGTGAGACTTTTACACAGCCTGGCCACATACAGAGGCCCAACATTCAAGTAGCACCGTCAGGCGTTCTAGGAGCATAAAAAACTTCTAATTTTCTTACAACCTATCATTTTTGAAGGCCCTTCATATGTCTAACACATAGCATGTACATACCAAGAAATACACTCCAAAATACATTCTATTTAGGAAAGGGTAAAAAAAAAAGTATTTCCTGTGGTTTTAGTAGTGCAGTTGTCCACAGAGGAGAGCATTGGTCCAGGCAGAAGGCAGGGACATGCTTAGCGACAACAATAGTAATTATCCAGGCAGCAGGCAGGCATATTGTCTATAGTCAGTACTGGGATATTGTTAGCACAGCCAAAGCTTTTGTCCAAAGGAATTGTCCAGGCAGAGACATGGTCACCACAGACATAATATTGGTCTTGGTGCACTGTTGCCTGCAGACACTGATTATTGTATCACTCTTCAGCCCTTCATAAACATACTGCCTCTTGCTACAGCTAATTATTCCCATAGTACAGGTAGCAGGCAGAGGTGTGGTCAGTTCATGCGGCAGGCAGAGGCATGATGGCAGTAAGTGAGCAGCAGGCTGAGGGCCTAGTTTAGGTAAGACCTGTGCACAGGGGTAGAGGCTTGTCCAACCCAAATCTCTTTGAAGCCTCCGGACTCCAGACCCTAACCCGGAAATTACGAAACCCAGAGAAAACCAATTAATGTATTTTCTCCATCCGGAAAAACATTTCTGGAGCCCCTCACATTTGTGAGACCCCTGTATACTACAGTAACAGGGCAACAGATCAGTCTAAGCGGTAGGCAGAGGCATAGTCATTAAAACAGGCCAATCGGTAGGCACAAGCGTAGTTGAGGAAACATGGAAAATAATTTAAAAAATGATTAAAAACATGGGCTAAAATTTTCTGGATGTGTGATAAAGTCGGAAGCATTCTCCAATGCACAGGCCGGGTTGGGAGGGACACTGGGCATAATGGTAGCTGGTATCTCTTCTAAATCTTCTTTTGCTGCATACGCAACATCTTTTTTTGGAGTGTTCGGCATGCTTCAGATTTGGGAATGTTGCCCGGGAAGTGGCACTCATGAAGTCGGCAAACAGCATCAGAGCAAAGGTTTTCGGGGGGGGGGGGTCTTTGTTGATAGATGAGGGACATGACAATTTCTTTGATTAATTTTAGGAAGGGGTGGGGCTTTTCATGTATTTGATGCAGAGAATATATACATTTTAAATGGCCAAATTAATTTTTTGCTGACCAAAGATTGTGGGAATCCCTTCTTTTTCTTTCTGGTGGTTCCATAGGCCAGGGTTTTTGCAAGGTGCAGGTGTTTAAAAGGGGGCAGGCTAATATAGTAGTTATCCAGGTATATGTGATAGCCTTAGTTCAGCAGTGGGTTTGCCAGGTCCCATACAATTTTTCCGGTTGTGCCATGTAGGCCGGGCACTCAGGGGGCTGGAGCTGGGAATCTCTTCCTTCATATACCTGGTGTTCTCGCTGAAGTGAAGGAAGCACATACTTATCTCATATCGGGACCTGGACATTACAGAGGAATAAATGGGCCTGTGGTGGATAGGGTTGGTGGACCAGTAAGCATGTCCTTCATTTTTTTTTGTAAGCCCCATGTTTATAGTGAGGCCCATACACAATTTGAACTCCTCCAAAATCAATTCAATTTCTCCACTCAAACGGATGGGCCTAGGATGATTGGGGGTTGTTTGCATATACCAATCTTGCATATAGATTGGTCTTGTCCACAATAAATTTCAAAAATTGTTGGGCAAAAATAAATAAAGAAAATACATTTTCTGAGAAATTCTCGGTATTGGCCTGTACGCCTGGCTGTGGAATGAAAGGGGGAATGCTTGCTGATCCAGATTGGGAAGGCACCCATGTTGGGTTGGCAAGAGCATCTGGAAGGTATGTAGTGGCCCTGACTCTTGGGTGTTGGTACTTGGGAGTGATACTGCAGCTCTGGTGCTGAGACTGGGCATTTGATCCTGGAGTCTATCGCTGGTGATAGCTCTGGTGCTGGGCCTGGGCATTTGATCCTGGGGTCTATCACTGGGGGCATTGCTGGTACTGGGCCTGGGAGTTTAATCCTGGGGTCTATTGCTGGAGGCAGCCTGTATTCCAGAATGTCCTGCCCTTTTAGGAGGGACTCATTCTTCCTCCGATTTTGTTGCCATTCCACTGCTATCAATCGGTTCAAATTCGGAATTGGATTCGGAATCGGCATTGGAATCTGATGGGAACATCCCCCTGCTCTCATCAGTCATAGAGAGGATCTGAAATGTCCTCACTGCTGTACACTTTTTTGGACATGCTGCTGATGATGGCTGTGTGATGGGTACTTTGGTGATGGGCTGTGCGGCGGGTACTTTGGTAATAGTCTGTGCGATGGGTGACAGATGACTACTGACGGTCACCGATGGGTGACAGATGACGGTGACTGATAAGTGACAGGTGACGGTCACTGATGGGTGACTGATAGGTGATCGGTGAAGGGGCAGGGGGTCACTGATGGGTGACAGGTGATGGTAACTGATGAGTGACAGGTGATGGTCACTGATGGGTGACTGATGATGGTCACTGATGAGTGACAGGCAGCGCAACTCATGGGTGACAGGTGCACCGCTGACAGTACTGATGGCAGTCTCTGATGGTGACAGGTGCACTTTATGGGCACTGATGTGGTGACAGGTGCAATGGGGGGGGGGGGGGCGACAGTAACACTGCTGGGTACTGATGAGGACTGTACACCGCTGATGTGGCGATGTGACAGGTTTTCTTGGTGTGGTGCTTGGTGCAGTACCCTGACAAGACACAGATCAGTAATTTACTGATCCTGGCTCTTCTCTCCTCAGACTGGAAATAGTGTGTGAGGGGAGAAGAACTGATAACAGCGAGTTACCGCTCTGTGTTTACATTTGTGATCGGCTGTGATTGGATCACAGCGGATCACGTGGTAAACAGCCATTGTCATTGGCTGTTTACCACGGTTGGTGACTAGCTGTGTTCCTGGGACATGACTGCGCAGCACGCTCCCAATCGTGCGCATGCGCAGTTTACGCAGGGGGCAGAGCCATGTGATTCACTGTGAATGAATCACAGCCAATCAAGTAGTAAATAGCCGCCATCATTGGCTGTTTACCCCGTCAGTGATGAGCGGTGTCTCGGGTACACGCCGCCACTGACAGTGCCGGCTGCGCACACTCGATCGCGCGCACTCAATCGCACGCATGCCCTGTTTAAATGAGCCAACATCATATGACGACGGCCCAGAGCACACCCACCATTATTTGACGGTGGACGTGCGGCAAGTGGTTAACACATGACGAGGGGAAGAATGCAATTTTTCCTAAAGTGTATATATAGAACCAATAACTAAAATATAATAAAAGCTTTAAAGTGTATGTAAAGACAAAACATTTTTCTTATTTCAGATAGAGTAAATCCTTATCAAGTTGTTTTTTGCTGTGTGCAGCTGTAAGGATTTCCCTTCACTTATTGTCCTGGTGATGCAACAGGAAACGAAAGAAAATTTCTCCAAAGCAAACTAATTTTTCATTTTAGAGTGCTGTCACAGGTACAGGGATTCTCAGTTGGTGGGTTTCCCTTTACCTAATATTCTGATGACAACTCAGAATTTAAAGTTTTAGTAAACTCAGTTTTTGATCTTGTACCTACAGGTAGGCCTATAATAGAGCTTACCTGAAGGTACAGTGAGAATCTCCTAAACATGCTGTGTTTAGGAGATATTCACACTGGATGCAGTCGGGGACGTAACTGCCACATACACTATGAAGACCTGCCATAATGTGATGGACTTTCAGAGCTCCACGCTGTAGCCGACTCTGGAGTCATGTAATCGTGGCCCTGGCAATTACGTCATCGGGGCATGCGCTCTGAAGGAACGGCCACCCGTGCTATTTCTTCAGAGCCCTGTGCCATGAGTGACGTCAAGCGGCTCCGGCCAGTAGCATAGCCGAAGTCTGTGGACCCGGAAGGAAGACTGGTGAAGATGAATGCGCCCTCCAGCTGGGACAACAAGGGCTTTGTTTGCAGGTAAGTGTCACATAATGTGCTATGCTAGTATGCGATGCATACTAGCACATTATGTATTTACTTTGCAGGTAAAAAAAAAGAAAATGGAAAAAAATGTGCTCCCGTGTTGTCACCATGTCACACAGGTTTTCAATAGAGACTAAAAGTAAGGCTGCATTCACACTTGAGCGTAGCGTTTTCACGTGGTTTTTACCGCGATTTTTACTGCGTTTTTCAGGCGTTTTTGGAGGCAGGCATTGACATCTAACAAAAACTCTGGTAATCAGCCCAAAAAGAAGCTCCTGTACTTTTTTGAGCGTTGGGCGTTTTGCTTCAGGCGTTAAAACACTCAGATGTGAACAGGGGCCATTTAAATGAATTGGGCGTTTTGGAACGTTTTTTTTTTGAGCGTTTTTGGAGCTGAAAAACGCTCAAAAACACCCAGGTGTGAATGGAGCCTAAGTGTTTGGACAAATATTTCACAGTTATGATCCACTATTGTCACCATCCTGAAATTCCTCTGATAAATGTTATACAGCCATCGCTGGCAAATGGTTGCAATCAGTCCTCAAAAAAAAAAAAGAAAAAGATCAGCAGCCCTGAAAAGCAACAAAGGATGAAAAAATGTGAATATAAGTATTTAATTTTAGTTTAATATCAACCTGATCAATACATTTATTTGATCCCTTTCCCTCAAATAGTGCCTATTCTGTAGATAAGAAGACAGAGGGAGTGGTTGAGTAGTAATGTTATGTTACGGTATCAGCCAAATGATCAGACCAGTGGGGATGTGCAATTTCTACTTTACTTAACAATGTAGAACGTAGATTACACAGGAGATCATGTGGACAGGGGTTTGCAGTACAAAACAGCAATATGAGGAAGGGAGAAACAGGCATAACACATACAGTATGAAAACAATTATATTGCAGTTCTTCTAATGGCCACTAGATTTACTAGAGTGCTCTGAGTTCAGTTTACTGATAGGATAAAGAGTAGAAGATTCTCACGTGTTCCAAGGGATTACTTGCTCATTCAGCAGACTGTGAGCTGAGGGGATTTCCTGCTGGCACAGACTTCACACAGGCACTGCTGATGCTGACTTCGGTCAGAAGGCTCTGGGGGCCGTAGATAGGACCAACCCACTGCTTGGACAACTTCTCCACATGGACTGTAACAGAGTCCTCTCCAGTGACTGGGGCTTGGATAGATGCTGCGTGCTCTTGTGCTCACTGCTGGTGGCCCACACACCAGACTGATCGAATGATGACCCAGCACCTGGAGACAGCTCACTTGCCCAGTCACTGCTGTCCCATCAGGCAGGATCTCTCTGAGCACAGGATGCTGGGCGGAGCTGGCATTTATACTCCCTGGGCGTGTCCTGGAACTCAGGGGATGCTGGGAGCCCAGAGGATTGTGGGGAATTGAGTTAAAGGGACTTGCACCTGCATCTGGATAAAGGGGCACACCACTACACTAACATAAAAAAATACTGGGCAGGGCTGACATAACACAAAAATGCTGTGTGTTGTCAGTCCATAATAAATCAATTAGTAGCGTAGTGCATTCCTGGCAGATTAACAGGTATTTATCTGTTTTTGTGGTTGTGAGGGCAAGACCAGAATTAGACTCCTATACTGTAAATATGGCACCAACATCCCATTGTGTTAGAAACAAACAAACTAAAGTGGAGATGTGGGATTTTTAAGGTGAGACAAAGGTTTACGTTTAATCAACTGAGAAGTTTTCTCTTAGTTCACTTCTCGGCAGTTCTCAGAGAAAAATTATCTCCTCTGGCACCCAGTTTAGGAGGCCGTGAACTTCACTTCTCACAGGGTGATCAGAGAAGTTTTTCCTCTGAAAACAGCCAAGATCCGTGTATAACTGGGTGGACTGCCTGTTATCTCACGAGATATTGTGAGATTACAGTACATTGCCGCCAAGTTTAACTACTTGCCATCCGCGCTACAGCCTATATACGGCTGCAGCGCGGACTCGAATTTTCGGGAGGCCGTTTTTAAACGGCCTCCCAGTGACACGCCCCCCGCGCGCTCCCGCGAGCGCGCAGCGGGGAGAATCTGTGTCGGCCGTGTCCCTTGGACACGGCCGATAACAGATCGTGGTGAATGGCCAATCACAGCGGCCATTCACCACGTGATCGGATCATCCAATGAGAGATGATCTCATATGTAAACATATGAGATCATCTCTCATCGCCGGCGCTCCTTCCTCACACGGAGCCTGCAGTGTGAGGAAGGAGGGAGAGCTGCACAGCGCCAGGGACAAAGAGACATGTAATCAGGGCACTGATCACCAGTGCCCTGATTACTACAAGGTAAAAAACACACACACAGTGCCCCCCCATCAGTGCCCACAGTGCCCGCCATCAGTGTCCCCATCAATGCCCACAATCAGTACCCATAGTGCTGCCAGTCAGTGCCCATCAGTGCCTGCTCATCTAGGCACTGATAAGCACTGACTGGCAGCACTATGGGCACTGAGTGTGGGCACTGATGGTGCTGCCCATCAGTGCTCATCAGTGCTGCCCATCACTGCCACCCGTCAGTGTCCATCAGTGCCATCCGCCAGTGCCCATCAGTGCCGCCTCTCAGTGCCCAGCAGTGCCGCCCGCCAGTGCCGCCTCTCAGTGCCCAGCAGTGCCACCTCAGTGCCCAGCAGTGCCACCTCTCAGTGCCCAGCAGTGCCACCTATCAGTGCTCATCAGTGCCGCCTATCAGTGCTCATCAGTGCCGCCTATCAGTGCCCCCTATCAGTGCCACCTATCAGTGCCGCCTATCAGTGCTCATCATTGCGGCATATTAGTACCTCCTCATCAGTGCCCATAAGTGCCACCTCATCAGTGCCCATAAGTGCCGCCTCATCAGTGCCCATCAGTGCAGCCTATCAGTGCCCATCAGTGCCGCCTCATCAGCGCCCTTCAGTGAAGGAGAAAAATTTATTTTCAAAATTTACTTACAGAAAATAAGAAACTTTTTATTTTTTTTTCAAAATTTTCTGTCTTTATTCTTTTTTTTTTGTAAAAAATAAAAAACCCAGAGATGATTAAATACCACCAAAAGAAAGCTCTATTTGTGTGAAAAAAATGATAAAAATGTCATATGGGTACAGTGTAGCATGACCGCGCAATTGTCGGTCAAAGTGTGAGAGCGCTGAAAGCTGAAAATTGGCCTGGATGGGAAGGGTGTTTAAGTGCACAGTAGGCAAGTGGTTAAAAAGTGAAACCAAAGTTTAAAAGCACACTAATGACATGTTCTGACACATGAAAACTAACTGAATATCTATCTATCTATACACACACACATATATACACACACACACACACACACACACACACACACACACACACACATATACAGTATATATACATATATACAGTATATATACATACAGTATATATATACAGTATATATACACACACAAAGATATATATATATATATATATATATATATATACATACCAGTACATGCAGTATATATATATATATATATATATATACACACCAGTATATATATTGTAACAGGAAGTCAGCTAAATCTGGGAATGTAGTCACAGGAAGGAGATACATTTCTACCTGATTTAGAAAGTCCATTAATTAATTTAGGGTGTTGGCTACAGAGCTAGCCAGCAGGAAGTTGAAAGGCCTTCACCTGTTCAGAATGAGGGAGTTAAGGCTCTATAATTTGTTCAGAGAAATTCCTATTGTTTGCTGCCTCCAGAAGCTGCCTCCTGTCGCCGTGTAGGCTGGGAGAGGAGGACAGACATACGTGTACCTCCCGACGCCGTGTGGGCATGGGAGAAGGACTGCTGCCGCCTGTCGCCGTGTGGGCTGGGAGAGGGGGACAGTCGGATGTGTGCCTCCCGACAAGCTGGTGAGCATGGGAGAAGACCCCCTACAGCGATGTGAAGCTAAGGAGGGTAACCACGAGTGAAGACGTCTCAAAGGTGAGAAGACAAAGTGTTCAATGTGAAGAATCTGAAGAGTAAAGGATCCTGTTATAAATGAACATGTGCTGTGTGAAAGAAAACAAAGGGACATGTTCAATGGACAATGTTTGTGCTGTGTGAAAAGCAAACAAATGGACATTTGAGTGTCTGCTGTAGGATCAGCAGTGTCGGCCCAACAGTAGGTTGGAAAGACTTCTTAGGTAGGTTCCAGCGTGAGAAGGTAGCCGCCCACAGAGGCAAGGATTTATTTTGTCTTTTATTTTATTTTGGCTGTTTTGATGCTTGCAATTGTGTTAAGTAAATTGCATGAATAAATCAGTCTTGTTTTTCAACCTCTAATCGGCTATCTCTGTGAAAACGCACCCCCAAAGGGGTCACCCATACGCCTACCACCGAGCTAATCCCTTACATATGGTGGAGGTATGCAGTGGGCAGAAGCAGCAAGATCCCTGCAATGAAGTGCAAATGTTTGATGAACTTTATCTGGTGCATGAGATTGCACAATCTATGTGTGCAGGAGAGAAGATCCTGACAGAAAAAAAAAAAGTGTTTTAAAGAGACAGCGGTCTCAAAATTATTTGATGAACTTTGTTGTGTCTGGTGCAAGTGACTGCACAAACTGTGTGTGCAGGAAAAGAGATCTTGCAAGAGAGAGAGAAAAACTACATGTGTTAAAGAGACAGTGGTCTGAAAAATTTTTGCTGGACTGTGAAAAATTTGTTTGTGGAGTTATTGAAGATGGGGCGTTCAAAACGCCTGAAGAATGCAAAGATAGATGAAATGAGAGACCGGATTCTATGGATGGAGGGGATGTTGCCGTCTGAACCAGCCCCATCCATGCCTAAAGAGAGTCTACTAAAGAGGAAGGTTGTTGTCCCTAGCAACACTGATGAAACTGCTATGGAGACGCAGTGTGCTCAGATGAAAAGTAAGCTCAAAATGGAGGAGATGTTGAAACAACTGATTATATCAAATACAGCTCAACAGCAGGCAAATGCAGCTCAACAGCAGGCAAATGCGGATTTTCAGCGGAGCTTTGCAGCTCAACAAAAGGCTCATCAAGAGAGCATGGCAGGCTGGAAACAGAGACGCCAGCAGCCAATGGAGGCCATCGGTTTGGAGGAAACCGAGTATGTGTGCAGGGCTGAGTTGGATGCCTTGCAACGGAAAATGGAAGAAAAGGAACAAGCCTTGGAATTGCTTAAAATGGAGCATAGAAACTTGCAGGAAATGAATGAACTACTCAAGTCTCATGTGTCACAGTGGGAAGAATCCACTGCTCTTCTTTTGGTCGAGTTGCAAAAACGCAGAGAGACTATAATGGAGAAAGATACCATCCTCATGGAAAAGGAAAGTGAAATTCAGACTTTGCAGAAGCAAAGTATGGCTGATATGTTGGAGTTGCGTAATCAGCTGGAAAAAAGTCTTCAGTCTTTGGGAGCTACAAAAATAGACCTGCAGGAGTCGCAGGAACAGAATGTTGCTCTGGAAGCGACATTGTCTCTCAGCGACAAAGAGAAAAGTGAAAGAGAGGCTAAATTACTGAGTACTGTGTATGAGCTCACTACTTTGAGCAATGTGGTAGATGAATGGCGTGCGGACTGTGAAAGTTGGAAAGGGGAAGCCCAACGTGTCCAGCAGCAGTTAAAGGAGAAAGAAGCCTGTGTGGCAGAATTACATTCTTATTCCCAGATGCTAGCCAGTGAGGTGAAGGCTCTTATGCAGGGAAAAGGAGAGTCTGAACACAAGAGAAAAAAAGTAGAGGCACAGCTTCTGGAATCGCAAGTCAAGGTGTCAGAAGGTGACCGATTGTGTGCTAAGCTGTCAGAGAAGGCAAACCGACTGCAGGTTGAGTTGGACAATGTTACAAATCAGCTTTCTCAAGCAGACAGCAAATCTAGAGAAATTGCGGAAGATTTTTCTATCTTGGAATCGCAGCTGCAAGACACGCAGGAACTCTTACAGGAAGAGAGGTGTCAAAGGCTGAGTTTTAGCACAAAGCTCAAACAAATGGAAGATGAGAAAAATGGCTTCCTGGAACAATTAAAAGAGGAGGCGGAAGCAAAGAAAAACCTATCAGAGCAAGTCGCAACATTGCAAGCTCAGATAGCGGATATGAAAAAACGCATGGAAGAAAGCGTTGGTTCATTACAGTGTGTTGAAGATGTGAAAAAGAAGTTTGATCAGATGCTTGGTGAAGAGAAGACTGTGTCTGCAAAATATGCAGAAGAACGCGCACGTGCAGAAACGGAGGTGCGTGATAACGAGAGCAAAGCCCTGTTCTTGGCTCGCTCTTTGGAGGAAGCTCTAGAGTGTAAGGCTGAACTAGAAAGTGTTAACAAACAGCTGCGTACAGAAATGGAAGAATTGGTCAGCTCCAAGGATGATGTTGTGAAAAGCGTTCAGGAGTTAGAAAAGTCTAAGCGAGCCTTAGAACAGCAAGTAGAAGAGATGAAGATTCCGTTGCAGGAACTGGAAGAGGAATTCCAGGCAACAGAGGATCTGTCCCAAAGAGGGGATAGTGTGCCTGATGCAGTTTTTAAAAGGATCAGTGTTTTGGGGTCTGTCCTGAGTGAGCCTCAGAAATGTGATGACATGTGGCTTGAATCACACCTTTGGAATAAACCGTTCCTTCAAAAACTTCAAGCATTGGAAAATGTATCATTAGAACTTCAGCAAACAAAGGAGCTGAGTAAGAAATGTGGTGATTTCTCAGTTCAGGCTGAAAACCTAGTGGAGAAAACTAAGGCTGTTGGTGAAAACGTGAAGCAAATGAATAAGTGCCTTTCAGGGAGTGTTTCCAAAATGGAACTGGTGAAAGACGGGTGGCAGAAGTTTGATCGTGATCTTGAGATGCATTCCATGTGGAATTCAGATAGAGAAAAAGAACTAGGTGACCTTGAGCGGTCAAATAGTTCAGCAGAAAGTGCATTGAAGAAACCTGTAAAAGAATGTGTTGCAGTTCCATGCTTCTTCACTGATGCAGAGAGGAGGTCTATAATGGATACCACCCAGATCGCTGGGTTCAACTGTGTTGTTGCCTTTGACCCCTATGTTGGTGGAAGGAAAGTTGATGATGTTCTGGTTGGCTTCTTCTGTGAAGAGTTTGGCAAGAAATATAAACTGGATATCAAATCAAATAGTAGGCCTTTACTGCGACTCGCTCAGGAGGGCGAAAAGTTTAAGAAGTTGATGAGTGCAAATGCTTCAGATCTGCCTATGAATATGAAATGTTTGAATGATATTGATATCTCTGGGAAAAGGAACAGGGGTCACTTTGAAGAAATGTGTGACAGCCTGTTGTCTCAATTGGAAAATCCTCTGCACAGCATCTTAGAGCAAGCAAAGCTCAAGAAGGAAGATCATTCCCTTTTACAACAAAAAGTCAATGATTGTGTACAGCTGTATGGAGAGGCAACTCAAGTCACAGAGGGATGTCAAGATTCCCTACTTGGAACAAAGCTTAGTGAAGCAAAGGTTCTCAAAGTTTTGTGGAAAACATTTATGGATTGCAGAGAGAGGCGTCTTAAGAATGTTGAAGACATTAAGACTAGCCCAATTGAGTTGCCTATGGATCATGGTCCTCCATGGTGGATTGGACAGACGGTTATGAGGGACAAGCTGTCTGACATTTATGAGAAAGCTGTCAATGAAGATGACAGAAACGAGAAGGAGCAAAATGATGCCAAAAATGCAGTTGAAGAATGTGTATATGAGATGAGAGACAAACTGTGTGGCATTTATGAGAAATCCGTCAATGAAGATGACAAAACAGTTTCATCCGGAAGCTTGAGGATAATAGGAAGCTTATCAGTGAGTCAGCAGTGCTTGACACATGCGTGCCTGGAAATCTGTGTCCCAACCCTAGGGTTGAAACAAGAGGGGGGGGTATGTAACAGGAAGTCAGCTAAATCTGGGAATGTAGTCACAGGAAGGAGATACATTTCTACCTGATTTAGAAAGTCCATTAATTAATTTAGGGTGTTGGCTACAGAGCTAGCCAGCAGGAAGTTGAAAGGCCTTCACCTGTTCAGAATGAGGGAGTTAAGGCTCTATAATTTGTTCAGAGAAATTCCTATTGTTTGCTGCCTCCAGAAGCTGCCTCCTGTCGCCGTGTAGGCTGGGAGAGGAGGACAGACATACGTGTACCTCCCGACGCCGTGTGGGCATGGGAGAAGGACTGCTGCCGCCTGTCGCCGTGTGGGCTGGGAGAGGGGGACAGTCGGATGTGTGCCTCCCGACAAGCTGGTGAGCATGGGAGAAGACCCCCTACAGCGATGTGAAGCTAAGGAGGGTAACCACGAGTGAAGACGTCTCAAAGGTGAGAAGACAAAGTGTTCAATGTGAAGAATCTGAAGAGTAAAGGATCCTGTTATAAATGAACATGTGCTGTGTGAAAGAAAACAAAGGGACATGTTCAATGGACAATGTTTGTGCTGTGTGAAAAGCAAACAAATGGACATTTGAGTGTCTGCTGTAGGATCAGCAGTGTCGGCCCAACAGTAGGTTGGAAAGACTTCTTAGGTAGGTTCCAGCGTGAGAAGGTAGCCGCCCACAGAGGCAAGGATTTATTTTGTCTTTTATTTTATTTTGGCTGTTTTGATGCTTGCAATTGTGTTAAGTAAATTGCATGAATAAATCAGTCTTGTTTTTCAACCTCTAATCGGCTATCTCTGTGAAAACGCACCCCCAAAGGGGTCACCCATACGCCTACCACCGAGCTAATCCCTTACAATATACACACACACACACACACACATATATATATTTATATACAAACAAACATATATATATATATATATATATATATATATATATATATATATATACACATACACGCACACACATACATACATACAATATATATATATATATATATATATATATTTTTTTTTTTTTTTTTTTTAATTTTGAACCCACTGGTGCTGATATATAGGAAGAGAGAAGTCTTCTTCCTCTAGTTGCACCTCGGAGCTGGAGAATCTGGAATGGAGATATTTCAGAGTAACGGCTGTGAGCTCTTCAGATCTCACTTTTCTAAACTGGCCGTTTGTGACAGAACGGTCATGTAAAGTGATGAGAAGCGAAGAACATGTTCTCTGCTCTTCAACTCAGCTACCTAAACCGGTACTCACCAGAGATCAGCCGTGATCCTGAGGATCACGGCTTTTCTCTGTTTATTAAACGTACACCATAATACTGAATACATTTCCAGATTTTGAAAAATATTTCAAGGATTTATTCAACCAGTGAATATTGTTATAACATCATTAGCTTATCATCTATCACCATACAGACTGTATAGCACTCAGAAGTTATTTTGGAAGTTTTTTGCACTTTTATTTCGACATGTTTCACCATACTGGCTTCTTCAGGAAAACACACTGTGCATTATATCTTCTAAATAAGAAACATTTGTACATACTATATAAGTTAGCAAATTCCATAATTTCTTACAATTACCACCCTTGGGTGGAATGTGCATACACATGAATAGTGACTAGTTACCAGGGAGTCTCTAAGTGAGTGGGAGCGGTATGTAATTTCCGGATAGGATTATATATAACAATTAATCTTTGAATCTGATGTTAATAAGTACAGTACCAGTATTTTTTTTATAAATGGCTCGCACTTTATCACGTTGCCTATTATATCTAGTGATTATTCTAGTAGTTGAAATGGATGTAGGCTTTTGGGCGATCTGTCCTGGATCCTCACGCTATTAAAAGCTTTTTTTTAGGCCAGGTCTTACTAAGGCCTCTTGTCAAGAGGCGTTCCCATAGGGCATTAGCTTCCCTCTGAAAATCTGTATCTGTAGCGCAATTACGTCTAATCCTGAGCTATTGACTATATACTCCTATTTAAAGGCTTCGGATGCAAGCTGGTAGCCGAAGGCTTCCGATACAGAGTTGAGCACAAAACACCCATCTCATTAATGAATATTTTCACATCCAAAAATGTAATCCTTTCCAAATGATAATTGTATGTTAATTTTAAATTCTATGTGTTCTGTCCTAAATGCTCCAAAAAATGTGTTAACTGTTCCTTTGATCCTGCCCACACAATAAATACATCGTCTATATAGCGGTACCAGGATACTATGTTATTAATAAGAGGAGCACCCAAAAATGGAGACTGCTGTGTCCTATGTAGCCTGGGCACAGACCCGTCAGTAGACCCAATGGTAATCCAAGAGGGTCTCAAATGATAAGTGGGGAGCCACCGCAGCCTAATGTAACTGGGAAATAAAACATGGAAGGGGCCAAAGAGAAGCCTCTAAAGAACGGCTGCATAAAGGGATGCTCAGACCAACTTTGTATGAATAATCAAAAATGCTTTATTAAGGATCAAAGTGACACATTGTCTAAAAATTAACCCCGTCATAGGGGAACAGTGTACAAAACATGAGAGGATACAGAAAATAAACTGACCACACACAAGACATAAAACCAAAAAAGAAATCACACATACAAGGCCGGCCTCACACATACACTGGAAGATCAGACCAGCAATGACCGGAGTAAGCTGCATATATTCCAACCGGGAATGTTTGAATGCTGCTATCTCATCGGTTTGCTGGTCGGCATGCCACAATGATGTAAAATACCTGGTATGATATATAACCAATATAGCTGCACCAATGGTTCAAAAGGTTGAGAACTTCAAACTTAAACTCTAATTATGTCAACCCTAAAATTCAAAATATACTGTGAACTGTTGCCATGCAATGCAGATCTGAACCCATACACTTCTACTGTGATTGAGAGGCATACGGGCTCTGGATTATCAACACAATTTCACCATGAAAAGAGGGAGGCATCTAGAGGAATGTCTGCACACCGATTGATATAAACTGTAAATAAAGCCAGTCCTTGACATGGATAATGGCTCGTATCTTGAAAAAGATGAAGTTCAAATCCTCAAATAACGTTTGGTTTGTATAATCGGGCCAACTTAGAACCCCTATAGCAGAGAGTCTCTTGCTGTAATGGTGAGTAGGGGTGCAGGAGCAAGGGAGAGACGCAGTATATGGGAAAGACTGCGCGGGCTCACACCAAACATAAGCTGTATCCCATACTGGTCAATTGTGCCATTGGCCAGGTGACGGCCGTAAATTAATTGGCATATATCCACTGTATGGCTGGGTCAGCTTGGTGGTCACGGCCTTTTCTCTATCCCATTTATTATAAATGCTTATGCTCACCATGCACTGGAAGTCTTGAATGAAGGGACATCTGCATAATTCCTTGGGGTAATTTTGAAGTAACGGCCCAGACATTAAATGTTCCGCTCCGACATGCCACGAGGGGATGGCGTGTTCTGAAATTTGCAGGCGAACAACGCTCTAGACGGAGGCTGGAACGCAGCGGTGGCTCTTCCGGGTAGTGTGTTGCCGGCGTGTGACGTCAACGCGTTTCGCGTGCGTGACGCACGCTTCGTCAGGACGTCATTGGAACGTGAGGGAGGAAAATAAATAGGGAGATGGCCTGATTGGAGATTGCCATCAGGTGGCAGTGTTACAGCCATTCCTCTATTACAGCCTCTCGCTTAATTAAAAACCGGATGGAATAACACCATCATGTGGTAAAAATTAGGTAATGCACAGTATTAGGTATTCTTTTTTCATACATGGCGTGGCTCCAATACGGTCAACTGCGGCTCAATAAATAACCAAATACCACTCAAAGGTTTAAGAAAAATAGCATACTTAGACAGTGTAGAAATTATCGCATTCATCATGCAGTTTATTGATTACCCTTGATGCTAAATTAATCACATTATTATTGGTTGTCTTGCGTCAACAGCACATACAGCTTGGAGATACCGATGCATTATTTAGACAAATTCCCAAAACAAAGAATGGCATACAGAGGTTACTCTTGTTTCGAGGGAATTATCATTCTTTTTCAAAACTCCAACAGTCTTTCACTTCGAGCTAAATAGTAATTTAGCAATCAAGGCATAAGGAAATGTTTATAATTATGGATCCTTTCAGAATTTCTTTCAAAAAAAGGGGGTAAGAAAAGATAACATGCCTTACATTATGAACTCTTAGATTGTACAAGAAAGTGGCCAAATTACTGTACTGGGTGGCACTATATTGTCCAGATTTCCCATAACCCGAGATCCATTTCTCTGTATATTAAAAAGTATGTAATATATATAGAGGATAAACATCCTATTTAATAAGAGCATGTAAGATTTCAATCATATGGATATCAACTTAACGGGAATATCATATGTATTAAAGAGTTTAAATGGAATGGACTGGTGAAGTATGATATAGTGAAAAACATAACACCCTCTGTTTTATTGTTCTACAGGTGAATGTCATATGATATAACCAGTCTTACTCCCTATCATCGGGCCATGTATTAGAACTGACAGTACTACGGCTCAAGAAATATACTGAGACTCATGTCAGTATTCAATCCCAAGGGTACCAAAGTTTGGAGACGAAAAATCCACGCCTTCTCTTCTTTTAAGAGAACTCTATCGAAGTCGCCTCTTCTGGGCGATATCTTTAAGGCCCAAAAGCCCATTACTTTTAGACCGGAGGGGTCGCTGTTGTGTTTTTCGGCAAAGTGTAGGCCGATAGGAGTCTCTTCCTTAAGGCGTACACTTTTTAAATGCTCCCCTATTCTAATACGCAACTGCCGTTTAGTCTTACCCACATACATTTTATGACATGGGCACTGTATAATGTACAATACACGGGAGGTGGAGCAGTTTATGAAGGACTCAACACTATATGTCACTTTTGCTTGTGAATCTGTATAAACCTGTGATTTTATCACATGGTTACAAATCTGACAGTGACCACAGGGGTACATTCCCCTTAAGGGTGGTAATTCAGTAAGCCAATTGGTTTTGGTGGTACGAGTGAATTCAGATCGTACTAAATGGTCACCGAGATTTGTAGCTCTTCTAGCCGTTAATAATGGACGTGGGCCAACAATATTTTTAAGTTGTTCGTTGTTCTGTAATATGTGCCAGTGTGATTGAAGGATCTGTCTCACCTCATTCCACTGGCTACCATATTTGGTGATTAAGCGTGGTAGATTTGAATTCTGAGGTTTTGGCTTATTTTGAGTCAAGAGCTCATTTCTATCTCTCGCTGCTGCCTGTCTTCTTGCCCTCCTAATAATTCGGTGAGAGTATCCCCTCTCACGGAATCTTGCATACAGGTCTTTAGATTCTTGTAAATAATCTTCACCAAATGAACAATTACGCTTTATGCGAATATATTGTCCCACAGGGATCCCTCTGATTTGACTGATTGGATGATGACTGTCTGCCCTAAGGAGGGTATTGGCGGCCGTTGGTTTACGAAAGGTAGTGGTAACTAATTTTCCATTTTTGAGCTCTATATTTAAGTCTAGAAAAGAAATTGTTTTCTTATCGACTATATAAGTCAGATGAATATTACGCTGATTAGAGTTGAGTTCCAACATAAACTGCGTACCTGCCCATACCATGAGCACGTCGTCTATGTACCTCAGCCAGGTCAATGCATGGCTGAGGTACATAGGCGAAGTGTACACCACCTCTTCCTCCCACATGCCAAGATGTAGGCATGCATATGACGGTGCCCACGGGGCACCCATGGCCGTCCCTCTAATTTGCTGGTAAAAATAGTTGGAGAATTGGAAAACATTATTCAAAAGAGAAAATTCAAGCAATTCCAGAAGAAATTCATTTTGTGAACCCTGCAATGGATATTTCTGTTCAAGAAAATGATATACTGATAGAAGCCCCCAAGGATGGGGAATAGAGGTATAGAGAGACTCAACGTCTATTCCAACAAGTAATACTTCCATATTGAACTCAAGATCTCGGACCTTGCTCAAGACGTCCCCCGTATCTCTCACATACGAGGGAAGGTCGAGAACAAGATCCTTGATCAATGAGTCCAAGTATTTACCGATCCTGTCCAAAGGACCCCCACAGGCAGACACTATAGGTCTGCCCGGGGGGTCAACCGGGTTTTTATGTATTTTTGGTATAATATATATTGTGGGTATATTATAATCAGAAACCTGAAGATAGTGTTTCTCTTTGGTGGTGATGAGTCCAGCTTCAAAAGCGAACTGGAGTTTCTCATTGATGTTTTTTGCTAACTCGGGGAGTGGGTTGTGTTGCAGTTTTTTATAGGTATTGTCGTCTGATAAGAGACGTTTAACTTCCCTTTCATAATTGTCTGCTGTTAGTAACACAACATTGCCCCCTTTGTCGCTTTTTTTGATGACAAGGTCGCTAGCTTTTTTTAGATCCCGCAATGCAGTTCTTTCCTCCCGTGTGAGATTGTCGGACGAAAGTGAGTCCCAATTGGCACGTTTAAGATCTTCCTCTACCAACAATAGGAAGGAATTTAACCATTTGTTAGTACAAAACTTGGGCATCTTAGTTGAGCGTATATAAATACTGCTCTTTCTCAGACTGTCATCTTCTAATGGGACTTCATCCTCGTCCGAGAACTCACCGGCTTCATCCAATAGTGACTCTAACACTGACAAGGCTTCAGCTTCTTTAGCATTAACTTGTGCTTCCTTTGAAGTACTTCCATCTCCAGCATGTACCAATCTGTAATATACTTTCCTGAGGTAAAGACATAAGTCTTTGTAAACCTCAAAATGGTCCATGCCTGAGGTAGGTGAGAAGGAAAGGCCTTTAGTTAATACAGAAATATGAGATTCATTTAGGACAAAATTAGAAAGGTTGATTACTTTCGTGTCATCAATTCTTTCAATAGTTGTCTGAGGAGAAATTTTATCACTATTTGGAAACTGTGGGCAATTAGTCATTACCGACGATTGCGTGGTCTGGTTCTTTGTTCCCACATATTCCCCTGTCCTCCTGTTTTTTCTCTTTCTTTGTCTTTGCCTCCTTTGTTTTTTTTGGGTCCTTTTTTCAAAATCCCCTTTGGGGTTGTGGGCGGAGAGACATCCTCCGCCACACTCTCCCTTAAAAAAGTGACCGACCGATCTTCATCATCACTACCTGAAGGCATAGATTCGTAACTTGAATAATTTCTATAACTACCTCCTCTTCTCCTTGACCTATTACGCCTATTTTTTGAAGATAGATCAAAGATTTCCCCACGTGCCCAGTCATCCAGGTCTCTTTGGAATTTGGATTGTTTAACACTTTTTAGATTTTTTTGGGTTCTCTCTATTTTCTTTTTAAGATAGTCATTTAACTTCTGGAATTGCTCCAATTCTTTGTGTGGTTCTAGTTTTTCCAATATAATTTTGGTCTCTTCCTGTATCTCCTCCAATTGTGCTTTTTCCTCCTCAACTATTAAAGCCATAACTTTTATACCATGTGCAATGCACTCAGTTTTCCACTTTTCTAAAAAACGCTCTGTATGTAGGTGCATTGCTGGGATGACTCTCTCACGTAATCCCCTAGGTATAATACCTTGTGAAATGTAAGATTCCTATGTTATTAAGTTCCTCCATACGATCTTCATCAGAAAATAGGTCACACTCCCACCCCCCCCCCCCCAGGTACAAGTTGGCATAAGAGGGAGCACATCTTGCTCCCATAGCTGCACCCTGCACCTGGAGGTAGTAGGAGCGTTTAAATACAAATATGTTGTGGGTCAGTATGAAGGACAACAACTCCACAATAAATGTATTATATGCCCATGACTGTTGGTCCCATTCCCGTAAGAGGTCCTGGAAAACCTCTATACATCGCGTGTGAGGAATAGAGTTGTATAAAGCCTCAATGTCGATGGCAACCAACCACGCTCCAAACGGAACCTATAGTCCAGGAGGTATTAGTGGGAGGAATAGTGCCTCATCATTGGTGTCAGTGGGAGGAATAGGGCTCCATCACTGGTGTCACTGGGAGGAACAATGCCTCCTCATTGGTGTTAGTGTGAGGAATTGTTCCCCGTCATTGGTGTCAGTGGGGGGAATAGTGCCCCATCATTGGTATTAGTGGGAGGAATAATGCTCACTCATTGGTGTCAGTGGGGGGGACGATGCCCCATTATTGGCATAGGTGTCAGGAACAGTGCCCCATCATTGATATTAGTGTGAGGAATAATTCCCCACCAATGATATCAGTGGCAGAATTAGTGCCCCATCTTTGGAATTAGTGGGAAGAAAAGTGCCCCATCATTTGTGTAAGTGGGAGGAATAGTGCCCTGTCATTTGTATAAGTGGGAGGAATAGTGCCCCGTCATTGCTGTCAGTGGGAAGAATAGTGCCCCATTGTTGGTATTAGTAGGAGGAATAGTGTTCCATTGTTGGTATTAGTAGGAGGAATAGTGCTCCATTGTTGGTATTAGTAGGAGGAATAGTGTCCCATTATTGGTGTCAGTGGAAGGAATAGTGCCCCATTATTGGTGTCAGTGGGAGGAATAGTGCCCCATTATTGGTGTCAGTGGGAGGAATAGTGCCCCATTATTGGTGTCAGTGGGAGGAATAGTGCCCCTTTGTTGGTATTAGTAAGGGAAATAGCATCCTATTGTTGATGACAGTGGGAGGAATAGTGTCCTATTATTGATATTAGTGGGAGGAATAGTGTCCCATTGTTGGTTTCACTGGGAGGTGTAGATCCACATTATTGGTATCAGTGGGAGGAATAGTGTCCCATTATTGGTGTCAGTTGGAAGAATAGTGTCCCATTATTGGTATCAGTAGAAGGAACAGTATCCCATTATCTGTATCAGTGGAAGGAATAGTGTCCCATTATTGGTGTCAGTAGAAGGAATAGTGTCCCATTATTGGTATCAGTGGAAGGAATAGTGTCCCATTATTGGTGTCAGTTGGAAGAACAGTGTCCCATTATTGATATCAGTGGAAGGAATAGTGTCCCATTATTGGTATCAGTGGAAGGGATAGTGTCCCATTATCTGTATCAGTGGAAGGAATAGTGTCCCATTATTGGTGTCAGTAGAAGGAATAGTGTCCCATTATTGGTATCAGTGGAAGGAATAGTGTCCCATTATTCGTCTCAGTTGGAAGAACAGTGTCCCATTATTGATATCAGTGGAAGGAATAGTGTCCCATTATTGGTATCAGTGGAAGGGATAGTATCCCATTATCTGTATCAGTGGAAGGAATAGTGTCCCATTATTGGTGTCAGTAATAGGAATAGTGTCCCATTATTGGTATCAGTGGAAGGAATAGTGTCCCATTATTGGTGTCAGTTGGAAGAACAGTGTCCCATTATTGATATCAGTGGAAGGAATAGTGTCCCATTATTGGTATCAGTGGAAGGGATAGTGTCCCATTATCTGTATCAGTGGAAGGAATAGTGTCCCATTATTGGTGTCAGTAGAAGGAATAGTGTCCCATTATTGGTATCAGTGGAAGGAATATTGTCCCATTATTGGTGTCAGTGGGAGGAACGGAGTCCCAATATAGGAATAGTGTTTCATTATTTATTTCAATTGAAAGAATTTGCCCCAGTGGTGTCAGTAGATGACTATTCTGCTCATCTGGTGTCAGTGATAGGAATAGTGCCCCCTTATTGCAATCAGTAGAAGGAATAGTGTTATAGGTGTTAGAGGAATGCTGCCCCATTATTAGTATCAGTGGAAGCAATGGTGCCTCATTGTTGGTGTCAGTGGGAAGAATAGTGCTTCAGTCTTTATATCAAGTGGAAGAATGTTGTCCAATTAGTATCAGTAGAAAAAAAGTACTGCTCATGTGAGCATGCTTTTTTTTTAACATAACAGCTTTTTTTTAACAAAGCATCTGCACCACTTTTCTGGCGCTAATCTCTCTTGTTAATGTATTGCACCAAATTCATGAAGCATTTCCAACACATTTGGTTCTGACAGCGACTAGTTCTACAATGCTCCACTTTTACATTGCGTCACATTGAATGCTCCTCTCTTACTTTGTGTCGGATTTAATGCTCCTCTCTTACTTTGTGTCGTATTTAATGCTCCTCTATTACTTTGTGTCATATTTAATGCTTCTCTATTACTTTGTGTCATGGTGAATGCTCCTTTCTTACTTTGTGTCATGGTGAATGCTCCTCTCTTACTTTGTGTCATATTGAATGCTCGTCTCTTACTTTGTATTGTATTGAATACTCCACCTTTCCATTGTGTCACATTGAATGCTCCTCTCTTACTTTGTATTGTATTGAATACTCCACCTTTCCATTGTGTCACATTGAATGCCCCTCTCTTACTTTGTGTCGTATTTAATGCTTCTCTATTACTTTGTGTCATGGTGAATGCTCCTTTCTTACTTTGTGTCATGGTGAATGCTCCTTTCTTACTTTGTGTCATGGTGAATGCTCCACCTTTACATTGTGTTATATTAAATGCTCCTCTCTTACTTTGTGTCATATTGAATGTTCCTCTCTTACTTTGTGTCATGGTGAATGCTCCTTTCTTACTTTGTGTCATATTGAATGTTCCTCTCTTACTTTGTGTCATGGTAAATGCTCCTCTCTTACTTTGTGTCATATTGAATGCTCCTCTCTTACTTTGTGTCATGATGAATGCTCCTCTCTTACTTTGTGTCATATTGAATGCTCCACCTTTACATTGTATCATATTAAATGCTCCTCTCTTACTTTGTGTCATATTGAATGTTCCTCTCTTACTTTGTGTCATGGTGAATGCTCCTCTCTTACTTTGTGTCATATTGAATGCTCCTCTCTTACTTTGTGTCATATTGAATGCTCCACCTTTACATTGTGTTATATTAAATGCTCCTCTCTTACTTTGTGTCATATTGAATGTTCCTCTCTTACTTTGTGTCATGGTGAATGCTCCTTTCTTACTTTGTGTCATATTGAATGTTCCTCTCTTACTTTGTGTCATGGTGAATGCTCCTCTCTTACTTTGTGTCATATTGAATGCTCCTCTCTTACTTTGTGTCATATTGAATGTTCCTCTCTTACTTTGTGTCATGGTGAATGCTCCTCTCTTACTTTGTGTCATATTGAATGCTCCTCTCTTACTTTGTGTCATATTGAATGTTCCTCTCTTACTTTGTGTCATGGTGAATGCTCCTCTCTTACTTTGTGTCATATTGAATGCTCCTCTCTTACTTTGTGTCATATTGAATGCTCCTCTCTTACTATGTGTCATATTGAATGCTCCTCTCTTACTTTGTGTCATGATGAATGCTCCTCTCTTACTTTATGTCATATTGAATGCTCCTCTCTTACTTTGTGTCATATTGAATGCTCCACTTTTACTTTGTGTCATATTGAATGCTCCTCTCTTACTTTGTGTCATGATGAATGCTCCTCTCTTACTTTGTGTCATATTGAATGCTTCTCGCTTACTTTGTGTCATATTGAATGCTCCACCTTTACATTGTGTTATATTAAATGCTCCTCTCTTACTTTGTGTCATATTGAATGTTCCTCTCTTACTTTGTGTCATATTGAATGCTCCTCTCTTACTTTGTGTCATATTGAATGCTCCTCTCTTACTTTGTGTCATATTGATTGCTCCTCTCTTACTTTGTGTCATATTGAATGCTCCTCTCTTACTATGTGTCATATTGAATGCTCCTCTCTTACTTTGTGTCATATTGAATGCTCCTCTCTTACTTTGTGTCATATTGAATGCTTCTCTCTTACTTTGTGTCATATTGAATGCTCCACCTTTACATTGTGTCATATTAAATGCTCCTCTCTTACTTTGTGTCATATTGAATGTTCCTCTCTTACTTTGTGTCATGGTGAATGCTCCTCTCTTACTTTGTGTCATGGTGAATGCTCCTCTCTTACTTTGTGTCATATTGAATGCTCCTCTCTTACTTTGTGTCATATTGAATGCTCCTCTCTTACTTTGTGTCATATTGAATGCTCCTCTCTTACTTTGTGTCATATTGAATGCTCCTCTCTTACTTTGTGTCATATTGAATGCTTCTCTCTTACTTTGTGTCATATTGAATGCTCCACCTTTACATTGTGTCATATTAAATGCTCCTCTCTTACTTTGTGTCATATTGAATGTTCCTCTCTTACTTTGTGTCATGGTGAATGCTCCTCTCTTACTTTGTGTCATAGTGAATGCTCCACTCTTACTTTGTGTCACATTGAATGCTCCTCTCTTACTTAGTGTCATATTGAATACTTCTCTCTTACTTTGTGTCGTATTGAATACTCCACCTTTACATTGACTCATGTTGAATGCTCCACTTTTACTTTGTGTCATAGTGAATGCTCCTCTCTTACTTTGTAATGTATTGAATGCTCCACTTTTACATTGTGTTACATTGAATGCTCCTCTCTTACTTTGTATTGAATGCTCCACTTTTACATTGTGTTACATTGAATGCTCCACCTTTACATTGTTTCACATTGAATGCTCCACTTTTACATCGTTTGCATTGAATGCTCCACTTTTACATTGTGTTACATAGAATGCTCCACTTTTACATTGAATGCTCCACTTTTACATTGTGTTACATAGAATGCTCCACTTTTACATTGAATGCTCCACTTTTACATTGTGTTACATTGAATGCTCCACTTTTACATTGAATGCTCCACTTTTACATTGTGTTACATTGAATGCTTCACTTTTACATTGTGTTACATTGAATGCTCCACTTTTACATTGAATGCTCCACTTTTACATTGTGTTACATTGAATGCTCCACTTTTACATTGAATGCTCCACTTTTACATTGAATGCTCCACTTTTACATTGTGTTACATTGAATGCTCCACTTTTACATTGTGTTACATTGAATGCTCCACTATTACATTGTGTTACATTGAATGCTCCACTTTTACATTGTGTTACATTGAATGCTCCACTATTACATTGTGTTACATTGAATTCTCCACTTTTACATTGTGTTACATTGAATGCTCCACTATTACATTGTGTTACATTGAATTCTCCACTTTTACATTGTGTTACATTGAATGCTCCACTATTACATTGTGTTACATTGAATGCTCCACTATTACATTGTGTTACATTGAATGCTCCACTTTTACATTGAATGGTGCCACTGCTGTGTTTTAGCCCATCAGGAGGGAGAGTCCCGGACAGCTGAGGGACTTGTGGATATCACTTGGACAGATATAGGGCCCAGGTAAGTATTAGAGGGGATTCTACACACGGAAGGCTTTTTATCTTAATGCATACAAAGACCAACTCTCTTTTGAGAGTGAGGAAAATAGTCTCAGAGAGATTTTGTGAATGTATAAGTGGTGCAAATTGAAGTAGAAGTTCCAGTCAGGTCTATGCATTTGGTGCATTCTCCACCATTTTCCGAAGACACTTTGGCAGAATGGTGTGTTTGTGAAGTGAAAGTAGTAAAGGAGTTATTATTGAGTGGTGTTTCCTCATCCCCGCACAGTGTGGAGAGCAGACAGACATGCTGTGAAGGAAGTTGTGAGGAAAGTTGTGACTGTGAGGGGTTGTGTAGTGAGTGTGTTACACATTGAGGGAGTGGGCGTGGTTTGTAGTCACAGCCCAGCAGCAGGGTCAGCCCCGAGCACACACACACCGTACACGGCTCGTCTTGGGCTGTCTCGTTATACAGCTGTGTTCCTTTTCCTGCCTTGTGTATGCAGTGAGCGGGGGATGCAGTGCGGCTGCTCCGCTCCCTCAATGAATGCTGAGGATCCATTACCTGTGTGAGCTGTGATCCTGGCAGACGGCTCACATCTCCTCGTCTTCTTCCTCGCACGTTTCCTCGTCTGCTTGTCTTTTCCTTGGGCCCTCCTCCTCCTCTCCTGTCTGTGTGTGTGTGAGGGAAGAGAGAGAGAGAGATGGCTGCGGACGGAGCCAGATCCAGGTTCGGCAATCTGGGCCATCGCGGTACCGGAGGAAGCAACAGCAGCAGTCCTTCATCCAGTCCTAAGCTCGGAGGGGGAAAGAGCAGGACTCCCCCTCAGTCCCTGAAACACAGCAGTCCTTCCTCACCTGGAAGCAAGCACAGACAAGCCCCTTCCTCCCCTGGACATACCTTCAGGAAAGTCACCCTCACCAAACCTACCTTCTGTCATCACTGCACAGACTTCATCTGGGGGCTGGGAGGCTTCCAATGTGAAGGTAAGGAATATATAAATGGGGATAGCCCTCACCCTCCAATCACATCTCATCACCTTGTGCTAGTATAGGCAGGAGAATGGCATAGACTTATTAGGGCTCCTTTACCAGGCTGACGCGTTTTGACACGCGATACGAAACGCATCTACAGGAAAATGTATCTGCCTTGTTTACACCATACAGGTGCTTTTATGTTTTTTTTTTTTTTTGAGGGGGGGATCTGTGGGGTAAAGCCATAATGTTCTAGTAGGCATTGCAAACTAGCGCATTATGTTAACCACCAGAAGGGTTCCCCCCTAATGACAAGGGCATTTTTTGCGACACTGTACCCACATACAATTGATGTCCTTTTCTTTTCTCTATCATTCACTGACAGAGACGGGCGCTGTACCCAAATAAAATTGATGTCCTTTTTTCCTCTATCGTTCATTGACAGAGACGGGCGCTGTACCCAAATAAAACTGTCGTCCTTTTTTCTATATCGTTCATTGACAGAGACCGGAGCTGTACCCAAATAAAACTGATGTCCTTTTTTCCTCTATCGTTCATTGACAGAGACGGGCGCTGTACCCAAATAAAACGAATGTCCTTTTTTCTATATCGTTCATTGACCGAGACCAGCGCTGTGCCCAAATAAAACTGATGTCCTTTTTTCTATATCGTTCATTGACAGAGACGGGCGCTGTACCCAAATAAAACTGATGTCCTTTTTTCCTCTATCGTTCATTGACAGAGACGGGCGCTGTACCCAAATAAAACGAATGTCCTTTTTTCTATATCATTTTCATTCATTGACAGAGACGGGCGCTGTACCCAAATAAAACTGATGTCCTTTTTTCCTCTATCGTTCATTGACAGAGACCGGCGCTGTACCCAAATAAAACTGTCGTCCTTTTTTCTATATCGTTCATTGACAGAGACCGGAGCTGTACCCAAATAAAACTGATGTCCTTTTTTCTATATCGTTCATTGACAGAGACGGGCGCTGTACCCAAATAAAACTGATGTCCTTTTTTCCTCTATCGTTCATTGACAGAGACGGGCGCTGTACCCAAATAAAACGAATGTCCTTTTTTCTGTATCATTCTCATTCATTGACAGAGACGGGCGCTGTACCCAAATAAAACTGATGTCCTTTTTTCCTCTATCGTTCATTGACAGAGACCGGCGCTGTACCCAAATAAAACTGTCGTCCTTTTTTCTATATCGTTCATTGACAGAGACCGGAGCTGTACCCAAATAAAACTGATGTCCTTTTTTCCGCTATCGTTCATTGACAGAGACGGGCGCTGTACCCAAATAAAACGAATGTCCTTTTTTCTATATCGTTCATTGACCGAGACCAGCGCTGTGCCCAAATAAAACTGATGTCCTTTTTTCTATATCGTTCATTGACAGAGACGGGCGCTGTACCCAAATAAAACTGATGTCCTTTTTTCCTCTATCGTTCAATGACAGAGACGGGCGCTGTACCCAAATAAAACGAATGTCCTTTTTTCTATATCATTTTCATTCATTGACAGAGACCGGCGCTGTACCCAAATAAAACTGATGTCCTTTTTTCCTCTATCGTTCATTGACAGAGACGGGCGCTGTACCCAAATAAAACTGATGTCCTTTTTTCTATATCATTCTCATTCATTGACAGAGACCGGCGCTGTACCCAAATAAAACTGATGTCCTTCTTTCTATATCATTCTCATCCATTGACAGAGACGGGCGCTGTACCCAAATAAAACTGATGTCCTTTTTTCCTCTATCGTTCATTGACAGAGACGGGCGCTGTACCCAAATAAAACGAATGTCCTTTTTTCTATATCGTTCATTGACAGAGACTAGCGCTGTACCCAAATAAAACTGATGTCCTTTTTTCCTCTATCGTTCATTGACAGACACGGGCGCTGTACCCAAATAAAACGAATGTCCTTTTTTCTATATCGTTCATTGACAGAGACCAGCGCTGTACCCAAATAAAACTGATGTCCTTTTTTCCTCTATCGTTCATTGACAGACACGGGCGCTGTACCCAAATAAAACGAATGTCCTTTTTTCTGTATCATTCTCATTCATTGACAGAGACCGGCGCTGTACCCAAATAAAACTGATGTCCTTTTTTCCTCTATCGTTCATTGACAGAGACCGGCGCTGTACCCAAATAAAACTGATGTCCTTTTTTCCTCTATCGTTCATTGACCGAGACGGGCGCTGTACCCAAATACAATTGATGTCCTTTTTACTCTATCGTTCATTGACAGACGCAGCTCCATATTCTTCATGACCATTGGGAAAAAAACGTATGAGGGGACGATTCTACAGGAAAATGGCAGCCCCCACGGCATGCCATCTGGTCTCAATTCAAATAATGCCTCATTATATGTTTTTTGTTTTCCCAATGGTCATGAAGAATATGGAGCTGCGTCTGCCAATGAACTTCAGAGAAAAGGATTTTACGGTAAGTCAAAAATCCAGTTTTTCCCACAAATAGAGCTTTCTTTTGGTGGTATTTCGATCACCTGTGCGATCTTTATTTTTTTACGCTATAAACAAAGGGAGACAATTCTGAAAAAAAAAAACAATATTTTTACTTTCTGCTATATAACATTTCCAAAGAATTTGAAAAATCAAATTTTTTTTTATCATCTTAGGCCAATTCGTATTCTGCTACATATTTTTGGTAAAAAAAAATCGCAATAAGCATATTTTGATTGGTTTGCGCAAACGTTATCGCGTCTACAAACTAGGGGAAAGATTTCTGTCATTTCTATTTATTTATATTTTTTACTAGTAATGGCGGTGATCTGCAATTTTTTTTTTGTTTGTTTTGCGGAACTGCAACATTACGGCGGACAGATCGGACCCTTGACTGACCTTTTTGACACTTTTGGGGGGACCAGTGACATTACTACAGTAATCAGTGATAAAAATATGCACTGTTACTATAATAATGACACTGACAGGGAAGGGATTAAAACCATGGGGCGATCAAAAGGTTAAGTGTGAGCCTAGGGAAGTGTTTTCTAACTGTATGGGGAGGGACATGTGGAATCAACACAGAGACCTGTGATCCTAAATAGGAGGATCCAGGAGCTCTGTGTTCATTCCAGAGAGAACAATGGTCTGCTGTGTTCACAGCAGCAGACAGTCGTTCCCTCTCAGCGGGGAGCAATCGCGGGTGCCCGGCGGAAATCGCAGCTGCCGGTCCCATGGATCAGCTTCCCCACTTCCTATTGGGGGCGGGCGCGCATGCCCCCAGGAGCACTCCGCAAACTGCCCTACAGGTAGGGCGGTTTGCGCAGCTGAGCCATACTGCGGCAGTATATCTGCGGCAGGCGGTCGGCAAGTGGTTAAAATCACCTGTAAACGGAGCCCTCCCGCACTGAGAAGTCAGCGCTGCAGGCACTTCCATCTTCACTCATCCTGCTTCCAGTTTAGGCGACACCAGGTCTGTGAAAGGCTTGAGCCGCGATGCACTCCCGTGCCCACATGCAGGAACCACTGTTCACGGCACTGAAAGTATGAGCTGATGTTCTGTCAGAGCGCATGCACCAGTGACCTCAGTGGCTGCATGCAATGTAAATATCTCTTAAACCGTGCACATTTAGGAGATAATTACACTACCTATAGGTAAGTTTTTATTTTAGGCTTACCTGTAGGTAAAAGCAAGAGATGGAAGTTTACTTCCACTTTAAAGAGGAACTCCTGCTGTCCTCCCATTTTTTTCTGCTCCACTTATCTGATGGTGGGATTTCAGATACTTTACCCATCTGGTGGATCCAGTGTTGACCTGCTGGGGTCATCTCATGCCCGGTCACAGATATGTCCCACGTCGCCATGTTTTCTCTGACATCATGGATTTTCCCAGGTTCAGCGAGCGGGCCTCTCAATGACACGCTGATATGCCCGCCCCCTCCTGTTCTTGAATAGAAGGCTATGCCTCCTGGGGTATGTGATGTAAAAAAAAGACCTAAACAAAAGGTAGCAAGCAGGTTCAATCTCAGCTGTGGGCATCTGAAGCCCTCTTCTCTTCATTTCCTAGATTTGGTGAAGCTGGCTACCCAATCTTGCACCTGCGCAGTAATGCCACTGTGCAGCGCTCTCTCTCCCTGAAAGGTTGCCATAGCAATGGCCACATTAGGGGAAGTTCCCGCTCCATTGCTGTAGCTATTGGCTCCTGCTGTTGTCAATCAAATCTTGGGAGTGGGGGGCAGGGGCCGAGTCACACTGTATCTATCTATGGATGCCCAAAGCTAGGCTCAGGAGCAAGCCCTCACGTGTGCCATCATAGGAAGCAGTAACCTAGTACCTCTATCCTCATATTGAAGGTGAATGGGGGAATCCTTCCCACATGTGTCATTGTATTCTGAAAGCAGGGAGACTTCCCTGCTGTCATAATACACTGATCAGCACTGCTGATCAAGTGGACATTTTCCAACAGAGTGGTTGTACAGAAGGTGGATCAGTATATCAAAATATGTACAACCAGCCTGCCCATACATACTTCGATATTCAGCCAGTCCCTGCTGAACAGGCCAAAATTCCATCAGTGTATGGCCTGCTTAACACAACAACTGGAATCAGTATTTCTGCCACTTCCATTCATCCTGGGTAAAATGCCCATGTGAGTGTAGACTGAAGTGGTTGTACACCTGAGATGTGACATATGAACAACGCATATCCCTCTACAGTGTGTCCTTGTCTCAATCCAGAGCAAAAATGCCAGCCATAGATGGTTCAAATCTCTGCTGGTTCAACCATGTTTGGTCTGAATGTACCTAAGTTGATTGATTTAACATCTGTCAGACTTTACTAGTGGTTATTGTAGCCCCTAGCAATTATCATTGTGTTCTGGTAGGAACCGCTTCCCCCCCGCCCCCCACTGGGAGAACACAATGGCTCTGTCGGGGGAATTGCCCTGTCTGTGATGATAGTGGAATCAAGCAAATTTCTTTCCTGCAACCAAAATTTGCTCTGTTTATGGCCAGCCTTAAGTGTCATTCATGTCTCCTGCTTCATTTCTTTGCTGTCAGCATGACTCTCTTCTGACAAGTTTTCCTGACACCAAGAGAAAAATGGTGACAGGGGAGGAAGGTCCAGTCGATTGGCAGCCTCAGCTCTATTCCTGTGTGCTGTATGAAGGGGATGTGCCCCTTTTCTCCAATCAGCTGTCAGAACTATTTTTTATTTTTCTGAACTCCCAGACAAGTTTTATAAATTCTGGACTTTGAATAGATGTAGAGAAGGGAACAATGCAGAAAAACAGGTACAACATATGTAGGAGGATTTGTTTAATCTCCTCGTATCACATGATGCCAGTGACTTCACTGGGCATATGTAAGAGTTTACAGCTAATTTAAATTAGCCCTTAAATTGTGGGTGCTCAACCTGTGGCCCTCCAGCCTTTGCGGAACTACAAGTCCCATCATGCCTCAGCCTTTGAGAGTCATGCTTGTAACTGCCAGCCTTGCAATGCTTTATGGGACTTGTAGTTCTGCAACAGCTGGAGGGCCACAGCTTAAGCACCCATGCCTTAAACAATGACCTATAGAACTATAGTCAAAAACTAAATTAAAAAGCTTTCCCTACAATTGCCACATTTGGGCTCCTCTTACCCAGGTTGCCACGGATCAGTAAAAACAAGAAATTGATCTGCCCACGTACAAGCGGACATGGTGCCGCTCAGGAGAGTACACATTTTAGATTTCATCTACTCCTGAGTGCGGTCCATTTTCCTTGGTTTTGAGACCCATTTTAACATGACATGCCAAGTTTGACAGGCTGCACCGCCTGTCAGTCTTCCATGGAAGTGAATGGGACTGTGCCACAACCACTTGACATTCAGTTCCAGTAAAGTCCTGCAATAGGGGAAAAAAAACAACCAAAAAAAAAAAAAAAACGTCATTGTAACGTGGCCGCATTACCTCCTAAACACCTGCAAACCTTCTCTGGAAAGTGATCCAATGCAGATCGCTTTTAAGTGGGGGGGGGGGGGGGGGGGTAAATTCTGCTACTAGTGTGAAAGGAGCCTTAATGGCCATACACACTATAAGATTTTCTGAAGACTTTTTCCTTCAGATTTACCTTTTCTATGTAGTGCAAGGGCCTGCCTGATTGCATACAAATTGAGAGTGTTTAGGTTTGACCTCATATTATATGGTTTTGGTAAATCTAAAGGAAAAAGTCTTCAGAAAATCTTATAGTGTGTATGGCCCATTAGTGCTTGTGCACATGGGCCCAATTAAGTCCCAATCTCCACACAGAATGTTGCTGACAGAAAAATCCTGTAAAAGAACCCCCCCCCCCCAAAAAAAACAAACCTTTGTATTAGCCCATAATGTCGTTATTCATATTTATTTATTACTGGTATCTATATAGCACTGACAATTTATACATTGCTTCACATACTGTGCATTCACTCCTGCCCTCAAGAAGCTTAAAAGAGAAGTATGGTCTAAGCTTTTTTGGTCATACTTCTCTTCTGTGTCACAGGAATGCACTTACTTTTGCTCTCCTGTGAGCCAGAATCAGCCATTAGCAAGCTTAAACCCTCTGTCAGCCGACAACACAGAGCCGCTCCACACTCTGGAAGGAGTATTGTTGGAATCTACCCAGATGCCTGATCAGCAGCTATCTTAGCTGGGCAGCATGCCACAGAACCTGAGCCGGCTGCTGCTGTCCTCTCCCCAGCCCAGGACCCTAGTGAGCACTGGAGGGGCACAGTGGAGAGCCGATGACTGACAGACAGTGACTGCTCACTGAAAACTGAATGATCCTCGGTCATGTGATCACTTTCAAGAGCCAGTGGGGGAATGTTGCAGCATCACGTAGGGGAGTATATGTGTTTGTTCAGCTGGGCATACATGAGTCAGTTTTGTTTTTGATCAGCCAGAGTGTTGCTCGATGAAAAAAAAAAAAAAATGGGACAGATTCCCCATCCACACATTCAAGGTGTCTAGAGGAATCCACCCTGCCGTGTTGTATTCTGACAGCAAGCAATCCTCTGCTGTGAGAATACACTGATCAGCGCTGCAGCTGATTGGCTGTAGCGCTTTTTGAACCAAAATTGTTCAACAAGCCTATTCTTGAGAAGTTAGTCATTAGACTGACTTCTCGGGAACGGCCATTGATGCATCGAAATGAGGTTGATCACTGCTGAACCAGCTTAATTGCGATGGATCTATGGCCAGCTTTACATTCTAAGGCCCCCAATCACACACACATACATACACACACCACAATTTAGACAGTAGCCAATTAACTTACCAGCATGTCTTTGGAGTGCCCTAGTGGAAACCCACATAAACACAGTTAGAACATGCAAACACAATGAAGGTAGTGCCCCGACTGGGATGCAAACCAAGGACCGTAGTGCAAGGTAGGAGTGCTAACCACCTAGCCACTGTGCTGCCATAACACGCAGGGTTCACATCTAAAAATTATTTTTCCACTCCTCTAGCTCAGTTTTCCACCCCAGCATGGACATGCATAAGTAAAGCCGAAATACTGTCTGTATGTACAGAATTTTCTGTTGATTTTGCACACCACAGTATTACTAAGCTCATTGCAGCTATGTACGTGGGCCCAAATATCTAGGTTCCAAAACAAGCATTTAGGAGGCGGCAGTATTGCTCTACCTCTTAAGTGTCTAATGCCTCGTTTCCACTGAGCGGTACGGTTCAGTACGGTACACCTTGATCAGGCTTGCATTTCCACTGCCAATGCTTAATGCCTCGTACACATGCATCGATTATTGGCTGGGAATTTTCGGCCAACGTCCGATCGGCCGATTTTCGGCTTGTTAGTATGATGCTTTCGATAACCGACTCCGACTTTTCGGCCGAATAAAATCTGGTGTGCAGGCTATAAAATTTTTGTTGGCCGTCAACACAACGGCCGATTTTCCGTCAGTCAGTACAGAATTCGGCAGACAAAAATCTGATGAGCAAGTCTGGGCATGCTCAGAGAAGAAAAAACACACGGAAAGTAAACCATCACATGACATCACTTCTGAAGTTGGTTTTTGTTGGCCGAGAAAATTCGTGTGCAGTCTAGGCACATTCCAACCAACAAAACACAACTTTGGACAAAAGTCGGACGATCGGTCGGCCGATAATCGTTGCGTGTGTACGAGGCATAACAGTACCTCAACAGTATTGCTCCACCCTGTTGGTACGGTACTAATGTGCTTGGTACCCCAACGAAAGGGTACCAAAAAAGTGGTACGGTACGGTTCAGAATTGGGGTACCATTTACAACTTTTGACAATGGAAACGGCAAAAATTGCGTACCGTACCGAACCGCTCAGTGGAAACGAGGCATAAGTCACCGGATCGCTTTTTGGATCCTACCACTTGTATAAAAAAAGCCTAATATACAATACTGCCGCATTCAGATTGGTACCAAACTATATACTATATGGATCTGAACGCAGAATCTTTTTTTTTTTTTTTTTTTTTTTAACACCTCTCTGCATGAGCTCCTAAATTGCTAAAAGCTTTTTTTTTTCTTCATTCCATAAATAGATGGTAATCTTTCCATTTTGTAGGACTTCCTCCCGCAGGGTGACCACGCTATTTTACCTGTGGTGAATAAACGGCAGCGTTGTCACTTCCTGTGGTGGTGTTGCGCTCACTGAGGGTTATGAGCGTTACTCCCTATTTCTGCCAATCGGCACAGAACCAGTATACAATGGGGCGCCTTTTGTCGGAAGAAAATGATGCAGGGTGCCTTCTTGGAGTGGCCCCTACGACGATGTCACAGGGGAAATGAAGAGCATTTATTTCCTTACAGAACATAGGATGGCATTTACATAGGGAGGTTATTACCATTTATGCGTATAGATGGACTTTAAACGGTGCAAGAATGATTTCTGTGGGGATAAGCTGTAGGAAGATTGAGCAATTAGGAGTGCATTTTAGTGGCACATTGTCCTCCTGTGATGGACTGGAGGTTAACAGGAAAAGGGCATGTTGGCAGTTGGCACACAGTAACAGAACATCTTAGGCTACGTCGTCATCCCGCCAATGCAGATGCACAGGCAACAAGTACAAATGTGGGTCAATGCTAACCAGCTAAAGCTTTTAAATGCTAATTTCCACTCTCAGCCCAATGCAGGATTGCTGTTTGCATGCAAAGCAGCTTTTCTTTCATTCTTTTTTCAATAAATGATGTTGAGATCCTTCTTTTTTTCTGGCATGAAATAAAGGCAGCTATAATAGAAAATACTTAATGGTCTACAGTCCATTTTGTGGCTACCTTGGCAGCATAACCGGAGCTGTTATTTTTTTTTTGCCTGATCTAGGTTGTGTGAATGATCTATTAAACACCTGTTTCCTCTGTCTAGTCGGGTGATTGGAATCTTGCAGATTCAGAGCTGTCATGTCCCGCTTGTTGGTACGGCAAGGCTGTTACAATGAGCTCCACAGGTCATTTTCATGTTTGTTTTGCAAGCAGCCATAGCAGTAAAGCAGTGTAGTAAAATGTAGGCTGATAAATCTTGTGTTCTGTGTACAGAGGTGATCAGATTACGCTTATCTGTTGACTGATTCAATACAATTAACACTTGGTGTTATCACTAAGGTAGGATTTGCTATTGGGTACATGTAGGTGAAGCTCTCTGGTGGGAAGGATGATTGCTGTGTTATGTCTTTTTAGATGTGATTTGTCAGTGCTTTGTCCTCAGCAGCTACATTCAAGCTGCCATTTTTCTGGTGAGGGTTAGAAAGTGGAAAAAACAAAAACAAAATAGAAGCTATTGGTTGCTATAGGTCAGCACTCCCCTTTAAATACGTTTATATGGTACAGTTATTGATATAGCTATGGAAATGTATGCAGTGCATACTATACATTCAGATCAGCATCTTTAACCACTTAAGCCCCGGAAGATTTTACCCCCTTCCTGGCCAGGAGGTTTTTTGCATTTTTTTTTTTTTTTTTTTTACTGCGTGACTTTAACGGACAATTGCGCGGTCGTGCAACGCTGTACCTAAATGAATTTGAGGTCCTTTTTTTCCCACAAACAGAGCTTTCTTTTGGTGGTATTTGATCACCTGTGCGATTTTTTTTGATCATGCACTATAAACAAAAAAAGAGCGTCAATTTTGCAAAAATAACAATATTTTTTTATATGAAATCCCCCCCCCCCCCCCCCAAATGTAAAAATCTAAATTTTTTAAAATTTTCGGCCAATTTGTTTTATGCTACATATGTTTGGTAAAAAAAATTGCAAAAAGCGTATTTTGATTGGTTTGCGCAAAAGTTATCGCGTTTACTAACAAAGGGAAAGATTTTTGTCATTTTTGGTGTTTTTTTTTTTTAACGAATAATGGCGGCGATCTGCGATTTTTTTTTTTTTTTTTTTTTTTTCGCGGGACTGCGACATTGCGGCGGACAGATGGGACCCTTGACTGACATTTTTGACACTTTCAGGGTTACCAATGACATTACTACAGTAATCAGTGCTATACATATGCACTGTTACTATAAAAATGACACTGGCAGGGAAGGGGTTAACTGTATTGGAGAGGGAGGGGTTAAGTGTGTCCTAGGGGTGTGCTTCTAACTGTGATTGGACATGGCTACTAGTGTAAAAACAGAGATCAACGGTCCTACATAGTAGAACCGTATGATCTCCATTTTTACACAGGGGAGAATGACAGGCGGCTTGTTTACATTAGCCGCCTGCCTTTCTCCCTTCCCGGCGAACGATCGTGAGTGACCGGCGGACGTCGGGTGCCGGTCACACGCACTGACTTGTTAGGGAACGAGCCAGGGCGGGCGCGCGCTCGCCCGCTATTGGCTCACAAGCCAGTGACAGGCTAGTGACGTATCGGTCGGCAAGTGGTTAAGGAGCTTCCAATCGAAGAACCCTATTTCACATGCTTACAAAGCACATACTGGGGCAGTTTAGATAGGAGCCAATTAACCTACCAGCATGTCTGTGCAATGTAGGAGGAAACCCACATAAGCACAGGCAGAAAATGTATGTAGATAAGTGTCCAGGCCAGAATTTCACCTAATGACCCCCATGGTGCTGCAAGGCAGAAGTGTCAACTGCTAATCCACTGTGCTGCTTTTCTTGATTTATTTTTGTTATGAATGTGTTTGCACTACACTTAAACTGGATTAACACTCACCTGTTGCACTTCATCCACAGCCCTCCATCCACATTAAACAGCATAGATGGAGGAGTCTGCACTGCCAGCTATTGTATTCAGACAGCCACAGCACCCACGGCTGTCTGAATACCCAAACAATGACTGCAGCGGATGGGACACAGTCAGTGGGGTTGACTTAATAAAATTGCAGAGTGCAAAATCTGGTGCAGCTCTACATAGAAACCAGCATCCAGGTTTTATTGTCAAAGCCTAAAGAGGTTGTAAACCTCCAAAAAATAAATAAAAACCTGAAAGACAAAGGCATAATCGCATAGTAGCTAATTCTGAAATACTTACCTTAGAATGAAGCCCCTGCATCGCCGCCCGCTCACCACTGACATGGCTGACATGTTCACCCGTCTTCCTTCTGGGTTTGCGCAGATGACCGGAGCCGCGATGACGTCACTCCCGCGCAAGAGCCGCCGTTTACAGCACGGGGCTCTGAAGGAACGGCACATGTGGCTGTTCCTTCAGAGAGCATGCGCCAGTGATGTCACTGGCTGCATGCAAAGTAAATATCTCCTGAACGGTGCAAGTTTAGGAAATATTTACAGTACCTATAGGTAATCCTTATCATAGGCTTACCTATAGGTACAAGTTACCAAGTAAGCTTTACTCCCTCTCTTAGGGCAGGGTTCACAGTAGGGGTCCAGTATGTCCGAGTTTACAATTTCAGGTCCCATTTTGGTCCGAAATTTTGGCAGAATTCAGACCTGAAATGGAAGATGCATAGGACTCCTATGCACTTCGCTCCGCAGCCCTCCTGGAGCTGTGTGAGCCGGTCACAGGCTCCTGACATCCAATTTCCATACGTGTGAACCCAGCCTAAAGAGTAGCTCCACTTTTGTTGAGAAAATAAAACATTCCCTTCTGGGTGATCTACAGTATATTGCAGGAATTTTAACAAACGTTGCTGTAGATTCCTACCTGTTGTTATTCTGAAGAAATCGTTGTTTGTGTCCATGTGTAGAGTGAATCTGGATGGGATTGGTTTTATAATTCTCAATCAGCTGCTGCACGTGCAGGGCTCTGAGGAAAGTGGCAGGGTCTGCATCCCTTTAGACATGATTTCCTAATGGCAGTATCTCATCAGAAATTACATTTTCTTGCAGGGGATGCCAAAAATCTGACTTGTATCTTAGGCAGGCCATACATGGTTCGAATCTTGGCCAGATCAGCAGGAACCAGCCAAGATTTGAACCGTGTGTGGGCAGGCTGAATGTACCAAGTTGATCGATCAATTTGGGTACAACCAACATGCTGGGTTTTACCTGCTATAGCTGCTAGCAATAATCATTGTCTTCTAACACCCCCCAATTTTTTTATTATTTTATATATATATATATATATATATATATAGTTTTTTTTTTGCTATTTTTTTTCCTACAAAAGTGGAGTTACCCTTTAAGCTGAAGTTAGAAACTGACTATCATGCACAGGTGCACCAGATTTTGCACACTCCAGTTTTAGTAAATCAACCCTACTGTTCAGCAGATAGTTTTCCACTCTTCCACTTTGTCAAGCTTGGTGTTGGTGACAAGGCCACCCACGACTTGATATTCGATTCATATACAGTATGACTAGCTTTTTCTGGTGTCCCCTGTTTGCTCATAGGGAGATGAATCCTGTTGTATTGTAATGATGGTTAATTGTCCAATCAGAAGGCAAGGGACAGGCATGTGCAAAGCTGAAAAAGGAAGTACTGCTGTTGCCTGTTCTGCTATATGGTATGGTCTCATGAACGCAGATCCAAAAAACACCATTTACAGCCCATTCAGACTGGCGCGATCCGTCTTCGAGGGGCGACCTGTGAAGTCGCGGTGCACGCTTCGGCGCGACTCGCAGGGACTTCACATAATGGAAGTCTATGCAAGTTGCTCCCAGGTCGCCCCAAAGTAGTACAGGACCCTTTTTCTAAGTCGGAGCGACTTGTGTCGCTCCTATTAGAACAGATCCTGTACTACTCAATGGCGAGCGACCTACCGCGACTTGTCAGGCTGACAAGTCGCCTGACAAGTCGCACTAGTGTGAAGGGGGTCTTAAGGGGCATTTGTTTTTTTTTTTTTTGTTTTTTTTTTTACACCTCTAGACGCAATTTCATGTTAGCTAATATGCCTGTGTACATGCAGGCGTTTTAGCGTGTTTTTATGGAGTGACAGAAACAAATGGCCTAGGCACGAGTTCCCAGAGAATCAGTTGTCCTTTTTTTTTTTTTCTGCACAAGCGCAGTTATTCTAATGGCTAGACTACATGAATATTCTAGCCAATAGAATGAGTTTACACGCAAACACTTATAAACACAGGTGAAAAATGCACAAGAATAAAAGCATTTTCTGGCAGCATAAAATCATATACCCGTATGCATGAGGCCAATGGCGGGGTGTGATTCACAAGTTACATAGCCTGTGGTTGGTTAAACAGCATATTTGTATTCCTGCTGTGTATTTAGCTATTTACCTGGAATCCATTATTCCAACATTTAAGTCCTAATCCTTTCTTTTTCTTTGAATGGAATTTGCAGTAGTGTGCACAGTTGTTTCATTTACTGTATTCATGTTTGATTTACAATGATTGTAAGAGTCTAATTATTATCTCAACAGCATTGGAGTTGATTTTGCCTTACGCCGGAAAACTGCAGGCACAGATTGTAAGAAGCTCTCCAAATGTTGTGCATATTGTAATTAATTGCTCATCCACCATGGGTGAGCAAATTGGCAGACTGCTGCTTCCATGTTATTCTGCTCTATAGTGTTGTATCTCAATTAAATAAATATTCACTTTAACAGGCTTCTAATAGACCATTCTTTAAACATAACCTGCTATGGGCATACAGTGTTTAGTCCAGCACTGTGCAAGCTTTTCATTTAGGAGAGATGACTTTGGCTTTTAATTAATGTTTAAAAGATGGTTGCCAGCTAAGTGGAAAGGTCAAACAATAAAATTTGTATTTTCTTACTTGGGCATAGTAAAACACAAAGGTAGCTTTAGTAGATGGTGGATGAAATGGTGTGAACCTAATTTCAAAGCAGACGTAAATGCATAGTTGAGGTCTGTTTTATAAATTGAATAGGGCCCTTTCACACGGGCATTCTGCCCGGCGGACTCCGTTTTGCTCAGTGGGGGATCGATCCTTCCCTGTCAGAGTCCCGCTCTCCTCTATGGGGAGATCAGATGAAAATGAACCACCTGTCTGTTTTCATCTCATCCCATTTTTACAGAATGACCTAAACAAAATAACAGAGTGGGCAACTACCACTTTATAAAACTCTGGTCCGACCACATCTGGAGTATTCTGTCCAGTTCTGGTCGCCAGTCCTCAGAAGGGATGTATTGGAGCTTGGGAGAGTACAGAGAAGGGCAACAAAACTTATTAGGGGATTAGAGGACCTTAATTATGAAGAGCATTTAGAAGCACTAGATTTATTCTCCCTGGAGAAGAGACGCGAGAGAGGGGACATGATAGCGATTTACAAATACCTCAACGGTGATTGAAAAAACTATTCAGGCGCAAGGAATGCATGAGGACAATGCGTTTAGAGAAGAGATTTAACCTCAGGCTACGCAGGGGGTTCTTTACTGTAAGGGCTACAAGACTGTGGAATTCCCTACCACAAATGGTAGTAACTGCGGGAAGTGTGGCTACTTTTAAAAGACTCTTGGACGTACATCTCAAGGATCGAAACATTCAGGGGTATGAGACATGAATACGTCCACACACACCTACACAGGTTGAACTGGATGTAACTATAACAATCAATCCTCCAGACGATAGGAAAATAGGGTTACCATCTGTCTGGATTTGACAGATAGGATTGGATAGCAGTGGGAGTCAGCGAACGTCACAGCTGACATCCGCTGCCCCATAGGGGTGCATAGAGTGTATGATCCAGTCCACCTGAAAAACTGACAGGTGGACCTGATCGGAATGCCTGTGTGAAAGGGGCCATAGGGTTGATGTGAGGGGGGCTGAGTGCGTACTGGTGTGGCAAGTTGAGTGCGTACAACTGTTGGATTGGGCTATCTCTTTGCTGAATATATATGTTTTTTTTTGTGTTAGAGGTTTTTTTTCCTTCTAAGATCTGCTAGGAGAGATCGGTTAGGGGGAGTGGTCATTGAAAAGGTAATTTAGGGTCCTGCTCAAGAGTCATGGTGGCAGCCTTCATATTTTTTTGGCCAAAATATAATTTCTTACTGTTTAAATCTTGAAAGCCCTGATGACTTGGGATACTCCTTTTTTTCATTTTCATATATTATGTTGTGAGTGTTAAAATAAGTGTGTGCACTGAAGGACCTGGTGGAATGGTGGGTGGATTTAGTGTAACGGCCAGTGGGCAGGCCGTGGGGAATGTCAGTGGTCAGGACAGGGGGGGCCCCGGCCTCAAAGCTGTGTAAGGGGCCCAAAAATTTCTGATGGTTTCCCCGGGTGCAGGTATAAGAATATAACCTGTTCACCATCAGTTGGAGATCCTACAGCACTCTGGTTGTTGATAGTCTTGTTTCTCTGCAGATCTGCATAGTAGGAGAATTTACCTACTTGAGTCATCTGCCGCTGGCACCACAGACCACTGGGAGCATAGGGGAACATTCTACATGGATTTTTACGTGTTCCTATGGATATTTTGGAAAGAACAGTATAGGTGGGTGGGACATGTGGCCATTTAGTGTAGGTGGCAATCAGACACTGCAAAGGATGTGATGGTGGTTAACAAAAATGCTCAGGTGTCATTCAGATCTGTAGCAAAAGTAAAGCCATTTCCCTCACAGCTCAAATTTTTATTTTGTTTCATTTTGAAAAGTGGTTGGTTACTATGTGTCACAGATACAGTACATTGCACTGGTGTTGGTAAAATCAGGCTTGTACCATTATTCCTTCCCTAACACAATGCACATTTGTGAGCTTAGGTTCACACTTCAGCCTTGGCTTCTTTGTTCTTTTTCAGTACCTTTTTTTTTTTTTGTTTTAGATGTGTTTTTAGGTGTAATTGTGTTAGTTTAGACAAATTTTAACCACTTCAATACTGGGCACTTTCACCCCCTTCCTGCCCGCGCCAATTTTAAGCTTTCAGCACTCACACTTTGAATGACAGTTGCACAGTCATGCAACACGGTACTCATATGAATTATTATTTTTTTAATACAAATAAAGCTTTCTTTTGGTGGTATTTAGTCCCAGTTCACACTATTGCGATGCGGGAATGCTACGAATATACTGTGTGTTCCCGCATCACATCCGCAGCACAGGCAGTTCACACTGCCATATGCGATACGCTGGGGGTGTCAATTCAATGTTAACGACACCCCCAGATCAGATCGCATATCGCAGTGCGATCTGACAGTTAGCACAGGAATCGGATCGCACTAGTGTGAACCACCATGCGATCCGATTCTGCTGCGGACCAAAAAAAAGGGTCCTGTGTGTGTCCACTGCGATTGCGGTGTGAATTCAGCTATACAAACTGTATAGATGAACTCGCACTGCACAGACATCGCATGTGATTTTAGGAGCAGTGTGCTCCGAATCATATGCGATGTCTGTGATCGCAATAGTGTGAACCGGCACTTAATCATCACTGGATGTTTTTTTTTTTTTATTGGATAAATGTTTCTGTTTCAAAATGTTGTAAATTAATATTCTTTCTTTATATATTTAGGTCAAACTGTATTCTGCTACATTTTCTTTGGTAAAATAAACCCAAATCAGTGTTTATTATCTAGTCTGTAGTACAAACTATGGTGTGTGTGTGTGTGTGTGTGTGTATATGTATATGTATATATATTAGGCCTGCACGATATTGGAAAAAAAATATATTGCGATATTTTTTTTTTCAACGATATATATTGCGATATTGACTGAGCGGTGAGCGCCGTGAGCAGCAACACAGCAAACCAATCCTTTCTGACCATACAGGGTTAATAGGTTACTGTAGGGAATGGGATTCAGTGCACACTGCAGCCTTGTACCATAGGGTTAATGTTACTGACACTGTAGGGATTGGGAAGGATGCTGGGAATGGAAATCATGAAGCATGCAGGCAGCCTTCTAAATTTTAATTGCAGATACTGGGCAGGTCAGGGTTAATATGGTAAAATCAATTACTCAGTGACAGTCAGTGACAGTGTGGACTGTGGAATCGATCAGATTATTCAGTGACAGACAATCTTTCTCACAGTGGTGGTAGGAGGCTGGAGCGGTGGACTAGGAGCCGGGAAAGGATCACAGCACAGCTGCATACACTGACTCACTCGTGCACTGCAGCCCGCCCCACACGTTCAGTGAGTCTCACTCTCCGCCCTAGTTTTCTCAATGGCACATTCAGGGAACCAATCACGCCGTGAGTAGCGGCACAGCAGAACCAATCATGTGTGTAGGCACGCGTGATTGGTTAGCTGTGCAGCTAATCACGGCGTGATTGGCTCCCTGAATGTGCCATTGAGAAAACTAGGGCGGAGAGTGAGACTCACTGAACGTGTGGGGCGGGCTGCAGTGCACGAGTGAGTCAGTGTATGCTCACCACTGAAGTGTCCCGACTTCTCCCTGCCTAACACGGAAGTCTGTGAGTCCTCCTGTCCTCCTCCGAGTCCCTTCCCCCTGCCTATGCAAATATCGTGACCTCGGCGATATGAATATCGCCTACGGCCGCAGAACGACAGTCGATATCATATCGACTATCGTTCAGCCCTAATATATATATATATATATATATATATATATATAGTTGTGTTCAAAATTATTCAACCCCCAATGCTGTAAAGGGTTTTAGGGAATTTAGTGTACATTTGTAATTGTATTTAGAATGAAATCCTACAAGGACTTCTTAAAGAACCATATGCAACTAAAATGACATCAATTGGTTTTGTAATACAGTAGTAAATGTTTATTTTGTGAATTATTCATTGACACAATTATTCAACCCCTTAAAGACTACCACTCTGAAGAACAGAGGTTCATTGAAGTGTTTTCAATCAGGTATTGAAAACACCTGTGGATGTCACGGAGCAGCAATAAAGCCTAATAAGCACCAATTAGGCAGCTTTAAAATGATTGTGATACTCAGCTCCTTCTAGACATTTACTGATGTGGTTACAAACATGGTGAAGTCAAGAGAATGGTCCAGGAAGACAAGAGAAGAGGTGATTACTCTTCACAGGAAGGGCAATGGCTATAAGAAGATTGCAAAGATGTTAAACATACCAAGAGACACCATAGGAAGCATCATTCGCAAATTCAAGGCAAAGGGCACTGTTGAAACGCTACCTGGTCGTGGCAGAAAGAAGATGCTGACTTAGACTGCTGTGCGCTACCTGAAGCGTAGAGTGGAGAAAAGTCCCCGTGTGACTGCTGAGGAACTGAGAAAAGATTTGTCAGATGTGGGTACTGAAGTTTCTGCTCAGACAATACGGTGCACACTGCGTAATGAAGGCCTCCATGCCAGAACTCCCAGGCGCACCCCCTTGCTGTCTCCAAAGAATAAGAAGAGTCGACTGCAGTATCCCAAAAGTCATGTGGACAAACTACAGAAGTTTTGGGATAGTGTTCTGTGGACTGATGAAACAAAATTAGAACTGTTTGGGCCCATGGATCAACGCTATGTTTGGAGGAGGAAGAACAAGGCCTATGAAGAAAATAACACCTTGCCTACTGTGAAGCATGGCGGGGGGTCAATCATGCTTTGGTGCTGTTTTGCTTCTGCAGGTACAGGGAAGCTTCAACGTGTGCAAGGTACCATGAATTCTCTTCAGTACCAGGAGATATTGGATGACAATGTGATGCAGTCCGTCACAAACCTGAGGCTTGGGAGACGTTGGACCTTTCAACAGGACAATGATCCCAAGCATACCTCCAAGTCCACTAGAGCATGGTTGCAGATTAAAGGCTGGAACATTTTGGAGTGGCCATCACAGTCATCAGACTTAAATCCGATTGAGAACCTCTGGTGGGACTTAAAGAAAGCAGTTGCAGTGCACAAGCCTAAGAATGTGACTGAACTTGAGGCTTTTGCCCTTGACGAATGGGTGAAGATACCCGTAGATCGCTGCAAGACACTTGTGTCAAGCTATGCTTCACGTATAAAAGCTGTTATAACTGTAAAAGGATGTTGTACTAAGACTGAATGTCACTTGGGGGTTGAATAAAACTGATAATGATGTGAGCACAGAAAAGACATTTGTGGTTATTTCATTATAAATGTTATGTTCTATTTGTCTGACCTACACGTGCCTCTTTGATTTAATTGTAAGCAGGATGACTGAATGATCAAAATCAATGTCAAACTGGCCAAAACAATCAATTTCATTGGGGGTTGAATAATTTTGAACACAACTGTACATTGTTCCCGGCAGCGGGTCTGTACACTTTCCTGTCATCTGCTGTGTCCGGATCGCACCACAGCGCGGCCTGTGGTTCGTTCCAGGGAGAACATCATATGACGTTCACCCAGAGAGAGAGAGCATTCACCTGGCTGTCATTTGTCTATAGGCTGGGCAGGAAGCAATTAAAGCTGGTTAACAAGAGGAGGAGACGGGTTGCAAAAAAACACTTCTTTTTTTAGAGATGCATGGGGCATCCGCATGAAAAACAGACAGGCGGATCTGAATGGACTCCCTGTGTAAAATGGGCCTCAAGTAGAACTTTACCCAAAACAACTTGATAAAAACGATATTCTTTAGCAAGGAACATACATTCTACATTAATAATTATGCTACCAAAATCGGTGTGTGCTGTAAATTGCAGAGCAGGGTATAAACTATATAGGCACCTATTTTTAATGTTTTACATAGCTATACTTGCAAAAGGGGAGAGCCCCAAGGGATCTAGTAGGGCTTAATTTTTTGACTAAAGTTTTTTGCTTTAAATTCTATGAGGCCAAAAATGTGCTCTCCTTCTCCAGAAAAGTTCCTATCCTCCTTTGCCACCAAGCATCTGGAAATGGCTGCCATTTCCAGCACGGGCTAGAGATACCTATACTCTAAAATACTTTATATTACCAGGTTGATACCCACACCCCACATCGCTTGACCTCTTGCCATGCAACTACTCACCTATTATAGGTCTACAATATCCCTCTATACACCTCTGTAACGACTCCACTGGGGCTGTCCCTATTGGATCATCTGTGGATCATTGTGGCACTCATGGGCTCACAGCACTGCCGCCATCTTTCACTTTTCTATACACTTGCCCATTAAACTATGTGTGTTGGAAATCAGGCATTCCTCCTTATCGCAGCTTTTTTCACTTATATTTACTTGGGATGCTTGTCACATTTAAGTTGCTGCTATAATTTTCTTGATATCTAGCGCAGTTCTTTTCTTTCTATTCCTCCTTATCGGTATACTTACCTTTTTTAATTGACAGCTCATCCCCATCTATATGAAGACCCCTATGGCACATCTCGTGTTCTGAACTCTGGCTGACCCCTGAAGAAGGGTATTTACCTGAAACACGTATGGTCCTTTCCGGTTCTCCTCACCATTTGTACCTGGGAGTCTTCCATGTTGAGGGTGATCTGTCCTTGAATGCAATTTTTAACTTGTCCCGTCTACCAGTTGTATATTGGATGTATTGACAATCTGTGTTTCTTTGTATAAAATAAAGTTTTGAATTGTTTTACTCCTTAGTTGCATTTTTTAGTGTCAAGTGGCATTCACAGTCCCAAACAATTGGGGGTACCCTCCTTTTTTCTAAACGTCTCAGAGTGTACATTGACAGATAAGATAACATAGAGGAGAGCTCAGAGGCTTCTGAAAAAAACGCCCAACTGCTGCTAAACATCCGTTTATCAGTAGCAGTGTACATGAGGCCTTAGGGGTGAATAAGGACTATAGCCTTATGCACAAAGGGCGTTTATTTAACTAGCTAAAAGCCTATGGTGTGCATGGACACATGGGCTAACATGGAGGGGCATTTAGAGGCAGGAAAAAAAAAACGTCAGATGCCCCTAGAAGCAGCTATAAAAACGTCTAGTGTGCATGAGGCCTTATTGTAGAGTATTTAGTGAAATAATTCTGTGTGCAAAAAGTAATGTGCTGTGCGCTGTAACTTGTGGGAGACTGATTCCAATTTATCACAGTTATCTCTGTAAAACATGCATTTAGTTTAAGGCCCCTTTCACACATGCTGTTCGTTTGTCCATTTTTTATCCATCCTTTGACGGATGAAAAACGGACATCAATGTATCTCTATGTAAAAACGGATGACAATGGATGATCATCCGTTAACATCCGTTTTCATCCGCTTCCGTCAATGTCCGTTTTTTTGAACGGATGAATGCCCTATTTTTCATCTGTCAAAAAAAACCGGATCGGATGGAAAACGGATGACAACGGATGGAAAACTGATGACAACTGACGAAAAACGGATGAAAAACGGATGGAAAACGGATACATTTTGACGTGAATGAACTGAAGAACTGAACGGACCGTATGTGTGAAAGGGGCCTAAAAAAAAAACTATATCGGTCGTTCCTTAGTGGCAAGGAACTCCTATTGTTCTAAGGCCATTGGAAAAGTGTGGTGACTAGGAACTCCTATGCCTGCTCAGTAAAAGTTTCTTTTAAACATTCTTTGCTTATGGATATGCGAAATAGAATTTTAGTGGAAGGGAAATCCCATCAATTTTGCATATTTCCTCAATGATGCACAGAAAGTAAAAATAATAAACTTGCAGGTATTAAATCCTTCCCTGCTCTAAACCTAAATCCAAAAATCCTTAAAAAAAACGAAAAATTTTTTAAGGTCTCATGCACACAGACCTTATAAATGCACCTATATGGGTGGTCAGTGTCAAGCGTCTGTAATAGTGAGCCCTTGTAGTTCACCAAATCGGGGGTTCCCTAGGGCGCGGAGTCTAAGCCCCAGCTTGCTTCTTCACCAGGGCCTCTGATAGTGGGGATAGCCTTGCAGCAAGCTGGAACCAGGTCGCGGCCCCCAGGTACGCCCAGCAAACACCAATTAGTAAGTGCACAATACAACAGGAGACTGAAGGAAAGACGCCAAATGCCACATGTGAAATGGAGTCACAGATCTAGTAGAACCCTGTAGCAAGGAGGTAAGAATTTCACAAACAATCTGCAGGCTAGACCGTGACAGTCAGCATAAAAGACACATCTATTTCTGGCACCCGGGAGTCTCTCTGACGTGTAATTGTCCCCATAGGACAGTATAGACGGAATAAACTGTAGGAAGAAATTTTACCTGTAAACACTGGTGCGGTACTTGTGTTTAAAATGGATGTAAGTTCCCGAGCATGAAACTGCCTCGTTCAGGAAATCCCACCTGTATGTAAAGTCAAGTACTGTCCTTTACAGCCGTTTGCCCACATACAACACAATAGAGTCCTATGAGCAGAATTACACACCGGGTGGGGTTCCTGGTGCCGCAGATAGCAGCATATACCTCTATTTTATGCTGTATGCAATAAGCCCTAATGCACAATTATGATAAAAGTCATGTGTTGTGGTGCTGTTTAGATATGATTGATTTAGTGCCAATGACCCAAGAATCATTTTCTTTCTGCAGTGAAGTATGTAAAAACCTTGACAAGGAAGAAAAGACCAGAGGGTACCATTCTTCTAAATGAGCAAGCATTCCTTTATATGTGCATGCTTCCTGTCCATCTCTGCTAATTCAATCATGAGCTAGCCTATGAGGCCTGCACATCTAAAGACACTTAGGAGGAGGCCATCCTTTCTTTTTCTTTATTATCCTTTTATATATTAACTTATTCAAACAGCCACTTTATATAAAAGTTAATATATTTCTATATTTTCTTTTATTGACTGTCCAAAATTACTTTTAGCTAAAATTTTGAACTGGCACAGTACAAGCAAAAAAGGCACTTTTCCAGTTGCAATTACAGTAATCCCCCGCTACATCGCGGTTCAGTTTTTGCGGTCCCGGTAATTCGCGTTTTTTTTTGTAATGTTATTTTACTATATAAATCATTAAAAATGAAAGATTTTTGTGTTTTTCATAGCTCTTGCTCTGTCTCTAAGTATCTTTTATGTGTTTAAATGAGTTTCTATTGTTTTAAAAGTGTGTTTAAAGACCTTAAAATGCTTCTACACGTACAGTGACAGTAAAAAAAACATGCCTACAATGCATTTTAATAGGGTTTTTCTATTTCGCGGAATTTCACTTTTCGCGGCTGGGTCCGGAACGTAACCCCCGCAATGGAGGGGGGTTTACTGTATCTTGCTTATTATTTGCAAAGGTCACACTTTTCCTGTCTGTAAGAACAAGCCGTATGAACAAACGCTAATCTTGTGCTTCCAACAGTATTTATTTTCATCTAATACAATGCAAATCTTTGTCATTCATTCATTTACCTTAGCCCCTTGGTGCTGGCTTTGAGGGGTTTGGCATTCTGGGAGGCGGGGTTTGTGACCATGTGACTGCCTTGATTGGCTGTCACCGCAGTCACATGATCGGAAAACTCCCCATCATGAGAAGCGATCGGGAGCTTTTTGTGAGCCACCGGTCACTCAGAGGGCACAGCTTTCAGCGCTAATGCATGCAAATATGCAGCCCCATGGCCCGGCCACCAAGAGGCTGCATATTTGTGTGCGGTGGGCGCCTAGGGGTTAAAGTCGTAAATCCTTACATATACTCAGTGAAGGGAGGGGCCCCATGTGATACAGAGTTAAAACAAATCCTCCTACATAAGTTGTACCTGTTTATATTTCGTCTTTCCCCTTCATCCATTCAAAGTGCAGAATTTCCACAGGATCTCTCAGCTCTGAAAAGCAGGTGGCGGAGAGCTAATGTTACATCAGTGAGGAGAGCTCTGAGAGCTAATTGGAGGGAAGTGACACACCTCCCTCCACACAACACACAGGAGCAGAGACTGTCAATCAGCTGGAGGTCCCTCCCGTCACCATTTTTCTCTTGGTGTCAGGAAAATGAGTCAGAAGTGACTCCTCCTCATAGAAGGGGAATGAGACAGCGGACTGAAAGGACACTTAGTGCTCTGGATTAAGAAAATTGCACACTATAGGGGGAGATGCTGTGTTCATATTTCATGTCTAAGTTCCACAGCCACTTTAAAGTGACACTAAACAATATTCTTATTCTTCAAAAATAATCCCACCACTTGATGGTCTTGTAATTTTTTATTTCGTGAAACTGTTTCACATTGTATTTTCTTCCTCCTTGTAAGATCCTCATTGAGCTCCCAGACCTCTCCCCCAACTTCCAAAGGTTTGGAATGAGCAGTGCACGTTACAATTAGGCACACGACAAATTCCATAGTCCATCTTGGGAGTGAGCAATAAAGGTTGGCCATGTTCCTACATACTGAAGCATGAATGTAGTCAGCCTCTAACAGTAAGTCAGATCACAGCAGGAGTTTGGAAGTTTGGAATTGGCTGAAAGCAATAAAAGATCCTTTTCGACTTGCCGACCTATAGCTAAAAGATGGCTACAACGTGGGCATTCAATTCTGGGAGGGCATAAATAGACCTCTTCCCAGAACCCTGCCCCCTGCGCACATCCTGTTGTATGCATAGGGCATGCTCTGTGATCGCTGATCACAGCAGCCCTTTACCGTGTGATCAGCTGTGTCCAATCACACTGATCACATGTAAACAAATGACGATTATCAGCGATCCTTTCCTTCCACGCTGTGTCTGTGTGAGGAAAGGAGAGCCATTAACTGGCAAGCCTGTCAGCACATCAGTTACACTGATAATCAGTGCCACCTGTCAGTGCAACCTCATCAGTGCCCATCAGTGCAGCCTTATCAGCACACATAAGTGAAGAGGAAAAAATTACTTGTTTGCAAAGTTTTATTACAGAAACTAAGACATTGTTCAGTATTTTTCAATTGTATAGCAGAAAAGAAAAACCCCAGTGGTGATTAAATGCCAGCAAAAGAAAGCTCTACTTGTCTAAAAAAAAAAAAAATTTATAAAAATGTTATATTTGTAGTGTTGCATGACCACTTAATTGCAAAAAACAGTGTAGTGCTAATCAATATAAACAAATAAATGATAAACAAAACATCATTGTGAACGACCATCAATAATGAATAAAAAGTCCAAGATGTGGAACCTAAAAAGTGTGCATAAACAAGTCCCAAAACAAGTGAAATTAGGAATCCCAAGACACAGATGTAGTCCAGATAATAATATAGTGCATTCTTCTTGTGACACCGCAGGAAAGTGCAAGTAGGGGACACCGCAATGTGAGGGTAATGGGAGGCAGCTTGCCAAAACACAGTGGCCACTAAAATTAATGAGATGACCTAACCAAGCATCTTAGGTAAACCAGATGGACTCCAGCAGCACCAAGAGGAAGGGCGATAACCAGGAAGGTCCAGTCTCCACATCAGATTGCAGTATTCAATGAGATATGAGCATGTATAAAGAATGCATATAACAGAAGACCATAGCGTGATTCTGTATTGCACTAAAATTAGGATTTATTAAAAGTTTACTCACAAAACAAACGAATCAAACAGGCACATCACAGGAAATAACTGAAAGGTCCGATTGCGGCGTCCCGCGTGTTCCCAACAGCAAGTAAAGATAGGGACGTGCTGCTACTGTTTATCATTTATTTGTTTATATTGATTAGCGCTACACTATTTTTTGCATTTATGTTTATTGGATCACTGTCTGTTGGTCTAGTGTCAGCAGCTTTCACTTTGTATCACTATATTTCAATTTTTAGCGCAGAAAACTCCCCCCCCCCCTTTTTTTTTTGATGACCGCTTAATTGTCATTCAAAGTGTGACAATGCTGAAAGCTGAAAATTGGCCCGGGCATGAAGGGGGTGAAAATGCCTGGTATTGACATGGTTAAGAATATTTGAATATAACTTTGTTTAAAAAAAAAAAAAAAGTTTAGTGTGACTTTAATCTCACAAATGGTTAAAGATGAGTACGCTGAAAAGTAAAATATGTGGGGCAATAATCCTTTCCCAAGTAGCAAGCTTGTGTACTGTAATAATACATAAATTGCTGTGTAGTTCATTGTCACTTCCAGCTGTTCACATTTGTTGATATTATAACCAAAAATAGCCCTCCAAGAATCAACAAACAGTCTGTTCTGCTGGACAGAATCATCAAAGGCTTCTTATTGAATTTTTTAAATGCAGTGCTTAATTTTTCTGTCACTGGACTCAGACAGAAATTGTGCTGTGCTTTAGTCGTTAAGCCGAAACTGACACAGATGGGGAACTTATTCTTTTTTGTGTTTAAGTTATTTTATATTGAATACCACTTTGATGAATCGTACCAATTTTTGTCACATAGTAGTTTATATAGTAAAGCTAGAGAGGGCAAAATTTGTCACAATGCTGCAGAGAAACCAATCAGCTTCCACCTTCCAGGTTTTATTGCTAAAGCCGAATTAAATAAGTTGTTGTCAGAGGCTGATTGGTTTCTCTGCAGAATTGTGACTAATTTTGCCCTCTCTAGCTTGAGTAAATAAACCCCATAGTGACTTTGTGATCAGTGTACACACATGCACACAATCTGTGAAGGTTTTCATTTATCCAGGTCATTGTATATTTAGTAGTAGTTGCTCACATTTACCTGGACTTGTTCTGGAAAGTTGTAGATGTTTAGTAGCTTATCCAAGCCACTTCTTTAGTTAAAATGAGTGTCAGGAACAGGGATTGGCTCAGGCACGTTCAGACATGAGTCTGAACCCATTTGAGCCACCCCACTGGGAAGCTATCAATGTGGACAGCCAATCATAGGCGGTGGAGGCAAACCCCCCCCCCCCCCCATCAATGTGGACAACCAATTATAGGCGGTGGAGGCATAACCCCCCCCCACAGTCAAGTATACATGAGGCTGGGAGTCAGTGGATGCACCTGCCTCCCATAATTGGCTGTCTGCATTGATAGCTTCCTGGCAGAATACCTCAGATGGGATTGTTCTTGTGCCCAAACCCTCCTGAGCCATTCCTAATCAGAAATGATCCAATGTCCATGGAATGTGTCAACCAAAATGACGATTATCCAAGAACAGCATGGGAGGCATGAAAGTTGTGGAAGTGCCCTGTTCTAGTTGATTATTCCCATTATTGGTGTCAGGAAGTCTGCAAAGGTGTAGGGATCTGAGCATTACCATCTTGTCAGCAGGCAAGGGAAGATGCAACATGGTCCTAAATACATCCGATTATATTCTAAGGTGACTGCTTTTGTTGTTGGACAATCCACATTTCCCTTGACACATTCCATGGTAATTGGCTTAAGGTGTTGGTGCTACCTCTGTGGATATACATTCTGGTTATGTTCCTCTCACTCATTAGGACTGAAAAAATGGATTGGATAACTGCAAAACATCTTCAGAATTACAGAATGAGTCCAGTTGAATGTGATTAACTACTACTTCACGTAAAGCCATTCATTAGTGTAATTTCTTACTGGTCTGTCCAGTTAGGGTAATTATTCCTCACTTATACTGTACATCAGGGCAAACCTGAGTTCCATATATCACATAAAAATCCCTGCCATAATCCTTATAGGCAGGTCTGAACTAGGGAGTAAATGTCCAGCTCCCTTCATTCAGTTCTTGCCTGTTTAGAATCCTGACTATACTGCGCCAATAACCAGCATAATGTATTTATTACAGGTACTTTTAAAGCACCGTCAATTTACATCTTTATATATCATACATTCACATCAGTCCCTGCCCTCAAGGAGCTTACAATCTAAGGTCCCTAATTCACATTCATAATAGGGCCAATTTAGGAAGGAGCCATTTATCCTTTCCTTCCTTGTCTTTGGAGTGTGGGAGGAACCCAGAGTACACAAAGGAAACTCACGCAGGCACAGGGAGAACATTCCAACAGTTGCTGGAGTTTTGGGAAAGGAATGTTGTCCCATTCTTGCCATTCTTGTCATATTTTGTGCTTCAAGATGTGCCAAATATTTTCATTTGACGAAAGGTCTGGACTGCAGGCAGGCCATTTACGCACCTGGACTCGTCTACTACAAAGCCATGCTGTTGTCATAGATGCAGTATGCGGTTTAGCATTGCCTGGTAAATTATGCAAGGTCTTCCCTAAAAAAGACGTCGTCTGGATGAGAGCATATGCTGCACTAAAACCTGGATAGATTTTTCAGCATTGATGGTGCCTTTCCTGATGTACAAGCTGCACATTCCATACACACTAATGCACCCCCATACCATCAGAGATGCAGGGTTTTCACCTGAGTGCTTATAATAGGCCGGAAGGTCCCTCTTCTCTTTAGTTCAGAGGACACGGTGCCCTTGGTTGCCAAAAAGAATGTTACATTTTGATTCATCTGACACAGAACAGTTTTCCACTTTGCAACAGACCATTTTAAATGAGCTTTGGCACAGAGAAGACTGCAATGTTTCTGGATCATGTTCAGATATGGCTTCTTCTTTGCGTGATAGAGCTTTACCTCGAATTGTTTGGATGGCACCGTGGAATGTGTTCAGAGAGTGATTTTTAGAAGCATTCCTGAGCCCATGCAGTGATGTCCATCACAGAATCATGCCTGCTTTTAATGCAGTGCCATCTGAGGCCCAGCAGATCATGGGCATCCAATCTTGTATTTCGGCCTTGTCCCTTCCCACAAAGATTCCTCCAGATTCTCCAAATTTTTTGACATTATGTACTGTAGATCAGTGGTCCTCAACCCTAGCCTACAGGGCCCACTAACAGGACAGATTTGCAAGATAACTGAAATACATCCCAGGTGATATCATTTGCTGCTCAGTGATTGCAGTACTCTAGTCTGCATCTCCCCAAGGTAATACTTAAAATCTGGCCTGTTAGTGGGCCCTGAGGACCGGAGTTGAGGACCACTGCTGTAGATGATCTATTTAAACTCTGTGCAATTTTACATTGAGGAACATTATTCTGAAATTGTTCAACATTTTTGACACCGCTTTTTAGATTGATGAACCTCTGCCCATTTTTACTCCTGAGACACCTGCTCTTTTTTTTTTACCCTGTCATGTTACTGACCTGTTGCCAATTAACCTGCTTGTTAGTACCACTTACTTTACAGCTTTTTGTTACCCTGTCTTTTTTTAGATGTGTTCCTGCCATAAATTTCAAAATTTACTTTTTTTTCTTTTTTTTTTTTTTTTCCCTTAAAATGGTACATTTTCTAAATATACACATTTGATATAGGTTTCACAATTTGAGCTGAGTTTGAGATCTGCAAAACTTTCCATTCTATTACTATGTAGATTTTACACATTGTTCCAACTTTTTTGGAATTGTGATTGTAGAAAAGCATATGAAATGCTCCATAAAGTTAAGCTACAGGAAAACCACTAAATTCACAGTGTAAATATACTCATATAAACTGTCTTACCTGTAAAAAGATTTTCTTTTCAGCCAGTCTTGTGAACTAGGCATCCCTGCAAGATAGCCTAGCCAGGTCATGTAACCTCCATGCAGTGGAACAATACAGCCCCATCTAGGATCTGCCCCCACACTGTGACCGGGCAATGTAGGCGATGCAGTACGCTGCTGAGGCCATCACTCTGCTCTCTTCTCAGGAAGCTCCCACTGTTAGATGTACACCAGGCTCTATTTCATTGCAAACATTTTTCCTTCCTTCTACTCTGTATTAACATTTATATTTGCCAAAAATATGTAAAAGGGTATTTATCTACTTTTAAAATGACTTAGTACTGGGGTTTTTACATTTGTCAGTTCAGCTTTATTTTAGTGGATTGTTTGGATTTAAACTGTTGGTATAACAATTTGAGTAGAATATCAGAAAAATAGGAGCCTCCCGGGAAAAAGTAGATTAAAAACAATGTTGCGGTCTGTGGGGTCAGGCAGTGGAAGAAGTAGGCCTCCTTCTTTGTGACCACACTTCCTGCTCAGTATTTCATCGCTAATTATGAATTCATAACAAAAAACTTTGTTCTGTGAATTAGTAGTGGACTATCCATTCTAAATTTCATGTATCAGCTATGGTGATAGAATAGTAATGGAGTTGGGCATTGACACAGGATCACTCCTAAGGACACTTAATAGTTTTAAAGTGTATGCATAGCCAAAAAAAAAAGTATTTTCTTGGATAGGGTAGAACGTATTACATTGAGAGTTTTTATTTCTTTGCATTATTATATTTTTATTTATCTATTTATTTATTTTTAATAAATTGCATATATTTTTTTCTGTGTGAATTTTTTTTCTTCAACTCCTGTCCCAAAGATGCAGCAGGAAGTTGGAGAAAATCATCCACAATGAGGGGGATTCTTGGAAGATTTTCCTTTGCCCCCTGTTTTGAGGACAACTCCAAAATGTTGGATTTCCCCTTGTTTTCTTTATCGGTGACAATGGTGATTGTTACAAATAGATTGTTGTATCTCCCCAATTGGACCCAGTTTGGCCCTGATAAGGCAACTGATGAGAGGCAGCAGCAGACTGATGAGGTCATCCCTCTCTGCACTCTTCTTTTGTATATGTATACTGCAGAAGATGTCTCAGAGTGCTATCCCTCACTGACTGAGTGCTGCTTACATCAAGATATATTCAGGGATTAACATTAAAGTGAAACTTCCCCCAAACAGAGAAGTTCTGCTTTTTGTCCTTTATTCCATTAGTTTGTAGGGTAGTGTACAAGGGTCAGCAGGACAGAAGACTGTGGTCAGCAGAGAAGGACAGGGTACTGCTGGTAGGGCACTCCTGTTCTCCGCTGAGATCGGTATCGGTATAGTGTGTAGCTGGCTACTGCAGCTGTCGATCCGATTAGGGAATTTAACAGGTCATAACTTGAACGTAGCAGTCAGCTACACATTGTGCAGATTGTGTATGTACCGTAAGTGAATCTGAATTCAGCTTTGTGCTATGAAGGGAGGAGGAGATCTGTTGAGGGCATTGTGTGCAGTGCCAGGATAAGGTCATCTAGTGCCCAAGGCAAAGGTGACAACCTGCACCCCCATTCCCAATGTGTAAGCATAGTTTCTCAACAGCGATCCCCCCCCCATGCTCACCTCTAAGCTTAGTCTCCCTCTGCAACCCAAAATTATCCCCCCCAAAAATTGCAATAATTGCCCACCATCACAGTCCAAATCCCCCTCCCAGCACAAATCTTTGCCCCTATATCCCGACCTCCAGCTTAAACCCAACCCCCAGCACACATCCTCTCCACCAAACCCCCCCTCCTAGCACAAAGCCTCTCTCACAGATCTCCCCTCTTCTAGTACAACCCTCTTCCACAAATTACCCTTCCCAGCACTAATCCCCACCCCCCACCCAAACCCCCCTTCTAGCACAAATCACCCCCCTGCATGAATCTCTCAATCCTGCCTCCTAACACATACCCCTTAGCACAAATGCCAATTAGCTCCCCCCCCCCCCCCTGTACTCCATTTGGTCTCCAGAAGCCCTGTGTAAGCTCTGACTTATCAGATATGTATCTCACAAATAGGGCTATGGACTTCGCTTGTGACAGCCCTGATAGGCTGCCTCATAACCAGAACAGGGTATTTCCTTCAGCTCCTGACACTGAACAGAGTAGCGAGGGAGCAAAAAAAGGTTTGTATATGCTGCAGAGAATGGGAGGGTTAAAACAAATTGTTTTTTTACCTGTCAAATGAAGCCCTGTTTGTTCAAACCTTTTTTTTAAAATGGTAACCCTCGAAAGAAAAGTATGGGATTTCTTTTTTTTTTTTAAAGAATTATACTTGCCTAGGTGGATGCTGCATCGGTCCCCGTCGCCTCCAAGGCTGAGAACCGGGCAAACAAACTCTGCCGATTGCTTGGTTCTCAGAGCTCCCTGAGCTGCTGACGGTCAGTCACTGGCTCTGATCCCCCGCACTCACTGGAGCGCTGGGCTGTGGAGGGGGGGAGCTGCCGGCTCAGGCTCTTAGCGGCTCACTAAGAGGGTGAGCCGGGTGTCGGTCCAGGCATGTGGGCAAATCCTGAGCATTTCCCAAGCCTGGACAAGCTCTGTTTCGTCAGCCGACAGCGGGCTTTATCAAACTTGGTCATCTTTAAATTAAAAAAAAAAAAAAAAAAAAAAACAAACCTCAGTAAAACATACTTATTTGGAGACTAATGGCAATAAATATACATATTTTGTGGGATATCTGAAATAAAATGATGCATCAATAGTACTTGAAAGGTATTTGGATAATAAAGGGGTACTTAAATCCTCGTATACATCTATAAGTAGCACTCAATGCTTGGCATACCATCACTCAAACTTTGTTCTAATAAAAGGTATTACATGTGGTGTCTCACATTAATAACTACGAGCTTAAATACAACATTCATGATGCATCCATGTATAATTATATACTATGATATAAATAGACTTGTCTATTCTAAGCATACAATTAATACAAACAGCACTCAAATAAAAATCACCCCTTTAAAGATCATGTCTGGTTTACTTTATTTAGAGCTGCCCATACATTAATTAATTTTATCATCAAGACCTTTTTTCCACAGCCACACTTTTTTATTTTTTAAATACATTTTTTTATTATTTGTATTCATACACAATCAACACAAAACACGCATACATCCCATGTACATATTAATAAACACAATATGCAAATATTCAGAGAAAGCAAGAGAAGAAAAAAAGCCCCCCCCCCCCTTTCTTTAAGTATAATCTCCTTTATTTGCATTCTCCATTCATCTATTGTTGGAGGATACTCCAACATCAATTTTTGTGCTTTAAGTTTGCGAGCCTGAAAGAGACTCCTTACTAACGGGCAAGGGTATTTTCTGGGATCTTCATCTCATCTATCATACTCGAGACATATACCAGGCTCTAATAGCAGCTCTGTTTTAAAAAGAACGTTAATAGTAGAAAAGTCCAGAGGAAAGGACAGTGAAAAGGTGGAGGATAGGGTATTGTTAATTTTTAGCCTTGCTTTGGGTTCTTTATATAGCATTCTTAACCATGTTAAATAACCCGGACCAATACCAAAGGCAGTAAGTACTCTCACTCTACCATGTCAAATACTTTATGGGTGTCCATAGCTCTTGTACCTATGTTGTCCATAGGTAGTTGCATGTTTATCAACCATCTACGGATATTTGTTGATGCAGCATTTTAAGTAATAAAGCCCGTTTGATCTCCGTGAATTAATGTATTAATTTATCGGGACAACCTATTTGCAAGTACCCTGGCTAGAACACAGATTTAGACAAATTTGTGAACAATATTTGAGAGAAATAGGCCTTTTGTGTACAAAAAAAAGTCTCAGATCTTTGAGTTCAGCTCTTGAAAAATGGGGGCAAAAACAAAAGTGTTGCCTTTTATAATTTTGTTCAGTGTAATATACAAAAAAACCCTTTCCCCTCTTTCCTTCACCCCTCTCTTCTCCTCCCTATATACTGTATATTCATATATGGTAAACACTATTTTTTAAATATTTTTTTCCAGCCATTCATTATCTGCTCCTGGGGTATCAAAAAACTGAACAATATCTCCATCCACGATATGCAGCTCAGCTGGATATAGCATTGAGTATGTTATTTGTAGTGACCCTGTTTCTGTAGCTCAACAGAAAAGTCTGGAAAAAAGTAAACTCTATTGCCATTATACTCAATATTACCCTGCTGGCGTGCCTTTGATTATTTAAGATCTCTGTCTCTGTAATTCGATAACTTTAGAATAACTGGCCTGGGCGGAGGTAAACGGCTCGGTATGCGATGAGCACGCTCAATTGTACACAGTCTTGAAAAGCCTTCCTGCCACAATATGTCCATTAGCCATTTTTCAAAAAAGGCAACTGGAGATTGGCTTTCCTCAAGCTTAGGGAGGTCTAAAATATGAACATTGTTACGACTTTGACTATTTTCCAGATTTTCTAGTCTCTGTGCTTGATCCTTTATTTGTACTTGCGTCTGCTGGAGGTCTTTTTTTTTTTTTTTTTATATAGGGGAGAATATCTTCCACCCCACTAATTCTACTCTCCACTGCCATAGTACGTTCACAAATAGCTTGGTTCTCCTGTTTCATAACAGTAATGTACCCTTTTTAATTCCGACAGCTGAATTGTTAACGATCTTAATGAATTGTTACATGCTTGTACAGCCATAAAGACATCACACAGTGTAGGCTCAGATGTTAATAAAGTTACTGCAACATTGTTCTGCAGATTTGATTTTCCTGGGAGCTGATTTTCTTCTACATCTTGAGCGCCCAACATAGGCCCCCCAATCTCGGCGCTACTATTTTGATCTGTGGGTGAAGCTGAAGCTATGTTCGATGCCTGAAAATCCTGGGACCTCTGTAAAATATTGGAGCTTTCCTGCATACTCTCCTGGGTGTCCCTAGTTCTAGATGTAGACATAGATGTAGTGCGGGCTGTCAACCCCTGCTTACTCGCATCCTCTCTGGCTCCATTCCTGGACACGTCAGCGCCAGTGCCATCTTGATGAGGTTGATGAGGGTCATCAGCTCCCAGCAGCGCCTTCTCCTCTTTCTTTTTTTGACAGGTCTTTTATTATTGCATACAGTCCCAGCCTCTCATGGAAGGTACGGGTCACTGTTCTGGAACCTGTAAGTCCTAGATGAGCCACCGATTGTCCAGCACTACTCCGGGCCACGACACCATTCCGAGAGAACACTCTCTTGCTGCTCTCCGCCACACTCCTGCAGACTGTAACCGTCCACCGCCTCCCAGCAGCCAGCGTCCACCACCGGGCAGAGCGCACAAAGTCTGCCAAATCCTCCCACCGGCTCAACTACCACACCGGCTCGCTCCCACCTCCTGCTGGTAATCTCGGAGGTCTGCTGGCTAGTAGCACCCGGCGTGTGGCGTGCAGTGATCCGCCTGATATTCGGATATCCCTGGTAGTGTCAATGTGTAACAGGATGTCGGCGGTACCGCGAAAGCCCTTAGAGAGCCGCCCACTCACATCTGTATCATCTGCCACCCCTCCCCCCAATGTCCAGAGGAACCAGACATGGCTGCCCCTTATCCCCACTTTTGTTTGCCATGGCTATAGAGCTTCTGGCTCTTGCTATTAGGCAAACTTCTGGAATTATTGGGTTTCCTGGTAGAGAGGATAAAGTAGCCTTATATGCAGATGATGCTCCTTATTTTTCTGAGGGATTCCTCAAATTCATTAACAGAACTTTTGAAGCTTATTTTTTCATTTTGGGTATTTTTGGGTTTTGGAATTGATTGGGAGAAATCAATATTGTTACCACTACGAACTGAAAACACTTCTACCAGATACAGCCTCCCAAATTCAAATTAAACGTAGTTAAATATTTGGGAGTAGAGGTATCTCGCAATGTAAAGGATTGTATAGATTTAGACCACAAGCCACTATTAGCTAAATTTACAGATAAATGTCGGAGTTGGTGTAAAATCCCATTAACAGTGATTGGTAGAGCCAATCTTATTAAAATGATATGGGCCCCGCAATAACTTTTTATACTTCATAATTCCCCCATATGGATTACGGTTTAAGAAAATAGACTCTTTTTCGAAAACGTATTTGGCGGGAAAAACCACCCCGTTTTTAATTGTCCACATAAATGCTAGCTAAATATACAGGGGGGCTAGCTATCTCTCATGTTAAAAATTATTTTTTAGCTTCGCAACTACAGCATTTTGTTGGATGGACGGAAATGACAGACTCTGACCCAATACAGAGTCTGTTATTTGTGCATAATGATTATCCATTAATAACTTTATTGGAGAAAAGAAACTGGCTACGGGACAAGGGATTTTTAACGGGTAAATTAGTTGATAAAACGTGGTAGAAAATGGAAAATATCACAAAGTGTTAAGGGGTATACGTTATTCACCTCGTTGTAGAATAACTCCATTTATGTAGAACTACAGAAATTGGAGAGGTTTGAATTATGGAAGACTAAAGGGGTGAGGTATCTATCCCAGTTATTTCATAACGATGTGTTAAAAACTTTTACACAATTGAGTATTGAATACGGGATCGAAAAACAAAGATTATTTCAGTATCTCCAGCTTAGGCATGTTAGCACAGGCTCGCTCCAATGTATTGAAATTTAATAAATCTATAATATTCTCGCTGTTGCCTAAAAGGGATGTTAAGAAAGGTCTCATATCGCAATTATATTGTGTATTTTATGATAAGTTTCAAGAATCCGTGAATATACCATCAAGGGCACAGTAGGTATGGGATGTAGGGCCTATATCGGATGATCAATGGGAAGGGGCACTGTCAGCAGTGCCTAGGGTCTCTTTATTCCCAACACAAAAATTAACTCATTTATTATACATGGGACTTACCATACACTGGAGCAGTTATTTAAGTGGCGGTTTAGAGATTCACCCTCATGTCCTAGGGGCAATCAGGGTCGGCCAATTTAATACATATGCTGTGGAGATGCCCCAAACTCCACCCATATTTGCAAGGGGTTATTTCTACTATTAACCATCCACACATTTAATGTGGATGGGGGAACCACTCCCATTGTGCTATTGTGTTCTGACAGCGTGAAGCCATCCTGCTATCAGAATACACTGATCATTGTCACTGGCTATAGCCAGCGGCACAAATGGTTTGGGAAAGACAGGCTAGTTGTATAGTAGTCAATCGGTAGAACATGTGAGGAGCTTCTAGTCCTCTGCTGCTGGTCACATGTTCAAAAAAAAACCAGCTTTTAGATTACAGACTTTAAATAAATAATGAATATCAATAAACGGTTTTAAATTGTCATGCAAATATATATTTGAAATCAAATATTATTTTTTGCCAATAACTTGGTGTGGATGGCTATCTGCCAGTCACAGGCTGTGTCATACCCCTCCAGCCTTGCATCAATCAAGACGTATTATCCCTCCCCCATTGTGTTTAGCTGGTTTGTGGGCATGGGGGAGGGAGTGGACTGTCATTTACCACTCTGTATACACAGACATATGTGACTCTATAGTCACATGGACTACTCACATGTGATAGGAGGAAACGCTTTGCATAGAAACTCACTGAAAACTGAGCATGTGCAGAGTTGACACCACAGCTGCAAAATCACTAACTGAATTGGGGCCATGAACAGAAGGTGGAGATGGGGAACAGCAGGATCAACCAAGTTTTTTGCAGAATATAAATTATGAATCTCCTAGTGAGTGAGTATGAACGGTATGTAACACAATATTTATTGTTTTTTTTTTTTTTTAATATGATGGTTTAATGTAAACCTTTCCTTAGTAAATCTGCAACTTTAACCACTTAAGCCCCGGAAGATTTTACCCCCTTCCTGACCAGGGCCTATTTTGCGATTCGGCACTGCGTGACTTTAACGGACAATTGCGCGGTCGTGCAACGCTGTACCTAAACGAATTTGGCGTCCTTTTTTTCCCACAAACAGAGCTTTCTTTTGGTGGTATTTGATCACCTGTGCGATTTTTTGATCATGCGCTATAAACAAAAAAAGAGCGTAAATTTTTGCAAAAATAACAATATTTTTCACATTTTTTATATGAAATTCCCCCCACCCCCCAAAAAAAATGTAAAAATCTAAATTTTTTAACATTTTCGGCCAATTTGTTTTATGCTACATATGTTTGGTAAAAAAAATCGCAAAAAGCGTATTTTGATTGCTTTGCGCAAAAGTTATCGCGTTTACTAACAAAGGGAAAGATTTTTATGATTTTTGTTGTTTTTTTTTTTTAACGCGTAATGGCGGTGATCTGCGATTATTTTTTTTGCGGTACTGCGACATTGCGGCGGACAGATCGGACCCTTGACTGACATTTTTTACACTTTTGGGGTTACCAGTGACATTTCTACAGTAATCAGTGCTATACATATGCACTGTTACTGTAAAATTACACTGGCAGTGAAGGGATTAACTTTTTTTTGAGAGGGAGGGGTTATGTGTGTCCCTAGGGGCGTGATTCTAACTGTGATTGGCTGTGGCTTCAGGTGTAGGAACAGTGATCAACGGTCCTACATAGTAGAACCGTATGATCACTATTCCTACACAGGGGAGAATGACAGGCGGCTTGTTTACATCAACCGCCTGCCTTTCTCCCTCTGCACCGACGATCGCAGAGTGACCGGCGGACATCGGGTCCGCCGGTCACACGCGCAGGGGGGTCTGTGACCATGCGGGAGCGCGCCTTCGGGGGCGTGCGCTCGCTCCCTAGACCCTTACAGGCTAGCGACGTAGTACTACGTCGCTTTGCTTGTGAGGGGCTGACCGCCGCAGTAAATAGTCGTGCGGCGGTCGGCAAGTGGATAAAAAAAAAAAAAAACAACAAACTTTCAATGTCTTCTCACCTAAATATGCAAATGCTGACTTTGGAAAGCAAAGGTGATTTAAAATAGACCTGTAGTTAGGAAACAAAAGTTTGCTAGAAGGTTAAAGTAGAAGTTTAGCCAACACTTAACTAAATCTAAACCTATTTGCAGGCACATTCTAAAACGAATCTAGCCCTGTAAAGAAAATAATCACTGTACTTACCTGTTCTGCAGCAGCTCCATTCTGGTCCCACACTGAGCTGTCAGCGGCGGCTTCAGTGTGTGGGAGTGTGCAGAAGAGGCAGCCGACAGGGAAAGACCCTTAGTAACTCTATGGATGGCGTCACTTCCCAGTCGATTCACTACCATTGTCCGCTTTCTCCTGCACACAGCTTCGGCTGCTGGAGATCGGACAGGATCTGCTTCAGAAAGGTATGTATATCGATTTTTTATTTTTTTTTCCTTTACAGGGCTAGATAGATTTGTTTTAGAATGTGGCTCTCAGTAGGTTTAGAGTTAAGCTGACCATACACTAGCCAAAAAATTGTTCAAACTCATTTTCGAAAAAACTAAAAATTGCCCGTAAGTGCAGACGATCGTGCCATAATGTAATGACTGAATTTCGAATGATAATTTGTTCAATGGACATAAATGAATCTTTTTTACATTCAGTTTGTCACATATGCCTAGTGAAAACAGTTTGGGCGAGAAACACATTAATCTTTCAATTTATCGCTCGTTCGGCAGAATTTTCCAAACTGTTCCTTTGATTTTTTTCGGCTCTGAAAAGTTAAAAACGATTTTCGATTTGTGCTTATTAACTGGACGAAAAACAAACAATCGGACCAAATGACAGATTTTCGAACGATTTTTCGGCTAGTGTATGGCCAGCATTAGTTAGATTTCGAGTGAACGTCCAGTTGTAATTTTTTTTTTTTTTGGTATAAGAGACTATAAATCTTTTGTGGCAAAAACGATTTTACCTGTCTAAAAACTAATTTTCTTAGGTGTACACCAACTGCAACCTATGCAAAGTGTAATCTACAGTCCTGCCCATTCCTTGCACCTTTAAGATACCAAGAATGGAACAAGGTGCTGGGATAATGTAATTTCAGCGCACATACTCCTCAATGGTTGACGCAAGCAAATGCTAAACTCAGAAGAGTAGAAGATGTCAGTGATGACAGTGAGGAGCTGGGACCTTGCATCACTCCAAGAGCAAAGACAAAGAGGCAATTATGTCATATTGCACAAATATGCTGTGCATACTTGCACATTCTGACAAATTCTTTTACAGTCACATTTTTGCTGAAGTTCTGCTTTAAAGGACACCTCTCCTGAACAAAACACAGACACTGCTATTGCTGGCTTCTCATTCTGCAAATTCAAATTGCCTGGCTGTTTAATAAATGAAAGTGGTTGTAAACCTCAGACATGAAATCTGCACAAAATTCATATTCCTATAGTTTTTACCTGCCTCTCTCCAAAGCACTAAGTGTAATTTCTCTCTGCTGCTTCGTTCATTTGTTATCCGCACAAATCACTTCTGACAAGTTTTCCTGACACCAAGGGAACAAAAGGTGACAGGAGAGGGATCAATATGTGATTGACAGCCTCAGTTCTGTTTCTGTGTGCTGTGTGAAGGGGGGGCGCATGTGTCCTTTCCCTCCCATCGGCTCTCATAGCTCCTGTACAGTGTGAAACTGCATCTGCCCGCCCCCTGCTTTGTGAGTCTGAAAAATGATTTTCATCTGAGTTTTACAAGGATGTACAGGACAGATGGCTGCAAATCAAATACAACTTATGTAGGAGGATATGTTTAATCTCTGTGTATAAGGCCAGTCACTTCACTGGGTATATGTAGGGTTTTACCAGCACTTTTAGGTATTGAAGCAAAATATTCAGCTAGTTCAAAACCAATATGTTGATAAAGGCTTTTTGATGTTCTCTTACTTTACTGATATGAACACCTTGTCTCTGGATGAGTGATTAAAGTGATTGTAAAGTCTCGTTTTTTTCCCTATAAAGATAACAAACATGTTATACTTATCTTCTCTGCGTAATGGTTTTGCACAGAGAGGCCCTGATCCTCCTTTTCTCGGTTCCCTCTAATGGGATCCTGGCCCCTCCCTTCTGTTTAGTGCCCCTACAACAAGCATCTTGGTATGGGGGCACCCGAGCCGAGCCAGAGCTCCCTGTGTCCATTCAGACACAGAGCTGCGACCCAGCCCCGCCCCCTCCCTCTCCTGATTGGCTAGCTGACTTTGACGGCACCTGCTTCAGTGGTGCTGCTGCTATGTCTCAGCCAACCAGAAGGGATAATCTTGGATGGCTGAGACACTCATGGACATCGCTTGACAGAGAGGGACCTCAGGTAAGTATTAGGGGGGCTGCTACACACAGAAGGCTTTTTATGTTAATGCATAGAATGCATTAAGATAAAAAAAACCTTCTGACTTTACAACTCCTTTAAGAAAGTATAGAAGCTAGAGGGTCAGCATTACAGCTAGGCAGTTTACATTTTTTTTTTTTTTTGGAAGGCCAGGAAAAGTAGCCCTACATTTTTTCTTAGGAAGTATGATGAAAACATAATCTCAAACAAGCCAGTTACTTTGCTTTCTAAAGTTGGTATTAGCTCTAGGTTGCTGAAGATGTTGAAAGGCTCTTGAAGGTGCTTGTTTTTCATTTTAATTTGCAGTTTTTTTATTTTCAAATAAAAGGTTTAGTTTAAGCAATCTATGTGACTGTGGATTAAAAAAAAAAAAAAAGAATGTCAAACTGCATGATCAAATGTACAGGTTATTGCAAAAGAAATGGAGCGTGTTTTAAGGACACAATTAAAAACAGCATGTCACATTCTGGAATAAGTGTCCATGTCTTTTATATAATGCTTTATCAAAGATTAAAAAAATCTAATTTATCTTTTGATTAAAAAAAAAAAATCCTTATTCCATCATCCATTGCAATACACTCAGAGAAATACTAGTGCTATTAAATGCATTGACCTTTTATCTAACGCTTTAGTAGATTTAAAGGGATTTTAAAGGCAAAATGTTTTTTTTCCGTCTTTATGCATTTTATGCATTCAAATAAAAGAACCTTCTGTGTGCAGCAGCCCCCCTCAGCCCTTCTAATACTTAAGCCCATCTTTATCCAGCGATGTTGCAGGAGTGTCTCAGCTGCCCAGTACTCTCCTCATACTAGCTCAATACTTACCTTAAAAACGAGCCCCCGCCGTGCCGTCCGCTAACCTCTATGACGGGCGACATGTTCAGTCGCCCGTCTTCCGGTATCGCGGCATCTGATTGGCCGGAGCCGCGGTGACGTCACTCCCGCGCACGCCGACGGTCACGGCACGGGCTCTGAAGGAACGGCACCATCGGCCGTTCCTTCAGAGCGCATGCGCCAGTGACGTCACTGGCTGCATGTAAGGTGAATATCTCCTAAACGGTACATGTTTAGGAGATATTTACAGTACCTATAGGTAAGCCTTATCATAGGATCACCTATAGGTACAACTTGCAGAGGAGGGTTTACTTCCTCTTTAAGGACCAAGCCTATTTCTGGCATTTGTTGTTTACAAGTTAAAATCAGTATTTTTTGCTAGAAAGTTGCTTAGAATCCCAAAACATATATATATATATATATATATATATATATATATATATATATAGAGAGAGAGAGAGAGAGATAGATGGATGGATGGATGGATAGATAGATAGATGTATGTGGAAAAAAGATAATACCTATGGTGTATCCCCTGCGCCTAATGGTATACAATATTGACTGGGATGTATGTCTAGTGAGAAAGACAGCAGCTATAGAAATAATGGTAATATGTCAAAAATAGCCTTAAGGGTTAAGGCTACCTACAGCGCTTGCTAATTATTCTATGTGCAGTTGAATAAAATATATTACTGTATTAATATGTGAAAAAAGTCAATATATATCACAGCATAAGATCAATAAATAAATTGTGCAATAGACAAGTAAAAATCAATATATATCACAGCAAAGATAAATGAATAATAAATTGTGCAATAGACAAGTACAATATTCCAATATAATAAATAAATGCGTGTTAATATAGTATTAAATAAAGTTCAAATTTAATTCAAGTCCATCAATGAGGGGATCAATATGGTGACTGTATTTATCAGAGTCCAAACTAATTTCCTTTGTGCAAATAATTTTCCGGTCTAGTAAAAAGTGCAGGTGCTCAGTGTGAAACTTTATTCAATTCGACTTTGTGACTTATAAGTGGCATAGGTTCCTTTTCCACAGTGTTAATGTAAAGATGGGTGACTTACCAGATGTAATGGGTTATGTACTGTGCGGCACTAAAGACCAATCACGCTTGTAGGCCCTCAGGGCCAAGGTAGGTTAAGGCCTTTGAGAACGTCACAGGAAGTGACGAAACGCGTTGGTTCTTGGCACGCACGGCGTGACGGCAGCTCGCAGGTGGAGCGCAAGCCGGAAATCCCCGCTCGCCACTCTGCATGTAGCTTTGCATTGGGAACTGTCACGAATCCTGTATACTTTCTTGCTTTTACCTAGCCATGGATGGGAAATAAATCTCTTGTAATATACTACATTATAGGAGCAATTTTTTTTTTTTTCATACCCTGGCCCCATACTGATGTGAGGAAAAGGAAGGAGGAATCCACCATTACCCCATTGTAGGAGCGGCACGAGGGAACCTACCTTGGCCCTGAGGGCCTACAAGCGTGATTGTTCTTTAGTGCCGTACGGTACATAAGACCCATTACATCTGGTAAGTCACCCATCTTTACATTACCACTGTGGAAATGGAACCTATGCCACTTACGGTATAAGTCACAAAGTCGAATTGGATAAAGTTTCACACTGAACACCTACACTTTTTACTAGACTGGAAGATTATTTGCACAAAGGAAATTCGTTTGGACTCTGATAAATACAGTAACCATATTTATCCACTCATTGATGGACTTGAATTAAATTTGCACTTTATTTAATAATATATTACTACGCATTTATTTATTATATTGGAATATTGTACTTGTCTATTGCACAATTTAGTATTTGTTGATCTTTACTGTGATATATATTGATTTTTTCTTGTCTATTGCACAATTTATTTATTTATTGATCTTGTGCTGTGATATATATAGACTGTTTGCACATATTAATACAGTAATATATTTTAATCAACTGCACATAGAATAATTAGCAAGTGCTGTAGGTAGCCTTAACCCTTAAGGCTATTTTTGACTATATATATTTATATAAAATGGCAGTTGAAATATTTTTTTCAGTGGTCTTTCAAAAGCATTTTTTTGGGAAAAATACATTTCACTGATGTTAAAAAAAAAAATGAAACAGTTAATTTAGTTAAAAATATTTTGTGTATTGTGAAAGATGATGTCACGCCGAGTAAATAGATACCTAACATGTTACGTTTTAAAATTGTGCACACTCGTGGAATGGCGACAAACTGCGGTACTTAAAAATCTCCATAGGCAACGCTTTAAAAAATTTGAGCGGTTTCCATTACAGATGATGGTCCGTACATTTATTGTTATCACAAATTCTAGGCACCGATAGCCCATTAGAACATATTGGTTACCTCTGTGACCCCATCATTTGGCCGTTAATTGTTATTGTCATTTTCTAACCTATGCGTTCTATTGCTACTGTTGTATTATCTGTGTTCATGCTTTGGCCGGCCGTTTGGCGGCTTTATCTGAACGCCTGATTGTATGCACATTTATTCTCTGTTACTGTACTTTTTTCTTTATTCTCAATAAAACGTTAATGGAAAAAAAAATAAAAAATTTGAGTGGTTACCAGTTTAGAGTTAGAGGAGGTCTTTTTTTTTCGAATGATTGCTCTCGCTCTTGTGATTGCGGCGGTATCTTACTAGTGTGATTTGAACACTGTTTTCATTTTGCGGGCGTGACTTACGTATGCACTTTCTTTCGCGTGCGAGCCCTCGGGGGCGCTTTAAATTTTTTTTTTTTCCTATTTTCTTTTTTCTTTTTACTTTTTTTTTTTTAAAAAAAAAATAAATAAATAAATAAATCTGATCACTTTTATTGCTGTCACAAGGAATGTAAACCTCCTTTGTGACAGTAATAGGCAGTGACATGTACTCTATATGGAGGGATTTTAGACTCCTCCACTGCACTATAAAGTATTCAAAATGCCAAAATCTGCATTTTTGAATACTGACAGTTTAGTTTACTGGTAGCCTAGTAAACTGGAAGTGATGTTGTGATGTCACTTCTGGGTTACATGAATAGAGACCCGATCTAAGCCGAACCTGGGATTCCAACCAGCTGGCGGACGTGCTGGCTGGGTTCTCGGGTCTCCGGGTGGGACGGGAGACATGGGCTGAGCCGCATCGGCTGTTATCTTCTGAAAGCCAACAGCCGGCTCTAAAAAAACGGAACCGGGTTGATGCCTGCAGCTGCAGATCATCCCGCTACAACCACTTCTGCAAGCCAACGTACAGGTACGTCGGTTTGCGGAAAGTGGTTAAATAAAAAGACAACTAGAACTTCAGCTTTAATGTATGCTACTAGTAGATGGCTCTGGCTTTTCTATGAAAATTGTGAATTTGTGGCATTCCTTTCAATAGGAACTTGTTTCTAAATCTAAACTAGGAAATCATGTCTGGACCCCATAATCCAACATAAGAGAATACAATAAACTAGCACAATAGGAACTTTGTAGGAATTGCAGGAAAAGTTTTGAATTCCCATCATCACTTTGAAGCAATTAACTTGGATGTGGTTCTTTGGACATACAAGTCAGTCTTGGCCTATATGGCTGCAATAATACTGCCTATTTAGATAACTAGAAATGATAGATCATAAGGATGTGGTCCTCAGCATTTTGGTACTGTTTTACCAGTTTTTACCTACTATGTTACATCTGAGAAGAGAAAACCACATGTTCTGTCTTTTTTTTTTTTTCTTCTCTTCTCTTTACAATGTGTCTTTCAAAGAGCTAAAATACCTTTTTCGTAAATCCCTGGAGCCCAACATATGGTCTGCTATGTTTTGGGGCCTGGGTCAGCAACCTGTTGGGCATTTTCAGTACTGTATCGGGTGCTAAAATGCTCTCTGCATTTTAAATCCAGAAACTTCCAAGTTTTGCCAGAGATGTAGAGAATGTGTGGGAACAATTCTCCTTTTTTTTTTTTTGGAACTGCGCATAATTAGGACCTTTCTGGAACTATGTCCTTGACATTGCTTAGAAACTGACTGATGGTAATCTGGGAGACCACCCAGCTGCTTACCACTCAAACTACCTTCCCAGAGGGATAAAAACACTTTGTTAATCTACCTGTTGAACTCAACCAGGGTCCGTATCCTTATTCTATAGAAACAAATGACTCCCCCAGTGGTATAACTCTTTGATTTTACAAAAACCAGAGAACTTAAGAAAATTGAAGATTTATTGATTTATTTAATCATGAAAATGAACAATTCAGACAAACATGGTGATTCTGGATGGAATTTGTCTGCTCGCGGGAATACAATTCACTGATCTCAGACACCTAAATTGGTCAGAAAACAGGTACTCAGCCCTTCTCAAACCCTCCTCTGTTACCAGTGTTTGGCACTTTCCCCCTCCACTTTTTTAGTTTTGAATATAATAGGAATAAGTTAAAACTCCTGCCAGATTTTTTTATTTTTATTTTACATCTGCGTGCCATTGGAAAAATGTCCTTTTGTTTTCTGTTTAAGACAGAACAGGAAGATAGGAAATCACTCAAAATAAGCGTGATTCTCCTCTAAGGTCCCATTCACAGCTAGCGATTTGAATTGAGGGCAGAATTGGTGTGATTCTCCCCATGATGGCTAAACATGCGACGCTGGCTTGGGTGCCATTCATTCTTAATGGCACCACACACAAGGTGCAGTTTTGCCACGTGTCAAAAATGTGTGAAACTTGTCGCCCAAAAAGGTGCAGAAGCTTCTTTCGCGTGACAAACTCGCATAGGGCTGCCATTCAAATTATGCATAACACGTAAAAACACATGTAAATCGTAACCAAAAAATTGCGTGATGTGAATGGGACCTTAGACAGTTGTCCCCAGAAAAGGTGTTCCAATTGGAAAATTTCCTACTACCTTTGTGACTGGTCACCAGTACAGATAAAGCGGGGAATCTCCTAATGGCAACAAAAACTTGGCAGAGCGTATACTCCTTCCTCACTCTATCCAAAACAATAAAAGACCCTAAAAAGGCGCTGTATGCATACAGACCTGACTTGGCATAGATTTTGTGATTACTATATGGCCCCTTTCACACTTGTGTGACCTGAAAGTTATGAGAATTTGACGCGACTTGAAGCAAGGCCTGTGTAATCTTGAGGTTCATGGACCTCAAGTCGCATCAAAATCGAACCAGCTCAGGGACTACTTTGAAGTTGCTGCGACTTGCAGTCGCAACAGATATGAACGGTACTCATTGGAAATCATGGGGTATGACTTGTCATGCGACTTTGCAGTCCCAGGTCGCAGGAAAAGTCGCACAAGTGTGAAAGGGGCCTACATCTGCACTTAGTAATGAAACCTAAGCAGATACCTGGCCTTTATTTCCAAGTAAGCATTTGCCACTTCATTTTACACACTTTGAATGTGTTTCATGTACCGAGCTAAATCTGTTTTTCTTTTATTCTGAATGAAAATTTCGAAATCACCTTGGTCTATGTGTCTGGTAAAAACTACTTGTTCCATAAAACGGAACATAATATAAAAATAAATAAATAAATACAAATATATACTGTGTATGTATATATAATGTGTGTGTGTGTGTACGTGTGATATATATATATATATATAATATATATATGTGTGTGTGTATGTGTGTATGTGTATATGTATATATATATATATATATATATATATACACACACACACACACACATATATTGGGGATAGACCGATATGTTTTTTTTCGGGGCCAATACCGATATTTTGGTCATGGGTATCGGTATGGGCCAATATTTTGTACATTTAAAGTTTTGAAAAATAAAGAAAATTTTTGATACAAATCTGGTACTGAACAAGTTAATTTTTGTTTAATGCTTAATGGCTGGCTGTCTGGCACCCTTTGGTGGGTGGCTGGCTTGCTGGCACCCTGTGGTGGATGGCTGGCTGGCACCCTGTGGTGGATGGATGGCTGGCTGGCTGGCTGGCACCCTGTAGTGAGCTGGCTGGCACAGGGGCTGTGGGCAGCTGGCTGGTACAGGCCCTGTGGGCGGCTGGCTGGTACAGTGCCTGTGGGTGGCTGGCTGCCTGTCTGGCACCCTGGTTGTGGGTGGCCAGGTGTCTGGCACCCTGGCTGTGGGTGGGTGGCTGGCTGTCTGGCACCCTGTGGTGGCTGGCTGTCTGGCACCCTGTGGTGGGTGGCTTGCTGGCACCCTGTGGTGGATGGGTGGCTGCCACAGGGCATGTGGGTGGCTGGCTGGCTGGCTCCCTGGTACAGTGCCTGTGGCTGGCTCGTACAGGGCCTGTGGATGTGGGTGGCTGGCTGGCACCGGGCTGCTGTTGTATGGCTGTGATACAACTCCGTGAGACTAGTCCCAACTCCAGACGAGGCTGTCCAAGGCGAGGGAGGGGGCCTAAGAAGGCAGAATGACGTCACAAAAATATCGGCAATATTGGCCAGTTTCGGGGCCGATACCGATATATTGGGGAAAGTGCATATCGGCCTCCGATATATCGTTAATTGTGTGTGTGTGTGTATATATATATATATATATATATATATATATATATATATATATATATATGTGTGTGTGTATATATATATATATATATATATACACTGTGTATAACATATACATAATATAGTATAAATGCATATGCATGAAAAAAAAATGAAATGCGTGTGCATTAAGAAAAAAGAATCCTGCATTTTTTTCACAGGTGAATGCACTGGAACACATAAATGCAGCTTACATGCATATAAATGCAACTCTGTTAAAAAAAAAAAAATGCCAAAAACATGCAGTAAACATATTGTAAATGCACATGCAGAACTACTCCCTACACTCAGGGATTGTGGTGTAAATGAGTTCTAAAGCTGCTTGGCAAAGTTCTTAGACTTGCATTTAGAAGCTGAGATTAAACCAGGGCTGGACAATTCCCAGGAGAAGCCGGGTAGCCAGTGCTCTTTAATTACAGCTGGCGCCTGACGTTTTCTCCATTTGCTGTCCATGAAGCTGCTGGCTCCTGGATTGGACAGACTGGCTTCTGAATTCCATCATTTGTGATCCCCTGGATTAAACATCTCCTATATATGTAGCCTTAGGATATTGAGCAGACAGTGTGGTAAAAAGCAGTTGAACAGTGTGTTTGTGCACAGTATAGCAGCTCTTCTCAACCGAGGTGTCGTATCTTATGAGCTCGTCAGGGGGTGCCGTGACATCCTGGTCCAGAGACTGTCAGGGGTGCCGTGACATCCTGGTCCAGAGACTGTCAGATCAGTTGATAAACATCTCTTGGAATAAAAGGCCTTTTTTTTTTTTTTTTTGTTCTTTCAGTAACTTTGAAACCCCCTTTTTCAATAAGTCTTCCTTTTTATAAATTTGACTTCTCCTATTTCATGTCTTCTTTTGTCATTATCACTTCATTGAGAGTTTGTGACATAATTCATAGTTTGTGTACGTCTATATAAATAGCTGTGTAAGATGATTAATTAAACATCCTGAAGTAGTCAGACAAAGGCCAGTTACGTATGTCCTAATTCATGGTGACTCACTTTAATGTAAAAATAACTTCTTGTTAAGAAATCTTTGCTTGTACTGATGACTGCATTGATTCTCTCCCCATGAATCATGATAAATAAATTGCTTATGTCAGGCTGTTCTACATTAGTCAAAATAGTTTGCTTGTAATGCTCACAGTAGATGGGAAAATTACTGCCTACTACCTGATGATGAAATTGTACTCTTGATTTAAAGACGGCGATAAGGCTTGCAACACTTGCTAAGGTGCGTTTGATCACCAGCTCTGTGTAATAAAGTAATCATTGGTTGTCATCACAAAAATCCTTTCATAAAAGGAACTAGGAAACTCTACCCCTACACAGGAATTTTTTAACACGAGTCACTTTTCATTTCTTATCAATTCCATTATTTTTATTGGACATCTGCTCTTGATCTGTTTTGCCTTTCAAGTCAACCCTAAACACTAAAATTCCTGCATCTATAGCCCTTCTCCATCTAGGACTAACCTATCTAGCCCTGTAAAGAAGGAATCAGTATACATACGTTCCTTTTTTGAAGCTGAGCCAACCCGGTCCCACGCTGAGCTACGCTGTGGAGGGGGGTGCAGAGGACACATCTAACAATGAAAGCCCCATAGTAAGTCTATGGGTGATGTCACTTCCCATTCATTTCATAGCCGTTGTTGGCTGTGTCCTCTGCAGAGCTTCCACCGCTGGAAATTGGGTCGGATCGGCATCAAAAAAGGTAAGTATACAGATTTCTTCTTAAGACCTCATGCACACAGGGCGTTTTTGCAGCCGCTTTTTGGAGATATTTACTTTGCATGCAGCCAGTGACATCACTGGCGCATGCGCTCTGAAGGAACGGCCATCCGTGCTGTTCCTTCAGAGCCCTGTGCCGTTACCGTCGGCTCCCGCTCGCATGCGCGGGAAAGACGTCATCGCGGCTCCAGCCAATCAGATGGCCGGATGCTGCAAACCTGGAAGAAGGGCGACAGAACATGTTGCCCATGGACAGGTAAGCGGTCTGCTACGTGCCTGCTGTACCATGTACTTGTATGAAAAACTATCCTGTTCTTTGTATTGCTTTCATTGTGTGATATACCTGTTGTTCCTGCCAGTTCCTCTGCTTTCCTATTGAATACTGACCACCCTAATGGGCCATACACACTATACAATTTTCTTTAGATTTTTTCCTTCAGACTTGCCAAAACCATATAATATGAGGTCAAACCTAAACGCTTTCAATTTGTATGCAATTAGGCAGGCCCTTATACTACATAGAAAAGGTAAATCTAAAGGAAATCTGACAACAAAAGTTGTATAGTGTGTATCCAGCTTAAGCAGTAAGTGGTCTGTTCTCTAGCTGTGCAAGGAACTCCGCCTGCTCTCCTCCAATGATCAGACTTGACCTGACATGCTCCCCCCCACCCCCGCAGCCCTTCGCTAGGAAGGTCAGTGTGCTGCTGTTTCTCTACCCCCCCCCCCCCCCAGCTCTTATGCAGCTGAGAACAGAGGGTATGTGATCACTCAGAAAATAGGGGAACAACTTATTTAAAATGTTTTTTATTTCTATACACAACTGTTTTGCCTTTTATTTCTATTTTAAACTAAATGGGTGCTATTTCAAGGTGAAAGTGTGCATACACTTTAAGCTGGCCATTGATGGATTGAAATGGTTCAGCAGGTCTATGAGCACACTGGTTGTACTGAAGTCGATCCATCGATCAACTTCAGTACAACCAGCTTGTCATTTTTTTTTTTCTTTTTTATATAGCGCTGCGGGAGGGATTCCCCCATAAAAACTGAATGTGTTGAATAGGGAATTGAGCAATGTGCTTTCTTTCACCCTGTGGTTGAAGAAAATTCCATAATGTATGTCCAACCTAAGCCCAACTCCAGGATTTGGGAAAAAAAACCTTACAGTGGGGCATCCCTTCAATGAAAGAATTAAATGCTCATTACCTATAAGGTGTATTTTTTACCTTGCCCCACTTTGGCAGGCTCCGTCACTCTCCTCTTCTTTCCTCCACTCTGAGACCTGACTGGGAGCTTGGGAACATTGCACAAATGGAGAGAGCCTGCCTGAGTGAGGAATAAGGTAAGTATCTTACTTTACTCCTGTGGGAGCATTTAGCCCTTGAAATGGAGAGGCGGCACTTTTTTTTGTGCCAGAAGTTGAGCTTTAACAACTGCCTTGTACTGATCTGTAGTTATCCTAAAGGCAGAGCATTGGTTGTTACGTTGTTACTGCTCTTATTACAAAGTACACTTTCACAAAATAGGGATATTATTGTTCATAATTGCAAGAGAAGTAGAGGTGCACCGAATGGAGATTTTGGTACCTAAACTAAACAAAAATTTAGGATGCACTTGGCCGAAACCGAAAATGACATCAGAGGCAATAATCTGACTTTTCTCTCTATCGGCAAAATGTCGAAAACACCATTTTCGGCTGATATGTTTATTGAAATTATCTTTATATTTTAATCTGCTTTTGATATGAGTTTCCTAAGGTTGCCATATTAAGGAAATATTTCTTGCAAAAAAGTTGTCATGGAGCTTGAAGTCATATCATAGGCAATCTCCATCAATAGGACTTACATTTTTTTTTTTTTGGCAAAATACTCTCAAAGGCTGAGCACACATAAAAGGTTGCAGAGCCTCCAGGATTTGTGATTTCACTGGCTTAGACAAATTGAGGTGATTGTACTTTATGCAAATTCCCTTAACTTTAGGCTTCACGCATACTAGGCATGACTAACGCTGCTTTTAATTTTTTATTTTTTTTCTCCCTCTAAACGCCCTTCCATGATAGCCCAAGGGCACTTTTGCACCGGTTCGCTTCAAAACTGCCAGGTATGGCGCTTTTCCACTGCATGGAACCGAACGGTTCGGCTCGCTTTTGTGCTTTTCCGGTGTAGGAACGGCTCGGTACAGTACGGCGGTGCTTTTCCACTGCTGGTACCGCATGGTACGGTGTAGGAACAGTTCGGCGACGCTTTTCCACTGCATGGAACCGAACGGTACGGCTCTCTAAAACAGTACCACCTAGATTGTGGTTCCAAGAGGTACCATACCGGAACCATATCCCACAATCCTTTGCATGCAGTCACTACTAGCCACTGATTGGTCAGAGAATCGTTATCCCACCCACTTAACTTTAGTACTACTTTAGTGGAAAAGCAAACCGTACCGAACTGTTCCAACACCGTACCATGCGGTACCAGCAGTGGAAAAGCAAACCAGGCCGAGTAGAGCCGAGTCGGTACTTGCAGTGGAAAAGTGCCATAGGTTTCCTGGAGCATTTTTGCAGCATTTGCGGTGTTTTTTTTTTTTTTGCGCAAAAGCACTTGTAGAACTCCTCCAGTGTGTAAACGTCCTTGCATGCATAGGTGTTTACAGGCATTTGGAGGCAGACTAAAAACAAAAGTGCACTGAGGAGAGGAACTTTTCGGCATTAAAAAATACCAAATGCATCTAAACGTGTGTAATTGTGTCTAAGGCTGGCCATACACTATACAATTTTCTTATTCAATTTCCTTTAGATTTACCTTAAACTATGTAGCACAAGGGCCTGCCTGATTGCATACAAATTGAAAGTTTGTAGGTTTGACCCTACATTACATGGTTTTGGTAAATCTAAAGGAAAGTTGCACAAGAAAATTGTATAGTGTATGGCCAGCCTAAACGCATCTAAGCACTAGGCACGTTTAGCGCTTGAGCGTTCATTCAATTCAACAGTCAAAATAGATTAATATTCCGGCAAATATAATGAATGAATGAATGCCCAAATGCCTGACAAGCCTAAATTTGTTTGCAAAGTGCGGCTTTCCTCCAGCCAGGAGAAAAGGCATTCAGAATAGACGGGCAAACATCCAGTGAGCATGAGGCCTTAACCAGACAAAAGGGAATGCAAATTATTAATCAATATTTTCAGACATGAGGTTAAAGTTCATCTAATTCTGGGAGAAAAAGTTTAATCCTTAGATGTGACTGCGTTAGTTTTCTTTTACTTTTTTTTTTTTTTTTAACTTGGTGAATCTGGCAATAACTCACGTCCTATCCTAGAGTAACAAAATAGTAGTTTCTTGGGGCTACAGAACAGGTCTCACCGTTCTCTTCTCCGTGGGGTATGGGGTTTCTGTAGTACACAGAGGTAGCCTGGGCATGGTAAAACTCAGTGCAGCAGGGGCACTATGTCATCCGCTCCTTACAGGAAGTTACAAGCTTACTGGATTTTGGGCAGTCAACAGATGTTTTTTTTTTGCATTAATTGAACATACACAGCAGATCTCTTTCAATGATATAATAAAAACAGAACTCCAGCCAAAAAAAACAAGATAAAATTGAATAGCCCAATAAAAAGATAAAATAAAACCAGCTAATCCAGGATTCTCCCTAGCCTGTGTCTAGACAATGAGAGGAGAACCAGTGTGGTGATGAGCTCCTCTTGCATTCCAGCATATCGCACTGCTCACTTTTTTTTTTTTATCTTTTTATCTTCATGTCACCGCAGAACAGTGTTTTTGTTTTGTTTAGAAAAAAAACCTAAAGTACTGGTTTGCCTCTGTGGGCCCAATTTAAGGATATGTATGGTCAATGACGTCACTTAGACTACTTAAGCGGCGAGGGAAAGTGGGGTTGGTGATAATCAGCAGGAGCCAAGCGACTGAGTGTTGGGGTGTTTTTAATTGAATTTCTCATGTGGGTTGGTGTGTGCCATTCATTGTGATTGAGTACGTACCCCATACTAAGTCACATGGGGGGCTGGGATCTGGGAACCCCTTTATTAAAGGTGGCTTCCAGATTCCAATAAGTCAAAACCCCCACAACCACTGGGCCAGGGTTGCGGGGCCTGCTGGACTACATGCTCAGTTAAGGGTCTGGTACGAATGTTGGGGGGGGGGGGGGGGCCTTATGCCGTTTTTTTTTTTTTTTGCCACTAGCCCCCCCCCCCAAAATCTAAACCAGGCCTGTATAGGTTGCACCCTGTCTTATTTTACGGTCAGCTCATTGGTTTACATTCTACTGTTGGTAGGGAATGCCACCATCCCTGAGCTACATTTAGCAGCTACAGATGGAGGTCCAGTCTGCGGTAAATAAGGTGGAAAGAAACATGTTAAATATTGCAAAATAAAAAATGTAATGCACGTGGTATTTAACAGGTGTTTTTTTGTGAACCCTAATTAGTGAGTTGAGCCCTGTGTTACATACATGTCAATTGTAGGGTGCTAGTACTGCTTTTAGCCTTATCCTTTTATGTTTTCATTACTTTGTATTATTGTAGTTGGTATAGCTACAATAGCAAGATATTGAGCAGATGACTAACAAACTGAGATAACATGGGACTTAAAGAGCATTTCCACTTGTGCAATCAAATTTCAGAAATCCTCAGTCTATAAACTGGTGTTCCTTTTAACGCAGCATGTAAGCACATAAAAATACATGGAGTCCAAGAAGGCCATTCACATCTGCACACTCTGTTGGTACAGTGATCGGTGAGGATGGCATTGCGGCAGAAGCTGTGGCGGAGTACAGGGGTGCTGGAGACGGTCAGCGTTCACCTCTTGTCTCCGACATCGGTGTGGACGGAGCCCGGCGGGGGAATTTCAAGCGGCGCGGCGGCCGGCCAGGGGGCGTGTGACGTCACGCGTTGACGCGTCGACGCTTTTCACGCACGTCGACGATTTTTTGTATTCGACGCGTCGTGGCAGCCCTACAGGAGAGCATCGGCTCTCCGGGGACTCTCCTTCCTCATTGGCTGAGATAGCAGCGGGAACCATTGGCTATTGCTGCTGTCAATCCCAGGCAGTGAGCCAAGGAAGAGAGAGAGGCCAAGCTGCTGCTCCGTGTCTGAATGGACACTTAAAACAGCGGCTGGGAAGCATGCCTGCTTGGGCACCCCATTGCAAGCTGCTTGCTCTGGGGTCACTTGGCAGGAGGGAGGAGCCAGGGGCACAGGCAGGGGACCAGAGAAGAGGCAGATCAGGGCTGCTCTGTGCAAAACTACTGTACAGAGCAGGTAAGTATAACATGCTTTTTTTTATCTTGCCTTTTAATATCACTTTATGGCTGGATGCACATCAATGTGGTGCGGTTTTTCTGTGTCACCTTTACATGTGCATTTTACAGACGTTTTTAGGTGCAGCATGCAGGACTTTGGTGCGCTTTCATCAAAACAAGCTTTCTAATAGTTTATTGGCAATACACCTAAAAATGTAAAACACAACCCAAAATACTGTGCCACACTGCTTTGAATGAGGCCTAACATACAATTAATCAGCTGGGTCTGGAAATGTTTAACTCTTTGTTAGGAAAACAGTCCTGCTCTTCTAGTTAAGGAATGATAATGAAATCTGCCAGCACAGTACTGACAGTGGCAATTATGACAAACGCAGCTTCACAGCCCCCTCTGAAAACTGAGAACAGTGAGCAGGATCTTTCAGTTCCTGGAGTGTCCACAAAAAAGCATCTAACAAAAAAAATAAGCTGCAGTAATTTTTTCATTTCTTAACTTATGCTATGTGAGTGAGAGCATATATCAATTATAAAGTAGGTGTTTTCTTAATTTGGGTTGTGAAGGTGGAAGTACATTTAAACCCCTATTTTATGTGGGTACATCTTCAAATGGTGCATTGGCACTGGATAATGAGCCGTTGTTAACCAGCTTGGTACACAGAGATTGCTGAGTCAATCCAAGCGACTGTGTACCCATGGGATCAACATGATTGGTCATCACAGCAATCACATGCTATTGTTTTTATAGTGTTGATCCCTCCCCTTCCCCACACGACAGAAGGTGATATATCTTAGTAACTTGAAAATGTACAAATGAATGGATCAGCCGCAGAAACTGCAAAAGCATCCATTCTTTTTCACTGACACTGGGTTTGTTTTTTAACTATCATTCCTTTCCTTCATCACTGATCTTCAGCCTATCACTTTATTAACCTGAATATTAAGGCTTCATGCACACTAGCTTAAAAAAACATTACTAGCGGCAGCTTTTGAGCATTTTTTTTACTCCTTCTAGAAGCAGAGTTATCCTATACGTCTATGCACATTTTTTTAGTCTAGAATGGTTTTTGAAGCTTCAGCTTCTAGGAGCAGAAAAAATAATCTTTTTTTGTGTGTTTTTGGGAGTGTTTTGCCAGCAGAAAATAAAGCTGAAAACTCCTAACTGCTGCTAAGGCTTCATGAACACTAGCGGATTTTTAAGCTCCTAGAATCGAAATAGTGTTCTCCTATGCAGCAATGCACAATATTTTAATGTAGGGGCATTTTTTTTGAGCTTCAGCTTCTAGGATCAGAAAAAAAAATGTTTTTTTAGAGTTTTTTTTTTTAGAGCGGTTTACCAGCAGAAAACAGCTTTTTTTTTTTCCTTAATGCACTGTAAACAAGCCAATAAAATGCTAACGCTACTAAAAGCCGGCACAAAAATGCTATTATCCGTGTTTTTCATCCAACGTTATTTTTCTAGTGTTTTTTGAGCTTATACAAAAATGCTAGTGTGCATGGAGTCTAAAAGCTGGCACAAAAAAGCTATCATGAGAGTTTTTTTGTCCAGCGTTTTTCTGGTATTTTTTTTAGCTTTTAGTGTGCATGGAGCCTTAAGCCTCATACACACGATCAGATTATCTAACGATCTGTTGTCTGTTTTTTGTGGCATGCTAGTCTGATGTGGAAATTGAAAAGGTGAAGAGGTTATTTTCATACAAATTTTCCTATACGACAGAATTCCACTTCAGAAGTGATGTCATGTGTTGGATTGCTTTGTATGTGTTCTTTTGTTTCTGAGCATGCCTAGTCTCGCTCTTAAGATTTTTTTCAGACAAACATTGTACTAATTAAAACGAAAATCGGATGTGGTGTTGACGTACGATAAAAATTTTATAGCCTGCACATCCAGTTTTTGTCGTCCAAAAATTCGTAATCGGCTGTCCAAAGCACTATACTGACAATCCGAAAATTGGCAGATCGTTCGTCGGACGAAATTTTCCTTCCGATTTTTATATTGTGTGTACGGGCCTTAAAGCTAGATACACACTATATGACTTTTGTTGTTTGATTTCCTTTAGATTTACCTTCAACTATGTAGTGCAAGGGCCTGCCTGATATATTTAGCTCAAATCGCACTGCACAGACTTCGCATGTGATGTGCACAGGAATGTGGTGCAATTCCTGTGCAAATCACATGCAGTGTCTGCAGCGCACAAGTATGTACCCAGGCTGAATATCAGCGTTTCATCTGTAAATGAGTAGGTGGTTTCCTACCTACTGAGATCCAGTGATTAAACAGTCCATACATAACTGTTATTTTAGATTTTATTTGATACTAATGGGTGGAATATTCAAACTGTTGATTGAGAGCTCTGTGAAAAGCAATGGAGCTCTGACTGGCATATTCACCCTCTGTCTCCCAGTTTGGGTGCTCCTGTGCGTGATAGGAGGCTATCAGCCCAAATGGCGTTATTTATGCGAGTTCTATGTGAAAATACAGCTAAGCACTTTTTAACAAATACGCAATTATTAAATTAGGGTTCCCGTATGTTCAGCGTTCAGCCAGAGATATGGGGAACCAATTATAGCCTGTAGGATGCAGGAGGAGGACATTGGCTGCACTCCTGGAAATCTGATCACTGCACAGCCAAGGCAGCATCTAATTATTATGTAACAGGATTTTATATAATGCTGCTTGGTTTTTCAATGAAAATATGCCTTGTTCTGAACTATATTTGCTCTTCATTATTAGTGAATACGATATTTTTTTCTTTTTTTTTTTTCTGAACACACACACACAATTTAAAAAGAAACCTTTTTTTTTTCTCCCCCCCAAGGCTTCTGACTGGGCTGATGATATCACAGGATCTTACTCTTTTCCAGCAGCAGCAGCATGTAATGGCGTGTGAGCCCAGGCTGTGTGATGATTCTTTCCCGGGGGCAGGCCTGTGACAGCCTGGGCTCAGAGGAAGTGGGTTGAATAATGCTGACCATTATTCTGCCTGGAAGACTGAAAACATTTAGGCCTGGTTCACACCGGATGCTTTCCAGTGCATTTTTAAACCACACCCAGATTACATGCACAGTAGTTTGCAGTGTATTCCAGTGGCCCCAGTTCACACCGGTGGTCAGTTCCAGGGCTTTCAACAAAAGTACAATGTGAAGAACACATTAAAATGCGTGTAAACACACCGGACTGCTAAATGTCAAAAAAAAGAGGAAAAAATGCACTAGACTGCCTTGAAAATGCATCAAAAATGCACTGGGTTGCATCGAAAATGCATCAAAAATGCACCCCGGAATACTGAAATTGTAAACAAGCACTTACTCCTGGTTCACATCTTTTGGGGGTGGCTGCAGGTGTGGGAATCGCAGTGAAACCTTCAACCACCCGCAGTCAAAACAAGTCGGGCTGCCATTCTGAATGACGCCTGACGCATGTAAAAATGCAGTGCATTTGCGGGTGCAGGAACTGTAGGGAAATTGCATGGTCAAAAGGACCTTGTCATTTTTCTGCGAGCTGCATTTAAAAAAAAAAAAAGGTGCATGCACCTTTTTCTGTGGGAAACGCAGGCACAGCAGCCTATTCAAATAAATTGGCTGTCGTGCCCGAGCAAAAGATTCCCCCACACACGCAGAGGTATGAACCAGGTCTGTGCAGGTGCAGAAATTAGTGTAAATTGCATGCATACCCACATGCAGCCGCACACGAAATATGGTGCTTTGAAGAGAATGCCTGGGGTGCCATAATGTTATGGCATTCCAACACACTGAAAATTGTGCTGCAGTTTCCCGAACTCAGAAATGCATGGAGCAAAAGCACTGTGTGTTTTCAATGCAGCCACATTTTTTAAAAAAGACGCAGGGACTTTTTCTCTGCAGGGAATGTTGTTAAAGCGGAGTTCCGGCCTATGTTGCAACTTTAGTGATTCCTGGAGTGCTCGCTATGCTGATCAACAATTGGGCATTTTCAATTTTTTTTGGGGGTCTCTTACCTTATTTTCAGGGCATTTTTGATTGTACTTCCTCCTCCTCCCCCCTCTGTGGCCACGGCTACCGACATCACTTCCACCTTTGTATTGCATCCTGGGAGCTGTTTGTCATCACTCCCAGGAGGCTGGAATCAGGAAGAACTCCCAGAACACTCCCTGGAATTAGGAAAAAGGACACAGCAGATTACACTGTGGCTTCAGATGCCCACATCCAAGATGGCTACGCTCAGACAGCGTTTTTAAAAGTAAGATTTTGACTAAAATCCAATAATGTACGTACGCAAGTATGAGAATAGCGGTTCTGTAAAGGGCGATGGATTAGTATTTTAGGGGTATTTTTAGTTAAAAAAGGTATTTGAGGCCGGAACTCCGCTTTAAGTTCGTTTTTGCGTGTTTGAATTCAGTTTTAAATACAGCAAAACAGAACCATTTTAAATTTCCCTTTTTGCTTAGCTTTACTGAAAAATAACACTGAAATAAAGCAGAGGTCAAACGTGAAAGGAAGGTTGCCTCTGTTAACATAAATGACATGTATGTAGTCACATCATGGTCTGTTGGGAAGATAAAAAGACCTTTGTAGTAATATCGGCAGTGGCTTTTCTAACATTAGGTTTGCATTAATACTGGATTTCTTTGAGCATATAGATGTGGGAGGTGGATTTTCCGATTGGGCTTTACAGGTATTTCTATTTTAGATTACATTTTTTTATTGTGCCTTGTCTTTTGAATTTCACATTTTGCTAACATACCTGGCGTCCTTAAATTTGTGTCCTTTGAATTCTGTCAGCTCTTCTCTTGCACAACAGCATCTTGGTAGGTTTTGTGTGAATCTGACCATGTATTGACCTTGTCCTTTTCACTTGTTCAGCAGAGTTATTTGCCAATTTAAAAAATCAGTACATTTGTTCATGTCCTTTTTGGCAAGTATGGGATTTCCAATAGTATGTCAAGCAAGGGCGTTTGTAACCTAATGCACACAGTATCATATGACATGTATGGTTGTGAAGACTGAAAAAAACATAGATGAGAATCCAAACATAGATTAGAGCTCCAAACAATCAGATTTTTGTACGTTACTATTTATTTTTCTAAAGTATAATTAAAGGCAAAAGATTTTAGATTTGGGGTAGAGTGGAGTATTTTAGTGTTGTCTGTGCCCCTGTTAGGGAGATTTACTCTTTCTGCTTGTCCACTTTATGGTTATCACAAAGTGAAAGTAAAAGACAATCTCAAATTTTGGCAAATTTTTTTACATCATCTGAACCAAATAAGTTTATTTTGGTCTCATCCAGTAATTCATGTCCTTAGTCTGCTTGTCTTCAGCAAACTGTTTGAGGGCTTTCTTGTGCATCATCTTTAGAAGAGGCTTCCTTCCAGAATGACAGCCACGCAGACCAATTTGATGCAATGTGCGGCGTATGGTCTGAGCACTGACAGGCTAACCCCCCACCCCTTAAACCTTTGCAGCAATGTTGGCAGCACTCATACGTCTATTTTCCAAAGACAACCTCTGGATATGGCACTGAGCACGTGCACTCAACTTCTTTGGTCAACCATGGCAAGGCCTGTTCTGTGTGGAACCTGTCCTGTTAAACTGTTGTATGGTCTCGGCCACCGCGCTGCAGCTCAGTTTCAGGGTCTTGGCAATCTTCTTATAGACTAGGCCATCTTAATGTAGAGAAACAATTCTTTTTTTCAGATCCTCATAGAGTTCTTTGCCATGAGGTGCCATGTTGAACTTCCAGTGACCAGTATGAGAGAGTTAGAGCGATAACACCAAATTTAACACACTGCTTCCCATTCACACCTGAGACCTTGTAACACTAACGAGTCACATGATACCGATAATAATGCAAAAGGAACAATGAGCTCCCGCCAGGCATCAATTCTTCAAACCAGGTATCACCAAGATGGTGGTAGATTGCCGAGGATAGAATAAAGGTACAGGTAAAACAGTGAAGTACAGTGCATAAAGACAGCAAACGATAAACTAGGAAATTGTGGGGTTGGCGCCTAAAGCGCCACATAACATCATATTAACTTCTCTTTTTTCCGCATGAGTACTAAACCCTATGCAGGGCTCCTTCAGACTAAACCCCCCCCCCCCCCCATAGCGTTCTACCCACAAAACTTGGGGGGATGCAAGGTGTGTGGGAGTAGTAACCCTACTCCCGGGGGCGGCAGAGGAGACTGTAAAATTTAGCACATCAGGGACGAATCCAGCCAGCAGAACAGTAATTGGCAGGCGGGCCCAGAGTGGAGGCCAAAAAAACCCAGTCAAGAGCTCAGAATTCACTCATCACAGATGAAATATCATTAAGTCCCCGTTCACACTGGGGCGACCTGTGAGGCGACCTGGTCGCCTCACAGGTTGCCTTCCATAGAGAAGCTGCTGACCCGTTCTAATAGGAGCGACACAAGTCGCTCCGACTTAGAAAAAGGGTCCGTAGCTTCTTTGGGGCGACCCGGAGCGACCGTCATAGACTTCAATGTTATGAAGTCCGTGCCGGCCGCTCCGAGGTCGCCCCGGGAAGTCGGATCGCCCCAGTGTGAACGGGGCCTAAAGGAACATTTGTGATAATAAACACAACAGTAGAATACATTCACAGTATAGTTACTATACCAGTACCATAGCCTGACAAAGCGGGCCCCTTAAAGGGATTAGCGGAGTTCAGAACACTTGGGTAGTCCAGAGAAGCCTCCCCGTTTTTGGTGAAGGCTTGTTAGGGCTGGGTTGAGGTTGAGGAATCTGATGTCGAGGTCTGGCGCCTTCAGAAGGGTCCTCTGTAAATTAATGCTGGTTCATGTCCATATCCGACTCCTCATTGATATAGTGCTCAGCGTCCTTCGGTGAAGCAAAAGTGTGGCAGGTTCCATTAGGCAAATGAACATGTAGAGCCGCTGGGTACGCCAAGGTGAATTTGATGTTTTTGTGGTGAAGGGTGGAGCAGATTTCAGAGAAAGCTTTACGTCGCTTCATTACCTCAATGGAGTAGTCAGCAAAAAGCAGTATGTCACATGCGTCTATAGTTAGAGGGCAAGAGCGGCGGTGCTGCTGTAAAATGGCATTCTTATCTGCGTAGTTGAGGTACTTGACTATTACAGGCCTGGGCCTGGTTTACTGGTCCCTAAGCTGACCATTGCGATGTACGTGCTCGATAACACATGGAGAGCACAGGCCTAGTTGTTTGGTAATAGTCGTAGCACACAAGTCTGAGTAGAGGAGAGGGATTCTGGGAGTCCAATGAGGTGTACAATATTTCTACGATAAATGATTTTCAAGATCATCAAGTTTCTCCCAGATTTCCCTATGGGAGTTAGATAAGCGAGCCAGGGTGGCTATTGTAGCTGTATGGTCATCCGCTAATGAGGAGATCCTCTCCTTAGTATGAGCAATCCTCTGGCCCTGCTCCTTTAAGTCAACATGCAGCTGTTCTAGGCTGTCAGCCGCTTTTCCCGAGGGCTATAGGGCGGCTAGAGCAAAAATGTGCTAATGAAGCTCACGTACCAAATTTTGGCACTTTTTTTTGGCTTTGGCACAGTCTGGTGCATTTGATGCTGCACGTTTTTCCACATGACAATCACAGCAAAATCGCACCCTGAAGAAAATTTTGCACTGCAAGTGCGTTGCGCATTTTGCCACAATTCTGGAATCTCAGACAGAATTGCATTAATCTGTCCATGAATCCAAAAGGCTGTGAACAGGGCCCAACTGTTAAGCTAACAAAGTAAGGGGCATATGCAGGTTGCCTAGTTCTGGATCCTAGATTTTTAAAGCTGGTTCCTAGTTTTGAGTAAGATTTGTCTAGACCTGTTTTAACGTATAGACGAGCTCAATTCATGTTCAGTCTTGTCTTGCAAGCGAACATTTGAGGCGAAATATGGAAACCTTTTTGGCAAGTATATTTAAAAGGTAACTCCACTTTCGTGGGGGAAAAAAAAAACAAATTAAGAAAAAACAATATAGCATATACAATCGCGACACAAATCCTATTGTAATTGAAAGTTATTTAAAATGACCATTCCTTTTCAATCTGCAGCTGTTGTAATTTTCAGAAAATGCAATGCAATATGGCTATCTGGGGGTGTTCTGTACACAGAATGTATACTGACCACACCCCAGAAACATCATTTCCTGCTTGTGTGATTGGCTCACCAATTTTCACAGAAGACTGCCTAAGATACAAGTCAGATTTCTGGCATCCCCTGCAATAAAAATGTCATTTTTGGTGAGATACTCCCAATTGGAACACATCTAAAGGGATGCAGGCCCAGCAGCTTTCCTTATTAGAGCCCTGCAGCCGCCACAGAGTTTGCACATCTGCAACAAAGTTTGTTAAAATCCCTGAAATGTACATATATCACCCAGAGGGGAATGTTTTTTTCTCAACAAAAGTGGAGTTATTTTAAGAACACAATTTAGCATAAATGAATGTGGGTGTGTTAAATATCCATTGCATCAGAAACACAATTATTTATATGCTTTGAAATAGTAAAAAATATTTTAGGCAGCTGTGCAAAAGACTTTTCTCTATCGCTCATTGACAGACGTAGTCTTCTTGATTCTCAAGAGCTGGGTTATGTTGTCTCCGCAGGAGTAGGACTAGGCAGAATGACAAAACGTTCTGGCTCCACCCTAGGGGGCAGTCCCTGAGGGTATATCCTCCCTCTCTCTGCTACAGGGAATCAGTTTTTTTCTGTCTAGTCAGGAGTAAGGACCTAAGCTCCTTGCTGGGATCTTTTGGTCCTGGCAAGACTTTTTTCTTTAAAGAAAAAGACATTTTTTAGGTAGTTTTTTCTCCAGTGTTTTTTTCCTGTGAGATCTTCAAGCAAAAATGCCGGACTGGGCGACACTTGTGGTCACCCCAGCCGGCCTACGAGCGCGTGCAGACCAGGCACTGCGCTTGGTCGGCCGCGACATATTCAAGTAAGTATGCGGGGCCGGGCGACGGGCTGGATGTGAGATCCAGTGGTCACCCCGGTTTCTGCCTAAAAGCGCGTGCAGACCAGTGCGCTGAGTCGGCCGCGACGGAGTCCCAGTAAAGGGACTGACTTTGCGAGTTAAAAGCTCGCTTGGACGCCAGGACCAGAGAGTCGAGGCGTCCACAAACCCCCACCTCGGTGGAGAGGGTATTATGAAGAGAGGGTGCCTGTCGGTTCGGTATGGTGAGTAAACGTTCCCTTTTTTCCTCATTATGAGGCAGTATATATTATGGGCCCCTCCATATATGGTCAGTATATATCTGACACTTACAAGTCCCCCTTGTAATACAGCATGTGTTTGTGGGAAGTGGACTTGGTTCAAGAGCTAACACTCTACCCAGCAGACTGTAACATTACAGCAAACATAGGAGGTATAATCCTACCTTATGTGCAGTGTATCTCTGTAGATCCATATGTCACCTCTCAGCAGAGTGCAGGTGGATGTGCTGGGAAGACGATATCGGCGGTCCGCCGCCATTTTGCCGTAGACCGAATGCATGTATGTCCTCAGGTCACGTCGGCCGCCATGTTTTTGGAGTCTTATGTCTCTTCTATGGGGGCGGCCATGTTTTGTGAGCCCAGCTTCCTCGTGGAGGGCTGGGAACGTCGGAAGGCGTACACAGGGGGCGGAGCCACGCCTTCTGCCCGGGAAAAAGCAAACAGCTCCTTCCAGTCTGTAAGACAGACGCTGGCTGCAGTTTGTTGGAAACTACACTGCATCGGTTGGTGAGCCTTGGGGGTCCCTCTCTCTCTCTGTGGGATCGAGAAGCAGGTACTCTGAGGGGCGCTATTGCGCTAGGGGGAGACACATAAAAAAAAAAAAAATTTAAAAAAAAAAAAAAAAAAAAGGTTTTTTTGTTTATTGCTGGCAAAAGTGTCCTGTATTAACATGGACCCTGCCACTCATGTATCTCCTCCGGATCCCCTCGAGGGGTCTGCGGGATCCTCCAGCACCCCATTGACAATTGAATCTTTGTCAGCCATTATGGAAACTTTTGTGTCCCGGGTGGAAGTGGCTTGTCAGGGACAGGGCGCAAGAAAGCGACCCCCGCCTAACCCCTTATTATCTGAAACCTCGGATTCAGACTCTGAGCCTATTTCTGCAGTTGCAGGTACTTCATCTGGTATTGGTGTCTCGGGTCCTGTCTCTTCAGACAGTGAGGAGGATGTTTCGGCATCCGCCATAGCCCGAGAGGAAGCGTTGGTAAACGCACTCATTGTATCTGTTCAAGAGACCTTAAGGTTACAGGGTATTCCATCAGAAATAGCTGAAACTGAGATCCCCTTTGGGACTAAAAAGCGCATCAAAGTGGCAAAGGTTTTTCCATTGCCCAAATGTTTTGGCAATCCAATCGATGAAGAATGGCGTCTGCCAAAACGCACTTTTAATATTTCCAAACGCATTGACAGGCGTTATCCGTTTGAGGAAACCCTGATTAAGAAATGGACAGAACCACCTGTGGTGGATTCACCAATTGCTAGATTGAATAAAGCCACGGTTATTCCTTTAGAAGACGCTCCGTCTTTTAAAGATCCAGTGGATCGCAAGATAGAAGCTATGTCTCGCACCATGTTTTTCCTTGATTGGATCAGCTTTCAGGCCAATAATTGCTATTGGTCTGGTTTCGCAGGCTGTAACTGAATGGACCAAGTGGTTACGCCGGGACTTAGAAGAAGTCCCTCAGGCGGTATCAGATTTGTTGGAACAAATGATACAGGGGTTACAGTTTGTATGTGATGCGGCGTTAGACGCCACTCCATTAATGGCGCGAGCATCAGTCTCAGCAGTGGTTCTCAGGCGTACACTGTGGCTAAAAGGTTGGATAGCCGACCAAGGTTCCAAAAAAGCATTGGCTAATATCCCCTTTTCAGGAGAACGTCTATTTGGAGCCAACTTAGATGAGATCATTAAGGATCTCACCGGTGGAAAAAGCACCTTTTTACCGCAAAATTTTAAAGGTAGAGGAACTCGTCAAAGACGAGGGCCTTCTTTTTCTGCTCACAAGAGGTTTTTTCGTCCAGCGGGTGAAAAAACTAAGTCCTCCTAGATTCCTACAGGAGGCGTCAGGGGTCGTTGGTCGGGCAAGCAAAAGCCCGCCCCCTCCAGACCTGAAGATAAACCTTCCAAATCCTGAAGGTGCGCCCCCACCCATAACTGGGGTGGGGGGACGTCTTCGCCGGTTCCCGGATCCATGGCTTTCCAGAATCCCGGACAAATGGGTTGGCGAAGTCATAAAGTCAGGGTACAAGATCGAGTTTCGATCTCTCCCACCGGCGCGATTCTTCCCTTCCAATATCCGACTATCTCCGGATCGTCTAGAAGATCTGCGGAGAGCAGTCACAGATCTACTACAACAAGGAGTGGTAGTCCACGTTCCTTGGACAGAACGGTTTCTAGGGTTTTATTCAAACCTGTTTACAATACCCAGGAAAGAGGGCAAAGTGCGTCCAATTCTGGACTTAAGAGCACTCAATTCTTATGTCAACATAAGAAGATTCAGAATGGAGTCCATTCGCACGGTAGCAGCCTTCCTGCATCCAGGGGATGTCCTAGCGTCCATAGACATCAAGGACGCCTATCTTCACATTCCCATTTTCGCAGGACATCAGCGTTTTTCTACGCTTTTCCGTAGAGGAGTACCACTATCAGTTTGTGGCGTTACCTTTCGGTCTCGCCACGGCTCCGCGGGTCTTCACAAAAGTGTTGGCCCCAATGTTGGCACTTCTGCGCCAAAGAGGTATATCGATTCTAGGTTACCTAGACGATCTTCTGCTTCATGCAGAGTCTCCTCTGACCTTGCTACAAAACATAGAAATTACTATGATTTCTTTACAGGAATTCGGGTGGCTGGTGAACCAGCAAAAGTCTTTTCTGGTTCCCACCCAGAGGCTCGAATATCTGGGTCTAATTCTAGACACAGTCAGGACAAGAGTGTTTCTTCCGGTAGGGAAACCTCGAAAGATTCAATCAGCAGTCCAGTTGTTACTGTCCAACAACTGGTCTTCCCTTCGGACTTGCATGAGGGTTCTGGGGTTGATGGTGGCTTCCTTCGAAGCAGTCCCATTTGCCCAGTCCCATACCCGAATTCTTCAGCAAGAGATTCTCCTCAGATGGAATCGGAATCCGGAATCCCTGGACAATCAGATACGATTGAGCAAACAGACCAGAGAGTCTCTGGTTTGGTGGCTTCGGTCTCCAATGCTCAGCCAGGGAAAGTCATTTCTGCCAATATATTGGACGATAATGACCACGGATGCCAGTCTATCCGGATGGGGAGGAATTCTCGGTCAATTATCTGCCCAGGGACTTTGGTCCCCGGAAGAATCCAGATTACCGATAAATGTATTGGAACTGAGAGCGATCAGACTTTGTCTGATTCACTGGACCGAGCAGCTCCAGGGCAGCCCGGTTCGGATCCAGTCGGACAATACCACGGCCGTGGCTTATGTCAATCACCAGGGGGGCACCAAGAGTGTCCGAGCGGCCAAAGAAGTGGCTTGCATTCTTCGCTGGGCGGAACGATTTGTTCCAGCAATCTCTGCGGTGTTCATTCCGGGGGTGGAGAATTGGCAGGCAGATTATCTCAGCCGTCAGACCCTGGATCAGGGGGAATGGTCCCTCCATCCAGACGTTTTCCACCAGTTGTGCCTACGGTGGGGCACCCCGGATGTGGATCTGTTGGCATCACGATTCAACAGGAAAGTTCAGAGATTCGTGGCTCGCTCCCGCGATCCTCTAGCAGAAACCGCAGATGCACTGATCGCCCCGTGGGGGCAATACCAGCTAATATATGCCTTCCCTCCTCTCGCGTTACTGCCAAGACTTCTTCGCAGGGTAGAGGAGGAAGGAATCCCAGTAATCCTGGTAGCTCCGGACTGGCCTCGTCGAGCTTGGTACGCCGACATGGTCAGACTGGTGGCGGAAGTCCCGTGGAGACTTCCTCTCAGAGAGGATCTACTGTCTCAGGGACCGATCCTCCATCCTGCTTTACGATCGCTGGCTTTAATGGCCTGGCTATTGAGACCCAGGTGCTGAAGGACAAAGGTTTGTCAGCTTCAGTTATTCCTACTCTAGTTGAAGCAAGGAAAGCGACTTCCAGAAAGATTTATCATCGCACATGGAAGTCCTACATTGCATGGTGTGAACCTTTGGGGTTCCGTCCTCGGTCTTATTCGATTAGTCGAATATTGGCTTTTCTGCAACAAGGGGTTGAGCAGAAACTGGCCTTGAGTACTATCAAGGGTCAGGTCTCAGCATTAGCCATCTTCTTTCAGAAGCCTTTGGCTACTCATTCCTTGGTGCGGAATTTCATCCAGGGGGTGCGACATCTGGCTCCGCCAGTGCACGCGCCGTTACCCCCCTGGGATCTTAATTTAGTGTTGTCGGTTCTTCAGAAACCTCCCTTTGAAGATATTAGGGAGATTCCTCTACCCACGTTGTCCCAGAAGGTGGCCTTCTTGGTGGCTATTACTTCTGCACGCAGGGTGTCAGAACTGGCCGCATTATCTTGTCGTTCACCATATCTGGTGGTTCATAGAGATAAGGTGGTTCTTCGTCCGAATCCATCCTTCCTACCAAAAGTAGTTCCAGAATTTCATCTGAATGAAGAAATTGTATTACCTTCCCTGTGTCCTAAGCCCAGTCATCCTCGGGAATTTGCTTTGCACTCCTTGGATGTGGTCCGGGCGATCAGGGTATACTTGAAAACGACAGACGGATTCACTTTTTGTGATCCCAGATGGACCCAAAAAGGGGTTGCCTGCATCTGCCGCGACCATTTCCAGATGGATCAGAGAGACGGTAGTGCAGGCTTATTCTATTAAGGGTCGGGAGCCCCCGTTCCCTGTTAAGGCGCACTCCACTCGGGCACTTAGTGCGTCATGGGCCTTTCGCCATCAGGCGTCAGTGGTCCAGGTGTGCAAGGCGGCTACCTGGTCGTCGGTGCATACCTTCTCTAAACATTATAAAGTTGATGTTATGGCATCGTCTGATGCCTCATTTGGCCGCAAGGTTCTGCAGGCCGCAATTTGAGGAGACCAGTGGTCTACCTCCGAGGGTTTTTTCCGTTGGAAAATTTTTCTTTAGTCTCATTCTTTGTTTATAATGAGCCTTTAAAACTTCTAGTTTGGCACCGGTTGGGCCTACTAGATTGGATTTGATTTTGTCAATCCCACCCCTCATTTGTGGCACTGCTTCTGGATGTCCCAGCTCTTGAGAATCAAGAAGACTACGTCTGTCAATGAGCGATAGAGAAAAATGGATTTTTGTAAGAACTTACCGTAAAATCCTTTTCTCTTAAGCTCATTGACAGACGTAGTACCCGCCCCTCTATCATTGAGTTGGGTTGGGTTAATTTCTCTGTACTGCTTTAAACAGAACTGATTCCCTGTAGCAGAGAGAGGGAGGATATACCCTCAGGGACTGCCCCCTAGGGTGGAGCCAGAACGTTTTGTCATTCTGCCTAGTCCTACTCCTGCGGAGACAACATAACCCAGCTCTTGAGAATCAAGAAGACTACGTCTGTCAATGAGCTTAAGAGAAAAGGATTTTACGGTAAGTTCTTACAAAAATCCATTTTTTTTTGGATGGCTTTTGCCATTCTTTGGGATTTTGTTATCAAACACAATGTTTTTAATGTGAAACTGCTGTCAATAGTTTTGCATACAACATAGACAGGTGCTGAACATCAAAAAGAACTTTATTGCATTTACACCATAAACTGCACAGAACTCTGTGTTTTTTACTGCATGTTTTACATGCGTTTGAAGCACTCTTGATGCAAGCTTGAATGTGTTTTGGGCTGCCTTTTTCTATACCTTTTTGGTCTTGGCTTTCTTGGCTTAAAGGGGCGTGGTGCGGCTGCAGTGTGTTTTGAAGTGCATTTGTAGTGCGTTCCCTGCATTTGAGGTACAGAAAAATGCAGCATGCTCCTTTTTTTTTTTTTTTTATTGCACTGCAATGATGTTAATTATGTCCATAGGATTACCTTAGTTTTGGGCTGTCTATGCTGTTGGAGTGCAATTAAAAATGCAGCCAACTGCGTTCGGTGATTTCCCTTTTGTTTCCTTCTCTGAAGACTGCAGAGAAAGGTAGGAGAATCTCTTCAAGGGGAACACAGAAACCAGTAAATAACTGGAAATTTGCAACCTTCCCCAGTTTACTAAAAAAGTGGCTTTACTGTTGTATGTGCTCCCATTGGAAATAAATATATTAATATACTATATGGGAACACAGCTTGTGTGCATTCACTATTCATTTCAAAGTAAAAAAAAAAAAAAAAACATTTTAACTGGAGTTATATTTGATATTTGTTGCACATGAAAGATAGCTTAAAGTATCAATGCAGAGCAAAAAGCACAACACAGTTTAATCCTACAAGCATTTGAAACACAGGCAGGTTTTCTTCAGGTCAACAGTGTCTTCACAAACCTTGAAGGTTACAGCTTGCAGTTAAATGGCATTACATACACATCTCTGACTATATCACACTCAATCAGTGTCAAGGGTTGGAAAAAATCCAGGACGTCGGCTTTCCACTGTTTTATGAGAATATTCTTATATCCTCTGTGTGCCAGGTTTTTACATTATACCTTCAACAAGAACTTGTCATAGGCTACACATCAGAGGTCCTTGCTGATGGAACAAGGTATCTTCCTGGCATGCTTTAGCCCGAGGACCAGTGTAGTATACTGTAGATGAGCATTGCTCACCGCCCACGTACACTGCAGTCAGCCAGTATAAAACAGCTGAAGATTTTTTTTTTTTCAGTCTTTAATACAGTGAGAATAAGTTGTACCTTCTGTCCAGTTTATATGCCTATCTGTCACTTCATTGAAGAGATTTTCCTTCAGTTTTTAGCTGTCACACCTGGCCAAGAAATAAGAGGCATAAGGATCACTGGGTGAGAAGACACAGACGGCAGTAAAGACCTTACATGACTTTTGACCTTTCCTTGCTATTCCACTGTGTGTGTGTGTGTGTGTGTGTGTATGTATGTATATATATATATATATATACACACACACACAGTATCTCACAAAAGTGAGTACACCCCTTCACATTTTTGTAAATATTTTATTATTACTTTTCATGTGACAACACTGAAGAAATGACACTTTGCATGTAAAGCAGACAGCTTGTATAACAGTGTGAATTTGCTCTCCCCTCAATATAACTCAATTCAACACACAGACATTAATGTCTAAACCGCTGGCAACAAAAGTGAGTACACTACTAAGTGAAAATGTCCAAATTGGGCCCAATTAGCTATTTTCCTCCCCGGTGTCATGTGACTCGTTAGTGTTACAAGGCCCCAGGTTTGATTAAGGTGTGGTAAATTTGCTGTTATCACTCTCTCTCATACTGGTCACTGGAAGTTCAGCATGGCACCTCGTGGCAAAGAACTCTGAGGATCTGAAAAATAATTGTTGCTCTACATAAAGATGGCCTAGGCTATAAGAAGATTGCCAAGACCCTGAAACTGAGCTGCAGCACAGTTGCCAAGACCATACAGCGGTTTAACAGGACAGGTTCCACTCAGAAAAGGCCTCGCCATGGTCGATCAAAGACATTGAGTGCACAAGCTCAGCATCATATCCAGAGGTTGTCTTTGGGAAATAGACGTATGAGTGCTGCCAGCATTGCTGCAGAGGTTGAAGGGGTGGGGAGTCAGCCTGTCAGTGCTCAGACCATGCACCACAAACCACATCAAATTGGTCTGCATGGCTGTCGTCCCAGAAGGAAGCCTCTTCTAAAGATGTTGCACAAGAAAGGCCACAAACAGTTTGCTGAAGACAAGCAGACTAAGGACATGGATTACTGGAACCATGTCCTGTGGTCTGATGAGACCAAGATAAACCTATTTGGTTCAGATGCTGTCAAGCTTGTGTCCCTAGAACCAGGTGTGGAGTACAAAGACAAGTGTGTCTTGCCTACAGTCAAGCATGGTGGTGGGAGTGTCATGGTCTGGGGCTGCATGAGTGCTGTCGGCACTGGGGAGCTACAGTTCATTGAGGGAACCATGAATGCCAACATGTTCTGTGACAAAGAAGAGCATGATCCCCTCCCTTCTGAGACTGGGCCTCAGGGCAGTATTTCAACATAATGACCCCAAACACACCTCCAAGATGACCACTGCCTTGCTAAAGAAGCTGAGGTTAAAGGTGATGGACTGGCCAAGCATGTCTCCAGACTTAAACCCTATTGAGCATCTGTGGGGCATACTCAAACGTAATGTGGAGGAGCTCAAGGTCTCTAACATCCACCAGCTCTGTGATGTCGTCATGGAGGAGTGGAAGAGGACTCCAGTGGCAACCTGTGAAGCTCTGGTGAACTCCATGCCCAAGAGGGTTAAGGCAGTGCTGGAAAATAATGGTGGCCACACAAAATATTTACACTTTGGGCCCAATTTGCACATTTTCACTTAGGGGTTGACTCACTTTTGTTGCCAGTGGTATAGACATTAATGGCTGTTTGTTGTTTATTTTGAGGGGACAGCAAATTTACACTGTTAGGCCCCTTTCACACAGGCGGACCATTCAGATCTACCTGTCAGTTTTTTTGGTGGATCTGAACAGTCACCCCATGCATCTCTATGGTGCATCGGATGTCAGCGGAGACATGTCCGCTGACATCTGATCCGTCAAATCTGGATGGATGGAAACCCTATGGCGTTTAAAAAAAAAAAAAAAAAAAAAAAAAAGCACCTGAAAAGTTCACGAAAAATGCTTCCCATTAAAACCATTGAATGCTTTGACACTGAAGCGGTGAAAAAATCTGGCATGCAGCATCTTTGGAGCAAGTTTACAGAGCTAAAAAAAAAAAAGCACTTCAAAAATGCACCCTCTCTATTGAAATGAATAGGAAGCGCCTGAAAAGTGCATCAAAAGCACCCCAAAATGTTTTTTGGAGACGGTGTTGTCATGTGCCCTTAAAAATGCGTACTTCAAATGCCTGAAAAGTGCTGCTAAAGCGTTTAGCGTTTTATAGGCAATTTTGAAGTGCTTCAGTGTGAAAGGGCTCAGATCGTGGCTTTCAGCTCATCTGCATTGTTGGGTTTGGTGTCTCTCATCTTCCTCTTGACAATACCCCACAGTTTCTCTATGGGGTTTAGATCAGGTGAGTTTGCTGGCCAATCAAGCGCAGTAAAACCATAGTCAATAAACCAGGTATTGGTACTTTTGGCAGTGTGGGCAGGTGCCAAGTCCAGCTGGAAAATAAATCTGCTTCTCCATAAAGCTGGTCAGCAGAGGGGAGCATGAAGTGCTCTAGAATGTCATCATGGACTGTGCATTACAGTTTTGCATTTCATTTGGAAATCAAGGTCCCAGAGTCTGGAGGAAGAGTGGAGAGGCACAGAATCCAAGTTGCATGAGGTCCAGTGTGAAGTCTCCACAATCAGTAATGATGTGCTGGATGGGAATCAGCGATCGGGGGTACAGTGTAATACTCTTTTTGCTTTGCCCACCGGTACTGTGGCTCTTACTGTGACAGCCCCGGTCCAGTTGGCCAGACTGACAGAAAGCAAACCCAGGAGGGAGCACCCTTCTCCTTTCTGTAAAGGGATGTGGTTGCTGTTGTAGAGAGGAGGGTGGCAAAGTGTACGGGCTCATCATCATCTTTGTTTTTGAGCAGGCTGTAGCGGTAACAGAGGTTGGGACAAAGGGAGGTGTGACACCCAGAGTATTTTGTGGACAGATTCTCCTGCTTGCTTGCAACACGGTTCCCCCTCCCACTCTGCACCCAGGGTAGCTGCCCCTCTCTTGTATGGACCCTGGTGATTAAATGTAGAAGATGCACAGCCTTCTGCTTTATTGTCCATCTCATTCACTATTTACAAAACAGGCTTTTTGAATTTATCATAGCATTGCGGGTTAATGGGCTGTGAGGTAACTAGTCTTTTGTCCTCTCCTTGCCTTTTTTTGTGCCCTGCTTCCAGAATTCAGGTCCTCTTTAATTGCAGTGCCTGCTATGTTGGCATAGTCCTCTGCAAACAGCCTTGATTGCTGCTGCCTGGGGAAAAATGTTATTGAGTGTAAAAGGATCAGGCCTTTTCCCTCATTTTATACGAGAGTAGATCGGATACAAGTGTGTATGTATATGTAAAAAATACCTATTTTTGTGGTGGTCAGATCATTAATAAATGTCCATCTCCCATTTTCTGTATGGACCCTTTGAGACATAAAAGTTTTTTTTCTTTGATTCTGTCTCTTGAAAGATTATGTAACACCACCATTATTTTATATTCTGTTTTGATCTTGGCTGAGTATAAAGACTCCTTTCAGAATATAGATCTGTCAGAATTGAGACATGTATTCTGAATGTACCGCGGAAAATAGAAAACTAGAAAATCCTTAAGCTCCATCCAAGAGATGACAAATGGCATTAACAGCCTTGGTGCCTGTGCAGCTTCTCATCTTTCTTATTAATATTGCCCTGGAAAGCCTCATTAGGATTTTGTATGTGTGTGTCTTCATTCTTGTTGTGACATACTCCCTCTGCATGGATTTGCTGCCTCTGAGACCACCTTTCAGCATTCTAGATTATTCTGAACACTGCTTGTCACATTGGGAACCATTTCCATTGATTTCTAGTCACAATCTGAACATTGTTTTCTTTTATTCCTGAAAGATCAAAGATTGTATACAGTATATGGGACAAAGCGCCATGAAAAGAATGGTCTTGTTGCAAACCTTGGTTGCTCCCGGTTCTGTTTTGTCACTCTATGATGTATTTTTATTTTGCAATGTTTTTCATTGAAGCAATCAGTTTAAAGGGCTAATATACTTCTTGTGCACTTGTATTTTTGTATAACCATTATCTCCTGATACTTGCAGTGTGGATGAAATTTATTTTGCCCCGTGTGTTAAAGTATTACTAAACCCACAACAGTAAAATCAGTCTGTTTATGCAGTAGAGCTGCACCATTCTGGCAAAAATGAGAATCACATTTTTTTTTTTTTGCTTAGAATGAAGATTACGATTCTCTCACGACTCCCAAAATCTTTTTTATTTTAAAGATATATATATATCAGACAAAATTTTTTTTAACCATTTGAAATAAAGCTGTGACTAGGATTACCTCCCTCCTCTGTCATGGATTACCCCAGGGTACTGCTGGTGGGTTCTGCTGAGAGTACTGCTGGCTGGTGGCTACTGCTGGCTGGTACTGCTGTGGGTACTGCTGGCTGGCAGGTACTGCTGTGGGTACTGCTGGCTGGCGGTTACTGCTGTGGGTACTGCTGGCTGGCGGGTACTGCTGTGGGTACTGCTGGCTGGTGGTTACTCTTGTGGGTACTGCTGGCTGGTGGGTACTGCTGGGGGTACTGGTGGCTGGCGGGTACTGCTGTGCGTACTGCTGGTTGCTGGATACTTCTGTGGGTAGCGCTGGCTGGTGGGTATTGCTGGCTGGTGGGTACTGTTGTGGGTACTGCACAGACAGCCGGTCTGACACAGACAGTTGGGATATCGCCCGGGTGTCAGACAGCTGCAGGTCACATGCCAGAGACTTGGGATGGTTGGCTATGTGTCATACCCAGACACATATAACACTGAGAGTCGTGAAAATTGGGGATTGAGATCGCAGGGGGGGGATGAATCGAGACTGAGATTATGATACGATTAATCGTGCAGCTCTAATATGCAGTAAAGCATGCTTGTAATACTCACTGTGGATCCTAAGGGGTTAATCCTCCGCGTTGTGTAAAAAAAGCTGTTTGATCCTGTCATATCTTTTCCTCCCCTTGTTCCACTGTCCTTAAACCATCTTTTGGTAGAACAGAGGCTAGGGGACAAGCTGCACATGCTCAGTTTGGTGTGTATTGCTAGAGATTTTTATTTTTTATTTTTTTTCTTGGAAGAGTGCATGGGATCAGCACAGGGCAAATAAGCACTGTCCAGACAGAGGGTCAGGGGTTCTCTAGCATTTTAGGACAGTCAGAGTAGAATGAAAACTCCTCCTACAAGCTTTAACCAGACACTGATAGAAGTCACAAGAATGCTATATACTGGTGATGAGAAAAGGTATTTCTCTATCGTTCATTGACAGACACAGCTCCTGATTTTCTTAACCATTGGGTTATACCACCCCCTACAGGAGTAGGACACTAGGCAGAAAAAAAGTGTGACTACGCCTATGGGCAGTCCCAGGAAGTATACTCTCAGCTAAAGGCACTCAGTTTTTTCTGCCTAGTCAGGAGTAAGGACCTAGTCCCTGGGATCTTAGGTTCTGGCAATTTTTTTCCCTTTTAATGGATTTTTCTATTTTCCTGTGCGAATCTACAATCAACTGCTGGACTGGGCGACAGGCTAGATATTTTTAAAATCCAGTGGTCACCTCAGTCTGGCCAGCGAGCGCACACAGGCCTTAGCTCCACGCTAGGTCAGCCGCTACATAGCCCCCTGGATGGGGGCTGGCCTGCAAGTTAAACATCTCACGAGGTGGCATACGACCTGGCCTCGGCCTGGCCGACAGTCCCCCGATTTAGATGGAGAGGAGGTTCTGTTTGCAGTGGTGCCCACCCTGTTCCTGGTATTTTAAGCAGCTGCCAGCATAGTGGGGGTGTCCCTAGCAGTGTTTTTACACCTTTTTTTTTGTGGGTCCCTCTTTTTTTTTACTCATGGTTTCTCATGGTTTCCCCACCTGATCCCCTCTCAGAGGCTGCCGAGCCCTTTGGGTCCCAACAATTCCTTACTGCATTGTCGGCAGTTCTTGTGTCTTTGGTGTCCAAGGTGGATTTGGTCCTAGGGGAATGGGCTAGCAAAAAGCCTCCCCCCGCCTTTTACCTGCCTAATCTGTCTCCTCCACCATGGGGGCGAGTCACCCTGCTGGGTCTGTGTCCACGCACCCTGATTTCTCAGATAGTGAGGATGATTCCTCTGCTCCTGTAGCCGTGCATGAAAAGGCACTGTTGGATGCACTGATTGTATCTGTGTGTGAGACTTTAAAAATTGAGTATGTGGCTAATGCCGCATCAGAGGCGTCGGTTCCTTGCGGGAAGCGTGTTCCCCTTTCCCACTTACTTTGACAAAATTGTCACTAAAGAGTGGGGTTGTCCAAAACGCCCCCTTGTGGTCTCTAAGCGTTTTGCTATGTGGTACCCTTATGAGGACTCCCTGCTTGAAAAGTGGACTGTCCCACCTGTGGTGGATTCTCCGGTTTCTAGGTTAAACAAAGCAACCATGATTCCGGTTGAGGAGTCTCCGACTGACAGGAAAGCGGAGGCTGTGGACCGCCATACGTAAACTGTGGCTGGTTCGGCACTTAGGCCAGTTTTTACTATTGCCCTGTTGTCGCAAACTCTGACCAAGTGGGCCAAGCTTTTACACTGGGATCTGGAGGGGGAGCAGCTTCCCCCTGCCTTTGCTGAGCTGGCGGACCAGTTGGTCCAGGGGCTGCAGTTTGTCAGTGATGCCTCTTTGGATGCGGCTCTGATTGCAAGGCTGTCTGTCTCAGCAGTGGTCCTTAGGCGTGTTATTTGGCCTAAATGCTGGTCTGCGGACCAGACTTGTAAGAAGGCCTTATCTGATCTCCCCTTCCTAGGGGATCGCCTGTTTGGAGCTTCCCTGGATGACATCATTAAGGGTCTCACAGGGGGAGAGTACCTTTCTTCCGTAGGCTAGTAAGGGCAAGGAGCCCTGTCGCAGACATGGTCCATCCTTCTCGGCTCATAAGGTTTTTCGTCCCGCAGGGTCTCAAGACAAGGGATCAAAACCCTTCAGGGCCTCCTCCGAAGGATCCAAATAAACCAGATCTGGCAAGCCGAGAGAGGGCTTCTCCAGACCTGCGGACAAGGCTCCCTCAGCATGAAGGGGCACCCTCACCCATATGTGGGGTGAGGGGACATCTTCACTGGTTTCTGGACCCGTGGACCTCCCTGGTACAGGACAAGTGGGTCCACAAAGTCATACAGTTGGACTACAAGATTGAGTTTTGTTCTTACCCTCCGTAAAAGTTTTTTTCCTCCAATTTGCACCTGGCCCAGATTGCTTACGAGGGTCTCTTTGGGGCAGTGCCAGACTTGCTGAGCCAAGGGGTGACACCACAGACGTGCTTGTGGCCCCGTGGGGTCAGTATCGTCTGATTTACGCCTCCCCCCCCCCCCAAGCTTCTGCCAAGACTTCTGCGCAGGATCAAGGCAGAAGGGATTCTGGTCATCTTAGTGGCTCCAGACTGGCCTCGTTGTCTTGGTACGCCGATTTGGTATGGCTGGTCGCTAATGTTCCTTGGAGACTTCCTCTCAGGGAAGATCTGCTGTCCCAAGGGCCAATCTTCCATCCTGCTTTACAGTCGCTGGCTTTAAAGGCTTTGCTTTTGAAAGCAAGGTGCTGAAAGATAGAGGTTTGTCTGATTCAGTGATTCCTACACTGTTAAAAGCTAGAAAATCTACCTCTAGGAAGATCTACCTGTTAAAAGCTAGAAAATCTACCTCTAGGAAGATCTACCATCGTAGAAAGAAGTCATACATTGCGTGGTGTTAGGCTCCTGGGGTTCATCCTCGCTCTTTTTCAGTGGCTCGGATCTTGACTTTCCTCCAATAGGGGGTTGAGCAGCGCCTGGCCTTGAGTACTATCAAGGGCCAGGTCTCAGCCTTGGCGGACTTCTTTCAACGACCATTGGCCACCTTTTCCTCGGTGCATACTTTTATCCAGGGAGTTTGACACTTGGCTTCTCTGTTGCGGTCTCCCTTGCTACCTTGGGACCTCAATTTGGTGCTTTCAGTCCTCCAGAAACCTCCTTTTGAAAATCTTAGGGAGGTTCCCCTGCTTACGTTATCCCAGAAGGTGGCCTTTTTGGTAGGGATGCACCAGTCCGATATTCGGATCGGATATCGGCCCCGGTACGGGCAAAATATCTGGATCAGGGGATCGGTAAATTTAACAGATCCACGGGCCGATCCGGTTTTGCTCTTTATAGCTTGAGGGAGCAGAGAACAGCTGTCAAAGAAAAAAAAAAGAGCCTCCTGCAAATGCCTTTCAACTCTCCCAGTTAAAGAGGAAGTAAACTCTGCCTTCCTTTTTGCGATTTTCATCTACTGTGATATGAAAATGCATTTACAACCAATGTACAGTATAATATATGCACAATTGCTTCTTACTTAGTATTTTTTAAAGAATGTAAAGAATGTTTCTTCCGGGATTAGGCTGCGCCATCTTCAGTACTGTTCTCTGTTTTAGCTTCGGATGTCATTTCCGCCCTTCATTGTTTCCCCTGCTTAAATCTCGGGCATGCGTGACAGTGCATTATCCAAGCCTCTTTCTCAACCCGACATCACTATGGCAACCAAGCTCCGCTGTGTTATACCTCTTGTTTTGACGATGTAATTTGAGGCTATAAGCTGCAGATGATTGCGGCTGACAGAACACCGCTATAGGAGTCTCTATGAAGCCCTGGTTTACTCCCCGTGTGACAAGGGGAAAACCAGGAAGCTCTGCATGAATGCCCAGTCTCGCGAGTCTTCGAAGCTGTGCCGCAGACAGCAGAACTTTTGTACACCGGCGCATGCGCTTTCTGTCCTGCAATCACGGCACGCTCTGTGTGCTGTCTCCCCATTAACAGCGTGCCGTGACTCGCAGGACGGAAAGCGCATGCGCCGGTGACATAATCAAGCATTAGGGAGCAGATTTCAAGGCGATTTAAACAAGTAAGGAAACTTTTAAAGGCAGCAATGAATATCTTTAATAACGAGGATTGCAATGTGCTGAAGTGTGTTTTTGGAGGGTTTACAACCTCTTTAAGTAAACACAATGATTACAATGTATCTTTTCGTTCCGTCTGCCGGAGGAGGGAAGTTTAACCTCTTAAAGACTAAACCCATGACATTTTAGATTTTGAATGCACAATTGTTATAAGGTATCTGCCGATACCGATCCGGAAGTATTATTTTGTTATAAGCTCACAAATCAGTACTTCCGGATCGGACTCGGGATCAGCGATTTTACAAAGCAAAAGATCAGGATCGGGACCAAAAAAGTTGGATCGGTGCATCCCTACTTTTTGGTGACAATCACTTCAGCGTGCAAGGTGTCGGAGCTGGCGGCTTTGTCTTGTCGTTCACCTTACTTGGTGGTTCACAGAGATAAGGTGGTTCTTCGTTCCTGTCCGTCGTTACTTCCAAATTTTGTCTGATTTTCATTTTAATGAAGGCATTGTGTTGCCTTCCCTGTGCCCAGGCCAAAACATCCTAGGGAAATTGCCTTGCATTCTTGGGATGTGGTTTGGGCAGTTAGGGTGTACCTGGCAGCTAGGGAGTCTTTTAGGAAGTCAGACTCACTGTTTGTGCTCATAGACGGACCTCGGAAGGGGTTGTCCGCTTCTGCTGCGACCATTTCCAAATGGATCAGACAGACGGCTTTTCAAGCCTATTCAATAAAGGGTCAGGTTCCTCCTTTCCCTGTTACGACACACTCTACTAGGGCGCTTAGTGCCTCCTGGGCCTTCCGTCATCAGGCGTCAGTGATAAAGGTTTGCAAGGCGGCTACATGGTAGTTTGTGCACACCTTTACAAACTTTTAGTGGAGGTGGATGTATTGGCATCTGCGAATGCTTCCTTTGGCCGCAAGGTTTTGCAGGCTGCTGTTTAGATAACCTGGTCCTCTTTGAGGGTGTATTGTTTTTTTTAGGGGAGCTCCAGTTGTTTTTGGTTGAGCACCATGTTACCTGGTTGGCTATGGTTTAGCCTTGGGGAATTTTTTTTTCCTGCTGTTCCCTCCCCTCATGTTTAACACTGCTTTGGGATGTCCCAGTGGTTAAGAAGATCAGGAACTGTGTCTGTCAATGAACAAAAGAGAAAATGGGATTTTTGTGTTACTGTAAAATCCATTTCTCTGATGTTCATTGACAGACACAGCCCCTACCCCTCTGTGGAGTTGGATTTATTCTGATACTGCTTGTAACAAAACTGAGTGCCTATAGCTGAGAGTGGGAGTATACCCCATGGGACTGCCCATAGGCATAGTCGAGCTTTTTTTCTGCCTAGTGTCCTACTCCTGTAGGGGGCAGTATAACCCAATGGTCCGTCAATGAACATCAGAGAAATGGATTTTACGATAAGACAAAAGTCCCATTGTAGCAGTTTAGATTTACTAAGATAATTGCATTTCCGTGTTCTGTGTATTGTGAGAGACCAGATATAGTGAATGTGGGGTCCCGGGTTTAGTAACAGTTTAAAAGTGATACTAAAGTTGATTTCTTTAAATAAAAATAATAAAAGTTATTCTTACATGCTCTGTGGAATGTTGTTGTCCACAGTAATGTGTTGGGATGCGCTGAAACATTTTACGACATGTTACATTTTTCGTAGCGTAATGCAATGCGCCACCAATTTAAAACCTAAAAAATAAAAAGTTATCAGTACAAAGGATGTTACTTAGTATCAGTATGACGTGTCCTTTGTGTTGTATCTTAGATTAGTAGAAATTTTTCTCCTCCTATTCCACAGTCCCCCACCACTGGGGTTATTAGAGCTGAGGGAGCTTTGACAGGCACCCAGCCAGCTGTATTATGGAATCTATGAATGACACCTGGTCTATGAATGGCGGAGGTGGACCTTTCAATCATCTGCCAATCCTACATCCATAGAGCACTTTTTATTCATAGAAGCTATATTATTGCCTGTATCAATGTGGGGGATAGTTAAAAGGATAGGCATAGTCAGGAAATCAGGCAATCTGGACCAAAGTAGCTTAACTAGGCAATAAAAAGCTATACCGGGATTCAGCTTTAAAGTGTTTCTAAAGCCTACATTTTTTACCTTAATTTATTCCTTGCATTAGGTAAAAAATGTTCTAGTACCTGTATTTGCCCCTTTACCCCCCTCACTCTATCCAGAGCTGTGCCCGTCTCTAACAGCTCTCCCCGCTCTCACAGGCTTTGCTGTGGCAGCTGCTGTCATTCAGATCCTGTGAGGAGGAACAGGGCCAAACTGCGCTGTCTGTGTCTTTGGATGCAGGTTGGGATCCAGCCTGTAGGTGTGCGACCAAAGCAAGCAGCTTCCTATGGTGGCACATGGAAAAGAGGAGGAGCCAGCAGGGGATCCTAGAAGAGGAGGATCAGTGCCTCTGTGTAATTCTATTGCACAGAGCAGATAAGTATTAACATGTTTGCTATTTACAAATAAAATTGGACTTTACAATAACTTTAAGCTTTACATATCTGCTTTAAAGAAATGTGCATAATTTTCCCCTTATTGTAATCCACATTGCAACATATTTACATTCAGCCCTGCTCTGGAGATCTTCACAGTGTGACCCTGCTTGGCAACGCACTGCCTTTGCCTGAAAATAGGCTGGTCCGTACTCGATGGTCCCAGATATACAAAGGAGCATACACTAGCCAAAGAAATAGGCTAAGCAAATTATGCACATTCACAGTAGGTGTAGGGCCTGGCTGGTTCTTAAAAGTGAGGATGTATGGGATAATGTAATTACAGAAGAAATCCTGCAACTTCCCTGTCTGCTCCAGTCAGCCTAAATTCAAATATGAATGATGTGAGCATGAGTCATGAGAATGCATTAAAAATATTTTACGAGCTTAAAAAACCATAGTGAACTAGTAAATAGCATCAATTTTGTTTTCTGAATGGTGAGATGCACCTGCTAAAGGAAACTTGTGGTTTGAGAAACATGGATGGCTGACCGCACCTTCTAAATTCCCTTGCTACATATTTCATTTGGGTCAGTTACTTAAAGTATTGAAGTTAAAAGATCGGCGTGGCTTGGCATCCTCCATATTTTTCTTGGCACAAATTTCCTTTAATGCTCAATATAGGGAAGGAAAGAAGTGTTCTTTCTAAACACTAAGCAGAAGTTTTGATTTTCTGATTTTTCTAATTTGCTGTATGTAAAAAATATTAGTTACTATGGGAACCCCCCCACCCCCACCCAAAGCAGTATTTGCTTGTCATAGGAAATAAGTATAAAATAACAATGTTTTTAGATACACTTGCAACAGTATGTAAACTACTGGAAGGGATGATAAGGGACTATATCCAAGAATTTGCTAACGTCAACAACATCATCAGCAGTAGTCAGCATGGGTTTACAAAAGGACGTTCTTGTCAAACTAATCTGTTAACATAGACATAGACCACAAGGTTTGCTCTTAGATAGAAAACTTGTTAAAGGGTGTGTCCAAAGGGTGGTAATAACGCATACTCAGACTGGTCTGGAGTGATAAGTGGGGTGCCCCAAGGCCCAGTCCTGGGACCAATTTTGTTCAATATATTCATAAATAACATTGCGGACAGGGTCATTAGCTCAATCTCAGTTTTTGCAGGTGACACAAAATTAAGCAGAGCAATAAATTCACATCATGATGTAGAAATCTTACAGAATGACCTGAAGAAAATAACAGAGTGGGCAACTACATGGCAAATGAGGTTTAATGTGGAGAAGTGTAAGGTATTGCACTTGGGGACTAAAAACATAAACGCAAAATGCGCTTTAGGGGGGGAACCTCAGAATGGAGAAAGATCTGGGAGTCTTCATAGAAGATAGACTAAGCAATAGCATGCAATGTCAAGCTGCAGCTGCCAAAGCCTGCAGAATATTAGCATGCATAAGGAAGGGGATATATTCCAGAGATAAAACTATAATCCGACCACTTTATAAAACTCTGGTCCGACCACATCTGGAGTACTCTGTCCAGTTCTGGTCGCCAATCCTCAGAAAGGATGTGCTGGAACTGGAGAGAGCCCAAAGAAGGGCAACTAAACTAATTAGAGGATTGGAAGACCTTACAAGCTTACAAGCGCTTGATTTATTCTCCCTGGAGAAGAGACGCCTGAGGTGACATGATGGCGATTTACAAATACCTCAATGGTGATCTCATCATAGAAAAAAAAACGATTCAGTCACAAGGAATGTAAGAGGACACGAGGCCATACAATGCGATTAGAGGAGAAACGATTTAACCTCGGGCTACGCAGGAGGTTTTTTACAGTAAGGGCAATAAGATTGTGGAACTCTCTTCCACAAATGGTGGTAACTGCGGGGGAGTATGACTACTTTTAAAAGACTCATGGATGTACATCTCAAAGATCAAAACATTCAGATATGGGAAATGAATACGTCCACACACACCTACACAGGTTGAACTGGATGGACTATTGTCTTTATTCAGCCTCAACTACTATTTAACTTAGTGGAAGTATTTAATAGAATTATAAATGGTTAACATGCTTTTTTTTCTCGTGTTTCTTTTTCAGTTTGCAATTTTATGTCTCATGAAAAATGCTTAAAACACGTGAAGACCCTGTGCAGCTGTATGGCTCCAAGTCTAGTGCGGGTAAGTAATCATCAGCATCCTTGTTTTTTATTATTATTACTACTAATCTAATGACATCTTTCCATTTTGAGCTAGCTCATTCTGGCTTTTGAAATACAAAAACACATTGACTAAGTAGAAAAATATTAAACTACTGCAACCAATCCTGCTCAAGATGTGCGGTTCACGAACCTACACTTGTGAACACCTAAAAATACATTTTCTGATTTCTTTGTTTCCCCAAAAGGTCAAGCAGCTTGGCAGAGTGACCATGAATGGACATAAAACCATATAATCTTGTTTCTCCATCTTTAAAAGAGAAGTTTGGGTATTTTTTTAGAATCCTACTTACCTAAGTGGATGCTGCATCGATATGATGCTGCATCTATCCCCTGTCGGCTCTAAGGCCAAGAACCAAATGATCAACTACTGCTGATCGCTCGGTTCCCTGTGCTCCCTGAGCAGAGAGCTGGTGAATGTCAGTCACCATTTTCTGCTCTGCCCCTCCAGCGCTCACTGGAGTGCTGGGCTGTGGAGGGGGCCGGAGTTGATGGCTCAGGCTATCAGTGGCTCACTGAGAGGCTGAGCCATGTGCCGGTCCAGGCTCATGGGCAAATCCCGACCATATAGTCGCGATCTTTCCCCAGCCTGGACTAGCTCTGTGAAGTTAGCCAACAGCAGGTTTCAGCCCACTGTCAGCTAAAAATGGGTCACAGGAGTTCAGAACGAACTGCAGTCCTGTGATTCACAGAAGTACAATCAAACGAGCTTCGGCTATACTTCTTTTAAACGTTTAGAAAATATCTGGTGAGTACTAAAATTTATGTGAAAAACCTACATTTGCTGTGCAGTGTTTATGTGTGCCTCCCAGCAGGCATGTGTGCTTTAGCTGCTGTTCACTAGGAAAAGAAACTGTACCACACATGCATTTATGGATACTTTCAAGCCTGTGTGGTAAGGATTCCTTTCCCAGGGAAGGAGAGCAGTACCTCAAATGCCAGCGTGTGCGCTACAGCAACATAAGGAATCAATAATAGATTTCTGGGACAATACTATAATTTCAAGAAAAGAAAATTGAATATGTACTGGTAATATGGCACATCAGAATTGCCAGTGTTGGCATGTCACTTTGTCAAATCAATGGGCGACTGGAAGAGTGCCTGATTGGGATTTGGTGGCACGGATGATGTGGTAAGTACACTGCTGCCAAATAATAATGGGAAAGGGGAGAAAAGGGGCCTGTTGTGTAAGAAGAGGGTAGACTTTTATTATGGCTGTGTGGTTGGAAGTTAGGCCTAGGCCATGGCTCTTTTGCAGAAGATCCTCCCAGAGACCCCAATAATGCCCCCCCTCATGGGATGTATACTTCCGCAACAGCTGGAGGGCCGTAGTTTTCGTGATCTCTGCTGTACAGGCTAAAAAAAAAAATAGAAAACCTGAAATTCGCCTGATAAGACACTCAAATGCTTTTACAGGCGTTCCCATTGACGTCTATAGAGTCAAAAAATATCCAAATCTGCCTTAAAAGGAGAAGCTGCAGATGCTGGAACGCTCATATGTGAAGGACATTGGGGGCACATTGCACATGTTCAGTTTGAGGTGTATTGCTAGAGATTGCTTTTTTTTTTTTTTTTTTGGAGGGTGCATGTGATCAGCACAGGGCCAACCAGCACTGTCCAGACAGAGGCTCAGGGGTTCTGCAGCCTCATAAGACAGTAAGTGTAAAATTATAACTCCTCCTATATAAGCTTTAACCAGACACTGATGGAAGTCACAAGACTGCAATATACTGCTAATGAGAAAAGGTATTTAGAAGTTTATATATTTACTAAAATAATTGCATTTCCATGTTCTGTGTACTGTGGGAGACCAGATCGAGTGAATGCAGGGTCATGGATTTAGTAACACTTTAACCTTCCTAGCGGTATTCCCGAGTGTGGCTCGGGGTTAAATTTCAGTGCCAAAAGCGGTAACCCCAAGCCACACTCGGGGTACCGCCAGAAGCATCGCTGGATCCTGGTAGAGGGGTTACTTACCTTGTCACCGGGATCCAGCGATGTATGCGGGCGGTGTGCGGCGGCGGATCTTCCTCCCGATGCGCTCTGTGCCCCGGCTTCCGTCTCCTGCGACGTGACGCTCGCAGGGGGGTGGAACCGGTGGCAACTTCAAAAGTAAAACACGGTGATACATTGCAAAATAGAATTAATTCACATTAGATTGCCCCCCCAGGGCCTTTCCTGCAGTTTTACTGTACTTTTTATGTATATATATATATATATATATATATATATACATACATACATACTTTAACTTATTTATAGTTATTTATTATATTATAATTTATGATTTTGTGTTTCAAACTTTATCATACCCGAGATGTTATAAAGAAGAACACACAGTAAAAAAAAACTCATATGTAAATAGTTGGTTTGGGCTGCTTGTTCTTAAGAATTACATGCAAAATAATGGTACCGCATTCAGCACCTAAAATTTGAAAGAATCATATCGCCAGGGAGGTTAAGGAGAGCTTTATTTCAACACTGTATTGCGATGCATGCAAGGGAAAAAAAAATAACAGTTTGTAAATTGATTTTTCTTTTTTTTTCATTGGGTAGTGGGTCTGGATATGACAACCCCCAACTCCTACCCCTCCAAATGTAATTGAAGATAATGCAGGCTCTAGGGCAGTCATCCTAATCTTGGCTTAAGCACCTATTGAGTCACCAACCTGGAACAAACATTTGCATATCGGGGGTTCAACACCTAAAGTGGGATACACACTAGTAGAAAATCTGCCGAAAATTCCCGTCCGAGGTAAAATCGTACGATTTTCGGCTAGTGTGTACACAACTTTCAGCAGTCGATGCCGACATTTTCAACGAAAGAAAACGGAGGGACTAACACCAAAATTTTTATCGTCCATCCCCAGACAACCAATTTTCCTTTTATGTGTATGCAGTACGTCCGTGAAAAATCGGATACGAAAGACTGCGCATGATCTGAAGTTGCTGACAACCTGGAAGTCTAGGAACAAATGTCCTAAAAAAATAAAAAAAATCGGACGAGAAATTTAGTGAACATTATGCACTGTCAACTAAAAACGGTTATGACCGCTGAGCAAGAGAGAGAAAAATCGGAGGATATTTCGTCAGATTTCCTTCAAGTGTGTACGGGCCATATACTTGTTTCAGGTCTGTGACTCACCAAGAAAGGAAGGAAAGATAAGGATGTAGTCCCTGAGGCATACACACATAATAACAAGTCGGCAGTTGGAGCTTCCATATTTCTGTTTTGACAGGCTCCTTTTTTAAATGGTAGTCTATAGCTGAATGGAAAGATAGACTATTTTTCATTTTTACTAGAGGCATCATTCTTTTCTTTAATGGCAGGGTTGTAGCTGCAGCCTTGGTACGGAACTGCAGCCTTGAGCCAGTCACTGAATCAAGGACAATTCTTGTTGAAAATATAAAAAGAAAAAAATATTTATATATTCTCTCAGTTGCAGCTCTAATAGATGCATTCCATCACCTCATAGTCCTTTGTAATCTCCTCTCACATGTACAAACCATCGTTTAGTGTTTATGAAGGAATTGTATTTTTCACTTCTCAGAATCTAACTGTTCTTCTTACAATTTGATGTACAGCTGTACTCAAAGCAGAATTTCAGCCGTTTTGTTTTTATTAAAAGTAGCAGCTACAGAAAGTGTAGCTGCTGACTTTTATTAAACACACACCTGTCCCTTGGTCCAGCGATGCGGCCGGCGAGAGCCTTGGTTCTCTCCCTCTTCTGCTCACAGCACTGGCATCACTAGTGTGGGCACCCAGCTGTGACAGCCAGGTGCGCGCTTCGCTTGCTTAGTGGCCGGGCAATCTTCTGGGACCTGTGACGTGTCCCAGAAGATTGCAGGGAGGGAGGGGGGGGGGGGGAGAGGAGAACTTCCGCTTGAGCGGAAATGGGAGCAGGTACCTGTCAAAACTAGGTACCCCCCCCCCAAAAAAAAAAAATGACATGCCAAATGTGGCATGTCAGGGAGTCAGGAGCACTTAAAGCAGGTGGAACTCCCCTTTATGCGTTTGTTACCCCAGCATTTCATATTCCTTATATGTGCCTGCTGTACCATATACTTGTATGAGAAAGTATGTGTGAAATCCCTGGTGTTCCAGTTGGTCCCTCTGCTTTACTATTAAAAACTGATCACACTAAGCAAGAGAGCACATCGTGGTCAGTTCTCTAAATGTGCTGGGAACTCAGTGTGCTTTCCTCCAATGATCAGACCTGAGTCATTTTAATATTCAAAGCAAACTCATCCATCCATGTCTGCATGCTTTATTTTGCTAAGAAATCACTTTGAAAAACATACCCTAGCATTTCTTACCATGACCATCTTGAGTAAGGGATGATGATTCATGTTGCATTTACTTCCCGGAATCCATCTGCCCTTAGCCCAGGCATGCACACAAGAGGTTGTGATTAGATGAACCCCCCCCCCCCATTCCTGAAGACTCCTGGGATGTATGACCTCATCTGCCTAAGCCTGGAAGCTAGGAAGTATTGGAAGAAATAAAAAAAAAAGTTTAAAACCAGTAAATATGGTAAAATTTCCTATATATTTACTAATGCTAGCAACATGAGTATTAAAAATAATCAAGAGAGCGTGAAGTTCTCCTTTAAAGCTGAGTTCCGGCCTCAAAATCGACAAAATCGATTTTGGGCCATCTGCTTGCTCTGGGTCACCTGAAAAATAAATGGATATTTACGATTTTTTTTTTGTTTACTTACCTTGATATTGAAAAAAATATACTCCCCTTTCTTCTACTTCCTTCCTCTGTGGCCGCGGCCCGCGCCGTCACTTCTTCCTTGCATTGATTCCTGGGAGCTGAACGTCATCGCTCCCAGGAATCAATGCGCCTGCACCTGCCCCGCTCGTCAGTTCCGGTGCGGGCGCAGAAGGGGACGCGCTGTCTTCAGCTGCCCACACCTGAGATGGCAGTGCTGGAGAAGAAATTTTCAAGTTAACTATTTCTTCTAAAAGGTAAGTGCGACCCGGGACAGTTCAGAGGCTATCCATTGTGGAATGTACTAGCCCTGACTGTCCCGGGGGTATTTTTATCTAAATTTCACCCCCGAGGCCGCAACTCCGCTTTAACCACTTGCTGACCGGCCAACAGTAACTTGCCTGCAGCTTGAGCAGATACAGCAACATACATTGCCCCACTCTTGAGCACTGGCCCCCTGGGGCATGCAGTGAAGTGATCTTCCACCACTGTGTTGACCAGACAGATTGCAGCGAGTGGCCAAGATACCACGTGATCATTTTGCAATCACATGACACTTTGTCTTTTGTGATCTGTGATTGGTCACCAGGGATCACATAGTACCTGGGCCAAGCATGGCACCCTGTACCATGTGATAGCTGTAGCCAATCCCAACATCACAATTAGTGATCGACCGATATCGTTTTTTTTACCGCCAATACCGGCCGATATCTGCCGATATTTTAGGACATTAAACATTTTTTTTTTTTTAATGTCTACAGGTACTGTGATGGAGGAATCTGGGGGTCTAAAAGACCCCAAACCCCTCCTCTGCACTTAAAGCATTCAAAACGCCAAGTTTGTCATGACATCACTTCCGGGTACTCGGCGGTGTCGAATTCAAAGAAATGGAGAGTCAGTCAAACGACGGCAGTGAAGGTAGGATGCCCAGGTCTCCCGGTGGGACAGGAGACCCGGACGAGGCGCGGGAGGGGGGCGTCCCCTCCCGCTTCTTGGAATGACATCCGAGTGGCTGCTCAGCCGCATCGGTTGTCATTACAAGACAGCTGACTGGCTATGAACACCAGTACCGGGGTGATGCCTCTAGCTGCAGGCATTACCCCAATACATGCACTTTCCCAAAGTATCGGCAATATCGGTAAATCAAAAGGCCGATTCCGATATATCGGGCAAAGTGCATATTGGCCCTCGATATATCGGCTTTGCCGATAATCCGTCGATCCCTAATCACAATATTAAACAATGAGTCATTAAAACCATTCATGGCACTTCAAAAGATTGCAGTTACAGTGATCATCACTGTAAAAAGCAATCAGTGTTGAGAAAAAATTCCTCATCACACCCTCTTCCCCCCTCCCAGAGTAGCACAGTGTAACACTGGCGACAAATGACTAGTATATAAACTAGCATATAAACAAATATGAAAAAAAACACAAAAAGTGTTAAATTTAACTAAAAATTATTATTATTTTTTTTAAATACTGTCACCTGTCAGTATCCCTGATCATTTAAAATTGTGGAAAAAATTTTTATTTAATTTCTTTAATTTCCCCCAAAAAACGTGAAAAACAATTACAACTAAAAACAAAAACTTGCTATGACTCTTACTTACTATATAGCAAAATCTCATCTATAAAGGACACCAACAGAGACAATTTTGTTTTAAAAAAAGTTGATAAAATATGCTCTTAATTCCATTCATATTTATGAAAGAATTGGCGTAAAGCTGGGCAAAATGTGAACCCAAAGCTGCTTCTATGTGCTGCTTAAAATATTGGTCTGAGTGTAAAAAAGTGCCTTTTCAAAACCATTTCCATCAAAGAGAACATATTATCCTTTTTGCTAGTTTCAAACGGAGTTGAACTGCCGTTTTTTTTTTTTTTTGTCCATTTGGTGCAGATACTTTGGAAATCTTGAGCTGCCTTGTAAAGTTGATATCTGGGCTTCGTGTGTGGTGTTGTACCTATGAGGATGAAGGGGCTGCCTCCTGGAGAGCCTGCTCTTAGTTTGTGCACTGCTTATACAACCTGCATAGTTGGGGATCCAGATAGTTTTAAGTTACGGACCACCAGATAGTTTTAAGTTACGGACCACATTCAACAGAGGTGTCTTGGCATAGCAGTGTGGCTTTAATAGGTATTTGCAAATGTATGCAAAATGGCCTCTGTATTTAACCTGACGTGTTGAGACAGTTTAGGTTGTTTTTGTTTCTGCAGGCTAGGTTGAAAGTGTGCTAGGGACTGCCTTTTATATGTTAAGGGGGGTCTCTTCCACCCTGATTCATCGATCTTCATTATTTCGTCTTGCTTAGAGATACACAACCTATACTCTGGAAACAGCCGATTCGTATTGCGTATGAGTACCTATAGGCAAGGTAGGCGTCGGCCTAGAGCGCACATCATATGTTGTGGGGGTGGCGCTCAGTGATGTTGCCATGCGCAGAGGTGGCTCCCAAATTTGCCCAGCAGGCGCCGAGGATCCCCGTCCCGCTTGCTCTCCCCGCCGGCACGAGGAGAAACTGTGCTGCCCCGCCCCCACCCCTCGTGCCGCAGTTGTCTGTTTCCTGCCTGTTCTCCCCTGTCAGCAGCGGGGAGTAGAACAGAAGAAGATCGGAGCACTGTGTGGAGAGAGAGCAGCTGTGGGCTCTTCTTTCCCCTTCCCTCTCCTCTTTCTGCTGCTGTACTAGGGAGCTGCGCTTGCCAGAAGAGCCGCTAATGTTTTTTCCCTCTCCTACCTATTGGCCAGGAAAAAAAAATTAAAAGAAGCAGAGAGGATCATGGGACATGTAGTCCCTAAGACTGGGGGAAACTGCAGCCCCCAGCATGCCCAGAAAAAGAGCCAGGCTATAGGTGAAGTGGAACACTGCAGTCTGCAGGTGGCAAGTGACAAACTACATCTGCTGGCAGGCAATGGTGACACGCTGCATCTGCTGGCAGGCAATGGTGACATGCTGCATCTGCTGGCAGGCAATGGTGACACGATGCATCTGGTGACAGGCAATGGTGACACAATGCATCTGGTGGCAGGCAATGGTGACACGCTGCATCTGGTGGCAGACAGGAGCAAGTGGCAAGCTGCATCTGGTGGCAGGCGACGGTGGCAAGTAACAAACTGCATCTTGTGACAAGTGACAAGCTGCATCTGCTGGCAGGCGATAGTGGCACGCTACATCTGGTGGCATGCGACGGTGGCAAGTGACAAGCTGCATCTGGTGGCAGGCTGCATCTGGTGTCAAGTGACAAGCTCAGGGCTCCCACTGATTCTGCATTATGGTGAGTTTAACTATTTTAATATATATTACAATGTAATAATAGAAATAATGTGTTTCAGTCATCCTGACACCATATCAAGCATGGTATTGGGATGGTTTAAGTGCTAACGCCAGCCATTCGCCTGACAAATCACCCACCGCCAAATTCCCTGTCAACCCCAAGACTACATCACCCCCCCCCAGCAAAATTTTCTTCCACGAAGCCGGTCCCCTATGCCAAAAAGGTGGGGGGCCACTGTTCTAAGATGACATCACTTCCTCCTAGTGCTCTATGCTATGAATTGCCATGCAGGGTGAGGGTTTTCAAATCCTCTTTTTTTTGGGAGGGTGGGGGGATGGCAGTTTAGAAACGTGGTCACCTTAAGCTGATGGGCGTCTAAGCTTTTTGCTGTATACATGGGCAGGGCAAAGGGGGTGGAGTCTGGGGCGGAGCCACTGGGGAGGCAAAATGAAGTTTCCCCTAGGGAGTCAAAATTCCTTGCACCAGGCCTGTGAGTACCACAGCTTCAAATGCACATGTCACTTTTTTTTTTTGGATCCCGCGGATAGTGCCACTTTTTAGCCTGCAGTTGTTTCTTTTTTAATTTTTTTAACTAAAGTGTATCTATGGTCAAAATGTAAAATATTTATTTCCACATTGCTTTTCTATTATTTCTGGAAGACTCTTGAAGTTTGTAAACTGACTTTGTGAAAATCCCCACACATTTACTTCCCTGAATTCTGTGACACGTAACAACTGTGCCCTATGTGTGGGCACTGCTTTGTCACACATTTCACAGAGCCTGCCTTCTGAACCTGGGGGAGGAGTTTTCAGGAGGCAGAGTCGGCACAAGAAGAATACATATGGCTAACATATGTTCTATTTCTGTATTAAAAAAACGTAAATAATCCACTGGTGCTTTTCGGGTTACTTTGTGTATAAAGTGTTACCTGTCTAGGTGAAGTGAAGTTTGGTATAGGAAAGAATCTAATGGTTCGCTTCTAATTTCTATATAGTGATCAAATCAGTTTAGCTTTATCTGTAGTTTAATATACAAAACAAGTGTTATTAATTCATAAGAAAAAAAATCTCCAGTAATGTGCAGCATGATTTCCAACTAATATGACAGACCACGGACATTGGTAGCTGCAAGCCAATACATAATACCCATATGTGATATTAAAAGAGTTTGTGTTTCAGGCAACATCACAAGTTCTCCATATAGAAATTCTGTAACATGACAAGCAGGCTGTGGGCTACATTGTTTATTTGTCCTGGGCTGAAGTCAAAATGAGGACCTGGTCTGTGGCCATTTGTATCAGCTAACCGATGTGGAAATAAAATATTTTCAGAACAATGAAACCATAGAACAATGGTTCACCTCCAGCTATAGTGATGATGGATCTGCTCTGTCAGGGGTGCCTGTGGACCAATTTTGGGAACCTCTTTGAAAAGGGGCAACTTACTTCTGTCCCTTTCAGCAATCTGCACACTTTAACTCCTACTTCAGTTCCAATCCAGTGTGTAAAAGAAACTATTGTTAACATTTTGATGTCAGAACTTTTAATTTAAAGAAAAGTCCATTTTTAAAGAGGCTGCTTTATGCCAAAGGTCACTATGCATCGTAATAGACCTAACTGTTAAGTCTGAAAGTGACACTGCAAAGAAAAAAGGAAATCAACATTTGATTGGTAGAAGCAATAGCAAAATTTTTAAGGGCAATACCAGATTTTTGTCTATGGCTTTCAAACAATGCTTAACCACTTCCATACCGAGTCATGTAAAATGACGTCGGCAAAGTGGTTGTCTAGATCCGGGCCGCCGTCATATGACGTCGGCCCGTTCTAGCTGCTACTGCGCGCCCCCGGCGCGATCAGGGATGAGGCTCGTCCCTTGGACATAGCCCATCCCTGATCAAGGTAAACAGCCAATAGAAATTGGCTGTTTACCACGTGATCGGCTGTGTCAATCACAGCCGATCACATGAGCGGCTCCAGCACGAGCCGCTCGTTCTCTCTGCAATGCGCGCCCCCGGGGGCGCGCAGAGCAGCGATCGGGGACGAGGCTCGTCCCTCGGACAGAGTCGATCCCCGATCTAGGTAAAGAGCCAATGAAATTGGCTCTTTACCACGTGACCGGCTGTGTCCAATCACAGCCGGTCACAAATGTCAACAGAGAACACGGTAACTAGCTGTCACCGTGTTCTCCTCCTCACACACTGATCCTGTGTGAGGAGGAGATTGTGGTAACAGCTAGTTACCAATTACAGTGCACCCCAACCACACTGATTGCCCCCCCCCCCCAATAAAGAGCACCTGTCACTAGCCCATCAAAGTACCCGAGTACCTGTCACCAGCCCATCAGGTACTCAGATGACAGGTACTTGGGTACTCTGATGGGCTGGTGACAGGTATTCGGGTACTCTGATGACGGATACTCTGATGACAGGTACTCGGGTACTCTGATGACAGGTACTCGGATACTCTGATGACGGGTACTCTGATGACGGGTACTCGGGTACTCTGATGACGGGTACTCGGGTACTCTGATGACGGGTACTCGGGTACTCTGATGACGGGTACTCGGGTACTCTGATGACAGGTACTCGGGTACTCTGACAGGTACTCGGGTACTCTGATGACAGGTACTCGGGTACTCTGATGACAGGTACTCGGGTACTCTGATGACAGGTACTCGGGTACTCTGATGACGGGTACTCAGGTACTCTGATGACAGGTACTCGGGTACTCTGATGACAGGTACTCGGGTACTTTGAGTACCTGTCAACGGAGTACCCGTCATCAGAGTACCTGTCGCCTACCCATCAGAGTACCCGAGTACCTTCCACCTGCTCATCAGAGTACCTGACGCCTGAAGTACCCAAGTACTTGCCGCCTGCTCATCAGTACCCATCACTACTCATCAGTACTCATCAGTACCTATCACGTATCAGTACTGATCATCAGTACCCATCAGTACAGTATCACCTATCAGTCAGTGAGTACTACTCATCAGTACCTATCACCTGCCTGTCACCTGCCCATCAGAGTACCCGAGTACCTGTCACCTGCCTATCGGAGTACCCGAGTACCTGCCACCTGCTCATCAGTACCAGAGTACCTGTCACCTGCCCAACAAAGTACCCGAGTACCTGTCACCCTTCATACAGCCACCATGTCCAAGTCCAAAAAGGTTTATATACGTCCTCCGTTTAAACCTAAATACCGGTGTTATGGCAGCAGATAGCTGCCATAACCCTGGTATTTTTTTAAACGGTGGACGGTTGGCTTTCCGATAAGGGTGGTCCCAGCGGCGGATTTGCCGTGGGATCACCCTTCCGGGATGGCGGAAGAGGCGCCCCCCCCCCCCTCCCGACGCGTTCCGGTCCTTTTCCCCGCTTACCGGACCCGCTGGCAGCGGGGAAAACGATCCGGTCCCGAATCCTCACAGACAGGATGTCGAGTGAGGGCAAGCTTGCCCTCACTTGACTCTATGGTCTTGGAGGACCGGAGCTACGGAAAATGTTGTTGCCTAGCAACCGGTTTAAAGGTCCTTTTTTTTTTTTTTTCATTTTATATTATAATTATTATTTTTTTTTTTTTTTTCTATCTTTTAGTGTACTTGTGAGATCTGAGGACTTTTTGACCCCAGATCTCACAAAAAAGAGGTCCTGTCATGCCTATTTCTATTACGAGGAATATTTACATTTCTTTTAATAGAAATAAAAATTATACATTTTTTTTTTTTTTAAACGGTGTAAAAATAAAAAATAATAAAATAAATAGTAAAAAAAAAAAAAAAAAAATTAAAGCCTGTCCCCGTTAGCTCGCGCGCAGAAGCGAATGCATACAGAAACCCCGCCCACATATGTAAACGGTGTTCAAACCACACATGTGAGGTATCGCCGCGATCGTTAGAGCAAGGGGAATAATTTGAGCCCTAGACCTCCTCTGTAACTCAAAGATGGCAACCTGTAGAAATTTTTAAATTGTCGCCTATGGGGATTTTTAAGTACCAAAGTTTGTCACCATTCCGTGAGCGTGCGCAATTTTGAAACATGACATGTTGGGTATCTATTTACTCGGCGTAACATTATCTTTCACATTATGGAAAAAAATTGAGCTAACTTTACTGGTTTCTTATTTTTTAATTTAAAAAAAGTGAATTTTTTCCAAAAAAATTGCGTTTGGAAGACCGCTACGCAAATACGGTGTGATAAAAAATATTGCAATAATCTCCATTTTATTCTCTAGGGTCTCTGCTAAAAAAAAATATATAATGTTTGGGGGTTCTAAGCAGTTTTCTAGCAAAACAACTGATTTTAGCTTGTAAACACCAAATGTCAAAAATAGGCCTAGGCAAGTGGCTAGGATGCATGATGATGCTCCTTGGATGTTAGGCCCCTCTATATGGCTAGGCTGTGAAAAAGTCTCACACATGTGGTATTGCCATACTCAGGAGGAGTGGCAGAATGTATTTTGAGGTGTCATTTTTGCTATGTACATGCTATGTGTTAGGAATATTCTATAAATTGACAACTTTGTGTAAAAAAAAAAAGTTTTCATTTTTTTCCCACATTTTCCAAAAACCTGTGGAAAAAAATGATATGTTCAAACGACCCATAATGCCTCATAGAATATACGTTGGAGTGTTTGCTTTCCAAAATGGGGTCATTTTGTGGACTTTTCCATTGTATTGGTGCTCTAGGGCCTTGAAAAGTGTGATAGGTAGTAAGAAAGTTTTATGTGTATTTATGCTCCTAGAATGCCTGAATGTGCTTCTTGGACGTGGAGTCTCTTTTTGTGGCCAGGCTGTGTAAAAGTCTCACACATGTGGTATCGCCATACTCAGAAGGAGTAGCAGAATGTATTTTTGGGTGTAATTTTTGCTGTGTACATGCTATGTGTTAGAAATAGCTTATAAATTGACAACTTTGTGGGAAAAAAAAGAAAAAAAAATTTTTTCTTCATTTTCCCAAGAATTGTGGGAAAAAATTACAACTTCAAAAAACTCACCATGCCTCTTACTAAATACCTTGGACTGTCTACTTTACAAAAAGGGGTCATTTGGGGGGTATTTGTACTGTCCTGACATTTCAGGGCCTCAAGAAAGGAGATAGGCAGTCAGTACATCTGGTGTGATCAATTTTCAGTAATTGGTACCATAGCTTCTAGACTCAATAACTTTCACACAGACTAAATAATATACACTAATTTGGGTTAATTTTACCAGAGACATGTAGCAGTATACATTTTGGCCCAAATGTATGAAGAAAAATTTATTTTTTGCAAAATTTCATAATTGAAACTAAAAAAAAGTGTTTTTTTTTCAAAATTTTTGCTCTTTTTTTGCATATATCACGAAAAAAAAACCCCCGAGTTGTGATCAAATACCACCAAAAGAAAGCTCTATTTGTGTGAAAAAAATGATAAAAATTTTGTTTGGTTACAGTGTAGCATGACTGAGCAATTGTCATTCAAAGTGTGAGAGTGCTGAAAGCTGAAAATTGGTCTGGGCAGGAAGGGTGTCTAACTGCTCTGTATGGAAGCGGTTAAGAGCTAAGTCTACTATATTATGTGTTAAGCTATATTGTGTTTTAAAGGAAAAGTTCACTTTTGGTGAAGTTGTACCTTACAGCTCCCCCTCTCCCTCATCAAAACCAACCGGTATTGATGTTTTACATAACAGAATCTTTTTTTAAGGAGAGTTCCACCCAAAAGTGGAACTTCCGCTAATGTGCTTCCTCCCCCTCTCCGGTGACACATTTGGCACCTTTCGGGGGGAAACATGTACCTGTTTTTGACAGGTACCCATCCCCACTTCCGTGAGACAGCGCTGCCGCGGCGTCCTTTGGAAGTTCAGCCCCCCTCCTCCTTCCCCTGCCGCCGGGCCAATTAGAAAGTGCAGTGCGCTATGTGCAGTAGGGAACTGGCTGTGATGACGAAGGGCTTCACTGCCGATTTCCCTTATAATGAATGGTGGCAGCAGCACTTGACAGCCGATCCGAATATGGGCTGGGGTACCGACATAGCGGGCTCCCTGGACAGGTAGGTGTCTATATATTAAAAGTCAGCAGCTACAGTATTTGTAGCTGCAAATTTTTTATTTTTTTTACCCGGGCGGAACTCCTCTTTAAGTAGATGCAAGCCTAAACTGGGTGACATTTTAATTTTGTAAAGCACTGTGTATCCTATACAATTTCTGTGTTGAATAAAATACTTGGTCTTACCTTTTTCATCCTTTGTTGAATCTCAGTGCTGTTGATCTTCTGCATCCTCCTTAGGACCCTTTCACACAGGTGTTCCAGCTGTCCATTTTTCATCTATCCATTTTTGGCAGCAGCAATGCATCTCTGTTAACAGATGTAAACAGATGCTCATCCGTTTTCGTTTAGGTTCTTTTTTTAATGTAAGGAGTCTTTTGCTTGTTCTGTCTATATGGACCTCAGCGAATGTAAATGGACGACGTATGTTTTTGCATCAAACAACCATGACTCATCCCTGCTGTCAGTTAGCAGGATAGAGTCCTTGGTTGCTAAGGCGCTGGCACCTGCTAATGTCCTAAAATCCATGACTTATCCCTGCTGTCAACTGGAGATTCCCAGCTCAACAAAGGTGCATGCTTGCCCCACCCTTTTCCTGGCCCCACACATTTATTTTGGCATGTTCCTCTCAAAATCCATACCAGACCCAATTTTTTTTAACTGACTGCTCCTTTTTTTACATTCTGTTGTCAGTCAGGAATGCCCAGCTGACAGCAGGGGATGTTGGAACAGGAAGGGGCCATCCCCAAACTGTTCCCAGAAAGTTGGGAGCATGAAATTATCCAAAATGTCTTGGTATGCTGATGCCTTAAGAGTTCCCTTCACTGGCACTAAAGGGCCCAGCCCAACCCCTGAAAAATAACCCCACCCAATAACCCCCCTCCACCAAATGATTTGGACCTGTGCACAAAGCAAGGTCCATAATGACATGGATGAGCAAGTTTGGGGTGGAGGAACTTGACTGACCTGCACAGAGTCTTGACTTCAACCCAATTAGAGCAAAGACTGCAATCCAGGCCTTTTCCTCCAACATCGGTGCCTAAACCTCACAAATGCACTTCTGTAAGAATGGTCAAACATTCTCATAGACACACTCCTAAACATTTACAGATACCTCCCAGTTATTGGTGTTAATCTGGCACCTTGTGCTAATTTCTTTATATTTCTGACAAACCCTATTTAATGGACAGCCTAACTTTTTCAGTATTCACTGACTTTGCAAGACGGTGAGCCATTCTAAAGTGACTGAAACCCTCTGGCAGCAGGTTGTCTAGATGAAGGCCAAAGGGATGACCCTTTCAGCCATAGCAAGAGACGTTTGTCGTTCCAAATCTGTGATTTCTAGAATATTACATCTTTACAACGTCACATGGGCAGCTCATACAAGTCTCTTATGAAGGCTGGTTGTCCACAAAAGACGAATGCAAGAGAGGACAGGATAATGTAGAGAATCTCAATGGGCAATCGGTTCAACACTGCAGCTGCGATTGCTTGCCAGTTCAGTGCTGAACAGAGAAAGATCTGTCTTGTCATAAGGTGTCTCGCTGTTTAAAATAATTTGGACTGAAAGCCCACTCTGCAGTGACCAAACCTCTCATTAGCAGTAATAATCAAAAGGCTAGACTGCCCTTTGCTGAGGAGCATGTTGTGTGGACAGAGGAGAACTGGTCCAAAGTTCACTTTAGTGATGAAAGCAAGTTTAATTTATTTGGGTCCGATGGGAAACATTATGTTCGTTGTCAAACTGGGGAAAAACTTAACCCAAAGTGTGTAAAGCAGTCAGTGAAAGGTTGAGGGGGAAGCGTCATGGTTTGGGGGATGTTGTCGGCAGCAGGAGTTGGGCCTCTTATACAGCTACATGGCAGAGTGAATAGAAATGTTTAGCAGAACCTTCTTCGACAACATGCGGTTCCTTCCCTGCATTCATCACCCAATCAGCCAGCAATTTTCATGCACGACAATACCCCGTCACACAGCAAAATGGGTAAAGCAGTTCCTTGAGGCTGAAAACATTGAAATAATGAAATGGCCAACCCAGAGTCTTTATCTAAACCCAGTAGAAAACCTCTAAAAAATCCTTTGTGTCAAAGTTATGGCCAAGAAACCCACTACAGTCACCAAACTGTCGAAGAGACTGGAAGAAGAGTGGAACAAAACCACACCTGAGAGAGAGAGAGAGAGACTAGTGATGTCCTGTGGCCGCAGATGTGCTGAAATCATTCAAAGCAAGGGCCTGTACATTTCCTGCTAATTGTTCATTGTTGTAACCTTCAGAAATGTTCATTGTAATCATTCTCTGTGCTACAGGCATTGCTTTTCTCTAATTTTGATCATTGTGTTTTCTACAAAATAGTTTTTCTTTTTGTTTTTTTTTGTTGACGTGCCTTGGTTATTTTGAAAAACACTGTTTTCTCTATCCACCAAATTAGTGCAATAAATTAAATAATATGCACCAAGTTGCTCAAAATTATTGATAGATGTAAAAAAAATATATGTGAAAAATCAGTAAATCATATAAAAAATTAATAATTTAGCTGTGCAAGATTCGCATGTGAACAAACTCCAAATAATGAACACACTGTGAACATAACGTTAAAGTCCCATAATGTGCTCAAAGCGACCACACTGCCTAAATTTGGGCAGAGTCGCTGTATAGTGTAATCAAAGTTCCAAAATAATTAAACAAATAAATAAGTACTCCTGCTAGTGGCCATTAATACTGGAATGGTTATCCTTTCAGTCTTTGAAATCCTAATTGGACTCTCCAGGTGTGGTTCCCGTGAATCAAACAACAATCACCTTATTACACCACCACCAATGTGCACACCAACTCCCATTAGATGGTTCCTTACCAGAGACAGTGGCCCCCCATTCTCATGGTATGGGCAAAAGCCCTTTGGGAATAACCGTATCGGTAATTCTCTCCCGGTTTCGACTTGTTCGTCTGTACACACCTTTTAAAATATCTTACAAGGTGGATTTGTTGGCTTCTTCGGATGCCTCTTTTGGCCGCAAGGTTTTGCAGGCTGCTGTTTCATAAGAGAATGTTTTTTCTTATTCTCTTGGAGGTCTTTTACCTGGGTTTGCTCATGTTGTTTGGTTGAGCTTCATCTTACCCAGTTGGCTAGGTTTATAGCCTTTTTGAATTTACGTTAATTTCTGGTTGCATTTTTCCCACCCCTCATGACTATACTGCCTTGGGACATCCCACACAGCTCATGAGGATGAGGCTGTGTCTGTCAATGGACGATAGAGAAAATAATAAGATTTTTGTAAGATCTTACCGTAAAAATGTTTTTTTCTGATGTCCATTGACAGACGCAGCACCCGCCCCTCTGATGGGAATGTTTTTTTCTTTACTGCTTGCAACTAAACTTATGTGCTGGGCTGTGTCTGTGAGGGTTATGTCTGGAGGGACAGCCCCGTGGGCGTGTAAATGTAAGAACTTTGTACTAACGTACTGCCTAGACTACTCCTGCAGGTGGCAGCATAACCCACACAGCTCATGAAGATGAGGCTGCGTCTGTCAATGGACATCAGAGAAAAAGATTTTACGATAAGATCTTACAAAAATCTTATTTTTATTAGCATGGTCTAGCCACAACAAAAATTCCATTAAATGTTCAGCAATGAAGATTACATTATTTCTAAAAAAAAAAAAAAAAAAAAAAAATCAAGTGTTCATGGTGCGTGGCCTTATGGCGGACCGAGCAGCACACTAAACCCTAAGCTCTGTGCCTCCTCTTCTCATCCTGCTGTCCATCCTGCCCTGTTCTACCTCCGGACTGCATCGCCAGACTCCCTGAGATCATATGCCCGCACTGACCGTTCACTATGGTGAAAATAGGCTTGCGTAAGCCGACTACCACAGCCGGAACAATGGAAAAATTCCTCAGCCAAAATGGCGTCGGCAACCTCGCCTCCGCCACGGCCACTGCAGCCTCACTCCCACTGCAGAATACACAGGAGGATGACATCCGCTCCAAAGCTCCAGGACTCCCTGATTCCCCACGGAACTCTACTGAGGAGAAATTGTTCTAGACACAACAGAACTAGGTGAGCCTGCAGTTCCCCCTGCTGAATCCACACTGACAAAGATCATGTCTGCCATTCAAGATTGCAAAGCTACACTGACTGCGCAAATAGAGACCATACATATCAACTTCTTACTACTGAAACATGATGTCCAAAATTTGTGTGATCGTACAGGGGCCACTGAAGACCGTATTAGTACTGGTAAAGATACCCTCGCCCCTCTTACTAACACCATGCGGGAAACTTCCAGTGAGTTAATGGCGCTTTGCGCTACAGTAGATGATCTCGAAAATAGATCCCGCCGAAATAAATTGCGCTTTGTGTGTTCTGAAAACTTAGGAGACCAACCTGGAACAATTCCTACTTACCTGGTTAAAAAGTACACTGGGCCAAGATGTCATCCCATTCTCCTTTGCCATTGAACGAGCGCACCGTACTCCCCCTCGCCCTCTTCTTGCGGGTGCCCCACCGCGACCCCCTAATTGCTTGCATTCTTAATTTTCAAGATAAGGTGGCAGTTTTGCATGCTACATGTCTGAAAGGAGTATTACACTACAACAGCCAGATCATCTGCATGTTCCCAGATTTCTCGGCCGACTTGCAAAAACAACACGCCTCCGTTACCTCTGTTTAAGCCAGACTATGAGCAAGATATTCCATACTCCATGCTATACCCAGTGAAACCTAGTCATCCATGCCAGCAAATCCCATTTATTCACGTCACTTGCTGATGCTTCCTTTTGGTTAGGTGAAACCTTTGGTGCCTCGCAACGTTCTCGCAGACGTTAAACACTAAGGATCCTTATACACGTTTTCGACTTGCCCACAGTTTCAGTTTATCTCTGGGAAACATTTAACCCCCCCCCCCCCCGTTCTCTACATTATCCTGCTTACCCTCCTTGTCCCACTGGGGGATGATCCTCCTGCGAGATGCACAGTCGCCCCATCCATCGTCGCCGCCATGTTCCTCACACCTGATATTCTGAGCGCTGGTATACACGGGGAACCATGACATACCTTTTTTCTGATGGATTCGGGAGTAGTACATTTCATATGATCTTCCTGAAGAGGATAGCACATGATTTTCCGTCCTTCATCCCTGTTCTAAGCCCCTACCTGATCGTGATGTTTGCATTATAGGATTTACTGACTATTGTTTTTTCTTGTTTGGGACAATAATTGGGATGGATGAGCAGGGTGAGTGAGTTGGAATCTTAATGTGCCTTTTATTTTTGTTTCTTATGGTATTCATTGTTTTTCAATACTGTTAGCTGTTGTATTCCAGTGCCTCCAATATGTCTTCATTACTAAAATCACTCAGCTATGCTGGCTATTCGCTTATATATCTTAACTATCAATCTGACTAGTCGTTTGAAGATTCTTTCATGGAATGTTAGAGGATTGAATCCCCCCCCCCCCCCCCCCCGCAAACGGTCCCTGGTCTTCTCATTTCTTTAAAAGTACAAACTGCACATAATCTGTCTACAGTAGACCCATGTGATAGCCTCTAAACACCTCGCATTAAAAAAAAGCTTGGATAGCGCGCTCCTTTCACGCTTTCCATACTTCCTATTCCAGGGGAGTCTCTATATTATTTTCCATACAATTTTGAATTTAGTGAATCTTTATTATAATGCTGTAATTGACCCTGCTTTGGACCATTAGCGAGGGGAAGGGAAGATCTTTCAGTCTCTTTTGGACTGGATACAGGTGTATAGCCTTACAGATGTGTGGAGGCATCCAGATGTTAAACAGTTTACTTGCCACTCAGATACTTTTTGCACGGTGTTCCATATAGATATGGCCTTTGCCACCCCCCTCACCCTCCCACTCATAACTGGTGCTAGTATCCTACCCCTGTGAGTGTCTGATCACGCACCGCTTATGGTGGAGATGGACGTACTCCCTGCTTCTAGCCCATCACTTTGGCGTTTAAATGCACAATGGGTAGATGACCAAATAGACCTCAATACATGTATGAAAGGCATTGCAGACTATTGGACTAATAATCTACACACCGCCAACTCTCTTTCAGAGTAAGGAGCATTTAAACCCTCAGTTCACAACACCTTCATATCTATTACTGAGGTGCTTAGGAAAAATACTAAACTTTGTACTGACTTGAATCTGCCATGCTAAAAGCAGAGGCTGATTACAATACTAGTAGCCCCCCCCCCCCCCATACACATGCTACCGGGTCACACGCCTGTAGCTATGAGCTTTGCCTTTTAGTCCTTACACAAAAACGTATGTTATAACCTCTCAAAAATTATTTTATTTGAGCATGGTAATAAGGCGAGATGATTGCTGGCTTATCTGGCATGTCTGGATTTCTCTCCTACCTCAATCCCAAGAATTAGTGCATCTCCGGACAACATTGTTGACACTCCTCAAGCCATTCTGGATGCCTTCACATCCTTTTATACCAAACTATACTCGACAACTGTTCAATATGAAGACCATTCACTATCTGCTTATTTAGCTGCTATCTCCCTTCCTTTATTGATTGAGAAATGTAGTGGGGAGCTGGATGCGCCTCTCACCAGGGAGGAGATAGTTAGCCATTGGGCAAATGCCACAACATAAAACCCCTGGCCCTGATGACTTCCCTACTGAATGGTATGGTAGAGTACATTTAAACACACTGGGCCCCGCCTCTTACGCACCTCCAAGGCAGCTTTGGAGGCAGGAGCCCCCCCCCCCCCCCCCCCCTCAATGCTAGAGGCTCTAATTGTCCTCATTCTTAGACCACATAAGGACCCTTTGGACTGTGACACTTACAGTCCCATCTCATTACTTACTGTGGATGTGAAAATATTGGCGAAGGTGATTGCTAACCGATTAAATAGAATAATTCCTTCCCTGGTACAGAATGACCAGGGAAGTTTTATCCCCGGCCGCTCTACGAATGAACATATGTAGACTCTTTCAGAGCATACAATATCCCCACACCCAGTCCTTCACCCGGGTGATTGCGTCTTTAGACACTTGTAAAGCATTCGACAGTGTTCAATGGCCTTACCTGTTTAAGGTCTTACAACTTTATGGATTCGGACCTTGGCTGACTGCCTTTATCTGGCTTCTTTACACTAACCCGATGACCAGGGTCCGGATTAAGGCCTCAGTCTCCCCGGCGTTCTCCGTCTCCAGGGGAATGAGACAGGGATGCCCCCTGTCTCCACTCTCTTTTGCATTGGCCTTTGAGCCACTAGCCATTTGTATACGCTCCACGTCTGGTATAAGGGGTCTCATTATTGGTACCATAGAGGAGCAAATTTCACTGTGTGCCGACGATACCCTCATATACTTGGCTGACCCCTCTGAGTCCTTGTGTGCCCTTTTGCAGGAGATGGAGGATTTGGGCAGATTCTCCGGCTTCCGGATCAATTGGTCCCAGTCCAGTCTCTTTCCCTTGGATCCGGGGGCAGAGCAGGTGATTCATCCGGGCTCCCAGCTCCAAGTGGCCCACTCATTTCGCTACTTAAATGTGATAGTGCAACTACCCTTTACACTCTTATGTGACTAACAATCTATGCCCTCTCATCACACAACTTCAACACCGCACAAATCAATGGATGAATCTCCCACTAGACCTCATGGGTAGAGTCAATTTACTAAAAATTATTTTCCTCCCAAAGCCCTTTTTATGTAGTAGCTAATGCGGCCTGTAAAATTCCTAAGACTTTATTTAAGCAAATTGATTCCCTCTTTACAACTTTCCTCTGGAATCGACAGGCCCCCAAGATAGCCCTGGAAGTTCTAAAGCTGCTTTCTCAACTAGCCGGCTTAGCCTTTCCAAATTTTCATCTGTTATCTAGCATCCCAACTGGTGGTGGTGGTGCATGAGTGGCTGCACCCCTCTCCAAACAACGCTTGTACTAATACAGAAGCCGCTATAGCTTCCTCACTCAAATCTTTACGCAACATCGTCTGCCGCAGACAACTCCCGGCTGGTCCAGGTACAACGATGTTACAAACTTCTGTATCTTTCTTTAAAATAGCGGTGACCCACTTTTCTAAGGAAACGTGGATCTCCTCTCCCAGTGATCCACTCTGGCATAATGCCATGTTGAACGAATTTATTAGAGATCCCTCATCCACAATACTGGATTGTCAAAGGCGTTAAATATCTTTGCCATTTATACACAGCACAAGGCCTTAAGTCCTTTAATCAATTACAGGAAGATTTTGGCTCCCCCCTCATTTTTTATTTATTTATTTATTTATTTTTTATTTTTTTATTTTCAACTTCGTCATGCAATACAAGCACAGTTTGGCTCACTCACACTCCCACTACGGATGGCCCCCTTTAAAAAGTTACTTAGGAACTCAGACACTACTAAACTGATCTCTCAATATTATTCCACGTTGATGGCTGACTCTAATCCTAGGTTTTTGATGGCACTGACTCTATGGGCTGCTCATTCAGCTCACGGAGGATGACCGGACCAAATTTGCAGATACTTAAAAAAAAACTTGGTTATAGCTTCTAGAGATAGTTATACAGATAAAAATATTCCATCACAGTCATTTCACCCCCAATCGAATGTGTAAAATGGGATTAAGATCCACCTCGGAGTGCTTCAGAGGCTGTGGAGCTGAGGCAGATTTTTTCCATTGTTTCTGGTCCTGCCTACTGGTCTTCTCATTCTGATCCACAGTCGACTCCTTTTTTATCTACTGTCCTTGATGTCCCCAATATCTTACATCCTAAAAATTGTCTACTGGGTATCTTTGGCTAATTTTCTCCAAATATACGAAACAATTGTTGCGTATTCTGTACTTTTTTGCTAAAAAGACTGTCATCCTAAGCTTGAAGGGAACCTCGGGACCTACTATAAGCCACCTGGCTCCAATTGGTCAACAATAGCCTACCGCTATATAAACTGACCTTTTGAACTATGAAAATGCCCTTTTCTTTTTGACAAAATCTGGAACAGTTGGATGTCCAGCACCCTTACCTTGTCGCCTCCGGGCTCGGTAGGATAGTCCTATAATGTCACTATTTTTCATCTTTTCACATGGCTGAGTGATCTGCTGTACGTTCATATGCCTTTACAGGATTTCAAAATCGAACTTCAAAGCTAAAGATGTATTCCATTCAATACATATAATTTGTGAGTGGGACCTGGGAGGCACTGTTGAATTTTGGTTGCAGTTGCAACTGCTTTTATTGCTGTCTGTTGCTTTTCTTTTACAAAACCTTAATAAACATATCTTTAAAAAAAGTGTTCATAAATTGTTTTCCAGGTTTGATCTATATATATATATATATATATATATATATATATATATATATATGTATATATATATATATATATATATATATACACACCTATGTCTTTGTTTGCTGTCGTGTTACTCTTGGCTGTGCCCACCCTTTAGAACAAGTTTGCTACTGTTTGAAATGGAATGTAACACTCTTGGCAGACATTAGATATGTATATTTGTTTACCATATATAGTTGCTTTCTTGTAAGAAGTCATCTTTCCCCTTTAGGGAAAGCATGACTGAACTTGTTAACATCATGCTTTGTTTAGCTGGAACTGCAAATATAATACGTTTTTGGCAAGGTGCAGGTGAACAACTTTGAACATTTTCCAAACTACGCAACACAAAGCAGGGAACAGGATCGTTGTGACATGGGTTTTCATAATACAGAATTACGCAGTGAGTTTCAGAGTCTAAACCAGCAGAAATCTTTTTTTCAAATCTTGATCTTTCCAGAATAATAAATTGTTATAAATATTTGAGGATTGTCGGCTTTCAGTGACCAGACTAAGTTTAGTGTTTTTTAAAAAATCTGCTTTGCCTGTAAATGGTATGTTTGTATAATGGGGAAAAACTGGAACCGGTTTTACAGGTGCCATTGAATACATTTTTAAGCTGAACTCTAAAACTCTTAAAATAGATGAAATACACATTTGTTAGCTTTTTTACCTGACGAACATGTACTTTAGTGCACCATATTGTACACTGTATGTATTTTGCTTGCACTTTGTCTGTTCTATAACTATGATGAAGCAGAGTTGGCTTAGTTGAGGTTAGGGGCAGAGTATGTGCTGCGTACCCAAGAAATGTGCTTAACCGCAAAACCTAGGTATAGAATATATTAAAGCTGAATTGCAGATATGGCATTCACATCATAGTTACATTGGTCCCAGTTTGAACTGATAATAACTATGCATATGCCATACCTGTGGTGGGATCCCTGTAGAAAATGGAAATCACTGTAGTAGTCTCTGCTACTATTATGATCTCTGCTCTCTTCTGGGTCCTGTGAAATCAGCGGCTGCCATGCTACACAGTGAATACAGAAGGGGGTTTACTCATGCGGTACAACGCCATTCACAAAATCGCTTGCATTTTTTTTAATTAATGCAAGGCAATTCTCCTTTTGGACTTGGTGGAGATCTTGACATCATCACACTGTCTCTCCACCTTGTCAAATCAGAATGTCTTGCATTCATTGAGAAAAATATAAAGTGTTCTGTGACTGGCACCTGTGGTAACTATGAAGCAGAGCAGGTGCTTGGCACAGGACCCAGAAGGTAGCAGATGTCACTGTAGTAGCAGAGAATGCTACAGTGATTTTCAGCTCCACAGGTATGGAATATACCTACTTAAAGTGTTTGTAAAGGCTGAAAGTTTTTTACCTTCATGCATTCTGTGCCTACCCCCCCCACCCCCAAGCCTTACCTAAGCTCCCTGCAATCCAGCGATGATCACAATAGCCATGATGCTCCCTCCTTATTGACTGAGATAGCAGTGGGAGCCCATCCGATCCCACTGCTGTCAATCACAGCCAGTGAGCCAATGAGGAGAGAGTAGGGGGCGGGGCTGCCCCGACTCTGTGTCTTATGGATGCATAGAGCATTGACTCTAGAGCGAGCATGCAGCGGTGCCTCCAGGGCAAGCGGCTTTCTCTAGGGGCACTGTTCGAGGGGGATAAACCAGAAGCGCCAGCGGGGGACCCGAAAAGAAGAGAATTGGATAAGTATAACGTGTTTGTTGTTTTGTTTTTTAAAAGCTATAATACCGCTTTAAATTGGTCCAAATCTCAAAGGTTATAAAAAAATATCCAAGTCTTTGATGATCACCAGGAGCACCATCAAATCTATCATAACCAAATGGAAAGAACATGGCACAGCAGCAAACCTGCCAAGAGATGGCCACCCACCAAGACACACAGACCGGGCAAGGAGGGCATTAATCAGAGACGCAGCACAGAGACCTAAGGTAACCCTGGAGGAGCTGCAGAGTTCCACAGCAGAGACTGGAGTACCTGTACATAGGACGACAATAAGCCGTACGCTCCATAGAATTGGGCTTTATGGCAGAGTGGCCAGAAGAAAGCCATTGCTTTCAGCAAAACACAAAATGGCACGTTTTGACTTTGCGAAAAGGCATGTGGGAGACTCCCAAAATGTATGGAAGAAGGTGCTCTGTTCTGATGAGGCTAAAATTGAGCTTTTCAGCCATCAAAGAAAACTGTCTGGCGCAAACCCAACACAAACCCAACACATCACATCACCCAAAGAACACCATTCCCACAGTGAAACATGGTGGTGGCAGCATCAGGCTGTGGGGATGTTTTTCAGCAGCCGGGAATGGGAAACTGGTCAGAGTTGAGGGAAAGGTGGATGGTGCTAAATACAGGGATATTCTTGAGCAAAACCTGTACCACTCTGTGTGTGATTTGAGGTTAGGATGGTGGTATACCTTCCAGCAGGACAATGACCCTAATCACACTGCTAAAGCAACACTTGAGTGGTTTAGGGGGAAACATGTAAATGTGTTGGAATGTCCTAGTCAAAGCCCAGACCTCAATCCAATAGAAAATCTGTGGTCAGATTTAAAGATTGCTGTTCACAAGCGCAAACCATCCAACTTGAAGGCGCTGGAGCAGTTTTGCAAGGAGGAATGGGCAAAATCCCAGTGGTAAGATGTGGCAAGCTCATAGAGACTTATCCAAAGCGACTTGGAGCTGTGATTGCTGCAAAAGGTGGCTCTACAAAGTATTGACTTTAGGGGGTGAATTTAGGGGGTGCACATTGACTTTTTCTGTTATTTTGTCCTATTTGTTGTTTGCTTCACAATAAAAGAGAAAAAAAAAACTTAGAAGTTGTGGGCATGTTCTGTAATTTAAATGATGCAAATCCTCAAACAACCCATGTTAATTCTAGGTTGTGAGACAACAAAACATGAAAAATGCAAAGGGGGTGAATACTTTTGCAAAGCACTATGTATATGGTATATGTATGTGTATGTATGTGTGTGTGTATATATATATATATATATATATATATATATATATATATATATATATATGTGTGTGTGTGTATGTATGTATATATGTGTATGTATGTGTGCGTGTCTGTGTGTGTGTGTATATACAGTGGGTACGGAAAGTATTCAGACCCCCTTAAATTTTTCACTCTTTGTTATATTGCAGCCATTTGCTAAAATCATTTAAGTTCATTCTTCTTCCTCATGAATGTACACACAGCTCCCCATACTGACAGAAAAACACAGAATTGTTGACATTGTTGCAGATTTATTAAAAAAAAAAAACTGAAATATCACATGGTCCTAAGTATTCAGACCCTTTGCTCAGTATTTAGTAGAAGCCCCCTTTTGATCTAATACAGCCAGGAGTCTTTTTGGGAAAGATGCAACAAGTCTTTCACACCTGGATTTGGGGATCCTCTGCCATTCCTCCTTGCAGATCCTCTCCAGTTCTGTCAGGTTGGATGGTAAACGTTGGTGGACAGACATTTTTAGGTCTCTCCAGAGATGCTCAATTGGGTTTAAGTCAGGGCTCTGGCTGGGCCATTCAAGAACAGTCCCGGAGTTGTTGTGAAGCCACTCCTTCGTTATTTTAGCTGTGTGCTTAGGGTCATTGTCTTGTTGGAAGGTAAACCTTCGGCCCAGTCTGAGGTCCAGAGCACTCTGGAGAAGGTTTTTGTCCAGGATATCCCTGTACTTGGCCGCATTCATCTTTCCCTCGATTGCAACCAGTCGTCCTGTCCCTGCAGCTGAAAAACACCCCCACAGCATGATGCTGCCACCACCATGCTTCACTGTTGGGACTGTATTGGACAGGTGATGAGCAATGCCTGGTTTTCTCCACACATACCGCTTAGAATTAAGGCCAAAAAGTTCTATTTTGGTCTCATCAGACCAGAGAATCTTATTTCTCACCATCTTGGAGTCCTTCAGGTGTTTTTTAGCAAACTCCATGCGGGCTTTCATGTGTCTTACACTGAGGAGAGGCTTCCGTCGGGCCACTCTGCCATAAAGCCCCGACTGGTGGAGGGCTGCAGTGATGGTTGACTTTCTACAACTTTCTCCCATCTCCTGACTGCATCTCTGGAGCTCAGCCACAGTGATCTTTGGGTTCTTCTTTACCTCTCTCACCAAGGCTCTTCTCCCCCGATAGCTCAGTTTGGCCAGACGGCCAGCTCTAGGAAGGGTTCTGGTCATCCCAAACGTCTTCCATTTGAGGATTATGGAGGCCACTGTGCTCTTAGGAACCTTAAGTGCAGCAGAAATCTTTTTGTAACCTTGGTCAGATCTGTGCCTTGCCACAATTCTGTCTCTGAGCTCTTCAGGCAGTTCCTTTGACCTCATGATTCTCATTTGCTCTGACATGCATTGTGATCTGGAAGGTCTTATATAGACAGGTGTGTGGCTTTCCTAATCAAGTCCAATCAGTATAATCAAACACAGCTGGACTCAAATGAAAGTGTAGAACCATCTCAAGGATGATCAGAAGAAATGGAAAGCACCTGAGTTAAATATATGAGTGTCACAGCAAAGGGTCTGAATACTTAGGACCATGTGATATTTCAGTTTTTCTTTTTTAATAAATCTGCAACAATGTCAACAATTCTGTGTTTTTCTGTCAGTATGGGGTGCTATGTGTACATTCATGAGGAAGAAGAATGAACCTAAATGATTTTAGCAAATGGCTGCAATATAACAAAGAGTGAAAAATTTAAGGGGGTCTGAATACTTTCCGTACCCACTGTGTATATATATATATATATATATATATATATATATATATAAGTATATATTGCATTTTGTTTTTCTTTTAAAACCTGTGTATTTAGCTTTTTGCCTGGAGTTTGACTTTAGAGCAACATCAGCACAACACCACAATTTCTGCATTCTGGATGCATTTTGCATATGTACTCACACATGTTTTTGATGTGTTTTTTCCTTTTATTTATTTTTATATATATATGCATTTTGACTCTTGAAACATCATTTCCCTTCAGAATGATGTGCATTTACATGTGGTATGATGTGTTCCAAGTGAAACAAAAAAGAATTGGAACTAACTGCACTGGTGTGAACTAGGGCCATTGGAATACATAGCAAGCACTGTGCATAAATGTTGGATGCAATTTAAAAACGCACTGGAGAAGTAGCAGTTTTTATATTCTGTAAACCAAACAAATACTGTATTAAATGTTACATAAAAAGAGTAAAAAAGAAAAAAAAAAAAAGCACTGAAAAGCACCCCTTGGACCTTTTCCCAATTAACCATGATGAACATTGCCTCCTTAAATTAACCTGCTGCAGCCTGAATTCCAAAAGCTAAAGTTTATTCATTACTTTTGTAAAAAGACTGTATGTGAATTCTTTTGGCTGAAATTAAAAACCAGACATTTCAAGTTACATGTGCAAAATTGGCTAGTTATCTCTAAGCAAACTGAATCAATGTCCTTCATCTGTGTGCAATAATGCAGGTATTTCTTGATTCACATGTTGTGGTTAGACGCTTTGCAACTTGTAATGGTGCCTAAAGAACTGGCAGACTTGCTGTATTTCTGTGGTATTTGTAATGTTTTCCGGAATATAACTAAACCCAAGTGTAACCATACTTTTCAATTCTGTTGACAGGTCCCTGTTTCACATTGCTTTCGTCCACCTGGACATCACAAAAAGAAGTTCTGCGCAGTCTGTAGAAAACTTCAGGAAGATAGTTTGTCCTTACGGTGTGAAGGTACATTTTTTAGACACATATTTGGTTTAGGCATGGATGATGAATGCAGTGTGGTAATATCTCTTTACCAGACATCAGTTTAAGCTTTTTTTTTTTTTTTTTTTTTTTTTTTTTAATCATTGGCTGAAAATTCTGTGGGAAAAATATTGTACGTTTAGGAAAAATGTAATGATCTAATTTTTGTTTTTGTAAAGATTGTCGTCTAGAAACAAACACTGGAACGAAGACTGTTGTATCAAAGAGACAAGAGTAAAGGCCCGTACACACGTAGCGATTGTCGGCTGTAAATATTCGGCCACCGGCCGATCGGCCAATTGTCGGCTTGTTAGTATGATGCTTCCGACAACCGACTGCGACTTTTCGGCCGAACAGAATCTGGTGTGCAGACTTTAAAATTTTTGTTGGCCAACACCAGAACGGCCGATTGTTCCTCAGTCAGTACAGAATTCAGCCGACAAACAGCAGATGAGCAAGACTGGGCATGCTCAGAGAAGAAAAAACACACGGAAAGTTAACCAGCACATGATATCACTTCTGCAGTCGGCTGTTGTTGGCCGGCAAAATTTGTGTGCAGTCTTTAGCACTTTTCAACCGACAGGACAGCACCGGACAAAAGACGGCCGATCGTTCGGCCGACATTCGGTACGTGTGTACGGGGCTTTACACAGTAATTTCATGACAAAGAGTTTTTGTGGCTTTCTTTGTCAAGAATAAATGTATTTTATTAGGTATAACAAAGGCTTTTAGATTAAAAAAGAGAGTAAATAAAACCCCCCAGACTCAGAGGATACACACAAATAGACGACAAGGTGCATTAAGACTTTGCATACCTGACAAACAAACAGAAAACGTATAACACAATTACGTCCAGACGCAAAGTCTCTTGACACACAGGGCTTTATCACGGCAAAATCACTGCTATCTATAATGTCCCCAATCTGTTGTATCCGGTGTTCTAAAATTTCATCAGACCCATGAAAATTCCGGACCCTCGTCACGTAACAACTCACTTGTGTAGATCTCCTTGCAATCTCAAACTGGAGATAGCTTGATATGGTAATGTTTGTTCCCCTAAACCATAATATATACAATCTAAATCCTATAGCTCTGCACATTCCTCATCCGTTGGAGTTGTAGAAGTAATTGGATATTCCCAATGGTGGGTAGATGTATTTAACTACATTCTCCACATTTCATATCCATAATTATGTCTTTCCAATAGAGCAGTGTAGTGAATCCAAGTACATCTTGGACTTTGGGAGGAAGAAGAGGTATTCACCTTCTCAATGCACCTTGGCCACGTACACACGCGGTTAAGGTACGTCTGTGATGTACTGTTGGTATGGAGAGGAGACAAACAAGATCTGCACAGAGTCATCAACTAGTTAAATAGCAATGACCATATTATCCACCTTACCCCTATACCTTTGACCATGGACAAATCTACTTCCTAGACCTGTGGATTACCATTGAGGATGGACTACTAGTCATCTGTACATTTCGTTAAGAGTCTGTGGCCAAGCAGATAGCCACCACCATGACTGGCTCAAAAATGGGATTCCAGTTGGCTAGTTTCTTGGTATTAAATGTAGCAGGATTTCCAGCCATTGCGCTGGATGTGGGTCCGCCAGGGTTACCGCTAGTAACAGCACATTTAAGCATGTTCTCCAAGTGTGAGCACTGAGACAAGAAACAGTCCAGCATCTTTGGTTTTTGTATTTATTTTAGGAACTTGGATGGGAGAAGGGAATGAGTGGGATACTTCTCTGGCTCGACTATACACAATGTAATGGGACAACTGAGAAAAATGCCTCTTGACACTGACTTGACGCTGGCTGAATGCCGGTCAATGCCGTTTCGCGTTTGTTAACACTGACTTGCTGTCTGTGAACTTGAACTGACTTCTGACACTTTCTTGTGACTCAAAAGTCCTTTGTACTGCTCCCTTTAGCCTTCCCGGCTGAGGTAGCTATTTGTAAGCACTGCTGCAACTCTTAACTCTTCAAGGCCCACACACACTGGCACCCTCTTTCTTTTCAGGGTCTAAACACTGGCACCCCCTTTCTATAACTTCTGCACAGGTTAGCTGACTCCTGGATCCCTCTGATGTTCCGGAGTGGTCCCCTATTCTAGACAGACCCCGGGGCAGTCTACAGTACTCACGACACAGCTTTCCTGGAAACTCCGACCCCTACAGCTCCGCTTGGTCCTCAGCACACTGGATTCCTCTCTGCAGCTCAGCTCAACCCTATGTCCTCTAGGACAGCCACCTAGGATATCCGTTCCACGCTGACAGGAGGAGAGACAGCCGTCACCTCCCTCCTGGCACTCTGCTTCCCACCAAAGACCCCCTGTCATGTGCTCCCCTCAGATTTATATCCCCTTCCCAGGATGCATTGTGGCAGAATCTGCCCTCTGGGATGGATACAAGCCCTGGTGTGCTATTGGACAGGTTTCCTCCACTGTCCAATGAGAGCCCCCATTGGATACAGTGGGGAGACTCCCCAACTCAACAGTCACACCTGAGAACACATGACAGCCTGCCTGAATAATTGGAACCGCTGATAAGCAGACAAGGTCTCCCCTATAGGTTAACTAGCACCTACCTAGGAGGGTGCTGCATCAACAAAACTGTGTGAAACCAAGTTAATATAGGAGGGAAATTAACTCTACAGAAGTTTTCGTGAATGTGAATATTGACACAGATCCATAAAGCAAAACCTTTGTGATGAATTAGAGCCAGACCTTCTCGTCCACATCAGTGCCTGACCTCACAAATGCGGTTTTGGAAGAATGGTCAAACATTTCCCATTTACACACTTCTAAACCTTGTGGACAGCCTTCCCAGAAGAGTTGAAGCTGTTATATCTGCAAAGGGTGGGCCAACTCAATATAGAATCCTACGGGCTAAGACTGGGGTGTCATTAAAGTTCATGTGCGTGTAAAGACAGGCGTCCCAATACTTTTGGTAATATAGGGTGAGCCAACACAATATTGCACCGCACAAATTAAGACTGGGATGCCAGTAAAGCTCATGTGGCTGTAAAGGCAGACGCCCCAATAGTTTTGCTAAAATAGTGATTTTTCCTTTAGTATAAGATCTTGCCCCTTTAAGTAGAGATGGAATGGGTTTATTGTATCCCAATTTCTACCACGCTACATGCTGCTGCTCCCTTGGTTTTCTTGGCTGGCTTCCACGGGCTGCTCATGTGTTCTAACCAATTGCCCTAACTACATGTTTAAGTGGATATGATATGTGAATTATGCAGCTGTTTAATACATCTACTTAATATTTGAACAGCAGTGAGTAAGGAAACTAGTAGGCCTTAGGGTTCAAGACGTACTATATGTTTGCTGCTTCACTATACTGTTTCTTCCTTGCCTTTCCATGCTTGCTTGCTGACTGTCTGTATGCTATAACCAACCGCTCAAACAATCTGCTTTATTTCTGCTGCATATAGAGACCTTATAACAACTGGATCCTGCTAGCTACAGTTGCACATCTTTATTGACTGTACTTGGATTCATGACATTGCTCTATTGGAAAGATATAATTATGGATATGAAATGTGGAGTTATTAAATACATCTACCCACCATTGGGAATATCCAATTACTTCTACAATTCCAATGGATGAGGAATGTGCAGATTGGAGACATTATAGATTGTGGCAATTTTGCCACGGTACAGCACTGTGTGTTGAGAGACTTGACGTCCGGTTGGTTGTTTGTAATTGTATTATGTGTTTTCCATTTGTTTGTCAGGTAGGCAAAGTCTTTATGCACCTTTTCTGTTTGTGCGTGTGTGTATCCTCTGAGGCTGGGGGTTAATATATACCCTTTTTTTTAACCACTTCAGCTCCGGAAGCCCCCTTCCGGACTAGGCCATTTTTTTTGCAACCTGGCACTGCATTGTTTTAACTGACAATTGCGCGGTCGTGCGACACATTACCCAAAAAAACGTTTATGCCTTTTTTTTTTGCTAGAAAAAGAGCTTTCTTTTGGTGGTTTTTGATCACCTTTTGCGTTTTTGTTTTTTTTGTTGCACTGTAAACAACAAAAGTGCAACTAATTTGAAAAACAATATTTTTTACTTTGTTATAAAACACATCCAGTAAAAAAATAGAATTTCTTCGTCAATTTAGGCCAATATATATTCTGCTACATGTTTTTGGTAAAAAAAATCCCAATAAGCGTATATTGATTAGTTTGCGCAAATGTTATAGTGTCTACAAACTATAGGACAGATTTATGGACTTATTTATTTTTTATTATTACTAGTAATGGCGGCAATCAGCGATTTTTAGTGGGACTGAGACATTGCAGGGGACAAATGTGACACTGACACTTTTTGGGGACCAGTGAAGCCAATACAATGATCACGGTATAAATGACACTGGTATAGAGAAGAGGTTAACCATATGCTCATAGGGAGTGCTTTCTAACTGGGGGGGAATGCTGTGACTGGAGGAAAACAAAGATCTGTGTTTCTGCTTAGCATTCCACGTGCGCCCCAGAGTGGAAGATGTGAATCACTTACAGGTACGTAATTTTGTGCTTTAGTGCCACCCTGCCGCAATATATGTACGTGGGGTGGTCCTTATGCTGTTATTCTAAAAGTGTTTTTCTATACATAATAAAATTAATACATTTATTCTTGACAAACCCAACCACAAAAACTGTGTTATTGAAATAGCTACTGCGTTACTCTGGTTTCTTGATACATGGGTCTTTGTTCTAGAGTTAGGTGTCATTGGCAGCAGGTTAGGAGGTACAAAACAACATACAATATATGTAATTTTATTTTAGATAATATTTTTTCCCACTTTTCGCTGTTTCTTTTTGGACTTACTGTATATGCCAAAAGCTGAGAGGAGAGGGATTGTGAGCTCTCTTGGTTTACTTTTACCATATGTACACTTACTGAAAGGGTAGCTCCACTTTCATGGGGAAAAAAATAGAAAATTAAAAAAAATAATAATAATTTAGCATATATAATTGTGGCTCATATTGTAATTGAATGTTATTAAAAATCACCTTTCCTTTTCAGTCTGCAGCTCTGTAATTTTCTGTAAAATGCAATGCAATATGGCTACCTGGAGGTGTTCTGTACATAATGTCTCCCCAGAAAAATATTTTCTCTATCGTTCATTGACGGACACAGCTCCTAAACTTCTTAACCATTGGGTTCTACTGCCCTCTACAGAAGTAGGATGCTAGGCAGAAAAAAAGCTTGACTCCGTCTATGGGCAGTCCCAGGGGGTATACTCCCACTCTCAGCTATAGGCACTAGTCAGAAGCAAGGGCCACGTTCCATGCTGGGAATTTCAGTCCTGGCAGTTTTTTCCTTTTCAATGGATTTTTCTTATTTTACTGTGAGAATCTACAAACAACTGTTGGACTGGGCGATGGGCTGGATATTTTTTCAAATCCAGTGGTCAACCCAGTCTGGCCAGCGAGCGCGCGCAGTCGTCCTCAGCTCATCTCCATAGCCCCACTAGATGAGGGCTGGCCTGCAAGCAAAACATTGCGTGAGGTAGCAGTGTTCCTCCTGGCCGACAGCCCCCCTCAATGGAGAGGAGGTTCTGTCTGTAGCAGTGCCCACCCTGTTCTTGGTATGGTAAGTAGCTATACTCTAGAGGGTTTTGGGGTGGATATGGGCCCCTCCCTGAGACGGTCAGACCCCGGGGTTCTTCTCCCCATGCAGCGCCCCCCCTCTCTCGGTGGTCCCTGCAGACACTTAGCCCCCATCTGCCTACCCCCCCCCCCATTTCCCATGGTATGGCTATACCACCTTTTGAGGTCAGTCTGGGGTGCTGAACTGGTGATAGGGGTGGGTGGGGGGCATGCCACTGTCCTTTGGGAGGAGGCTCCCCCTGGTGGGGGCTCCTGCAAGGCCCCCCTTCCTGCTGGTGTCGTTTTTCGAGGCTATTGGTACCCCTCCTGGGCTCCCAGGAGCCGCATAGTGCCACAATTTTCTTGTAGCCTGTGTGCTGTAGATTCAGTGGCCATGTTTGTGTAGCCTTGGCGGCCATTTTCTAGTGGTTTCTTATCGCTAATAGCGGCGGCCATGACTGTGAAGCATATATGGGTGGTGATTTTGGCGGTGGGAGCCCCTCCTTATCCCCTGGTGCTGACTCCTGGATCTTTCTCTTCCTGATCGCCGTATGTGTGTGCAGATAGCCTGGTGCTGAAGTGCCTGATAAGTGGGTGGTGAGTCTGGTGGGGTCCTCTCCCTCTCTGCTATGAGATCAGTTGGTGCTCTGTGCCTGGCGACCTGTGGTGCTGCCAGCGTGGTGGGGGTGTCCCTAGCAGTGTTTTTACACCTTTTTTTGTGGGGCCCCCTTTTTTCACTCCCTACCTAAGCCCCTCTCAGAGGCTACCGGGCCCTTCGAGCCCCAACAATCGCTTAATGCACTGACAGCGGTCCTGGAGTCTTTGGAATCCAAACTGAATTTGGTCCTGGGGAAACGGGCTAGCAAAAAGCATCCCCCGCCTTCACCTGCCTCATCTGTCTCATCAGATTCTGAATCTGATTTGGCCGCTGCGGACGCGAGTCACCCTGCTGGGTCTGTGTCCACACACCCTGATTTCTCAGATAGTGAGGATGATTCCTCTGTTCCTGTAGCCACGCATGAAAAGGCGCTGGTGGATGCATTGATTGTATCTGTGCGTGGGACTTTAAAAATGGAGGATGCGGCTAATGCCGCATTGGAGGCGTCGGTTCCATTTGGCACCAAGAAGCCCTCCAGAGCGGCAAGGGTTTTCCCCTTTCTCGCCTATTTTGACAAAATTGTCGCTAAACAGTGGGGTTGTCCAAAACACCCCCCTTTTGGTTCCTAAGTGTTTCGCAATGCGGTACCCATATTAGGATTCCCTGCTTAAGAAGTGGACTGTCCCACCTGTGGTGGACTCTCCGGTTTCTAGGTTAAGCAAAGCAACCATGATTGCGGTTGAGGAGTCCCCGCCCTTAAGGACCCGTCTGACAGAAAAGCGGAGGCTGTGGCCCGCCATATGTACACCGTTGGCTGATTTTGAACTTAGGCCAGTTTATACTATTGCCCTGGTGTCGCAAACTCTGACCGAGTGGGCCAAGTACTTACGCCGGGACCTGGAGGGGGAGAAGCTTCCCCCTGCCTTTGCTGAGCTGGCGGACCAGTTGGTCCAGGGCCTGCAGTTTGTCTGTGATGCCTCTTTGGATGCAGCTCCTCTGATTGCGAGGCTGTCTCAGCAGTGGCTTAAATGCTGGTCTGCGGACCAGACTTCTAAGAAGATCTTATCTGACCTCCCCTTCCTAGGGGGATCACCTGTTTGAAGCTTCCCTGAATTACATCATTAAGGGTCTCACAGGGGGGTAGAGTACCTTTCTTCCACAGGCTAGTAGGGGTAAGGAGCCCCGTCGTAGATGTGCTCCATGCTTCTCGGCTCATAAGTTTTTTTTTGGCCCTCAGGGTCTCAAGGCAAGGGATCCTCCTCCGAATGATTTAGAAGAACCTGGTCTGGCAAGCCGAGAGCGGGCTTCAGCAGACCTGCGGACAAGGCTCCCTCAGCATTAAGGGGCGCCCTCACCTGTATGTGGGATGAAGGAACGTCTTTGCTGGTTTCTGGACCTCCCTGGTACAGGACAAGAGGGTTCCACAAAGTCATACGGTCCGGCTACAAGATCGAGTTTTGTGCTTACCATCCAGGAAAGGTTTTTTCCCACCAACTTGCGCCTATTCCCAGATCGCTTACAGGTTTGTTTTGGGGCAGTGCAAGACTTGCCGAGCCAAGGGGTGATTGTCCCGGTTCTGACTTTGGAATGTTTTCAGGGGTTTTATTCAAACCTGTTTACAGTCCCCAGGAAGGAGAGCAAGGTGCATCAAGTTCTGGACCTCAAGGCGCTAAACAGCTTTGTGCGGGTGCAGAAGTTCCGAATGGAGTCCATTCATACTATAGTGGCATCCCTGCATTTGGCGGGATCTTCTTGCCTTATTGACATCAAGGACGCTTACCTTCACATTCCAATATGTGCTGGTCACCAGCGCTTCCTCTGCTTTGCGGTGAGAGAGGAGCATTTTCAGTTTATGGGCGTTACCCTTTGGTCTCACCTCCGCTCTTTGGGTCTTCACAAAAGTGTTGGCCCCCGGTGCAGGCATTGTTGCGTTATGCCCCATACACACGTGCAGATTATCTGCAGACTTTTGTCTGCAGACTTACCTTTTCTATGTAGTGCAAGGGCCTGCCGGATTGCATACAAATTGAAAGTATTTAGGTTTGACCTCATATTATATGGTTTTGGTAAGTCTGCAGACAAAAGTCTGCAGATAATCTGCACGTGTGTATGGGGCATTAGCGGGAGACTGCAGTACTGGTGTATCTGGACGATCTTCTGTTGCGAGCGGATTCTCGGACTGCTCTGGTGGACAAATTGAAGATTACTCTGCAAACGTTGAGGGAGTTTTGGTTGGGTTCTGAACCTTCATGGTTCTGCCCACAAATCTGGACTATCTGGGTCTGACTCTGGACTCGGCCTTAGCCAGAGTGTTCCTTCCACTGGAGAAACTCCAGAAACTGCAGGAAGCAATTCAGTTTGTTATCCAGCATACGGTCATCCCTTCAGACTTACATGCGGGTGCTTGGCCTGATGGTGTCTGCCTTTTGAGGCAGTTCTGTTTGCACAGTTCCACACGAGATCTATGCAAAGAGAGATTCTGGTCAAATGGGACAAGAATCCACAGTCTATAGACAATCTGATCCATCTGAGCCAGGATACGAGGATCCCTGATCTGGTGGCTTCGTTCTCTGGCACTTCGTCAGGGCAAATCCTTTCTCCCCCTGTACTGGACGGTGGACACCACGGATGCTAGCCTGTCCAGGTAGGGAGGCATCCTCGGAAAAGATTCTGCTCAGGGGGTCTGGACACTCAAAGAGTCTGGACTGCCGATCAATGTACTGGAGCTCCGATCGATCAGATTTTGTCTGAATCATTGAGGGATCGACTTCAGGGGTGTTCAATCGGACAATGCCTTGGCTGTGGCCTATGTCAATCAGCAAGGGGGCACAAGAAGGTGTGCAGAATGTTTTGTTCCAGCCATCTTTGCTGTACACATTCCATGGGTGGAAAATTGGCAGGCGGATTACCTCAGTTGACAGGCGTTGGACCAGGGGAAATGGTTTTTCATCAGTTGTGCCTCTGGTGGGGTACTCCCAATGTGGACTCGTTGGACTCTTGTCTCAACAGGAAGGTGCAGAGATTTGTGGCACGGTCTCGGGACCCTCTGGCGGGCGTCACAGATGCGCTGGTGGCCCCGTGGGGTCAGTATCGTCTTATTTATGCCTTTCCCTCTCTCAAGCTTCTGCCAAGACTTCTGCGCAGGATAGAGGCAGATGGGATTCTGGTCATCTTAGTGGCTCCAGACTGGCCTCGCCGGTCTTGGTACGCCGATCTGGTACGGCTGGTCACCGATGTTCCTTGGAGACTTCCTTTCAGGGAAGATCTGCTGTCCCAAGGGCCAATCTTCCATCCTGCTTTACAGTTACTGGCTTTAACGGCTTGGCTGTTGAAAGCCAGGTGCTGAAAGATAGAGGTTTGTCTGATTCAGTGATTCCTACGCTGTTAAAAGTAGTCGTCAACCGATATCGGTTTTTCGTTGCCGATACCGATATTTTGGCCAATGCATATCAGTATCGGGCCGATATGCGCCGATATTTTGAACATTTAAAGTTTTGCAAAATAAATGCAAATTTCATCACAAATCTGTTACTGAACATGTTAAAGTTTGTTTATTAACATTTTTAACATTAAAGGCTCGTTCTTCACACCTTAACTGCATGAAAACTGATAGGATAAACTGCACTTGCAGGGACATCAGAAATCCATATTATCTGATTGTGAATGATGCATAAACTGCTGCAGTAGTGCACTCACTCACTGCAATAATTTTAAATCAATACTGCAGTGCAGTCAGTGCAGAACTGCTAGAAAAAAAGCTAGACAGTGTATTGGAGTCAGTGGACTACCACTGCAGTAGTGCACTCACTGCAATGATTTTAAATCACTACTGCAGTCAATGCAAAACTGCTTGAAAAAAAGCTAGACAACAGCTAGACAGTGGCTTGGACTGGAGACAGTGGACTACTGCTGCAGTAGTGCACTCACTGCAATGATTTACTGTAGTCAGTGCAAAACTGCTAGAACAAAATCTAGACAAACAGCTAGACAGTGGATTGGAGTCAGTGGACTCCCACTGCAGTAGTGTACTCACTGCAATGATTTTAAATCACTACTGTGGTCAGTGAAAAACTGCTAGAAAAAAAGCTAGACAGTGGATTGGGCTGGAGTCAGTGGACTACTGCTGCAGTAGTGCACTCACTGCAACTACTGCATTCAGTGCAAAACTGCTAGAAAAAAAGCTAGACATTGGATTGGAGTGGACACTATTACTACTACACTTTTCAATACTCCCAGTTGAGGAGAACAATATTATACTGCAGAAAGCATAACATTTCAGCATGTTCATGTTCACCTGCTAAAGGGCTTCTGTTTTTTTTTTTTTATATAATGCTGCCACTTCATTAACATGCTCACTTGGTACAGGAGGAGAGGAGGACAGAGGAGCAGAGAGAGAGAGAGGTATCTTCTAGCATGGGAAGCAAGTCTTTTGGATCACCACTTCTTCTGTCAATTACAGGTTCCTTCAAATGGAGATTAAGTTCATCATCTAGGCTCATTTTTGCAGATTCAGAAGAATCCTCCGCATGAGGCCCCAATAAAACACTGAAAATGTCATGATCAATTTGATCACGATGAAAAAAATTCTCTTTTGTTCGTTATCGTCTTTTTGGACATTTTTCTGTTTTTGCAACATGCTGCTCTTTTAGATTATAAAATGCTGTTCTGGACTTGTCTTTTCGGCAGTAGCCTCCTGCACCTCCTGTTGAATATCTTCTGTCAGTAATTGTTTTGCCTTGGCCAATACATCATCAGAAGAGAAAGCATTGTTCTTGTATCAAGGATTCAAAAGACTTGCCAGCAAAATATTTTTAATCTCTTCATGCTTCTCAAAACATATATCAATCAAAGCTCTCTGGCTTGACAGACCATCATTTGAAAGTTGGAGGGTGTTGTGTGCCATGACACGGAGGTCTGACATATCAGCAAGCATTCCTTTCTGCATGTTTGCTCCGCTGTCTCAGAGGAGCACAAGCATCACTCTTCTTTGTTGATTACCCAGTCTTCAAGCATGCCTGGAAACATTTCTCTACTGTACTCAGTGTGGGATCCTTGCATCACTTTTGTATTAAACACCAATTGCCTTTTTGTCCATCTGCTGTCAATGAAGTGCCATGTAAGAATCATTGGTGACTCTGTTTGTCCTGACCAGCAGTCAGTCGTGAATGAGAGTGAGTTGCCAGCAGTCTCTGGTTGCAGCATAGCCTTTACTTTCTGAACGACTTTTTGGTGAATCTTTCCCAGCATTTCTTTTCAATAATACTTCTCACTCTTCAGTGTGTATCTTGGCTCAATTATGGACATCAACCGCTTAAATCCTGAGTCAGACACCATTGTAAATGGCTGGTTATCAGTGACCATCATCTCTGTGATTACTTTGTCCAGCAGTTGGGATCTTCGATCTGAATCTAGATAGTGACACATGTTTTTTTTCTGAAACCTATCTGTTATTGTTGCCTGGGATAGTGGAGGAGGTATTTCAAAATCACATTGATATTCATTTTGTTTTTTCTGTGCTGCATGATGTAATTCAATATGATGAACTCTTAGATGGGCCCAAAGATTTGACGTATTTTTGTTTTTTTGCAGTTACTGATGCCATGCTTATATTTGTTCATGTGTTGCACACTGCTGCTTTTCCAGGAGATGGTTGAGACGAGAAATAGTCCCAGACCACACTTTTACTTTTTCGGTCTTCATCCATCTCCATTGCAATTTGAAAGAGACAATAAGGTTAAAAAAATGGCTGGCTGCTGGCACCCTGCCCTGCTGTGGGTGGCTTGCTGGAATCCTGTTGTGGGTCGGTGGCTGAAGCCTGGCAGTGTGGGTGGCTGGCTGGCACCCTGTTGTGGGTCGGTGGCTGACGCCTGGCAGTGTGGGTAGCTGGCTGGCACCCTGTTGTGGGTCGGTGGCTGACGCCTGGCTGTGTGGGTGGCTGGCTGGCACCCTGTTGTGGGTCGGTGGCTGACGCCTGGCAGTGTTGGTGGCTGGCTGGTACCCTGTTTTGGGTCGGTGGCTAATGCCTGGCAGTGTGGGTGGCTGGCTGGCACCCTGTTGTGGGTGGCTGGCTGGCTTGGTGTCACCCTGTTGTGGATGGCTGGCTTGCTGGAACACTATGGTGGGTGGCTGGCTTGCTGGAACACTATGGTGGGTGGCTGGCTTGGTATCACTCTGTTGTGCGTGGCTGGCTTGGTGTCACCCTGTGGTGGGTGGGTGGCTGGATTGGTGTCACCCCGTTGTGGGTGGCTGGCTTGCTGGAACAATGTGGTGGGTGGGTGGCTGGCTTGCTGGAACAATGTGGTGGGTGGCTGGCTTGCTGGAACACTGTAGTGGGTGAACTGGCTGGCTTGGTGTCACCCTGTTGTGGGTGGCTGGCTTGGTGTCACCCTGTGGTGGGTGGCTGGCTTGCTGGAACACTGTGGTGGGTGGCTGGCTTGGTGTCACCCTGTTGTGGGTGGCTGGCTTGGTGTCACCCTGTGGTGGGTGGCTGGCTTACTGGAACACTGTGGTGGGTGGCTGGCTTACTGGAACACTGTGGTGGGTGGCTGGCTTACTGGAACACTGTGGTGGGTGGCTGACTTGGTGTCACCCTGTGGTGGGTTGCTGACTTGGTGTCACCCTGTTGTGGGTGGCTGGCTTGCTGGAACAGTGTGGTGGGTGGCTGTTACATACTAAAAAGTTACATACTAAAAAAATGTACTTCTGACCAGTGTCCATTTAAAAAAGAAAAGTGTACCTGCAGCATAAGGCTCGGTTCACATATATGCGATGTGGGAAGGCTGCGAATTCGCAGCCTGTTCCCGCATCGCACACGCACCCCCGGCAGTTCACACTGCCATATGCGATACGCTGGGGGTGTCAATGTAATCTTAACGACACCCCCAGTTTGATCGCATATCGCAGTGCGATCGTGCAGTTCGCACAGGATCGGATCGCACAAGTGTGAACCGCTGTGCGATCCGATCCTGATGCGGCAGCAAAAATTCCTCCTGTGCGTGTTTGCTGCGGGTGCGATGCGAATTTAGCCATACAAACTGTATGGCTATACTCGCACCGCACAGCTGATCGCATGTCATGTCGGAGCAGTGCGCTCCGACATTACATGCGAACCCCGCACACGCAGAAGTGTGAACCGGGGCTAAAAGTATACATTTTATTCTATATTTTGTCTGGTTTAAAATGACACCAAAATTATGATTGTGATACAAAGCATTGCAAAGTTATAAAATTAAATACATTTCTTTTTTCAATTTGGAACTTTTATCAATGTAACCCTAAAAAAATGAACAAGGCAAATACAAATGGGAAAAAGTTGAAATATTAATATTTAATAAAATATAAATAAAAACAGCAGAGATAAATCATTGATAGGGGAAGGAGGAGTTATTGAGGGCTGATTAGGGTAAACGAAAGTTTAGACACATTTAAAAAAAAAAAAACCCTTGACCTGCAAAAACATTGCTAGATACAGTAGATACAATAGTAACAATGTGAAACCGTTCTTTATCTGACAGCTTGAGCTGCTCTGTGTACAGAGGAACTCCCACTTTCATTTTCAGAGCTGAGAGTTGATGGCAGTTGGGAGAGAGGATGTGCCACCCACGAGCCCCTCATGCTGCTGGCGGCTGTTTTTGTTGAAATCCTAAATCCTCCGTCCTCTAACCCTCTACTATATCCTTGCTCCTATTAGCTTCCAGTGCTGCAGGGGTTAATAGAGCAGGGGTTAGTACCTGGGATATTGATCTGGTCAGTTAAGTAGCAGAGGGGATTGTTAATCAGTTTCAGCTGCTTTGGTGTTAATTAAATTAGCAGGTGCACTGGATGGGCAACAATGAGACGACCTCCAAAACTGGAATGGTTTTACAGGAAAAGGCCACTGACATTTTTTTCCCTACTCATCTTTTCTGACTGTTTTTCACTAGTTTTGCATTTGGCTAGGGTCAGTGTCACCATTGGTAGCATGAGGCAATACCTAGACCCTATAGAGGTTGCACAGGCAGTCCAACTCCTCCAGAATGGCACATCAATACGTGCCATTGCCAGAAGGTTTCCTGTGTCTCCCAGCACAGTCTCAGGAGCATGAAGGAGATTCCAGGAGACAGGCAGTTATTCTAGGAGAGCTAGACATGGCCGTAGAAGGTTCTTAACCCATCAGCAAGACCGGTATCTGCTCCTTTGTGGAAGGAGGAACAGGAGGAGCACTGCCAGAGCCCTACAAAATGACTTCCAGCAGATCACTGGTATGAATGTCTCTGTCGAAACAATCAGAAACGGGCTTTATGAGGGTGACCTGAGGGCCCAAGTCCTTTAGTGAGCCCTGTGCTCACTGCCCGGCACTGTGGAGATTGATTGGCATTTGCCATTGAAAACCAGAATTGGCAAGTCCACCACTGGTGCCCTGTGCTCTTCACAGATGAGAGCAGGCTCATTCTGAGCACATGTGACAGACCTGAAAGGGTCTGGAGAAGCCATCGAGAACGTTATGCTGCCTGTAATATCGTTCAGCATGACCAGTTTGGTGCTGGGTCAGTGATGGTCTGGGGAGGGATATCCATGGAGGGACGCACAGACCTCTACACGCTAGACAATGGCATCCTGACTGCCATTAGGTATTGGGATGAACTCCTTGGACCCATTTCCAGACCCTACGCTGGTGTAGTGGGTCCTGGGTTCCTCCTGGTACACGACCATGCCTGGCCTTATGTGGTGAGAGTATGCAGCCAGTTCCTGGAGGATGAAGAAATTGATACCACTGAATGGCCCCCACGCTCACCTGACCTAAATCCAATAGAACACCTCTGGGACATTGTTTGGGTCCATGTGACACTGCCAGGTTGCACCTCAGTCTGTTCAGGAGCTCAGTGATGCTCTAGTCCAGATCTGGGAGGAAATACCCCATGATACTATTTGTCTCTCATTAGGAGCATCCCCCCGACGTTGTCAGGCATGCATACAAGCATGTGGAGGCCATACAAACTACTGAATACCAATTTGAGTTGCTGCAATGAAATTTCTTCAAAATGCTGCATCATTTTTTTCACTTAGTTTTCAGGGTGTCTTTGAATGCAGTCCTCTGTAGGGTGATAATTTTCATTTCCATCAAACAATGTGGTATCCTTTCGTTCGTTGCACATTACCCAGTCCATATCAGAATCGCTATCCATTGAGATCTGATGTGTTTTCAAAGAGTTCCTTTATTTATTTATTTTTGAGCAGTGTACATAGCTACATTGGTCCAAGCTGGATCAGTATAACCAATCAGTATATAGATGACTGACAGCAAATTGTATCACGTTGGTATTCTCTTAAAGCTAGGAGTTATTTATTCTCACAGTATGGTTGCAGCTGATAAAATACCTATATAATATAGATGACTTGACTGCTACATTATTACTTAACCACTTAAGCCCCGGAGGATTTGGCTGCTAAAGGACCAGGGGTTTTTTTGCGATTTTTTACTGCGTGACTTTAACGGACAATTGCGCGGTCGTGCGACGCTGTACCTAAACGAATTTGACGTCCTTTTTTTCCCACAAACAGAGCTTTCTTTTGGTGGTATTTGATCACCTGTGCGATTTTTTGATCACGCGCTATAAACAAAAAAAGAGCGTAAATTTTGCAAAAATAACAATATTTTTCACATTTTTTTATATGAAATTCCCCAAAAAAAAAAGTAAAAATCAAAATTTTTTAACATTTTTCGGCCAATTTGTTTTATGCTACCTATGTTTGGTAAAAAAAATCGCAAAAAGCGTATTTTGATTGGTTTGCGCAAAAGTTATCGCGTTTACTAACAAAGAGAAAGATTTTTGTCATTTTTGGTGTTTTTTTTTTTAACGCGTAATGGCGGCGATCTGCGATTTTTTTTTCGGTACTGCGACATTGCGGCGGACAGATCGGACCCTTGACTGACATTTTTGACACTTTTGGGGTTACCAGTGACATTACTGCAGTAATCAGTGCTATACATATGCACTGTTACTGCAAAAATGACACTGGCAGGGAAGGGGTTAACTTTATTGGACAGGGAGGGGTTAAGTGTGTCCTAGGGGCGTGCTTTCTACTGTGTAGGGACATTGCTATTGGTGTAAAAGCAAAGATCAACCGTTCTACATAGTAGAACGGTCAGATCTTTACTTTTACACAGGGAGAACTGACAGGCAGCTTGTTTACACAAGCTGCTCTGTCTTTCTCCCTTCACAGAAGCGATCGCAGTGTGACTGGCGGACATCGAGTCCGCCGGTCACACGCACTGACTTGCCTGTGAACGAGCCGCGGCGGGCGCGCGCCCGCTCGCTATAGGCTCGCAAGTCAGTGACAGGCGAGTGACGTACCGATACGTCACTCTGCCTGGCCGGGGCTGACCGCCGCAGTATATAGTCGTGCGGCGGTCGGCAACCGGTTAAAGCAGCATTCAAGCCTGGGAAAAAAAAAATGAAATGTCAGCAGCTACAAATACTGTAGCTGCTGACTTTTAATATAAGGACACTTACCTGTCCAGGGATCTCGCAAAGTCAGCACCCCAAGCTGATTCATCCATTGGCTTTGGGTGCAGGTGTTGGCATTGCAAGTAAGGAAAACCGTCAGTAAATCCTTCAGGCTTCACAGCCGGTCTCCTATTGCGCATGCGTGAGTTGCACTTTTAGAATGGTCCCACCGTCTTCTGGGACAAACACAGGTCCCAGAAGGCAGGGGGGGGGGGGGGGGCAAACACAGGTCCCAGAAGGCAGTGGGGGAGAGGGAGAAGGGGCTGGACATGACGAAGATCACCATGCGGCGATCTTACCAGGTAGTGGGAGTGGGTAACTGTCAAAAACAGGTAAAAAATAAATTTGGCAGTGGGAGAGGGTGCGAACAAGCGGAGCCCCCCCTTTTGGGTGGAGCGCCACTTTAAACACAGTTTTGAAGATAGGTGGAAGCCTACTATGTGAGGATAGGCCCCAAACCATCGGATAATACTAAATTGCATTTGCATAAAAAAACTAGTTTGCAGGGCAGATTTTAGGCCCCCTGCACCCCCTAGGATTAAAAAAACAATCCGTAGCTAATATTATTTAAGTGGTTTTAAAAGCTGGATGTTTTTTACCTCAATGCATTTCCTGCTTTAAGATAAAAATGTCCCAGCAGTTGTATTGCCCCTTCACCTCCCAATATATCTACCGGAGTCCTATTTTGAACCAGCGCTGTAACTGTCTAGAAGCAGCAGTGGGAGCCATTGCCTCCTGCTGCTGTCAATCAAATCCTGTGAGAATGGAGTGGGAACTGGGCCTGAGCTGCGCTATGTTTTGTATAGACTGGCCTTTTTCAACTGGGGTGCCTTTAGGTTTCTTCAGGGGTGCCTTGGCATAATGCCTTAAAAATTGCCCAGAAATTGTATACAAACCAGAGGGCGGATCAAGCCTGCCTTTTAGTTACAGAAAGCCACAGGTTTTTATTGTGCACTATTACAACCTTCTATTCGCTGGTCTCCTAACAACCAATGACATCGTCTGTTGATAAGGAGGATGTCAGGCGCCCGCATAGCATCCTTGTTTGCCCCTCGCTTGCCCCTCTCTGTCAGCACTGGGGACACATTAGCCGAGCGAGGAAGAGAAACATCGGAATACTAGTCAGTACTTGTGTGCAAAGGCGTGTTTTGCTTTGGAAGAAAAAAATCACCTCTAAGGCTGGGTGTCCTACGTGTGTGAATGTTGCTGCGCTATGTATAACTATTAGTTTAGTTTTTCATATTTTAGAATGGGGTGCCTTGACATTGTGCAGAGTTTTAAAGGGTGCCTTGACTGAAAAAAGGTTGAGAAACAATTTAATAGACACACACAGCCTGATTCAGAAGCAAGCCCACAGGTACGCCACCATAGGAAGAGGCATCCACTCACCTGCTGCCCCATGTCCCTCACCTTGTTGTGTCACTGCCGCATCACCAGCCGTCCCATTAAAGTAAATGGAACTGTCGGTGAGTCAACAGTGGGTCAGAGGAGGATGACAGTTGCTCTTTAAAAATTATGATTTAAATCGAGTTGATTTTAATCAAGCCTTTTTACTAGTGATTTAAATCCTCACCACCTACCTATTTTCTCTCTGCTTTCTCCTGTTACAAGGTTAGGTCCTTGAGCTTAATAATGTTAGAAACATTTGAGAAATGGTGTTGCCCGCCGACAAACAGGTCAAACAAAATGTCCTGTATTATGATTGTACTTAAGAACAGAAGTGTATTTAGTGGCGCGATATGTTGGGTCTATGAATATTTTGCACTGTTCTGTTTGAATTGTAATGAATGTGAATTGTGATTTGTTTTCTGGAATAGTGATACCGTTTCCATTAAAAATAAAACATTTATAAAAAAAAAAACTAAATTTGAAATGAGATTTTGATGGTGTATGGCCAGCTTAAAGTGGAACTAAAGTCAGCTAATATAAAACTGTGAGCAGGCAGCTCTTTATTGCAGAAGAGACATGCTATGTCTGATAGAATTCAAGGAAGTGAGTGCCGGTTCACACTCTTGCGGCTGCGGCGATCACATGTAATATCGGAGCGCACTGCTCCTTCATTACATGCGATCGGCTGTGCGGTGCAAATTCAGCCATACACTTTGTATGGCTAAATTCGCACTGCACCCGCACCAAAGTCGCACAGGACCCTTTTTTTCAGCTGCATCAGGATCGGATCGCACAAGTGTGAATCTGATCCTGTGCGAACTGTAAAGATCGCACTGCGATATGCGATCAAACTGGGGGTGTCGTTAACATTTCATTGACACCCCCAGCGTATCGCATATGGCAGTGTGAACTGCCAAGGGTGCGTTTGCGATGCGGGAACAGGCTGCAAATTCGCAGCCTTCCCGCATCGCATAAGTGTGACCCGGCATTAAATGTGTGAGATTCTTATAAAAAAGTAAGTTTTCAAACTTCGTTTTGGCTGTACTTCTCTCATGGATCACACAAGTGCAGTTTTTTCTGCACTCCTGTGACCCGTTTTCAGCAGACAGGGGGCTGATGTCACAGAGCAGGTTCAGGCTCGGGAAAGCTCAAGACCATATGGTTGGGGTCAGCTCACATGCCTGGACCAGCACCCAACTAAGCCTCTCAGCGAATCACTGAGAGCCTGAGCCGCCCCCTCCACAGCCCAGCACTCCAGTGAACAAGGGGGGGAGGAGTTTGGGGGGACAGTGCGGACAGTCACCAGCTCTCTGCTCATGGAGCTATGAGAACTGAGCAATCGGTGGTGTTTGATTGCTCGGTTCTCAGTGTTAAAGCTGGCAGGGGACAGATGCAGCTTTGGACCAGTGCTGCATCCAGCTAGGTAAATATGGATCTGCAAAAACCCAGATTCTCAATTTACTTCTGTTTTAAGCCTACTGCTCAACTGCCAGTAAACAGTAAAAATGATCAAAAATAAAAAAAGATAATCTGGAGTTTAGGTTACACCATCTGGGAGAGCAATGTGACCGTTCAGGACAAGAACTTAATTTCACTCCTCATGACTGCACAAAGGAAACGCAAGAGACACAAAGTACAGAAGATAGGGATGCCCTAAAAGAAAGTGAAAGTACTCTCAAGGAATAGTGAGCGGTGAATGGCTTTGTAGCTATTTGTTCTTTACAGTGCAGTAAAAGGAAAGAAGTCAAATAATCCATTTGTTACCATAAGCCAGTGTTGTTGCAAACCAGAACACATTTTCTACATGTTGGGTATACCTTGCTATTGTTTCCATAGAACACATCTGAGTCCACTATGCTCAGGAGATTTCCCTATTACAATTAAAGTGTGGAAGCTGGAAGAGTACAATGAGAGAGAGAGAGATGATGAGCTAAAAATTATAAATGGATATATATTTAACATTTTATGTATTTTTAATGTTATTTTAAATAATATGTTGCATAATCATTTCCTGTATTGAGAGTTTCCAATTAAACAATAGAGCATTTCCACAACTAAAGCTATTAGCTGCACAGATTGAAATAGCTAAGCTTTGTACAGAATAAATAGAATATTCTGGATATTGATAATGCATCCTTTTTTTCTTGACTTACTCAATGCTATCCTATAGCAGAGTGATGTCCATAAATAATAACTGTTTCCTCTGCTCTAATGATTTCTGTGCAATGTGATGCTTGTTATTGTAGTGCTAAAATTACTCACGCTTGAGTAATCTACTCTTCCCTATGGTTCTTATTTCTGCTTTAAATCTGGTGTGTTCATAATGTGTTTATGGCTTACCATCTCTCATGTTCACTGATGTAAGAAATGCAGTAGACTAGATTAGAAAGTTTTAAATGTATGACATTAAAGTAATTGTAAAGTCTCTAGGGCTGGGCGATTTTGCCTAAAAAAAAAAATCTTTGATTTTTAAAGAAAAATTCGAGTTTCGATTCGATTTTTTTTTCAATGCACTTAAAAAATGTCATGGTCTTACCTTCTTGCTGTTCTCCTTCGTTTGACATGTGCTGGCGGCCATCTTGGTTTCTGGGTTTCTTGTAGCCTCCCACCCTGCGGCTCCTCCTTCCCACTGGGAGGAGCTGGATGCCTAGCTCATATATATAGGAGGTCTGTGGCTTCAGTTCCCTGCTTGGTCCTCCTGTGTTCACATGCTACTAGACTGCTGCTACTTCTGGTTCCTGTTCCTGGCTTCGTCTGACTACCCTGTTGGTTCCTGATCCTGGCTTCGTCTGACTACCCTGTTGGTTCCTGATCCTGGCTTCGTCTGACTACCCTGCTGGTTCCTGACCCCTGGCTTCGCAAAGACTCTGCATCGGTTTCGCCATCCGTTTGGACTTTTGCTTTATAGCTTGTTTTTCAATAAAGCTGTCTTATTTTCACTTATCTGTTGTTGTACGTCTGGTTCATGGTTCCGTGACATTAGGACCAAGCCATGAATTCTGACGGTACAGGGCCATCCTCGCTACCCATGCTGGTTGCCAGACTTGATCAGCAGGATCACCTGTTGGGTCGGTTCGCCGTGGCGTTGCAAACCCTGCTTGAACGCACGGTACCACAGGCCACGAATTCTGACGGTACAGGGCCATCCTCACTACCCACGCTGGTTGCCAGACTTGATCAGCAGGATCACCTGTTGGGTCAGTTCGCCGTGGCGTTGCAAACCCTGCTTGAACGCACGGTTCATTTCGCTCCCGTTGCCGATGGGTCGGTTGTCGCTCCTGGGTCCGCTCCTACTGCCGCTCCGGTTGTTGCGAACCTACCATAACTCCAAGACCGCGGGGCATCCTGGAAAGAATCAGCTGTCCTGGGCTGTTTCACGTCTGTTCTGGTGGCCTTCCCTACGTTCCGACATCGCCGCATATGTAGCGGCATGCTCCGTTTGTGCCCAGAGTAAGTCCCCTCGGCACCTTCCGTTGGGCCTTCTGCAACCCTTAGCCACCGGGGAGCGCCCATGGTCACACCTGGGGATGGATTTCATTGTGGACCTCCCTGCATCCCGAGGCCATACGGTCATTCTCATGATTGTGGATCGGTTTTCCAAAATGTGTCACTGTGTTCCTCTCAAGAAGTTACCCTCTGCACAGGAGTTGGCCACGATTTTTGCCAGGGAGGTCTTCCGGTTGCACGGTTTGCCCAAGGAGATTGTGTCGGATCGGGGGAGTCAGTTTGTGTCCAGGTTCTGGCGCGCCTTTTGCTCCCAGTTGGGGATTCATCTCTCCTTCTCCTCGGCCTACCACCCTCAGTCCAATGGGGCCGCAGAACGATCCAATCAGGCCTTGGAGCAATTCCTTCGTTGCTATGTCTCCGATCACCAAGACAATTGGGTTGACCTCCTGCCTTGGGCTGAGTTTGCCAGGAACACGGCGGTGAACTCTTCCTCTGGGACGTCTCCCTTCATGGCCAACTATGGGTTCCAACCTGCCGTGTTACCGGAGGTATTCTCTCCCCAGGATATTCCGGCTGTGGAGGATCACCTTTCCGTCCTACGTGCTTCTTGGGTACAGATCCAGAAGTCCCTTGAGGTCTCTGCGCAGCGGCAGAGACTCCAGGCTGATCGCAGACGAGCGCCTGCTCCTTCCTACCAGGCCGGAGACCGTGTATGGTTGTCCACCCGCAACCTCAACCTTCGAGTGCCCACTCCCAAGCTGGCGCCTCGCTTTGTTGGTCCCTTCCGAGTGCTTCGCAGGGTAAACCCGGTAGCCTATGCCCTTGCGCTTCCTCCTGGCATGCGGAACTCCAACGTGTTTCATGTCTCCCTGTTGAAGCCTCTGGTGTGTAATCGTTTCACTTCCTCGGTTCCTCGGCCTCGTCCGGTCCGAGTGGGCAATCGTGAGGAGTATGAGGTGAGCAATATCCTGGACTCACGCCTGGTCCGCGGTCGGGTGCAGTTTTTGGTTCATTGGCGTGGTTATGGTCCAGAGGAGCGTTCCTGGGTTCCCTCCGCAGATGTCCATGCTCCTGCCTTGCTCCGAGCCTTCCACGCACGCTTCCCTCAGAAACCGTTCTTTACTCCGCGGAGGAGGGGCCCTTGAGGGGGAGGTACTGTCATGGTCTTACCTTCTTGCTGTTCTCCTTCGTTTGACATGTGCTGGCGGCCATCTTGGTTTCTGGGTTTCTTGTAGCCTCCCACCCTGCGGCTCCTCCTTCCCACTGGGAGGAGCTGGATGCCTAGCTCATATATATAGGAGGTCTGTGGCTTCAGTTCCCTGCTTGGTCCTCCTGTGTTCACATGCTACTAGACTGCTGCTACTTCTGGTTCCTGTTCCTGGCTTCGTCTGACTACCCTGTTGGTTCCTGATCCTGGCTTCGTCTGACTACCCTGTTGGTTCCTGATCCTGGCTTCGTCTGACTACCCTGCTGGTTCCTGACCCCTGGCTTCGCAAAGACTCTGCATCGGTTTCGCCATCCGTTTGGACTTTTGCTTTATAGCTTGTTTTTCAATAAAGCTGTCTTATTTTCACTTATCTGTTGTTGTACGTCTGGTTCATGGTTCCGTGACAAAAAATGACTGCAGACATCATTTCGCTATGGAGCCGGCTGCACTTCTCCCATTCTTCGCGATGTTTATTCCTCAGGTGCTGGAAAAGATTTGTTGTACTGCTGCTTCCAGTAGCAACAGCCTTGAAACATATTTTGCAGCAAGGCTTCGTCTGTGTTTTGTCTGCTGCATCAAAACCAAACCAGTTCCAAATTACGGAATTACCTGTGCCTTTTTTTGGAAGTAGTTCTCTGCTAGTACTACACGCTGCCATGTTGTTTTGACTGTGTTATGCGCTTCTTTTACTGTCTATGGTTACGTGGGGCGGGGGCTGGCTCATATCGCGCTATGGTAACGCACAAGGACTGTGTGAAATGAGGGGCGCTGAGCGGGGAGGGAAGGCTCACAGGAGGAGAGCTCACACCTGTGTGGAGGACTGAGGAGAAGCGCTGTACAGTTGTGGCTAGTCTCTGTACCTATCACAGCCCCTGTACAGGTATAACCCCACCTCCCCTCAGACGCACCGCCCGCTTCCTCTCCTGGCAACTGACGTCACATCCAGGCCTGGCGGTGGCCGCTGATTGGCTCGTTCCTCGTAGACTCTGAGCAGAGATGGCAGCGGCAGTGGTCCGGTTACTGGGGTACGCCTGTACAGGTAAGTGTCCCGCATGCAGGCCATGGGGGCCCCTGAGTGACCTCTAGTGTGTGTGTACTGTCGGTTACGCGGGGCGGGGGCTGGCTCATATCGCGCTATGATAATGCACAAGAACGAAACCCGGAAAAGTCCGAAAAAACTATTGTGGCAAAAAACTTGAGTTTGCAAAATAAAAATCGTTTTACACTACAAAATCGATAAATCGATTAAATCAATTTTTTGCCCAGCCCTAAAAGTCTCCCTTTTATTTTTTAAATAACAAATGTTACCTCCTCTGTGCAGTTGGATTTGCGCAGAGCAGACCAGATCCTCCTCTTCTCGGGTCCTTTTTTTGCTGGCCCCTCCCTTCTGTCAAGTGCCTCCACAGCAAGCAGCATTTAGAATGCATTAAGCGGAGTTCCACCCGTTTTTGTGTTTATTAAAAGTCAGCAGCTACACTTTTGATAAACACACACTCATCTGTCCCACGATCCAGCGATGCGGCCAGCGGGAGCCTCGGTTCTCTCCCCGTGGCATCACTAGTGTGGGCACCCGGCTGTGACAGCTTGGGACTTCACAGCCGGTTGCAAAATGTGCATGGGCGAGTGGTGCTGCGCGTCCTGAGTGGACGGGCAATCTTCTGGTACCTGTGACGTGTCCCACAAGATGGGAGGAAGGGGGAGAGGAGAACTTCCGCTCGAGCCGCCTAGGCGGCCACAGCAAAATGGGAGCGGGTACCTGTCAAATCTAGGTACCCGCTCCCCCCCACATAAAATGACACGCCAGGGTATCAGGAGGCCGTAAAGCGGAAGTTCCACTTCTGGGTGGAACTCCGCTTTAAGATTTAAAAAAAAAACAGATGTTACAACTCCTTTAAACCATGCTTAGACTTGGATTGTACAGAATCTTTATAACCTTTTATTTCTGGCTGCAGTAGACCTTGACAAAGAGACACACAGTGATTCAGTTATCAGAGTGTCTGTGGGAAAAATTGTCTGTCTGGTAATAGTATGCCATCAATCTGAGAAGGATGAGCAAGGAGATACCTGATCTTCTTATAATAGAAACCTGTACTAAGGAAAAACATAGGTTGCCATAGCTGAACTCTCCTTTTGAAAAGGTTAGCTGTCTGGCTGACTCGGTAAATGTATGCCATGCAGGAGGTCTGAGTTTTGTCTCAATCTGCTTGCTGAAGGCTTGCCCTGGGTCCGTGACACAGGACATGCTGGAACCAGAGACAGCCAGGGAAGGCGGCTTGTTAAGAAGGTCAGCAATAACAACCTCTGTATTCCTCTTGGTACAACTACCAGTTCCACTCAAAATACAGTAGTTGTTATAGTGGATTTATCTGGGTGATGGGTGTAATCCTGGACTCCAAATTTTTTTCAGCCCCACATTCAATCACTATCCAAATCTTGCTGCCTCTACCTCTGTGTATCTCCAAAATACACCCCTTTCTAACCAATAACACCACAAAGCTACCAACTTACTCCTTGGCTATCTATCGCCTCTTCATTGCCCCATCTTCACCCATCATTAATTCTGCTCCCAGTCTCATTCATGTTTCCAACCAATCAGGGTGTTCAGCCAATCCCTCCACTGGCTTCCGCTCACTCAACAAATAAAATTCAAAATACTAACAACTTCCTACAAAGCCATCCACAACTCCCCCCCTAGCAACATTACCAACCAGATTGTTCTCCTTGCTCCTCACTCTCTAGCTTCCTTCATATCTCCTCCAAGACTTCTCCAGAGCCTCATCCATCCTCTGGAACTTTTTATCCAATCTCTTCGACGATCGCCATCTTTTAGGCTCCGCCATCTCCAATAACTCATCCCCCACTATTATTACGTTTTGTGTCACTTGACACTTCCTTTTAGCAGAGCCCTCTGATTGCTCTTGCATTGAATTGTATTGTAAGGCCTCTTACACAGGGTACTGATGCTTGAGCATCTGCTTCTTTGGTTTGCATATTCGTGCATATATGTGCGCATAATACATTCCTACCATGCAGTTCAAATTGGTGCAATCTCTTTCAGATTGAAGATACACACACTTTTACACCAACTGTTGAAAGGGTTACATGAGGATCATGCAGTGTAGCCATTGGGGTTCCTGAAGACTCCTTTTAGTATCAGACAGTCAGATCTGGGACTGAATTTGCTGGGCTGGCCAATATTAGACAAATTATCAGTTGTTTGAAATCTATGCCACTTGTTTCCTATAGGCAAATGATAACTTTCAAATAATGTGAGCCATTGGTGTGCATAAACCTTCTTTATACATGGTCATACATGGATTAAAATCTGTCTGTTTCAGCAGGGACTGGCCAAGATTGATCCATGTATGCGCAAGCTGATTTGTGCCCAAATTGATCTATCAGTCAACTTGGGTACAACCAGCTTGTTGGATTTTTGACATTCAAAATACTGCCAGCGGCTATAGCTGCTAGCAATAATCATTAGGAGAGATTATAAAATGAATGGATTCCGTGATTTACACAAGCGAGGTTGATGGCAGAATCCTCACCACTGTGCTACTGTGTTCTCACAGTGGGACAACTTTGCTGTTAGAATGCACTGCTCAGCGCTGAAGCCGGCTGATTGAATAAACATTTTCCCGCAGTCCCGTTTAACAAAAGTTTCTCTACTGATCAACTTCTGTTAGACAGGCTGAACCGACTGAATTTCAGTCCATGTGTACCCAGTTTAAGGCCTCATGCACACTGGATGCTTTGGCCATCTCGCCTAGATGCCTTTCCTCCTGGGTAGCAGTGTTTTGGGGAAAAAAAAAACCCCCAAAAAAAACACGGCGCTTGTAAACACGTGTATTTTGTTTAGGTGAGGCAAGCGCTTGGGCGTCAGTTCATTTCCTTGGCCAGAATAATAATTCATTCTGGCCATTGAAATTCAAACTTATGTGTTAAATGCACATAGCGTTAGTACGCATTTGCATGCGTCAAGTGTCTTTTCTGCAAAAACACCACTGCTCCTGGACGCACTGGCAGTGTTTTTTTTTTTTTGGGGGGGGGGGTTTCCTGCCTCTAAATGCCCCTCTCTCTAAACACCTATGTGTGCATGGACACATGGCTAACATGCAGGAGATTTTAGATGCAGGAAAAAAAAAAAACAGACATCCCTAAGAGCAGTATTAAAAACATCAGGCTTTGCATGAGGCCTTGGAGAAAGACACATTTACTATGGGCTTTGGAGCCTCAAACATAACTGACAGGTAATCGTTCTGCTTCTTTCTACAACTTGATTGGAGTCCACCTGTGGTAAATTCAGTTGGTTGGACATGATTTGAAAAGGCACATATCCAGACATCCCAACCTGCAAAAACTAATTTCAGGGAGGTGAGCCCCCACAGGCCCCCCCCCCCACGCACGCGCCGCACCCCCCCCTTTCCAATTTAACACTACCAGAGAATAATGAAATGAAATGTAATCAGTATACCTGGTCATTGGTGCTGGTACTGGTCACTGGTGCTCGTACTGGTCTCTGGTACTGGCCTGGTCACTGGTGCTGGTACTGGTCACTGGTGCTGGCCCTGGTCACTGGTGCTGGTACTGGCCTGGTCACTGGTGCTGGTGCTTATCACTGGTGCTGGTCACTGGTGCTGGTACTGGCCTGGTCACTGGTGCTGGTAATGGTCACTGGTGCTGGTACTGGCCTGGTCACTGGTGCTGGTACTGGTGCTGGTCACTGGTGCTGGTACTGGCCTGGTCACTGGTGCTGGTACTGGCCTGGTCACTGGTGCTGGTCACTGGTGCTGGTACTGGCCTGGTCACTGGTGCTGGTACTGGCCTGGTCACTGGTACTGGCCTGGTCACTGGTGCTGGTACTGGTGCTGGTACTGGTGCTGGTACTGGCCTGGTCACTGGTGCTGGTACTGGTCACTGGTGCTGGTCACTGGTACTGGCCTGGTCACTGGTGCTGGCCTGGTCACTGGTACTGGTACTGGTACTGGTGCTGGTGCTGGTAATGGCCTGGTCACTGGTGCTGGTCACTGGTGCTGGTACTGGCCTGGGTACTGGTACTGGCCTTGTCACTGGTGCTGGTACTGGTCACTGGTGCTGGTACTGGCCTGGTCACTGGTGCTGGTGCTGGTACTGGCCTGGTCACTGGTGCTGGTACTGGCCTGGTCACTGGTGCTGGTACTGGCCTGGTCACTGGTACTGGCCTGGTCACTGGTGCTGGTACTGGCCTGGTCATTGGTGCTGGTAATGGTCACTGGTGCTGGTACTGGTGTTGGTACTGGCCTGGTCACTGGTGCTGGTACTGGCCTGGTCACTGGTGCTGGTACTGGTGCTGGTACTGGCCTGGTCACTGGTGCTGGTACTGGCCTGGTCACTGGTGCTGGTCACTGGTGCTGGTACTGGCCTGGTCACTGGTGCTGGTGCTGGTACTGGCCTGGTCACTGGTGCTGGTACTGGCCTGGTCACTGGTGCTGGTACTGGTCACTGGTGCTGGTCACTGGTACTGGTACTGGCCTGGTCACTGGTGCTGGCCTGGTCACTGGTGCTGGTACTGGTACTGGTGCTGGTACTGACCTGGTCACTGGTGCTGGTGCTGGTAATGGCCTGGTCACTGGTGCTGGTACTGGCCTGGGTACTGGTACTGGTACTGGCCTGGTCACTGGTGCTGGTACTGGCCTGGTCACTGGTGCTGGTACTGGCCTGGTCACTGGTGCTGGTACTGGTGCTGGTACTGGCCTGGTCACTGGTGCTGGTACTGGTCACTGGTGCTGGTACTGGCCTGGTCACTGGTGCTGGTACTGGCCTGGTCACTGGTGCTGGTACTGGCCTGGTCACTGGTGCTGGTCATTTGCTGGTACTGGTCTCAGGTGCTGGCTCTCTGATGCTGCTCTCAGGTTAGGTCACTGTGTCTGTCAGAGTGGGGTGTCACGATGATTGGTCCCCCGCGCGCCAAAATGCCTCCTGGAGTATAAGATGGGGCTGTAGTAGAGAGCAAAGCCTCTGCTTGCTCTCTGCAGCTCCTCCCACAGGCGGATTGCATGACTCATATCACTCCGCCTGTGAGCCGGATCTACTTCGGCTCCGTGCAGGCTTGCTGACACACTCTTCTGCCTGCATCGATGAGTCATCTGACACACACACAGAGCCGGGATATTGCCCTGAGCTTGCGGGTGTCCGTGAGCTCAGGGCGGAAAGTGGGAGTCTCCCGCGACTTGCGGGAGACTTGAGATGTCTGCATATCTGTCTAAATAAGGTCTCACAGTTGCATGTCGCAGCACAAACCAAGCAATGAACTCCAAGGAAATGTCTGTAGACCTCCGAGACAGGATTGTATCGAGGCACAGATCTGGGGAAGGATACAGAAATATTTCTGCAGCATTGAAGGTCCCAATGAGCACAGTGGCCACCATCATCCGTAAATGGAAGAAGTTTGGAACCACCTTGACTCTCCCTAAGGCAGGCCGCCCGGCCAAACTGAGTGATCGGAGAGGAAGGGCCTTAGTCAGGGAGGGGACTTAGAACCAGATGGTCACTCTGACAGAGCCCCAGCTTTTCTCTGTGGAAAGAGGAGAACCTTCCAGAAAAACAACCATCTCTGCAGCACTCCACCAATCAGGCCTGTATGGTAGAGTGGCCAGACAGAAGCCACTCTTCATTAAAAGGCACATGACAGGCCGCCTGGAGTTTGCCAAAAGGCACTTGAAGGACTCTGACCATGAGAAATAAAATTCTCTGGTCTGATGAAACAAAGATTGAACTCTTTGGCCTAAATGGCAATCGTTATGTCTGGAGGAAACCAGGCACCGCTCATCACCTGGCCAATACCATCCTTACAGTGAAGCATGGTGGTGGCAGCAGCATGCTGTGGGAATGTTTTTCAGCGGCAGAAACTGGGAGCCTAGTCAGGATCGAGGGAAAGATGATTGCAGCAATGTACAGAGACATCCTTGATGAAAACCAGCTCCAGAGCGCTCTGGACCTCAGACTGGGGCAAAGAATTTTTTCTCCCAACAGGACAAGGACCCTAAGCACACAGCCAAGATAACAAAGGGGTGGCTACGGGACAGCTCTGTGAATGATCTTGAATGGCCTAGCCAGAGCACAGACTTGAACTCGATTGAACATCTCTGAAGAGATCTGAAAATGGCTGTACACCGACGCTCCCCATCCAACCCGATGGCTCGTGAGATGTCCTGCAAAGAAGAATGAGAGAAACTGCCCAAAAAAATAGGTGTGCCAAGCTTGTAGCATCATATTCCAAAATATTTGAGGCTGTAATTGGTGCCAAAGGTTCTTCAACAAAGTATTGAGCAAAGGCCATGAATATTTATGTACATGTGGGTTTTTTATTTTTAATTTGTAAAGTTTTCAAACAAACTACTTATGTTGTCATTATGGGGTATTGTTTGTAGAATTTTGAGGAAAATAATGAATTTAATCCATTTTGGAATAAGTCTGTAACATAAAAAAAAAAAAGTGGAAAACGTGAAGCGCTGTAAATACTTTCCAGATGCTTTGTATACAACTGTTTATGTATTATTTTTATTGCCTTTGAAAATGTTTCTTGTAAATAATTCTTACTACAGTTTTTTGGGTTTTGTTTTCTAGTTTGTGAGCTCCATGTGCACATAGATTGTGTCTCTTTCACCTGCAGTGACTGTCGGCAATGCCACCATGATGGACAGCAGGACCATGTAAGTTTATTAGGATTATTATTCAATAAAGCCATTGACTGACTCTGCATTTAGAGAGCATTATAACTGAATTAAAGAAAAACCTGTTTCAGTAAAAAGATAAGATCTTGATTTAAAATGAGCTGCTATCATAATACTTAGAATTGCACTTCCTCATTTAGAAAAGTAGTGAGATTTTGCTCCAGACATACTAAGCAGTGGCTAGTAGAGGAGTGGTCAAAAGATCAAAAAACTATTTGAGGCTACGTTCACATTATAGGGATTCGTTCACCCATGCAAAATCATACCACGCATATGTATGTTTTTACGCATATGTATGTTTTTGCGCATTGTTGTGCCCCATGCATGGGACGGATCATTTGTTTTTAATGGGTTGCTCTTACCCACATAGTAACTCATGTATCTTTTTTGGGCTTCGAGTTTCACGCATTTTTTTTTTTTAAACAGTGTGTTTGTCCTGCCATTATTCACGTATGGCACTGTAAGCACGACATGCGGTTTTTGCATGTTCCGTCAATTGCGCCATTTTAAGCACATTTGTGAAACACTATAGTGGGAGTGCAGCCAAAAAGTTATGGGTGTTGGAAACATAGTTGCAGCATAGAAAGCATGTTTTGTCTATAGAAAAGCTTGCAGTTTTTCTAAAGTTATGGGGTATTTTTGGACCCCTTAAAAAACAGTAGGGTGAAGTGGGAAGCCTTGTTAAGATAACCGAGCAGTAAAATACAGAATGCGATTCACTAAAAGATCCTGTGGTAGTAAACAGTTAGGCAATACATGTAGTCACATACAGTAAAGTGGTGCAAAAAAGTGATAATGTGCAGGAGTAAATCCTAGAAGCAAATCACCAGTTTGCTAGTTTAAGATCAGTGTAAGAAACAAACATTGATAGGTTATTGTTGGTTTTGTTCACATTTTGCAGTACTGAATAACTCCTAGTACAGTCACTAAAGTGGAACTGGGAACAGAAGTGATTGGTATGGATTTTTAGAATAGGCTATGGCAGGATAAAAAGCACAGTAATGAGTAATATCAAAATGTCAAATTCACCTCTCCTTCCAACTTTTAGAGTAGCCCAGTGGATTTGCAGCTGGGTTCCCATTTGAAGAACAACTAAGAACTCCTCAAAGCACTCTTGGTATCTAAACCTATAGCAAAATGTAACCCAAAATAAGATTTCAGAAAACGTGTATGTAAGGGAAACTCTTGAAAGATGTAGTAGAGTAAAAAATGAGCTGCTTATAACTGTAATAGGGACAGGCACAGTAAGGTAATGGCTTCACTTTACTGTCGTTCATCTTAGTGTGATGCTTTAAACATTTAATACTAAAGCCCTGCCTAGGAGGCGATGCCGATGAGTGACTGTTTTTGGTAACCAGAAAGCCCTTTTCATATTGGCCCTTTGTTTAGATTTATTTTGTTACTTTGAACTTGACGTCTTGACTTCTGGGCTAAGCCCTATCTACAGTTGTGCTGTAAAGTTTACATTCCCTGGCAGAATTTGATTTCTTGGCCATTTTTCAGAGAATATGAATGATAACACAAAAACTTTTCTTTCACCCATGGTTAGTGTTTGGCTGAAGCTATTTATTATCAATCAACTGTGTTTACTCTTTTTAAATCATAATGACAACAGAAACTACCCAAACGACCCTGATCAAAAGTTTACATACCCTGGTGATTTTGGCCTGATAACATGCACACAAGTTGACACAAAGGGGTTTGAATGGCTATTAAAGGTAACCATCCTCACCTGTGATCTGTTTGCATGTAATTAGTGTGTGTATAAAAGGTCTATAAGTTTCTGGACTCCTGACAGACCCTTGCATCTTTCATCCAGTGCTGCATTGACGTTTCTGGATTCTGAGTCATGGGGAAAGCAAAAGAAATGTCAAAGGATTTGCGGGAAAAGGTAGTTGAACTGTATAAAACAGGAAAGGGATATAAAAAGATATCCAAGGAATTAATAATGCCAATCAGCAGTGTTCAAGCTCTAATCAAGAAGTGGAAAATGAGGGTTTTTGTTGAAACCAAACCACGGTCAGGTAGATTAACTAACATTTCAGCCACAACTGCCAGGAAAATTGTTCAGGATGCAAAGAAAAACCCAAAAATAACTTCAGGTGAAATACAGGGCTCTCTGAAAACATGTGGTGTGGCTGTTTCAAGATGCACAATAAGGAGGCACTTGAAGAAAGATGGGCTGCATGGTCGAGTCGCCAGAAGAAAGCCATTACTATGTAAATGTCACAAAGTATCTTAGAATACGCCAAACAGCACAGAGAAAAGCCTCAAACCTTCTGGCACAAAGTAATTTGGAGTGATGAGACCAAAATTGAACTTTTTTGGCCACAACCATAAATGCTTCATTTGGGGAGGAGTCTGCAAGGCCTATGATGAAAGTTATACCATTCTTACTGTGAAACAAGGAGTTGGATCGCTGATGTTTTGGGGATGTGTGAGTGGCAAAGGCACAGGAAATTTGGTCAAAATTGATGGCAAGATGAATGCAGTATGTTATCAAAAAATACTGGAGGAAAATTTGCATTTATCAGCCCGGAAGCTGCACATGGGACGTTCTTGGACATTCCAACATGCCAATGATCCTAAACACAAGGCCACGTCGACCCTTCATTGGCTACAGCAGAAAAAGTGAAGGTTCTGGAGTAGCCATCTCAGTCTCCTGACCTCAATATCATTGGGCCACTCTGGGGAGGTCTCAAATGTACAGTTCATGCAAGACAGCCCAATAATTTACAGGAACTGGAGGCTTTTTGCCAGGAAGAATGGGCAGCTTTACCATCTGAGAAGATAAAGAGCCTCATCCACAAATACCACAAAAGACTTCAAGCTGTCATTGATGTTAAAGGGGGCAACACACGGTATTAAGAACTGGGGTATGCAAACTTTTGATCAGAGTAAAAGAGTAAACACAGTTGATTGGATGAAGCATTTATTATCAAACACTAACCATGAGTGAAAGAAAAGTGTTTGTGTTATCATTCATATTCTCTGAAAAATGGCCAAGAAATCATAAATTCTGCCATGGTATGTAAATTTATGAGCACAACTGTATCTAAAACTCTCCTTCCTATGAGTGTGCCCTAATGGCTGTTCAGGACATTCTTACAGGATAGGATGCCATGAAGTAGGCAGAATGTAGGTTCAAATGTTCGGTCCCTAGTGACACTAAAGTTGGCCTTACATGGATTGAAATATTTCCGGTTCAATAAGAACCGGTCAAATTTCGATCCATGTGTAGCCCCGTCTGTTCAACAGAAGTTGTTTGTTGAACCGGCTTCTGTTGAACTGTGCTGCTGGAAAGCCAGCATTTAATCAGCACATACAGCTAATGGGCTGAAGCCTTAATCAGTGTATTTTAGCGGTAGGGGAATCCCACTGTTAGAATACAAAGACACAACAGGGAGAATTTCCACATCTACCTCGAATGTGTGGATGAGGAAATCATTTTTGGCCTGCATAAAACACGGAAACACAGAGGAAAGTTTTATGGCTAATAATGGTGATAGGAAGAATCTTGTGTCTGATCTCAGGGAGGACCTTTATAAAAGTACATGTAAAAACCAGATGGAACTACAGTGCTTTATACCACACTGCATAATAAGGAAATAAAGAAACAGTCACGAGTGTAAGAATGGGCATTGAATTTTTTTTATTCCTATTTTATTTGATATTTAAATGTTGGAGAGAAATATCTGAAACCAAATTTCCAAATGTTATTGGATTTCTGTAACAATTGCAATCAGAGTCATTACAATCACCATTATTGTATTTACATTAATCTAATGCTTATGAAAAAATTTGCATGACCCCCCCCCCCAACTTAGAACAGGAATGTATGCATGGAGCCTCTCCGTTTAAAAATAATTTATCATAGGGGTGATGAATCATAGGGGTATGTTGTTCCTTTGTCCTAGATGTTCTGGAGCCTGAGCTGCTTGTGCAACAATCTTTATCTTTTACTACTATTACAGTGCTTTTTTTTTTTTGTTTATCAGGATACATACCACCATCACTGGAGAGAGGGAAATTTGTCTTCAAATGCTCGTTGTGAAGTCTGCAAAAAAACGTGTGGATCTTCTGAAGTCCTTTCTGGCATGAGATGTGAATGGTGTGGTATTCAGGTATATCTAATAGCCTATATCTCTGCTTTGGAAATAGGTGATTGCTAAGGCTCTGATTCACTTAAAGTATACTTTTTTTAAAGTTTTGGAGTGGAGAGGGATTAGAACACCTGTCAGTTTTTATTACTGTCTGTGCCCCTGTTAAGGAGACTCACCCTCTCTATTTGTCCTGTTTATCATTATCATTGAAAGTAGAAGTAAAATAAAATCACAAATTTTGGGTTGTCCCCAGAAAAGTAATATTGGGGAAATCTTCCCACGGAGACACTAGTTCTGGTGACTTGGGGGTCCCCAAGGAATTCTCTTAATTTGCTGGGATTTCCTCTCACTTCCTGTTTGGCTATGGGACAGGAAGTAAAGGGAAATCTCCACAATGGAACAAAGATGGTGAAAAAACATCTGACGGGTTATAACCCTCTCTTACTCTATCCAAAATGAAAAGAAAAAAGGTTTTGCCTATAGTTGTACTTTAACCACTTAAGCCCCGGAAGATTTTACCCCCTTCCTGACCAGGGGGTATTTTGCGATTCGGCACTGCGTGACTTTAATGGACAATTGCGCGGTCGTGCGACGCTGTACCTAAACGAATTTGACGTCCTTTTTTCCCACAAATAGAGCTTTCTTTTGGTGGTATTTGATCACCTGTGCGATTTTTTGATCATGCGCTATAATCAAAAAAAGAGCGACAATTTTGCAAAAATAACAATATTTTTCACATTTTTTTATATGAAATTCCCCAAAAAAAAATGTAAAAGTCAAAATGTTTTTAAATTTTTGGCCAATTTGTTTTCTGCTACCTATGTTTGGTAAAAAAAATCACAATAAGCGTATTTTGATTGGTTTGGGCAAAAGTTATTGCGTTTACTAACTAAGGGAAAGATTTTTGTCATTTTTGTTGTTTTTTTTTTTTAACGAGCAATGGCGGCGATCTGCGATTTTTTTTTTTTTTTTTTTTTTTGCGGTACTGCAACATTGCGGCGGACAGATCGGAACCTTGACTGACATTTTTTACACTTTTGGGGGTACCAGTGACATTACTACAGTAATCAGTGCTATACATTTTCACTGTTATTGTAAAAATGACACTGGCAGGGAAAGGGTTAACTTTATTGGAGAGGGAGGGGTTAAGTGTGTCCCTAGGGGCGTGCTTCTAACTGTGCAGGGATGTGGCTGTGTGTGTAACAGCACAGATCAACGGTCCTACATAGCAGGACCGTTAGATCAGTGCTTTTACACAGGGAAGAATGACAGGCGGCTTTGTTTACATTAGCCGCCTGCCTTTCTCCCTTCACAGCGGACGATTGCGAGTGACCGGCGGACATCGGGTCCGCAGGTCACACGCACGGAGGTGTCCGTGAACGAGCCGAGGCTGGAGCGTGCCTCCGGCGGCGCGCGCTCGCCCGCTATTGGCTCCCAGGCTAGTGACGTATATATACGTCACTTTCCCTGGCCGGGGCTGACTGCCGCAGTAAATAGTCGTGCGGCAGTCAGCAACCGGTTACGTTTGTTTACTAGTTATAGCTATTTTATTAAACAGTGCACATAAAAGATTGGAGCTTATGTATGCAAGGGTGACAAGCTTATACTGCATTGGGAGTTAGCAGACTTGTATAAAGTACTCGAAATTTCTACTTGAGTAAAAGTACAAGTGCTCAATCAAAAAATTACTTGAGTAGAAGTGGAAGTGCTCGCAGAAAAAGTTACTTAAGTAGAAGTACTAAAGTATTCAACATTTTTTTTACTTAAGTATTGCAAGTAGTTTTTTTCAAAAAATTTGCTACTTAAGTACTAAAAGTAAAAAGTACCAGTAGTTTTGAAAAAAAATTCCTACTCAAGTACTGAAAGTAGAAGTACAAGTACTGTGTTATGTAGTTATTAAAGAAATAAGTCAAAAGTTTGAACATCATATTGTTTTTATTATTTCAAATGATTTATTCAAATGATTAACCTGTGTTTGTTAGTAGTTTCTTGATGCACTTTAAGCGCTGTAGCACCATTTATTTGTTTGTTTCATATTTTCTTTTTATTGGAAAGATTTGGTATAGCAGCTTTTATTATACACAGCCTTTATTTTCGTATGCGCTGATTTACAAATGACATTATACACATTTTTTTGAGCTTTATGAAACCTGCCATCTACTGTTCTGGCAGTGGTAATTTTTTTAAAAGTAACGAGTAACTATGCAGCAGGAAAAAAAAATATCGGAGTAGAAGTATCGAAATCATCGAAAAAATGTAGTGAAGTAAAAGTAGAAGTAGGAGGAAAAAATTCTACTCTAGGAAAGTACAGATACCGCATTTCGGTACTTAAGTACAGTACTTAAGTAGTTCTACTTCGTTACTATACATCTCTGGGAGTTAGTGATTTGGCATTGTCACCTTCTAACATAGCGGTCCCCAACCTTTTTGGCACCAGGACTGGCTGCGTGGAAGGTAAACAGTATCACAAGGCTTCTCTTAGCAATATCCTAGAAGTTTTGCAGTCAGGCTTCATGAGGTCTATAAAGAGACTACAGTCCAGGGGTCTCCAAACTAGGGCCCTCCAGTTGTTCAGGAACTACAATTCCCATCATGCCTTGTCATGTCTGTGAATGTCAGAGTTTTACAATGCCTTATGGGATGTGTAGTTCCACAACAGCTGGAGGGCTGTAGTTTGGAGACCTGGACCACACCCATAGCAAGAACATTATTCAACTTTAGTCAGAGCTACAGAGATTTTATTTACAGACACCGCTTACCTGCGTAGGCAGTTTTTGGCAAAGGTGAACTAACCCTTTTAATTACAATATATTTTAGTCTCACACAAATCATTGTAACTCAAGGATAAGGATCTTTATATGAGCCATGTGACTGCATTTTCCAGTTTCCTTGTGCTCTATAGAAAATACTTGTCAGTTTAAAAAAAAAAAAAGTATCTTTATCCTTATGTGTTAGCTTTGTGCAATTAACCTATTGTGTGATAAATAGTTTTTTTTTTTGTAGAATCATTGAAAATTATGGTTTGAGAATAAATAACAGTCTGCCTAAACCCATTAAGGGGAATTTACTAAGACTGGAGAAGATGTGCTTTAAAGTGTAAGTTCACCTTTACAGAAAATATGTAAGGTGACCTTGCACTGGACCCAACCCCCCCCCCCCCCCCCCCGCTTCCTGCTGTTCTGTAGTCCCACAACTCCTCCTGCTCTGTCATGGACTGGAATACCGCTTCGCTAGGTCCGGGGATTTGAAATACTCCTGGCTTTCTCTCCTCTCCTCGCAGCGCTGACAGGGCGGCTAGACATATTCTGCTTGGTCAGCGCCATCCATGTGACAGTGCTGACCAATTAGAATGCCTCTTGTCTGTACACTCTGATGGATATTGAAAGCAGATTAAACTACAGATATTTCAAATCCCGCACCAGTGATGCAGCGTTCTGGTCCCTGACAGAGACCAGAAGGGGTCCAGTTAAAGGTTAACTTACAGATTTTCTGTAAAGGTGAACTTACACTTTAACCACTTCAGCTCCAGAAGGTTTTACCCCCTTAGTGACCAGGCCATTTTTTGCAATTCGGCATTGCGTTACTTTAACATTTGCACGGTCGTGCGTTGCTGTAACCAAATAAAATTGATGTCCTTTTTTCCCACAAATAGAGCTTTCTTTTGGTGGTATTTGATCACCTGTGGGATTTTTAGATTTTGTGCTATAAACATAAACAGAGCGACAATTTTGAAAAAAAAAACACTATTTTTTACTTTCTGCTATAAAACATTCCCAATAAAAGAATTTAATTTTTTTTTATCAGTTTATAGGCCAATTTGTATTCTGCTACATATTTTTGGTTAAAAAAAAAAAAAAAAAAATCCCAAAAAGCGTATTTTAATTGGTTCGTGCAAAAGTTATAGTGTTTACAAACTATGGGATCGATTTTTGGACTTTTACTTTTTTTTTTTGTTTTTTTTTTAGTAATGGATGCGATCAGCGATTTTTAGCGGGACTGTGACATTGCGGCGGACAAAAACTGACACTAAGTGACATTTTTAAAGACCAGTGACATTAATACAGTACAGTTTCTGTATAAATTACACTGGCAAGGGAAGGGGTTAATACTGGGGTTGATCAAGGGGTTAAGTGTAAGCCTAAATGTGCTTGCTAATTGTAGGGAAGGGGGGCTCTATGACAGGCACACAGAGATCTAACTGTGCCTGTCTGACAGGAGAGCCCTCTGCTTTGTTTACATAGGCAGACGGCCCTCCTGTCAGTTTACCCGAAGATTGCGGGAGGCCAGTGGCGAACGAGCCCGCTTCCCCCGCTGTCTGGCTTCCACTGTGTCTAATCACAGTAGGAGCGCGGCTACTGAAACCATGTGCACATAATTACGTAAATCTACGTGATTATGCGCAGCTGAGCCGCCCTGCCGCAGTAAATCTGCGTTGGGCGGTCGGCAAGTGGTTAAAGTGGAACTTTAGTCAGAAAATAAAGTCCTGTTAGATCACTTCAGGATGACCCCTTTTGCAGGTATAGCTATGGAAAACTTTAAAAATAAGTACCTATAATGTTTAAATTTCAGTAATACACTGGTCTCACCCTGCTCTGCACATGCTCAGTTGCTCTCCATTTTTGGCCTTGTGTCGAAAATCAGAGCCAGTAGAGGCCGATCCGCTGACAGAGTAAAGATTTTATTCTGCTCAGGGCCCCTGGGCTTCAGCAGAATAACAATAATGTGGAATGTGTTCCTTGAATAAAAACCTAATTGGTTGCCAAACACAGCTGCCCCAGATTCTAACTTCCAAAGAGAAAAAGTGACCGCACTCAGAGATGAATGAACTTGAAGTGTTTATTCCCATTATGAGTAAGCGACCTACAGTGTCGTGAAACATGTCAACCGTGTCCATGTCTGTTCGATGCACCGTTGTCTTTTATGAATGGGAATAAACACTTCCAAGTTCATTCATCTCTGAGTGCGGTCACTTTTTCTCTTTGGAAGTTTGATCACTGGACGGCGGATCCGACCAGCACCTGAATATCTGTGCCTCACCTGAGCGGCTTTCCCTGTGTTGCTTGAATGCCCCAGATTCTGGCTATTCCAGTTTTAGGAAGCTTTCCCCATTACATTTTGCTAACATGGGAATTTTAGTTAAGAAAAAGTGAGGTGCTGCATTAAACCTAATTTGCTTCTGTACATTTATACTCTTTGAAACTTGTTGATTTACGCAAAGGCAACATGTTCTTCAGTGCTATACAATGAAAGGGAATATGTAACTATAATATAAATACACAAACTCTCTTTGTGTGGGTTGTCATATGTGGCCTAATGGCCTAGGTACAAGCAACACACCTGATTTGACCATCAATTTCAACAATCAGACTTTTCTAGGGCAGTTTGAAATTCTCTTAGGGCTCTTTCAAATGTGCAGCCAGGGGGGTGGTAAAGGCAGAAGGTTGAGCCGTGCTTTTACACCCCTCACAGTCCACCTCAACAGAAACATACAGCCGCTCAGAAATGTACATATGCCATGGTCACAGCAAAAATTGAACCCCCCGACACATTTGGCAGGCAGTACCACTGCCAAATACAACCCATTTGAGTTAATATTGCTATGGTGCACTCAGTACAGTTTTCCAGCCTTTTGAGAGTTAAAATTGGCAGTGAGTAGGTGGCATTTCTTACCTCTGAAAAGTGATCTACTGCAGATCACTTTTCTTTTGGGGGGGGGGGGTTGTGACCAGAGATTCTGCAGGTCTGAACAAGACCTTTGAGTCGAGTCAGATGATCAATGCTTCTATCACAAGTGGTCATTGTCAAATAGAGAGTTCTAGATTGTTGAAACATCTTCAAGTGGGCTCATTTTTTTTTTTCAATAGAGAACAATTCAATTCCCCATGAACCAGCAAGGTCCTAGTGTTTCAGTGATGCATCAGGTCCAACAGGACAAAGTCTCACTGTCTGCTCTTTTGGTCAGACTTTTGTCCATCTCCTTTACATTAGTTTTTTTGGGCACAGCAGTTTTTCCACCTTGAATTGCAGAACACATACTTTGGTATAACTTTTTCAGCGTGTGTTTTCTTTTTTTGTCCCTTATTACACCCACAAAGGTTATCACACACGAAAAACGAATAGTTACTGACCCCCCTAACCTTGCCATGTCTCTTAACCACAGCAAAAACCTTTGTAAGGTGACATTACACAAGTCTTAAGCTGGCCAAATGTTATTCAATTTTCATGTTCAATTTTCTTTAGATTTAGCTTCAACTATGTAGTGGTAAATCTAAAGGAAAATTGTATAATATATGGCCAACCTCCAGAAGATTTGATTTCCTGAATTTCATGTGAAATTAACGGTCTTCATATTTTTCCTTTCCTTTCAGGCGCATGCAGCTTGTTATGTAATCCTGAACCACGAGTGCACGTTTGGAAGATTAAGAGATATGGTACTTCCACCAAACTGTGTTCACTTACAGTCTCGCAACTTTAGTAAACTGCAGTGCTTCAGAATATCAGAGAATCTTCAAACAGAGCAAGGTTTGTATTCATCTTGTCTCCCTTGTTCTCTGCTTTAAAAATGGCTTGGTGCTGTTATCTTTTTCTGGCAATGCTCTTTATATTCACTTTCATGAGTTTATACTCAAGTCCTTTTATTACAAAAGCAAAGTTATGACATATTCGCTCTTTGGTATGTTACAAGGCTAAAATTGGGACGTAAAATGTTATTAAGACTTTTTTACACAAAATTATTTTTTTCTGTAAAAATTAGAAGCAAGGAAACCTATGATGCCAAGACATAACATGACATTGCCAGTAATCCTTGTTTTATTAGAGCGTTCAAACTAAGCTCTACACTGGCTTATATTACTTTTTTTTTTTTTATAGGGAACTTATTATTCACTTAGTTTTTAATTCAATCCAATAGTATTTTTAACACACACATACACAATATACACCAATCAGCCATAAAATTATTGCCACCCATCTAATATTGTGTAGGTTCCCCTTTTGCTGCCCTTACCTGTCGTGGCATGGATGCCACTAGACCTCAGCTTGGTGCAAGAAATGACAGAAAACCTTCAGTCAGTAGCATATCCTTTAGGTCCTGTAAGTTGTGAAGTTGGGCCTGCATGGATTGGAATTATTTTTCCAGTACATCCCACAGAAACTCGATTGTATTAAAATCTGGAGAATTCGGAGGCCAAGTCAATACCTCAAACACATTGTTGGGAATCTCAAACCATTCTTCAACCATTTTTGCAGTACATCAGGGTGCATTATCATGCTAAAAAAGGCCACCGCCATCAGGCAATACTGTTTCCATCAAGGGGTGTACTTAATCACCAACAATGTTTATGTAAATTTCAAAGTAACATCCACGTAAATGGCAAAACCCAAGGTCTCCCAGAAGAATATTGCCCAAAGCATCTTATTGCCTCCCCCGCTTACCTTCTTCCCATATTGCACCTTGGTGCAATCTCTTCCCCAGGTAAATGACGCACGTGCACCAAGCCATCTACATCAGTGGTCCTCAACCCTGGTCCTCAGGGCCCACTAACAGGCCAGGTTTTCAAGATATCGAAATACATCCCAGGTGATATAATTTGCTGCTCAGTGATTGCAGTACTCTAGTCTGCATTTCCCCAAGGTAATACTTAAAATCTGTCCTGTTAGTGGGCCCTTAGGACCGGAGTTGAGGACCACTGCTCTACATGATGTAAAAGAAAATGTGATCCATCAGACCCTGCCACCTTTTTTAATTGCTTTGTGTTCCAGTTCTGGTGCCCATTGTAGGCGCTCTTGGCTGTTGACACTGGTCAGCATGGGCACCCTGACTGGTCTAAGGCAATGCAGCCCCATAAACAACAAACTGCAATCCCCATTTTTCTCTGGTTTTAATGCATCAACTTCAGAGAGAACATTTTAACTTGCTGCCTAATTTATCCCCAGACTTTCTGATGCCATTGTAATGAGATAATCAATGTTATTAATTTAACCTGTCAGTGGTCATAAAGTTATGGCCGTGTATATGTGTGTGTGCGTGTATATATATCATTTTTTTTTCTAAATACATATAACCCTATCAATATGTTATAATATTTTGAAACTGTGTTCCATGTACAAAGGAAGATGAAAAGGAAATACAAAATAGGGCAACTAACATTGTAAGTTACTTCAATAGCATCTGAAATACCATAAAAAAATGTAAGCTTAAAGAGGAACTTTGGTCATTTTTAAAAACAAATAGTCTAGCTGCTGCCTTTTAATAAACAGACACTCCTCAGTCCAGGAGTCCAGCACTGTCTTTACACAGACTGGTTCTTCACTGGTCTTTGGGTCCCCAGTGCCACCATCTTGGCTGTGGGAATCCAGTTGTGACTGTCTGTTTTGTCACAGCTAACTCCCCACTGCATATGTGCAAGACGCGCTGCGCTCGCCTGACTGGTCCCATAGCCTCCTAGGACATTTGACTTGTCCCAGAAGGTTGAGGGCAGGAGGGGGGGGGGGGGGCTGGGAGGTGCGGGCATCTCATGACACTTTTCTCTCTATTTAAACCCAAGTTGGGTGCGCTTACACTACTTAAGCATTATCAAATGCCTGAATTATTGGACTCTACTGCACTCTACCCCAGCAGCACCCAAAGAGTCTGTTGCCTCGCTGTTACACATGCAACCCTGTTGCATCTCAGCTACACAAGCAGACTTTGCGGGATTTCTGCTATACCTGCTACTCCCCTGCGCCCCCACAGCACACATGGAATTTTTAGCCTCATCACTTCATTCTCAGGCTTTGCTGCATCTCTGCCACATTCCCAGTCCCTAATGCATTGCTGAAACATACCACCAGCTCATCCACTGAGTCTCTGCAGTGTCATCTCTCCACTCGAAGCCTCCAGTCTCACTGCTGCCTCCAGTTGTCAAATACCTCCTTGGCAAAGAAAATTTGTAAGTGAGAATTTGACATGGTTTAAATATCAGGATACAGATAGAAGAATAAAAACTGTCTATATCCTTGTTTACGAGCGAAGGGTGGGTCTTCAGGGCCGTGGATGTTTGAGGCATCCCACAGGGTCATTACCTTTACAGAGGTCCACTGTGGGCTTGAAAGTTTGTGCAAACAATCAAAGAATCGGCGCTAATTCATCAAATTATTCCAAATCCAAGTGCAATGTCCAAAAAATAAATAAATAAATATTCAATTGCAATGTCCAAAAAATAAATATTCAATATCGTGCAGCATGTGAAAAAATGTAAATGATCAATATCATGCAACATATAATACAATAAAACCAAGTCCAAATAATAAGAAGTGCTGTGTAATAATCATAAACGTGTAGAAAAAATATATCTTCAGATATGCTGTGAATCTTGATACTTGAACCAAATTCATACGAAGTGTCCCTCTTTTCACTCAACAAACAAGTGTGTAATGGCCGCTTACCTCAATACACACCAAAAGGGAGCGTGTATAATAGAGCTCTTAACGATGTTCCAAAGATTCCCTCTAACATGGATGGATGGTGGGATCATCAGGAAGGAATAAGGTGCTGCTCTGTTTGGGATCCCACCATCCATCCATGTTAGAGGGAATCTTTGGAACATCGTTAAGAGCTCTATTATACACGCTCCCTTTTGGTGTGTATTGAGGTAAGCAGCCATTACACACTTGTTTGTTGAGTGAAAAGAGGGACACTTCGTATCAATTAGGTTCAAGTATCAAGATTCACAGCATATCTGAAGATATATATGATTATTACACAGCACTTCTTATTATTTGGACTTGGTTTTATTGTATTATATGTTGCATGATATTGATCATTTACATTTTTTTTTTAACCTGCTGCACGATATTGAATATTTATTTTTTGGACATTGCAATTGGATTTGGAATTATTTGATGAATTAGCGCTGATTCTTTTATTGCTTGCACATTGTCACTTACGGTGGGGATACTAATTAAGATTGGCTGCTTTTTCCATTATATTTGATTTATGCTTGCATTTCATTTATTTTTGTTACACTACTGATCACACCTGGAGTCAGACCCCTCAGGTAGTGCATTGGTCCTCTTTTCATTGGGCTTGAAAGTTTAATACAAAGTGAATGCTACCACTTAATAGCAGCAGGCTTGGTTTTAGTGGTAGGGATTAAAATTCAATTTTAAGGCAGTTTCAGCGTTCACATAGCTCCCATATAACTATTTTTTTATGCCTCATGCTCTGTAAGTATTAGGCACCAATGACATATGCCAGTTTTGGCCATATTTGCGTGTTATTAATGGGTAGGGTGCCCCCTGTGCCAAATGTCTATAAAGACGAAGTGTGAATGGCCAGGGTTTTTAATGCTATTCCATGAGACCTGGCTATTTCACTAAAGATGGTAAACAAAGCAAAATATTGTGTCTTAGTCTATCCTTTTATGGCTAGTACTAAAGGAGATAAGAGGCCGCAGCAGCGATAGCCTGCTATTGGAAAGTGAATTTTAAAAATCTGTGCTCAAAGTAGTAATAACAAAAAAATATACATTTGCACAAAAACTCAAAAAGTGCTCAAAATCTAGAAGCTGCACACATAACACTGATATAAGGTCCTTTGAAATAAAAAATAAGTGGTGTGTCTAAAAACAAATCCCACCACAATTCCAGTTAATAGTGTCCCAATAAACAAAACTATAAATGGCAAAGTAGTTCTCCAATCTAATGTACACAAGAAGCGAGACTCTCACGTGACCTCAAGATGAAGGAGGACCACTTGATATTCCAATACCCCTCTTAAATTATGTAAAAGAAGGTGAATGTTCCAAACAGTGCAGATAATGCATGTGATTGAGTAAAACTAAATCGCCCTACGCCTTTTGTCGCCAGAGAACATCATCGGGGACAAAAGATGCTGACTTCCGCAATGCACGTGTACAGTATATACACATACAGAAACTGGCTCAGCCACATAGGGAATCAGAGAGAGCCAGGCCCCCACTGGCCAAAAACAGGCACAGGGCAGGAGGAGCTATTTTCCCAATGAATTGCCGCAACCACGGAGGAATAGCATGGGAAAGACTCCCCACATCAATCCATCATAGATATATCCAGAAGGAGCCATTCCCTCAACGCCATTCCATGGTACAAAATTACTCCATTTACACTTAGTAATAGTAAATTTAAATAAAATATACCAAATAATATTTAAAGGCAAAGAACAATTAATTGGAGAACTTTGCTATTTATTTTTTTGTTTATTGGTACACGTTTCACTGGAATTGTGATGGGAATTGTTTTTAGAAGTGCTACTTATATTATTTTTTGTGTCTGCTATTACACTTTTCATAATATAACAGCAGTTTTTAGATATGTAGATACAGAAAAGCAAACAAGGGGCTTATTTTTTTTTTTTCAAATTATTTCTTTATTTCTTTAAGTTCAGTTACATATACATTGTATTGAATACATTCCAACTTTCACAATTACAAATTATACAATATTTAGTTCAACTCAAAAGAGCCATAACCTTCCTTTAAACATTCTATAGCCGAACATTTCAACTTTCACGATTACAAATTTCAAAATATTCAGTTCGACTCAAAAGTGACCAAAGTCTTCCTTAGGCATTCTATAACCGAACCCAAATCTCCCATTTCAATCCTTTTCCCTCTCTCCCCTCCTCCCCACCTCCAAAAAAAAAAAAAAAAAAAAAAACCAAAATCCTTTTTCTTTTCCCTTCCCCCTCCCTCTCAAATCTCTCCTCCCCTCTCTCCTCCTCTCCCGAACCTCTTCCTTATACTTATTTATCCATTATATCTAATTCTTTCTCTGTGTTTTAAAGTTGTCCTTCTCCTGAGTTTACGTAATCTATCCATTGTTTCCATTTCTTCTCATATTTATCCGTTTGTTGGCGGGCGGAAGAGACCAAGCTTTCCAAGTTATTTATTTCCTCCACCTTCCTAAACCACGTAATTATATTAGGTGGCTCAGTCTCTTTCCACCTGAGAGGAATACCTGTCCTGGCTGCATTTATTAAATGTGGTATAATAGATTTATTGTAATTTTGTATCGGTATGCTAGAGACGTGGAGCAGAAACAAAGCCGGTTCTTTGGGGATATAGCTTTTCGTAATTTTTTGTATTATCTTCAGAATCTGTTCCCAATACATTTCTAATTTAGGACATGCCCAGAATATATGAAGCATTGTGCCTCTCTCTGTCCCACATCTCCAGCATCGGTCTGTATTCGCTATAGAAATTTTATTCATTTTAACCGGAGTGTAATACCACCTGGAAAAAATTTTATAATTCATTTCTTGAATTCTAGCACACATTGAGGTAGCAAATACTGACTTAATTATTTGATTTTCTTGTTCTGGTGAGAAAGTAGTGCCCATTTCCCTTTCCCACTCCCTCAAGAAAGGGAATTTATGCTGTACCACTGATGTCATTAACAAGGAGTACATTTTGGATATAGTATGTTCCAGTATTCCATTTTGGGTGCATATTTTTTCATAGGGTGTTACCTCTTTATCCCCCTGAGGGGGGGCTTTCAATGTTCCCAGAAAGTGGCGTAACTGAAAAGCCCTCCATGAGTCCAGGCCGAAAGGGCCTGACCCATCTGTTAACTCATCTGTGGTCACCCATCCTGTGTCTGAGCGGAAATCAAGAATCTGAAAGATTCCCCTTTCTACTAAAGCCTTAAACTTCCTGTCTTGACACCCTGGCTCAAAGAGGGGGTTCCCCAGGACCGGGTATAGTAAGGAATTCTCCCGTATAAGATTGTCTTGTTTAAATATTTTTGCACATATTTTAATCGTGTTTCCTATAACAGGGTGATTCTTAATAGCTGTTGGCAAGTTCTTATGACACCAGGGGGCTCTTTTCAGTGATACCTCACATTGTGCCTGCTCTATGTTTGGCCATAACTTATATTCTCTATGGCGACACCAATCAATCATTCTGCCTAATTGAACGGCATGATAATATCTCTTCATATTCGGAATCGCCAGCCCCCCATCTGTTTTGAATCTAAATAAATATTTCTTCCCTACCCTGGGGCGTTTTGATTTCCAAATAAAATCCATTATCATGGTTTCAATCTGGGACAAGTATCGAGGTGGAATGTGGATGGGAAGTGCCTGGAAAATATACAGAAATTTTGGTAAAACACTCATTTTAATTATATTGCACCTTCCCATCCATGAATACATTCCTCCTTTCCACTTTTGTAATAATACATTTATGGATTTTAATAGGGGGATAAAATTCATCTTAAACAATTGTGAGATTTTTGAAGTAATTGACGTCCCTAGATATTTTAAAGCCGTCTTTGTCCAATTCAACTTAAAATTTGCCCTTAATTGTTGTTGAAGTGTCCCTGCTAGTTCTATTCCCATTGTTTCGGATTTAATAAAGTTTATCTTCATATTAGATTGGGTTCCGTACTTCCCTAATTCGGTTAATAAATTAGGAAGTGATATAACTGGTTTTGTAATCGAGAATAGAACATCGTCGGCGTACGCTGATAATTTATATTGGTCCTTCCCCACTATGATACCCGAAATGTCTGGGTTCATTCGGATTCTACACAGGAACGGTTCTAATGATAATACGAACAGGAGCGGGGACAGGGGACAACCCTGTCTCGTTCCGTTTGTGATTAAAAACTCTGTAGAAAGAATTCCATTTACTTTTACTTTTGCTGAGGGGGTTGAGTAACTTTGTTTTATCCATCTTAACATTTTTTCCCCTATTCCTATGTAACGAAGGACTACGAACATATACTCCCACCTTACCCTATCGAACGCTTTCTCTGCGTCGGTGTTAAGTAGAACGGTTGGTATTTTATTTTGGTGGATTATATGTAATAGATTCAGCAACTTGGTCGTATTGTCCCTCGCCTCACGGCTTGGGACAAATCCCACCTGATCCAGATGGATCAATTTCGTCAAATATTTCTGTAGTCTAACTGCTAGGATCTTTGTAAAAATTTTAAAATCCGTGTTCAACAGGGAAATTGGTCTGTAACTTTTACACGAGGTGGGGTCTTTCCCCTCCTTGGGGATTACCGAAATATGTGCATGTATAGTTTCTTTAGGGATTGTTTTCCCTGCCCCCCACGCATTAAACATATCTTTCATGAATTCTTTCAGGTATGGAATTAGTTTCTTATAATAGTGAATCGTAAACCCGTCAGGTCCCGGCGCCTTCCCAACTTTCGTATTTTTTATAGTCTCCATTATCTCTGTTAATGTAATTGGTGACTCAAGTATCTTACTCTCCTCTTCAGACAGCTGGGGCATTTGTGAGATTTGTACATACTCCTCCATTTGAGATTGTGGGGTTATGGGGGTTTTTAAATTATATAATGTTTCATAATATTTTTTGAATTCCTGAGTTATCTGTTTAGGGTATGTGAGTTTCTGTCCTGCATCCGTTACTAAATGTGGAATATAAGTCGTCAAGTTTTGATCTCTAAGTGATTTTGCTAATAACTTCCCACATTTGTCCCCTGATTCATATGTGATCCTTTTCGTTTTTTGAATTGCTGCTTTAACTCTAAAGGCTAGAAGTTCGTTGATGTCCCTTCTTATCTTCAGGAGTTCTGCCTTTCCCTCCTCTGACGGTGCATGTTTATGTTTCGCTTCTACTTTATTTAGCAGTTGGAGTAACTGTTCTAGTTGTTTAGTTCGTTGTTTTTTGATCCTAGCCCCATGCTTAATAAAAATACCTCTTATAACTGCTTTATGCGCTTCCCATATTATCCCTGGGTCTGAATCTACAATAGTATTGGTTAAAAAAAAAAATTCCATTTCTGATTCAACTTCTGTCATTGTCACCTGGTCTTGTAAAAGGTTTTCATTCAATCTCCACGTTGTTTCTCTCCTTTCTCTTTTGTCTGGTAAGTCGTAGGTTATTGTAATTGGGGCATGGTCTGACCAAGTTGCTGAGCCTATCACTATGTCTTTTATTGCATGTAGTTGATTATGCGGGATTAAAAAGTAATCTATGCGGGAATATTGTTGGTGTAAAGAGGAATAGAATGAGTAATCTCTTTCTCTTGGGTGCATTATACGCCATGCGTCTATTAATTGTCCCTCCTGTAATGTCTTAGCGAACTGCTTTCTTACTCTAGGCGGAATTGATGATATGCCCCTTGATGTGTCTTCTGAAGGGATCAAGGGTATATTCATATCCCCCCCTATTATTAAATGGCCCTCTCTGAAGTCATTAAGTGCATCCATGCTCTTCCTCAAGAAGCAATCCTGTTTTACATTTGGGACATACATGTTAACTAGTGTAACTATGGTCTCTCTTATAGTCCCTTTCACAAACAAATAGCGTCCATTTGGGTCGCTCATAATTTGGGTACATTTCCAAGGTATGTTCCTTGATAGAAGGATGGATACGTCCTTTGACTTTGCCTCCCAGTTGGTAGAGTGGTATACTATGGGGAAGGAATTATTACCAAGCTTTGGACATTTATCCTCCCTGAAGTGTGTCTCCTGCACCATTGCAATATCTACCCTAGATCTATTCAGATCGTCCAGCAAGATTCTCCTTTTCTCTGGAGTGTTCAGGCCTTTTGCATTAATGGATAAAATTTTTATGTTTTCCATTGCTCAATAGGAGAGGAGTGGAAGAGAGAGAGAGGATAAAATCAAAAAACAAAAAAAAAAAAAAAAAAAAAAGAAAAATTTCTCCCCTTTCTCTTTTCTTTTCCCTTCTCTTAAAAAAAAAAAAAAAAAATTAAATTTATGGAGGGCAGGTGGGGAGAAGGGGAGATACCCTCTTGGCCTCTCAACTTTAGAGAGGTCGCTAAATAGCTTTGCGCTGGGTAGCTCATCCAAACTATGTTGGTTCTATGAGCTAATTCCTAAATGGGGTTATGGTTGGATTGGATTAGAGAATACCACTCTCCCTTCCCTCTCCCAAACCCCGACACTGATCATTTCCATAATCTTCGGCATGTCTAAATTCATTCCTTTTTTCTGTCTACTTCTCCCGGCCTATTTTTCTCCCGACCTTCCTCTGTATCACAATAAAAGGAGGAGGGGGGAAATTGGAAATAAGCGTTACGTTGCGCCTATGCCCCCGGGGACAAAAAAAAAAAAAAAAAAAAAAACCAAAACCCTTGATAGTAAAGAGAGAGAGAAATGGGAGCTACTAAGTTTAATATGAAAATGAAAGGGGTCTGTATGTTACCCCCAGTCTACTCCGTTCCCCTTTTCCCTAATATGATGTCCCCTTCATTCCATATACTGTTTCCGATACCTACCGCGCCCTCTATTGGCTTATCAGCATACTGGTCTCAAGGAGAAGGAGAAAAAAAAAAAAAAAAAAAAAAAAAACAAGGGGCTTATGAATATGAATTTGTATTTTGTTTTACCGGATTTGAACAATGTGTCCACCTAAATAAATACCTTGCAGAGTAAAAGTTGGGTACTGTTATGGATACGTAGTCAAGTTCCTTTTATGCTTTTTAGAAGGTAAACGTTTACTTCGGTATTATATCTTCTGCCCACTCATGTATCAAGTCTAATACTGGAAGGCAGTTCAGAAGGTTAAAGTGGTTGTAAAGGTAGAAGTTTTTTTACCTTGGTGCATTCTCTACCTTCTGTTTGCAACTCCCTTAAATACTTGAGTTTGATTTCAGTCCAGTGCCATGCCTGTGACCAGTGGCTCTCTCCTCTCTCGCTCTCCTCACTGAACAGCCATTGGCTCCTGCTGCTGTCAATCACAGCCTGTGAGGAAAGAGTAGGGAGTGGGGCCAAGTCACACTGTGCGCGTCAATGGAGACACACAGCTTGGCTTGGGATTAAGTCTGTGTAAGTGCAAAGTATGCTATGGGGGCACTCAGAAGGGGGAAGGAGCCATGAGCACCAGAGCAGGACCCCATTGTAAAGAGCAGGTAAGTTTGACATCATGTTTAAAAAAAAAAAAAAAAAAAGATCTTTATAATTAGTTTAATGTAGGTGTAGAAATGTAAGGGTACTCAGAAACTGCAGCGAGAGATGCATTGAAGTGTTCATCATTTACTTTAATTTAAGGCAGGCAGTTTTCTTTAATCTCTATCAATTGTATAACTTGTAGAAATATTGAAATGTTTATTTTTATTTTGACAGATGAAGACAATGAAACAGATGGAATAACACAAGGATCAGTAAAAGAAACTCCCACATCGAATGATTCAAGTACGTATTGCATAATTGTCAGGCTGAAATTCATACTGGAATAAGAAAGGCGCTACATCGTGTCTTTTAACAGTTAAATGAAATATGTAATCCTTTCAATGCAATAACTTTTTCTCAGGGCATACATTGACAATCCAAGCTCCACCTGGCTCTCATGCGGTGCTCATCACAGCTTGAGTGACAGCACTCACCTGCTCATTTTAGGGCTTATTTACTAGCAGCCATCTGTGTGTGCATGCATGTGTTCTTCACCATTTTACTGAGCCCAAAGCTTCTATTAAGAAATGTTTGTCACAGCAGCCTAGGCATAGATAGATGCCAAAAATATTGGATTGTCAATTAGAAGGTTGTCTACATGAGTCCTTAAGATCTAATTGTACAGTCAGAGTGTATCCTAAAACCAGTGCAACATGTAAGTTAAGTTAGTAAAAAAATGAAACGGGTTTCTTTTGTAAAGTACATCTGCCATAAACTCAGACAATTAAAATTGAACATGTCATTACTGCAGTATATGTAGATATTATCTTCTGGGAAAACCTTCTGTTAAAAATGATCAGTCATTGATGTTACTCAAGCCATTACAGGACTGATAGTGAAGTTTGGGAAGGGGAGGGGGCTAGTTTAACATTTTGTTAGGAATGTGCTAGTAAAGAATGGGGACCAGTGGCTGTAAACTTCAGGCTAGACACAGTGCTCAGTTCATCAAAAAATTGAGAATTTTAAGTACTCCAGATTACAAGCCAGTGTCATAGCAGCTGGGAAAAAAAAGTCAGTGTTGGGGTCATACAAACCAGTGCAGTGGACAGAACCCATATTTGAGGTCAGTGCAGGCAACATAGAATCGGCATCAGAGTCATGAGCCAAGGTCAATTACAAAGTAACAGTAGAGGGTACTACAAAGCAGTAGGCAACATTCATGTGTTGAGCACAATAACCTGGCTAGGAAACAGGGTGTACATAGCTGGTCTATCACCTTGAATTTGCCACATGATCAGATGCAGGTGAGACTGGTACAATTCAGTTCTGCAGAACTATAACAAATCTATTGTTAAAGCTAAGTGAATTTTTAGCTAAGCGCCCTTCTAGGTTTACCTTAGGCCCACAGAAAGAAGGATTTGTATGCCTAAGTCTGGCAAGTAATTTTAAAATCTTGTTAAATTATTTAAATCGATAATTTTACTGTAAGGATAATAATCTAAAAGTGGCATTAGTTTCAAACAATTACTAATCAGTCCTGATTTGTCCAGGACTATCTGGCTAATCAAAATATGCCCAAGTGTGGACCGTTTGAGAGAGAGCGAGCTTAATAAAAAAAAAAAAAAGCGTTGTCCAGCAACAAACATTTAGTAATAATTCCTCTAGGAATAGCCATATCTTATGCCAATAAGGCCAGTAACACAGCAATTAGCTAAATGCACAGTTTTATATATTGATCTACCCAGTAGAAAGCTGCCCTAAATGTGAAATCAATGCTTGAAGGTGCATCACAGTAATTTCCACAGCTTGACAAGAATAGATAATCCAGTTTATAAACTGTTTAGTTTCAAGGGAAGCTCTTAAGAATTACCTGTTTCCTATGTTAAGGTATATGGCTGCTCTTAATGTCCTCTAAGGGGACATATATTCGCTGGATAGGCTTGCACAATCCTGTCCAAAATAAGCAAGTGGCTTGCAGCAGTCACATGCTTTCTCCATTCCTGTTGGTTTGCTGGTACATGCCAGCTGCCTCCCCTGCACCCCCTACAGCTAAATAAAAGCTCCCTTGTTGACTGGGAGTCCAGGCTGTGTGGTGAAGCACAGTATTTTACGTTTGAATGTATAAGTAGTTGAAAGTTTCCCTTTACCAGTTTGTATAGCATGTATCCAAATCAAGTGTTTTTTTTTTTTTTTTTATTTTGCGGTGAACCTTCTTTTGGATAAACTGGTTCATCCATATTACTAACAGATAACCTGTTATGTATTTTTCTCTCAGTGATGATTGATTTGTTTAGCATACTTACTAATTAGGCTACCAAAAACAGTGGAAAGCATTTTTTTTTTTTAAAGTAAACCCCGTCTCCGATGCCTTCCCTTAAAGGAAAATATAATTTTTTGCTTTTTTGCCTCGGACTGCTGAACCCCCCCCTTTTTTTTTTTACCCTCCAAGAAATAAGCTTGATAAAAAATGTTCAGCATTTGGCAGTTCCGGAAAGCTTAAAGGCCAGGTCTCTTGCTGTGCTCTGCCTGCCCCGATGTGACTTCGGGGCACAGACATTAGGAGGGGGAAGTTTTATTGTTTTTATTGTAGGAAGGACCTGGCCCAGATGGCACCCATTCCTTTATAAAAATTAGATTTAAGCTCAGAAACTGATAAACCACGATATCTTATTTTCTTAAACCATTTTTTTAGATGACAGTCCCGAAAGACAGACCTAGGACAGGTTTTGTGTCATTATGTAGGTTAAAAAGGAGGCGGAGCTTCCTGGAGCATGCCAACATTCTAATGTGTAACGAATATGGGGAACAGGACTTCTCATATAGAGATCCCTGTATAGAAAAAGTGGACTTTAAAGGCACAACATGAGACATATATACAAGGCAACTTAGAAAAAAATTACATTTATTAGAACAAACAATAAAACAAAAATATTACATGTTAAAAAGAGAAGGGGATTAGGCCATATAACACAACTGACCCCATCCACAATGGAATAAAAAACAATGAAGAGAGGGAATACCTCCCTATAACAATGCTATGTATCTATATCCAGAATTCAGCCACAGACAAGACAAATAGTACTGACAAACAGTCATTATTAATTGGGGAATGCCTCCTGCAACGCTATTGTATTCTAAAGGGGGGGGACGGGTGGTGTTGCGCAAAAAGCCTGCCCTTCCAGCAGAACACAATGATTACTGCTAACAGCTATAGCCGCAGCCAGTAGTCGCTTGCTGAAAATCTGACAGTCTGGTTGTACTAAGGTTGATTGATGCCTGTTGAACCCATTCAGATTCGATCCATGTATGGCCAGCGTTAGAGACCAGGGCAAATTAATTCTAAGATGGGAGGAACTAGAACCAGACATAAGATGTTTGGAAGTGTCAGAAGCCAACAGCTGTGCTTGTAGCTCTTTAACAAAGCAAAGCTTTGTTTGTCACTCACCGGAAATTACATCCCCTCTTGTACAGTGTGTTTGAATTTATTTACTGCTGTTTTAAAAATGACACATTGGCATTGTGGGATAAAGCACCACAAAAAAATCAAAGTATAGCTGTAGGTTCACTAGCTGCTGCCTATAATTTTGTAAAGTCTTCCAATAATTATGCCTACTTTAATGATTATACACTGATTTCCTGAGAAACCTTAATTGGTGAAATGGCATTACATTCCGATTTAACCTGGCACTCGCTTGTAAGTACAGTCTTGGCAAACTAAATGACTGGCAGCCGGTCCTGCCAACATACGAGACTATATCAACAAGGGGAGTGACATTATAATAGGTATGACTAGACTGCAGTTTGAAAGCCAATAGCTACGCTTTACCAAACTGTGGGGAAAACCTATTTATGACACTGCATAGGTTTACTGTTTCTTTTGGCCTTTTTGGGTAATGCTGTGCTTTAGAGAGCTATTTAAAAATCTGAGATAATAGAACATTCATAGAAAATGGTGTGAAATATTCCATACCAGCTAATCACATTTCCATATGACATAAAGACTTTTGGTATTATTAGCACTGGGAGTGTTTGCTAAATTCCACAAAATCTTATTATATAAGGTGGTAAGTTATCATTTGGCTGTGGATAAAGTATAAAAATACAAATAAAAGGACATGATGATAAATTAATGTGATTTACCTTTCACTGTAACAAAAAATGAAGTTACAATTTTGAAGAGCTGAAGGTTTAAGGATAGAAAAACTTGGTCCAGTCATCTTATCACTCCTCATTCCCTGCAAACTTATCTGGAAGTCTTTGAAGTGGGACATTTTGCCTTCTATGGGTAAAGCTATGATAACTCTAGTTCCCAAATCTAGATATTAATATATTGTGAATCTTATTTGCCTATATCTCTTTTAAAATGAAGTGTTAAAGTATTTTCTTGCATTTAATTAAGGTCATACTTTCACTTATTTATTGGAAACATACAAACTTCATGTCAGAGAAAAGTGCTCATACCAATAGTAGGTGGTTGTATTTAGAGATCTCTAATGCACATCAAGGCCAACAAAGTGATTTAGTGGTGGCAATGAATATTGCTAAAGCCTTCGATTCTGTGAGTTGGCCCTATTTTCGGGAAATTATGCAGTGCAGGTGCTTTATAATGCACCCTCAGCTTACATATGGACAAACAGTACTGCTTGTCAAACCTTCCTATTGAGTTCAATGGGGCCATGCCACAACTGCATGAAATGAACGTGATTGCAGCATTAGTGTTAAATCAGGTGGTAAAGAGGCGATATAACACCGACTCACTGCCTGCCAAATGCTTATAAAAAACACAGTGACTGGAAGAAGAGAGCCTGAGTTTGGTACAGCCAGGATTTCTGCAGATTCTGACCTGGGAGTAAAGAACAGTTTTGTGGTTCTTGGGGTTTGCTCTGTGGGCAACACTCGACTACCATAGCCAAGCTTCCCCACTGTACCGATCAGCTCCCCATGCTCTTTCCAGTTATTGCAGCTCTCTACAAGCACATCTGTCAGCATGCCTCTCTGAGCCTGTCGGCTAGCTCAGCGAGGAAGCTGACAGGCTTAGTGAGGCATGCTAACTATGGAGACATTAAAAGGGGCCAGATAGGGACAGTCAAAGGGCCCAGATGTGGCCCTGGGGTTGCAGTTTGCCCAGGTCTGTGTCAAGGACGATTGTGTTGTCCTTCACCTCTCTATTAGAAGTAAAACACCCCTGATGTACATGAATGAGAGAGGTTAAATGTGGTGGTAAGCGGTTGGAGAGGATTTTGAAAAATATGACTACCATATTACAAGCATAAATAATCTCTGCTGGAGAAATGTTTGGGAGGAAAGAGTTAGTTAAATAGGCCATTATCTGGTGTATTTTACATTGTAGGGAGTTATGGTTACTTTATGATGTAAAGGTGATGGTAATACGCCTTAAAACTTGATGCAGGTTCAGGGGATTTGTGAAGCCTAAAATCATGTCCTACAGTTTCTCACAAAAGTGAGTACGTACACCCCTCACATTTTTGTAAATATTTTATTATATCTTTTCATGTGACAACACTGAAGAAATGACACTTTGCTACAACGTAAGGTAGTGAGTGTACAGCTTGTATAATAATGTAAATTTGCTGTCCCCTCAAAATAACGCAACACACATTAATGTCTAAACTGCTGGCAACAAAAGTGAGTACACCCCTAAGTGAAAACGGGTCCAATATGGACAAAGTGTCAATATTTTGTGTGGCCACCATTATTTTCCAGCACTGCCTTAACCCTCTTGGGCATGGAGTTCACCAGAGCTTCGCAGGTTGCCACTGGAGTCCTCTTCCACTCCTCCATGGCATCATCACGAAGCTGGTAGATGTTAGAGACTTGCACTCCTCCACCTTCCGTTTGAGGATGCCCCACAGATGCTCAATAGGGTTTAGGTCTGGAGACATGCTTGGCCGGTCCATCACCTTTACCCTCAGCGTCTTTAGCAAAGTAGTGGTCGTCTTGCAGGTGTGCTTGGGGTCGATATGTTGAAATACTGCCGTGCGGCCCAGTCTCCAAATGGAGGGGGATCATGCTCTGCTTCATTATGTCACAGTACATGTTGGCATTCATGGTTCCTACAATGAACTGTAGCTCCCCAGTGCCGGCAGCACTCATGCAGCCCCAGGCCATGACACTAGCACCACTATGCTTGACTTTAGGCAAGACATACTTCTCTTTGTACTCCTCACCTGTTTGCTGCCACACACGCGTGACACCATCTGAACCAAATAAGTTTATCTTGGTCTCATCCGACCACAGGACATGGTTCTAGTAATCCATGTCGTTAGTCTGCTTGTCTTTAGTAAACTGTTTGTGGGCTATCTTGTGCATCATCTATAGAAGAGGCTTCCATCTGGGAAGACAGCCATGCAGACCAATTTGATGCAGTGTGCGGCGTATGGTCTGAGCACTGACCGACTGACCCCCCCACTCCTTCAACCTCTGCAGCAATGCTGGTAGCACTCATATGTCTATTACCCAAAGACAACCTCTGAATATGACGCTGAGCACGTGCACTCAAACTTCTTTGGTTGACCATGGGGAGGCCTGTTCAGAGTGGAACCTGTCCTGTTAAACTGCTGTATGGTCTTGGCCACCATGCTGCAGCTCAGTTTCAGGGTCCTGGTAATCTTCTTATATCCTAGGCCATCTTTATGTAGAGCAACAATTCTTTTTTTTTTTTCAGATCCTCAGAGTTCTTTGCCATTCGGTGCCATGTTGAACTTCCATTGACCAGTATGAGAGAGAGAGCGATAACACAAAACTGAACACACCTGCTCCCCATTCACACCTGAGACCTTATAACACCAATGAGTCACATGTCACCGGGGAGGGAAAATGGCTAATTGGGCCCAATTTGGACATTTTCAATTAGGGGTGTAATCACTTTTGTTGCCAGCGGTTTAGACATTAATGGCTGTGTGTTGAGTAATTTTGAGGGGACAGCAAATTTACACTGTTATACAAGCTGTACACTCACTACTTTACATTGTAGCAAAGTGTAATTTCTTCAGTGTTGTCACATGAAAAGATATAATTAAATATTTACAAAAATGTAAGGGGTGTACTCACTTTTGTGAGATAACTATATGTCAATTTGAGATACGAATTTATGCAGTAGCATGTACTGTGGGAAACTAGAATTTTTTTCTCTAACCAAAAAGAACATTTCACTGGTTGGCTAATTGAGCTTTTGCTTTATGTAGCATTAAGGTGGCATTTATCGTGGAATATTTTTGGTTTTGCTATATATGTCTGAGCTAGAAATTTCTACCTAGAGGGCTTCTAAGGTCAGAATACGATTCAGAGTGGGTGACACTTGGTTAAGCTGTGTTTTCTTTTGAGCAGCACCTTTAAAATAAGAATACCTTAGATAAATCATGTATGTGTTTCTCATAAGACCATTATGGATAGGTCTTGGTTATCAGAAAGGTTCCTGGATAGTTCCCTGCCCAGTTTATCCTTGAGAGGTCCCCTCCCTGTAAAAGAGATTCATTAAATTTCCAGTACCATTTTTTGAGAGTAAGCTAGTTATATTGTGAGAGTGATTGGGGCACAGTCTGGTATAGTGCGAGGTTAAATTGCAGAACACAGGAAAGGAGGCTTGGTCTGTGAAAATAAGGGAGGAATGTAAAAACTACTGATGGCCCACAGAGTCACATCCATTCTTTAAGGCAGTGGTTCTCTACCACTATGCCATGGTGCAGTGTTTCAGCCTGCCTCAGCCTTCCTTCTGTTGGGAGCTGGCATTCTGTCTCTTCTGACAACTAGACCTTAGCTGTTGATGGGAGTCCCGATCCTTTTATGTTAGGGAGGTAAGAATGTCATTAACCCTTGGGTTGGCCTTTATGAAGGTAGGCCTTCTGGGTACTCGGAGCTCCAGGCCAGAGCAGGGAGTCTGGTTGATGACTGCAGGGGTGATTCCATGCTATGTGACCAGTCATCTGTATCGACATAAGGGGAGTCATGCCTGCAGTCTGTTCAGAGATTAAAGAAAACGGTCCTTTGTTAGTGCGCATAAAGGAAACCCTATTTCACAGGAATGCTAGCACCGTCTTCTGCTGTAGGTGTTGTGCAACTCGTCAGTTGTTTGTCATATCACCATTGCTCCAACATGATCCCCAGCGATTAACTTTATCAGTTTCCCCTGCTCCAATGTGGAGCCTTTTTGGTTGCCAGGTAGAAACAAAAATACAAATATGGCAGTCCCTTCCTCCTAATTTGATTGGTAGAATAAACATTTTCAACATTATTTTCCTGCCCAAGTATTTTTACTTCTAGAAGGCATGCCCTTATTCCTTCCTAAAAGCTTTCATAGAATAGAAACTGTCTCTTCCTTTATCTGTCAAGGAAGGCAGGAAAGTACCCACATATTTCTAAATCCGCTTTGCAAGCTGCATTCAACAATGGTGGTTTAGTTCTCCCCAATCTATTTAATTTCATTAGTGCGTCCCATCTTAGCTTTTATACATAACTGGCTTATCACTTCCCCGGGCACTGCTGCTAATCTTGCTACAGCCAGAGAATGGTGGGTTTAGCTGAGCAAATGCACAACCTGGACTATCGTACTTCTTTCCATACGTGTAAATAGGCCTTAATGGTAGATGTTTAAGTTCTCATTTGGCATAATGCCAGGTCTCTATAGAGTAGTATCATATGTCTCTCAGATCTCCTTTGTGGTTTAATCCTGATTTTGGAAAATTATATGAGCAACCTGTTTCCTGCTGTTGGGATGCCACTGAGATATAGTACTTACACAACTTTTTGCAGTGATGTGCTTGTGAATCCCAGTATTTCAACACTGAAAAACATAAATTGAATAAAATGTTTTTCAAATATTTATTGCTGAGACATGCCATAGAAACGCAATTTGGTTCTGTCCAAGATCTTCTGGATGATCTTCTTCATGACTCCACCCAGTGGATGTGTGTAACCTATTCCTACAAGCAAGTGCAAACTCTAAACCTTTTGACAAGTTCAAAAATTGGACTTTCCTTTATCATTACCCTATCCTTAAATCTAGTAAACAAACTGAGATTATCAGACGCATGATCGACTGTGTTTTTTTTTGCATGCTAGCCTCTATATTGGAAATAAAGAGGTTTCTAAAGTATGAAAATTCTTGTACCGCAGAATAAAAATTAGAAAGTTATGTATTGTATTTTTATTGTATTTTTGGACGAAAAACTGTACTGTTTAACCACTTTAGGACCGGAGGATTTTCCTGCTTTACGTCCAGGCCACTTTTTGCAACTTGGCGCTGTGCGACTTTAACTGACAATTGCGCGGTCATGCAACGTCGTACCCAACCTAGATTTACGTCCTTTTTTTCCCACAAACAGACCTTTCTTTTGGTGGTATTTGATCACCTCTGCGCTTTTCATTTTTTGCAATATTAATAAAAAAAGAGCGACAATTTTGAAAAAATAACAATATTTTTCTACTGTGACAGTTAAAAAATATGCAATATATTACATTTTTGTCATATATTTAGGCCAAAATGTATTTAGCTACATGTCTATGACAAAAAAATTCTCAATGAGTATTTGATCACCTCTGCGCTTTTCATTTTTTGCAATATTAATAAAAAAAGAGCGACAATTTTGAAAAAATAACAATATTTTTCTACTGTGACAGTTAAAAAATATGCAATATATTACATTTTTGTCATATATTTAGGCCAAAATGTATTTAGCTACATGTCTATGACAAAAAAATTCTCAATGAGCGTATTTTTAACCGCTTTAAGACCGGAAGATTTTACCCCATTCCTGACCAGGCCATATTTTGCGATTTGGCACTGTGTTATTTTAGCGGACAATTGCGTGGTCGTGCGACGCTGTACCCAAATTGAATTGAATTAAATTTATGTCCTTTTTTCCCCACAAATAGAGCTTTCTTTTGGTGGTATTTGATCACCTGTGCGATTTTTACTTTTTACGCTATAAACAAAAAAAGAGCGACAATTTTGAAATTCCCCCCAAAAAAATGTAAAAATCAAAATTTTTTAACATTGTAGGCCAATTTGTTTTCTGCTACATATGTTTGGTAAAAAAAATCCTGTAATCTGTCCCTGCCTGTCACATAGGAGATCCGCCCGCTTTGTTTACACAAGCGGGCGGATCTCCTCACTCGATCCCCGACGATCGGGGAAGAGAGGCGGTGATCACCGCCTCTCCTCCCCTGGCCCGACTCCCGCTGTGTCTGAATACAGCGGGAGCGAGCCTCCGGCGGCGCACGCGCGCCACCCACAAGGGTAGGTCTACGTCGCTGGACGATAACGAGCCACTTTGCCGCAGTACGCTCCATGTGAGCGGTCGGCAAGTGGTTAAACGACAATTGTACAATCTGGTATCGTACGAGAAAAATTTTTGTGTTTGTCCCTTTGGAAAATTTCAGACGAAAGTTGTGTACGAATGATCAGATTATCGTACGATTACTTCCAAAGCGGTATTTTTTGTATGATTTTCTGATCGTGTGTATGGGCCTTTAGACATGTTGGGTAAAATTACCCACAGCTATCTTAGTAATATCATTAGCACAGCCGATAATTAGTTCAATTTAAATCCATGGCATTATTTTGTGTAAACTAGTTGTGTGTGTAATATCCGTACACCGTATCTTGACTCTCAGCAATGCACTATGTTTAATAATCTTGAGGGCCTAAATTGCACACCGTACACCAAGAATATTCTTGGTAAACTTTTTGCCAGTTAGGTAGCCCCTCCTGTAGTTTTCTGCAGGTAGCCCATAGTAGGTAAGTCTTCTGCGTCCCATCCACAGCTCTATTTTCTGCATAAGCTATGTACAGCACAGTGATGATGTCACTGCTACATTTAAAAGGCAATATCTTGGTTTTTAAAGGCATTTGGTGCTCACACAGTGGCCCCCGCCAAACTGTGATTGCTTCTGTGGCAGACTGCCAAACTATCACTGTCTAGACTAAACTTATGGTCCTAAATTTTAGCTCCATGCTAATAGTTTCCTCTGTCACAGTCGGTTAGAACTTTTACCTACTGCCTTATGCTACTGAGTGAACAGCTTGGTGGTCTGAGGAAGTCATCACTGCACCTTTCTCACATTGGAGTACTTGGGCTTGACACTCGACCTGATCCTGTTCAAAATCTTCCTACCTTGAGACAAACTTTAGTGTCTCTCATGTCCAGGCCTCTTGGGCCCAAAGGAAATTCTTCATTCGTATCTTAGTGAGGGTCTTGGGTCTACTGGATGCCGTCCTCAAACCTGTGCTGTATGTCCAGTTTCCCTTTAGAATATTGCAATTAAACTTTCTGGCATGGGACAAGCGTACTTGGTTCTTGGACTAACCTATACAACTGACCTCCAAGGCCAGACTTTCTCAACATGGTGGATTACCAACTCAGTGCTGGAATTCAGGAAAGTCCTTCCCACTAAAAGACTTGAAAGATTCTCATAATGCAAGCCACCCTTGTCAAGCTTTGATGCAATAGGAATGTGGGTTTCCTCCAACAAGCAATCTGTATTCTAGAGTTTGGTTGTCCCTTCAACACTGGACCCCTCAAGCTATGCTATCTATTAATCTATGCTTTTCTACTACATCTTTTTCCTTGTCTGCTCTGCAGAATTGGGTTGGAGGGCATTCGCACCAAATTGACACAAGAGGATATGGGTATTTGGACATACTCCGTTTCCTGGCAGACTTTCCAGGGGCCCATTTAGATTGTCTGAATCTTCTGCCCCATAAGCCAATGTTCAATCCTGCTTCACTGTTGCTGGCTTTAACAGGCTTTAACATGTTGAAACCATGATCATGAGAGACAGGGGCCTTCTGGTCTTGTGATCGTTATCCCTACCCCCTTGAAGGCTAGGAAATAGCCTTTTGGCAGGCAACAAAAACATTTGATGAACATTTGCAATGAGTAGAGCACTATCGAAATTATCGATATCAATGTAAATACACCAGGCATGAGAATCTGTAACCAGCAGCCAATTAGAAAATTAGGGCACTGCTTCTGGGTTATGAAGTGGCCTGGAGTTCTTGGAGCCTTGCCTCACAGCCCAAAGTCGGATTTGGAGTTTTTCCTGTACTTGGGCAAGTTGTGGGATTAACAAGCATCCTCCTGAAGTCAATTATGACAGTCTGTTAGTGTGTAGCTCATTCTTTATGCTTCCTAACTCTTCCATTGCCTAGATACGTCCCCCCCCCCATTCCCTTTCTATAGTTTAAAGATGGTTCCAAAAACATCAGTGTCTAGTTGTCCACCGTTTTCTTGGTGAATTAGTTAGGTGGTTGGACCCTACGCTAGTAAGGTCGGAAATCTTCTTATCCTGTTACTTCTCACTGTACCCGAGCTCTGTAGTGCGTTCTGCGCTTATCATAATCATGATTTCGTTTCTCAAGTTTGTAAGGCAACTTCCTGGTGGTCTGTTCATACCTTTAACAGGTTCTACAAGGTTGACATTACAGCAACTGCAGATGCTAGCTTTGGTCACAAGATTTTGCAGGCGGCGGTTGGAGCATCCAGGGCTATGGTTTATGTTTATAATGTTGTTAGTGGTTTCTCAGTTTGGGCCCGTCCTATATTTGACACTGCTTTGGAATATCTCTCCAGTCAAGGTCTAATGATCCAACTGTGTCCTTCAATGAATGGAAACGAAAATAGGATTTTTGTACTCACCGTAAAATCTGTGTTCATTGAAGGAGATGCACCCACCCTCAACCATAAGTACCTTTATCCTGTGTAGTTTTTGCTACTAACTCAGCTGGATGTTGCAGATGGAGTGGGGGTTTGGCCATCCCCGCGTTGTCTTTTTGTTTGTACCTAGCGTCCTAGTTTTGTAGGTGACATAAATATAGCCCATCAGTTAAGGTCTAATGATACAGCCTTCAATGCTTTAGAGAAAAGGGTTTTACGGTGAGCACAAAACCATTTTTTTTTTTCAAATGGTATAATTTAATAATTAAACTGCCCTATATGTGTTTGACCTACAACTTAAAAAACACCTTGGCATTTTTTTTTTTTACAGATGTATTGGATGTCAGTCAATTAAAATGTGGGACAGGATTTCCTACGTTTCTCACACAATGAAAGTATGAAAATGTCAAAACAAAAGTCTAGTCACACTTATAATATTCTGTCCTAAAAATGTGCATAAAAAGTAGAAGGAAACCTGATGGATTTGAAATAGGCACAGGAAAGGCACTCTGCAACGTGGAACAGACCTTGGATTAGTTTCCTAGAACACCCAACCTCCTTTGTGTGTGTCCGGAAATCCTGTTAAGCATAGTAAATGTTCCTGCAAGGAATAATGTCTATATATAGCCCAGTAGAAAATACTGGTTTAGAAAACTAATCTATACATCGCTTCCACTGAATTTCTTTGTGATTCAGAAATGACTGAAATCCGCACGAAACAGTTGCTTTCCAAGTGCCTGTTAAATTCCCTAGAGGAGAAACACAAAAAGTAGTAACTACACAATAACTTTACTCTTGTATTTTTTTTGTAACAGCAAAAAGTAGCAAGCTTATCTAAAGCTGAACTCAGGCAGATAAAAAGGTACAAATTGATGTATTCTAAAATTCACATTAATGAAAATTTTAAATGTAAGCAGTGTAAGTACCTGAATTTGGCTCGGTATCTGCCTCTAGCAGTCAGCTGTACAGCAAAGCTCCTATTGTGAGCGTGAAAAGCAGCTTAAGGAGCCAGTTAGTTGTGCTGCAGTATTCATTTGCTAACGAGGATCATGCTGATATGGGGGGGAGAGCAGAGTGCTGTAGTTTTAATTTGCTAATGAGGATCATGCTGATATGGGGGGAGAGCAGAGTGACAAATTAGCCTGTCAGTCTGCTGCTTCTCCCTTTTTTGTCCAGTCACAAGTCACAGGGGGAACGTGTAGGTGTTACTGAACTGCAGCTAAAAAGTCGTCTCCTCTGCCACTCAGGCCTGTGCTGTGTTGCAAAGCTTTGTAAATCTCAGGACTGGATGAAAAGAAATTCAAATCCTTCAGGCAGGTAAAACTTCTACGTTGTACGTATTTCATCTTTGTATTTAGCAGTTTACCTAGTTTACCTGATTTACCTAAGTTGAAAGAGAAACGGTACACATCAACCCTTGGTAAATAGTCAGTATATAAATGGTTTGTTCTGTGTTTCAACATTCCAATAACCTTTTTAAAATGGTAGTAAATTGCGGCAAAAAAAAAAAATCCCCTGCAAGGCAATGGCTTAATGTGCTTGTGTACATTGCATACTAGCACATTTTGAAACACTTACCTTAGAATGAAGCCCTCCAGAGGTGCACTGTCACCTGCTTTCATCTTCACCCAGTCTTGTTTCCAGGCTCGTGGGCTCCGGCAAGGTAACTGGCCAAGCCGTGATGACGTCACTTCTGTGGTATGCTGGTATGCCATTCTTTCAGAGCGTATGCGCAGTTGACGTCACCGGCTGCAAAAAGAGCAGATGTCTCCTAAACTATGCACATTTAGGAGATATTCATTTTACCTACAAGTAAGCTTTATTATAAGCTTACCTGTAGGTAAAAATCACAAAGCAAAGCGGACTTTACTACCACTTTAAATCAGTCTGAATTCTTTCTTTTTTTTTTTATTTCAATACATTTTTATAAATTTTTAGAAAGGTACACGTGAAACTTCACAATACATGTAGACCAAACTTGGTGTTACAGTTCCAATAAAAACAGACATACGTAGAGAACAAACAGTTAAGTAAGAAAGTATTATAGATAACATGAGGTACATGGTCCTTCTCCATGCGGGGCCAGGCACGTACCTCTCCACGATCTCTCACAGGTGGTCAGGAGAGTGCGCACCAGTGCAAACAAGGTCAAGCAGGGAGGTGTAACCAGACCATGGACCTCATTTGGCTATCAGAAAGGGAAAAGGGGTAAGGGGGTAAAAGGGGTTAAAAAAATTCAGTGGTGTAGAAGCATACCAATGTGTCCAGGGTTCCCATGCCTCTGAAGTGGCTTGAAGTCTGTTCACAGAAGAGGAGAATATTAATTCATACATAGCGTGCGTTTGTAAAGTTTGAATGGTTTCTGCCACCGTAGGGGGGTCAGGTTGTTTCCAATGGCGAAGTATTATTAAACGAGCTGCTAGGAGTATGTGGATTAGCACCATTCTGAGGGGGTGTGGGGTCTGCTCTATCCCTAATGAACACAGTGCAAGAGCTGGCGTCAGTGGGGGAGAGGATCCTATCACTTGGGAGATGATTAAGGAAATATCAGTCCAATATTTTGAAAGTTTTGGGTATTCCCACAACATGTGGAACAAGGTGCCCATTTTTCCGCATTTCCTCCAACAACTTGGGGACAAGTGTGGAGAGAATTTGACTATGTGGGAAGGGGAGAGGTACCATCTTAAGTTCAACTTATGGATCAGTTCCCATAGACCTGAGCATCTGCGATATATGTGGTGGTCAGAGCTTTTTGCCATTCTGAGGTATGAAATGTCCTACCAAAGTCCCTCTCCTATTGGATGTAGGGAGTGGTTTTAAGAAAGGTGTTTTTGTTATTAAGGGAGTTGTAAAACATAGATATCCCCTTAGCTTCAGGGATCTTTGCTGTGAAAAATTGGACAACATACCAAGGGAGAGCCAATGGGGTATGGTCAGTGGTCTGCAGGAAGTGTTGGATTTGCATATATTTGTAATGGTCCTGAAAAGGGACATTAAATTCCAGTTGGAGGGAGCAGAAGGTCTTCACAGCAGGTCCAACCATAAGATCGTCGATGTGCGAAATACCTCTAGATACCCACGAGGAAATGTGAAGGTCAGGCACGATTGTAAGCGAAGGATGGGAAGGGGGAGAGACGTGTGAGGGCCCTGGTCCCTCAGGTGTCCCTGCAAGCCCCGCCAAGCCCCAGTTGTGGCTTCGATAGTCAGGAATCAAGAGGGAGGCAACCGGAGAAGATATCTACCTGCCATAAGGTAATTCAATAAGTTGCCCCCTGGTACCTGAAAGGACTCCATCACCACCCACGGGTTATCTACAGCTGTCTGAATCCATGCTCTCCCTTGCGTGAGGAGCACAGCCGTATAGTAGTCCTTAATGAGTATATGTCCTACACCTCCTGCCTTCCTGTTGGGGAGTAGTTTGCTGAAAGCACATCTTGCCCTCTTACCTCTCCAGAGATATCTATTCAGTATTGATTGGGCTTTAAGAAAGAATGAGGTAGGTACTGGGATCGGTAGGGTACGGAGTAGGTACCGTAACTGGGGAAGTAACATCATTTTAAAGGACGCCAGTCTACCCGGCCACGTCGGTTCTACTGCCACCATGGTTCGGAGTTTCGTTTTTAGGGTATTTAAAAAAAGGGATATTGTTCGCGTTCACCAAGTCCCGGGGGTCAGGAGTAAGCGTGATTCCCAGATACTGTATGCTGATGATTTGGCATCATTCACCTTGTAGTAGGATATCCTATTGAATAGGAGTAGAGCGTCATGTACCGAAAGTCAAAGATTTCTCTACATCACTCAGTATGAGTATGATGTCATCCACGAACAGACTAATAGTATGAGAGGTACCCTGGACACATAGACCTGATATATTAGGATGGGAGCGGATATAAATTGCCAAGAGTTCCATTAAAAAGTAAAAAATGAGTGGGGAGAGAGGGCACCCCTGCCGCGTACCGTTGGTGATAGGAAATGGGCTAGACAATGCTCCAGCCGCCAATACCTGTGCGGAAGGCCTTGTGTATAGCACCATAATGGCTGAGTATATAGGGCCTTGGAAGCCAAAGGCAGATAGGGTATGAGCTAGGTACGTCCAGTGAATCCTATCAAACACCTTCTCGGCATCCAAAGTAAGGAGGAGAGAAGGCGTTTTGGATCTCCCTGCTTTATGGATAACATTGATCATTCTATGTGTCACATCTGTGGTTTGGCGAGCTTTGACAAAGCCAGACTGATCAGGGTGGATAAGGTGGGGTGCCATCTCTCCCAATCTCACAGAAATCAGTTTTGCATAAATATTTAGATCACAATTCAATAAAGAAATGGGGCGGAAATTCTGTGGTACAACCAGGTCCTTCCCTGTATTGGGTATAGTCACCACGATGGCTCTGAGCATTTCAGAGGGGAAGGCCTAAGAGGCAGCTGCAGCGTTATAAAGTCTTTCTAAATGTGTTATCAGGATAGTTTTAAAAGTACGGTAGTATTCCCCAGAGAATCCATCTGGTCCCGGGGATTTGTTCAGGGGCGAAGTATCTATAATCTTAGTCAATTCAGTGGCTGTAAAAGGGGCATTCAGAGCGGAGAGATCCTCTGGCTTTAACTTGGGGATATGGAGATTTCCAAGGAAGGTGGCTATGCTTTCAGGGGACGGTTGGACTATGGTGTCCTCATCCTTAACATTATACAGGGACCTGTAATAGTCCCCAAAGGCATTGGCTATAGCCTGTGGGTGGTAGACTTTTTCGTTAGTGGTGGGGTTAAGTATATACGGGGGCCTTAATTTCCGCTGCACCCCTTTAATCGTTGAGCAAGACGTTTTCCCGCTCTGTTCTGGGTGTAGTGGTGCATCTTTAACCGCCTGGATAGAAATTCAAATCCTTCCAGGAGAAGAGAGCAGAGCTCATGCCTCACGTTAGATAAGTGTCTCGAAAGATTTGGAGAGGGACGAAGCTTGTTTTGGGTTTCCAACTCATGGATAAGTGTTGTGAGATCACTCACACGCTTAGTCCGCTGCCTCTTCCCCCTAGCCCCCAGTTTGATAAAGGTTCCTCTGATGACAGCCTTGTGGGCATTCCATAAAAGGAAAGGATCATCAGCAGAGGAAATGTTATCTCTGAAATAATTATGTAAACAATCAGTAAGTTTTTTGGTAGATTGTGGATTTTGGAGAAGTCTAGAATTCATCCTCCAAACATATGTGGCATTGGTGGAGAGCGAGGATGAGCGAGACCGGGGCATGGTCAGACCATGTGATGTCGCCAATCCCAGAGGACGACGTCCTCATCAGCAGAGTATGGTCGAGCAAAAAAAGATCAATTCTCCTATAACAGTTGTGTGGAGCTGAAAAAAAAAACTGTAATCACGAGCATTAGCATTTAAGCATCTCCAAGCGTCATAGAGGTCATGCCTTTTGAATGTGGGGAAGCAGTTCGGAGGGCCTCCTTTTTGGGGAGGAGGTGGAGTCTAAAGTAGGGTCCGGAGTAAGATTGCAGATTAAAAGGGAGCCTTTTCCTTCCTTGCGGATCAATCGCATCAGTTTATGAAAAAAATGTACTTGGCGGGTATTAGGGGCATAAGCATTAACAAGAGAATACTGAGTGGAGTTTATCTCACATACCAGTATCAGATACCAGCTGTTATGACACCCCATCTTTTTGTATCCGCATTAGCATAGAATATAAAACGGAAGCTTTTGTGCGAACATCGTGGTGGGCTTGTATTGCAGAAATGAGTCTCCTGAACTGATAGAACATCGCAATGATGAAGTGCATCTTCTTGCCAAAGCACTTTGCACTTAACCGGTTGGTTTAGTTCTTTGGCGTTGATGGACAAAAATTTTACTCCCGTACCAGGTCCGGGAAACAAACGCTGTGTGTTGCGTAAAATAGCAGGATTACTCATGGTAAGAAGACCAGGACTGACAGGAACCAGTGCAGGTTTAACTCTCGTAGTTGGCATCCGATGTCGCTGCTCTCCATGTGGCGAAGTTTTATGGATCTCCAGTTAGGCGTACGGGGACTGTGACTGTAGAGAAGGGAAGGGCAGAGAAGAAACAACATAGACAAAAAACAAAACTTAAAGCATGTGGCATCCATTCTCTCAGGTGGAAAGATAGGTGTGGTAGAACTAAGGGCAGCTAAACTGCTGCTCAGGGTAGGGGAAAAAAGGGGTACAGGGAACCTCCGCTGCTTGAGGTTTTGCAGCGGTGAATTGCGCATCAACCAGCAGTTACTTGTGTTTGCACGAGTTCTTAGCAGTGACCACCCGCCACTCCGGGTCTAGGTGTTGTGTGCTAGTGTTGGGAGTAGATGGAAGTATCTTCCATTACTTAAGAAGAGTGAGGCCCTTTTCCAGGGAGTCAATCACATGGGTGGCCCCCTCACGTGTAACAATGAGTTTAGAGGGGTAGCCCCACCTGTAGGTGATGATGTGATTCCGCAGGGGTTTGGTGATAGCATTGAGGCTCCTACGCTTCTGCAGCGTGTGTTGGGATAAATCCACAAAGAATTGAAGGCTGGAGTATTGCCTGTGTCTGTGCAAGGCTACGGGAGATTCTCATGATGCGATCCTTAACATGAAAACAATGCAGCCTCAATATCACATCCCTGGGGAGTGTGTCAGGGAGATAGGAGGGCTTGGGCAAACGATGGATCCTATCTATTGTATGATCTAGGTCTGTTGAATCAGACAAGAGCGTTTTGAATAAAGTGGAGACGTATTCACGTAGACCATCCTGTGGGATGTTTTCAGGGATCCCCCAAATTTTAAGGTTGTTCCCCCGTAACCTGACCTCGATGTCTGCGAATTTGGCCTTAACCCACTCCATATCATCCTCTTGCTTCTCATGTGCGTCAATGGGATAATATATGGTGGTAGCAAATTCCCCCATCTTCTCCTCAACATGATCCACTCTACCAGTAACTGACTGTTGGTCCCTGCTGATTTTGTTCATATGGGAAGCCATATCCGATTGCAGGGAGCTTCTGAGGGAGACTAGCATGTCCTTCAGGACTGTGTCAATTATGGGCCTGTTAGTGGTGGGGAACTCCTCAATGGAGTCAGGCAGATCTCTAATGTCTTCCTCCGTGCTGCTATCAGGGCTCCCCTTACCCCTCCCGTGGTCCTCATCTAGTCTAAATCTGGCCTTAGCAGGGCTGCCTGACATGGGGGTAGAGTTATAAGCTGGAGGTGACTTGCTTGTGTCCTCATCGTGCCTCCCAGGTTAATCGTGTGGAGCGTGGCAAAGAGCGGGCGGGTGCATGAGGAGAGGAGCCGGCGCCATCTTGCCAGGCTCCATGCGGCTACTGTACAAAGAATGCTGTGAGCTTCTGCAGCCTGGAGTCCTCCTTCCGCTTTCGGGTCATGTTCCCCGCAAGTCAGGGGAGCAGAGCTCGTGCAGTGCGGGTGGATTAGTCGGCTGGTTGAGCTGTGCAGGCCGCTCGATACATCCGTGGAGCAGGAGCTGTTTCACTATGCAGCCATCTCAGTTCTCGGCAAACCATGCCCCAGTCTGAATTCTTTCTTATTGACTCTCATTTGCAGTCTGTTTTGGTATTGCTGCATAAAGTTCTTCTTTTGATGTCTTTATAGATTATACAGTGAGGGGAAAAATTATTTGATCCCCTGCTGATTTTGTATGTTTGCCAAGTGCCAAAGAAATGATCAGTCTTTAAATTTAATGGTAGGTTTGTTTGAACAGCGAGAGACAGAATACCAACAAAACAATCCGAAAAAATGCATTTAAAAAAGTTCTAAATTAATTTGCATTTTAATGAGTGAAATAAGTATTTGATCCCCTATCAATCTGCAAGATTTCTGGCTCCCAGGTGTCTTCTATACAGGTAACCAGCAGAGATTAGGGGCACTCTCTTAAAGGGATCTAATCTCAGCTTGTTACCTGTATAAAAGACACCGGTCTGCAGGAACAATCTATTAGATTCCAATCTCTCCACCATGGCCAAGACGAAAGAGCTGTCAGGGACAAGATTGTAGACCTATACAAGGCTGGAATGGGTTACAAGACCATTGTCAAGCAGCTTGGTGAGAGGATGACAACAGTTGGTGCAATTTTTCGCAAATGGAAGAAACACAAAATAAGTGTCAATCTCCCTCTATTTGGGGCTCCATGCGAGATCTCCCCTCATGAAATTTCAGTGATCATAAGAACGGGGAGGAATCAGCCCAGAACTTCAGGGGAGAATCTTGTCAATGATCTCAAGGCAGCTGGCACTATAGTCACCAAGAAAACAATTGGTAACACACTACGCCGTTAAGGACTAAAATCCTGCAGCGCCCGCAAGGTCCCCCTGCTCAAGAAGGTGCATGTACAGGCCGTCTAATGAACATCTGAATGATTTAGAGGAGAACTGAGTGAAAGCGTTGTGGTCAGATGAGACCAAAATCAAGCTCTTTGGCATCAACTCATAACTCGCCTTGTTTGGAGGAGGAGCACTGCTGCCTATGACTCCAAGAACATTATCCCCACCGTCAAACATATGATGCAGATATTAGTTTGGGTTTTAAAATGGGAGCATATATTTATCCAAAAAGAAACCTATACTGAGAGACTTTATGGGCAGCCACTGCATAAATCTCTTTCTGAACACTAGTGCCTGTCATGCGTCTGGCTGACATGTTGATTCATTGACTTTAATGCTGTGTGGCACTACTCTCAAAGTATTTAGATCAAGACTTCTAACGTCACTCTGATTTGATGATCTGCATCCTATTTCCAGGTCAGTGGAAAGAATTTATTGAAGTGCAAGGTGACTAAAATTCTTAGAACGAGGTCAACGATGGTAGCCCCATATTTCTGTCAGTACAGCTTTTTTTTGTACGCAGGAATGGTTATAAACACTGGAACACTGTTGTCAAATCTATACAGTGTATATAGTGACATTTATACTTTAAAGCAATTTGGCTTGAAATGATTTCCCATAGAAAGTTTCCTTTTTCTCTACAAGTGTCCAGTGCAGAGGCTGGGAGGGCTCTGCAATTAATTATTCATACATTGTAAGTGCTCATTAGAAATGCAGAAGCATTTTCTAATACTTGTCAGCTTTCCATCCATGTTCTAAATATAAAATGTAGACGACGTCCTTGAGCAGACCCCATGCTGTACTGGACGTTAACCATCTGAATCCTTTTTAATTACCCTCAGGCTTATGACCATGTGCTATGTATTCTACTGTATATACTCCTATTCTTGTATATTGTATTTCGTTTTATTTGCAATTTATGATATCCTGATCAGGTCGCAATTGTTATGTCTATGGTTAATAGCGGACAACCTTTTTTTTTTTTTTTATACAAATGCTGTTGTTTTCATAGTGTCAAATCTCTAGTTGCTCTTCTGCTTTACTCTACATTGTGTAGCATGCACGTGGCAGGATCCCCTAAAAAAAAAAAACCCAATTAAAATGTTAAACTCATTGGTCAGACTTAACAATTGTCCACCTACCCTATCCAGGTTTGTGTGTTATGGTTACAAGAAATAAAATACAAAATATACATAATAATAAAATAACATAATATACTAAAAAAATACATTAAATATAAAATGCTTTGTGGTGTGTGGCAGTGCCACTCATTGTGAAAAGCACCCAATGTACTCTACAGTAGCAGCCGCACATGGCATGGACTGCTTTAAAAATGTTAAAATGCTCTACCAGTCCATTCAGAATAAGTGGGCTTCTAATGCAGCGTACCCTAATGCATGGTGATGCGTTACATTAATAAAATTCATAATTTGATTGGGGATTTAATGTCTTTCTAGTTTACAGGAAACCTGTACTGAGGTAGCATTGAATGCTGCCAATGCTGACCTGACCTCCTACTGACAGTGCTTGTTCCTTGGCTGTCATGGTCATCCAGTGGTTGCAGTACTTTCCAAGTCACTGATCCAGAACATGTTTACAAATTAAGAGGTCTGACTTCACTCTGATTCTCTGGATATACATACTTTGGGTCAGCAGTCACAGTTAAGCAGTGGAAGCCCACAGGCTTCATTTTAGTCATGCCAAAACCTCAAAAGATAACCGTTGCAGTTGGTAGTTTAACATTTGTACTTCTTGTGGTAAATCTTGATACTCAAGAGCTTAAGCTTTTTTTTTTTTTTTTTTTTTTTTTTCTGCGAATAGTACCATGTGCTACTTTTTTAGGAGCCCTGTTGTCACTTCTTAGAAATATGTTGAAGAAACATTTTCTTCATATCTTTCCAGAACTTCACAAGGCGTTGGCAAATTAAATAAAAGATCAGATTGTTTTATGTTTTCATTGGGTTGGCATATTTATGCATGTTTAGTCATTTGTGCTTATATAGTAAGCATTGAAAGAAGAGTGGTTTTTAGTAACCCATAACATCCAGTCAGAATAGCAATCAGGGCCAACTGAGGAAGCCCAATCACAGGGCGTAACACGTATAGGGAGGGAGGAGCCGAGCCCGTGATCACCTCCGTGGTTAATATGGAAGTCCATGTGGTGAACCGTGATCATTGCCGATATTAAGAATGTGGTTATCTTTACATTTTGTTTTTCTAATCTTTTTGAGCGCAAATAAAGTGGAAAATAGAAAGCACTATGGTTCTGCTTTCTTGTTTTATGCTACCCATAATCTATGATGCCTGAGCACTGTTTAAGGGGGAGATTAGTGTGAATCTGGACCAAGAGGAGGAGTGTGGAGTTAAAGAATATATTTAGGAGAGTGCAACAAGCGAGTCTAATATGGAGGTGAGCATGTTTTACACCTACAGTGCCTTGCGAAAGTATTCGGCCCCCTTGAACTTTGCGACATTTTGCCACATTTCAGGCTTCAAACATAAAGATATAAAACTGTATTTTTTTGTGAAGAATCAACAACAAGTGGGACACAATCATGAAGTGGGACGAAATTTATTGGATATTTCAAACTTTTTTAACAAATAAAAAACTGAAAAATTGGGCATGCAAAATTATTCAGCCCCCTTAAGTTAATACTTTGTAGCGCCACCTTTTGCTGCGATTACAGCTGTAAGTCGCTTGGGGTATGTCTCTATCAGTTTTGCACATCGAGAGACTGAAATTTTTGCCCATTCCTCCTTGCAAAACAGCTCGAGCTCAGTGAGGTTGGATGGAGAGCGTTTGTGAACAGCAGTTTTCAGTTCTTTCCACAGATTCTCGATTGGATTCAGGTCTGGACTTTGACTTGGCCATTCTAACACCTGGATATGTTTATTTGTGAACCATTCCATTGTAGATTTTGCTTTATGTTTTGGATCATTGTCTTGTTGGAAGACAAATCTCCGTCCCAGTCTCAGGTCTTGTGCAGACTCCATCAGGTTTTCTTCCAGAATGGTCCTGTATTTGGCTCCATCCATCTTCCTATCAATTTTAACCATCTTCCCTGTCCCTGCTGAAGAAAAGCAGGCCCAAACCATGATGCTGCCACCACCATGTTTGACAGTGGGGATGGTGTGTTCAGGGTGATGAGCTGTGTTGCTTTTACGCCAAACAAAAAGTTTTGCATTGTTGCCAAAAAGTTCGATTTTGGTTTCATCTGACCAGAGCATCTTCTTCCACATGTTTGGTGTGTCTCCCAGGTGGCTTGTGGCAAACTTTAAAGGACACTTTTTATGGATATCTTTAAGAAATGGCTTTCTTCTTGCCACTCTTCCATAAAGGCCAGATTTGTGCAGTATACGACTAATTGTTGTCCTATGGACAGAGTCTCCCACCTCAGCTGTAGATCTCTGCAGTTCATCCAGAGTGATCATGGGCCTCTTGGCTGCATCTCTAATCAGTCTTCTCCTTGTATGAGCTGAAAGTTTAGAGGGACGGTCAGGTCTTCGTAGATTTGCAGTGGTCTGATACTCCTTCCATTTCAATATTATCGCTTGCACAGTGCTCCTTGGGATGTTTAAAGCTTGGGAAATCTTTTTGTATCCAAATCCGGCTTTAAACTTCTCCACAACAGTATCTCGGACCTGCCTGGTGTGTTCCTTGTTCTTTATGATGCTCTCTGTGCTTTAAACGGACCTCTGAGTCTATCACAGTGCAGGTGCATTTATACGGAGACTTGATTACACACAGGTGGATTCTATTTATCATCATTAGTCATTTAGGTCAACATTAGATCATTCAGAGATCCTCACTGAACTTCTGGAGAGAGTTTGCTGCACTGAAAGTAAAGGGGCTGAATAATTTTGCACGCCCAATTTTTCAGTTTTTTGTTTGTTAAAGTTTGAAATATCCAAAAAATTTCGTTCCACTTCATGATTGTGTCCCACTTGTTGTTGATTCTTCACAAGAAATTACAGTTTTATATCTTTATGTTTGAAGCCTGAAATGTGGCAAAAGGTCGCAAAGTTCAAGGGGGACGAATACTTTCGCAAGGCACTGTATGTGGTGGAAGCACATGATGAAGAGTGAAGATTCCTGAGTCACCGTTTACACAGCTATCGGGGACTGATTTCAAATTTTCCTGGCCTGATTTGACTATGTTTGTGTGCACTATACGATTCTTGTTTATTACATATTAGAGCTGCTCGATTAATCGTGTAGGAATTGCGATCTCGATTCACCTCACGATCTCAATCCAGAATGTTTACGATTCTCAGTGTTTATATTTGTCTATGACACAGACAGCTGCAGCCCGCATGCCAGAGACTTGAGATGTCTGACTGACACCCAGGCAATATCACGGCGGTCTGTGTCAGAGCTGAGTTGACAGAACAGAGCTGATGCTTCCTGTGTAGTTCCAGCTCCGTTCTGTCACAGGCGGAGTGATATCAAATGCACTCCGCCTGTGAGAGGAGACCACCGAGGAGAGCTGAGCTACAGGAAGCATCGGCTCTGTGCCGCTCCTCACACTTTGCCAACCATACCCACCAGCAACAGTACCCACAGCAGTAACCATCACCAACAGTACCCACAGCAGTACCCCCCACCAACAGTACCCACAGCAGTACCCACCAACAGGACCCACAGCAGTACCCAGCAACAGTACCCAAAGCAGTACCCACCAACCAACAGTACCCCCAGCAGTACCTACCAATCAGCAGTACCCACCAGCCAGCAGGCCCAACCAACCAGTAGTACCCACAGCAGTACCCACCAGCCAGCAGCACCCACAGCAGTACCCACTAGCCAGCATTACCCACAGCAGTAATCCATGACAGAGGAGGATAGGGGGGTAATCCTAGTCACAGCTTTATTGCAAATGGTTAATAAAAAAAAAAATATATATATATAGACATATATATATATATCTTTAAAATAAAAAAGATTTTGAGAATCGTGAGAGAATCATGATCTTGATTCTAAGCAAAAAAAATAGTAATTCTCATTTTTGCCAGAATCGTGCAGCTCGATTACATATTGTTTTATTGTTTTGCACTACACTATTTAGGTGATATATTAGGATAGCAATCAAAATATTTTAAATCATTTTTCTCTTTTGTTTCTATACGAAGAGGAGCATATGTCATCATACTGAGATCATTACCTAGAGGAAAGTAGAGCATGTCCTGCCCATTATTAGTAATATAACATGGAAAGACAGTAGTCTGCTCCAGATCTAGAGTCTGATCACTTTATTTTACTCCACGCAGTGTTTTGTTTTTTCTTTTTTCTTTACCAACTTCTGCAACGGTGGGGTGAATGACATGGCCCCTAATGTGCCTAGGTATAGCAAATTATGCCTCTTTATCTCATGGCAATAATGTTTCTTGCCACAGTTCAATATTATATTGGTACAACAATCCATGCCTCTGATGCAGCCAGTCAGGCAGAGGTCAATAATCCTCCCTGAATCTGCTTGCTTTTTTGATGGACATTTCTAGACTTTAATAAGTATTGATGTAATTACCTGATTAGGATTATTTGGACCAGACTGGACCCAACAGGTGCCATTTTGATTTGCATTGTTTCATTTTCATCTGTAACCTCATATACTACAGTATGTTGAAATAATGGCATTTAAGTGCACTATGCCACAAACAACATACAGCATGCATTAAAGCAGTATTAAACCCAAAATCAAATATTTATTATATTTCAGCTTACCAGTTCGTTGATGTGATGGCTGCATTTGATTTCTTTTTAATGCTTGCTTCTATTGTCATCTGATGATCCAGCCAGTAACTGTTTTTCAAAAGGACAAGCTGTCTTGCATATACAGGGATGAGACAGGGTGCTTCAGCTTTAGTTTATTTATGTAAAACCTTTATCCCAAAACAAAAAAAAAAGTTTTCTGTAACTGCTTATAAAGTATCAGATGGGGTTTGGCTTTAATTTCTTAGTGTATTTAAATCTGCTATTGCATCTAACATTCCCCCCCCCCAGACTGACCATGCTGCTGCCCAAATTTGCCCCCCTGTGCCCCTCCTCTAGAGTGGCGTTGCTCTAATACAAGAGGTGTGTTACTGGCCAGATCACCACGTAAAAACAAAGGGAAAAAAAAGCCTAAAAAAGAAAATGAATGCAGCCACCACCATTTTTGGTTTTGGGTTTAATGCTACTGTATTGAGACACGTTATGGCAGATCCTGTCCTACACCAATGGTATGTTCAGCATGGCTGCCGTGTCTACTGTGGACTATTCCATTTACAATGCATGGTGGCAGAGGTGTTTCTTGAACTTGACTTGTGTGGATTGATGTCCTGTTACTGACAAGCCTATGTTTAGCCCCAGCTAAACCCACAACACGTTTGGGAGTTGTTGACAATAGCTGATAGGAAAACCATAGTGGATATAGTCCTCTGGTGGAACACTGTTACACTACAGATTATATTTGTGAGCTAAGCCTAGTCTGGGATGCATTTGGATGTTCAGTTTCTACAAGGTGTCTGGTACTGTCCTTTCTCTGGATTCCTTTAAATTTTTTTTTACAATAGCAGTATATTGATATTGACATAAACCAATTTAAAGTGGAGTTCCACCCATTTTAGTCATTTTAGATGTATGTAATCCCCTTTAAAACGACTTTTACTAATGGAAAGTTTTTTTGTTTTTTTTTGCTAGTAAATACCTGATTTTCTGCTTTATTTATCCTCTTCTCACTTCCGGGTTCGGTCTGCGATTACGTTATTCGGCGATTCGCAATGTGCTGGGATGTATTTCAGGGCATGAAATCTTGCATTATTACACAGGAGATGAGCTGTACTGCGTGCTCCTCCCCGCCTCCTCTCAGTGAGCTGTATGTATGTAGTGTATTGAGGCCGTGCTCCGCCCCGCCTCCTCTCAGTGAGCTGTATGTATGTAGTGTATTGAGGCCGTGCTCCACCCCGCCTCCTCTCAGTGAGCTCAGTGAAAGCATTATATCTTCACTGAGCTCACTGAGAGGAGGCGGGGCGGAGGCGGGGCGGAGCACGGCCTCAATACCCTACATACAGTACAGTATGTAATCCAATTTATTAAAAATGGGTGGAACTCCACTTTAATCCTCGCTCATGTATTTACAGTTGTTTAGCTGGATAAGACACCTTTATATGAATGATTACAAAGCCATTCAGGCAGAGTTTCTACACTGATTTTGAGTCCAGTATAATGCATGTTGATAGGCGAGCAGACACTGGGGAGGTAATTTAATTATCTTGGCAAAGTTTTTTTTTTTTTTTTTATTAATGATGTGTAAACAAATTATGCATTGAGGTGTCAAAAGCAATTGCCAATTTCTTTTTTGTTTAATCGTTTGGGTAGAGGTGCAGGGAATGGAAATTTTGGTGCCGAAACCGAAAATGCAGAAAACTGAAAATTATTGTTAAAAAAAAACACACATACAGTGGATATAAAAAGTCTACACACCCCTGTTAAAATGTCAGGTTTCTGTGATGTGAAAGAAAATACATAATTTCAGACCTTTTTCCACCTTTAATGTGACCTATAAACTGTCAACTCAGTTGAACAACAAACTGAAATCTTTTAGGTGGAGGGAAGTACAAATAAAAAACTATAATATGGTTGCATAAGTGTGCCCCTCCAATTTAAATGATGGCAGGTATGTACTGACCCCTATTTTTTTGGGGGAATGATATATGGCAGAAAGTAAAAAATATGGCGTTTTTTTCAAAATTGTTTCTCTTTTTTTGTTTATAGCGCAAAAAATAAAAATCGCACAGGTGATAAAATACCACCAAAAGAAAGGTCTATTTGTGGGGAAAAAAAGGACATCAATTTTATTTAGGTACAGCGTGGCACGACTGTGCATTTGTCCATTAAATAACACAGTGCCGAATCGCAAAATATGGCCTGGTCATTAAGGGGGGAAATCTTCTGGTCCAGAAGTGGTTAACACGAGTTTGAATGTGACTGCCTAATTCTGAACACTGCTACATCCTCAGTTATAAGAGCGTGTGCACACTTATGCAACCACAAAATTTTAGTTTATTTCTACCCCTCCCCCCCCCCCCCCCCCCCCAAAAAAAAAAAGATTTCAGTTTTTTTTCAATTGAGTTGTACAGTTTAAAAGGTCACATTAAAGGCTGAAAAAGTTATGAAATTATATATCTTTATCTAATTTTTTTACATCACAAACCTGACATTTTACCAGGGCTGTGTAGACTTTTTATATCCACTGTATATAATTGTATTATGTTTGACTTTTTACATAATATCATGAATTTAAATGAATATGAACTTTTTGTCGGCCATGGTTGGCATCTTTAGCGCAATAAAAGCTCAAGAAAAATGTATCCCTTTAAATTCTATGTATGTCTTTACACCTGTCCATTGCGTTTTTGTTCTGTTAAAAATTCTGCTTGCTGCATTGTTAGTTAAAAAAAAAACGCAGCAAAAACACACCTCACTGTTGAAATGCACTGAAAATGCAGCAAGATTGCATCAATAACGCACCTGTGTTACATTTGTGATGAGGTTTTTTGAGTCACATGCCCTATGAAAATTAAACCATAAGCACAGTAAAATCGCTGCAAAATTGCGTGTGTTTTTGGCACCATTATTGGCACCTTTTTCTCTTAAAAGCAAAATGCCGATAACACCATTTTCAGACGATATGGTTTGGCCACATCTCTACTTTTGGATATAGTACTAAGATGTGATGGGACAGTAGTGGTTTGAGTCTAAATCAGGTTTTCAGTACTTTGTCTGCTTTATGTTTATAGCACTGAAGACTCCATGTATTTTGTATATATAATCTATAGTTTGGGACTTTGAGGTTTTCTCAAAATGAGTTAATAATTTCACTTGCACATGAATTACCTTTACTGGCTTCTGGTTGTTTGCACATATATTCAACCTGTTATGGACCTTAGGTGTACAAAGTAAACCCTAACTTCATCCTAATTCCAGGGCTTCTACACCTTGGTCCTTCTTTCCCACCATAGCTTTTCTGCCAGTATAACCTGTGAAACCCATCTATCGTTTTTAAAGCTCTCAAGAGCTGCTGCAGAGGCTTGTGTGCAAGTCAGGCATGTCACACTTGTATGAAAGAGTGATCCATATTGGGAGGTCTAAATCTTCATTGCAGAAGAATGTATAAATTGCAGTTTAAGAAATTTAGGCTCTGAAAAAAAGGGTGATAAAACATTTTCTCTAGTATTTAGCTGTAAAATAGCCATAAAGAGATTGAAATTTTGTCGGTTCAGCAGGAACCAGATGAGTTTTGATCCATCGGAGGAGCAGGCCGGTTGTACTAAAGTTGATCTATCAGACATTCAGTATGCTGCTGGTGGCCGTTGTATTCTGACGGCTGGAAAACCTTCTCTTGTCAGAATACAATATTGCAATGGGAAGGATTCCCCCGTCAACACTGACAATGTTGATGGGGGAATAGAGCAATTTTCTTTCTTTCAACCCGTTTCTTGAAGGAAAGAAAATTGCATAATGGACGGCATGCCTAAAAGTATGCAATGAAGTTAACTTATCAGGTGGAGAGCAGTTTGGGGAGCATTATTTTTTTAAACCACTGAGAGCTGCAAAGAAGGCAAAGAGGACAACTTGCAGCCCATAAAAAAACATAACTGGTTTAAAGCGGAGTTCCACCCTGGGAAAGTTTTTTTTAATAAAAATACCCCCGGGACAGTCAGGGCTAGTGCATTCCACAATGGATAGCCTCTGATCTGTCCTGGGTTGCACTTACCTTTTAGAAGAAATACTTACCTTGAAAATGTATTGTCCAGCGCTGCCATCTCAGGTGTGGGCAGCTTGAAGCCAGCGCGATCCTCTTCTGTGTCCTCTTCTGTCTTCTTCGGTCCCACGATGCACTGCACCGGCCCCGCCGTCACTTCCGGTGCCGCAGCGTCATCCCTGCACAGCTTCTGGGCATGTCCAGAAGCTGTTTAGCAAGGTATGACGGCACCCGCACCGGAACTGACATCGGGGCCGGTGCAGGCGCATTGATTCCTGGGAGCGATGACGTTCAGCTCCCAGGAATCAATGCAAGCCAGGAAGTGGTGAATCGTCGTGGCCACCGAGGGGAGGAAGAGGAAGTAAGGTGAGTATATTTTCTTCTAAACAAGGTAAGTAAAAAAAATTGCGATTATCCATTTGTTTTTCAGGTGACCCGGAGCAAGAAGATGGAGGTAAGTATAATTTTAGGGTGGAACTCCGCTTTAAGCGATGTCTGCAAATAGTTTACAGGCGTCAATAATAAACTGTAACTTTATTGCTACAAGGCAAATACATTAGATCTTTGATGTGCAGACCAAAGCAGTTAAAGCAACTTCACATTTTTCCCCCCTCAGGGCCAGTTCACACAACATGCAGTCCAGTACGTTTTTTTTTTTTCTGCATCAAAAACGCATGGAAAGTAGGTTATACGGTTTCCAATGGCATAGTTCACACCAGTGCTTGCAGTTCCAGTGCTTTCTAGTTCCAGAAAAAAAGCAGAGCATGCTACATTTCTCCTGCACAGGACTGTACCAGAACGTTGTAAAACGCACCAGAAATGCACTGGAATGCACCAAAAACGCTCTGGAACAGACATGTTCTTATTTAAGGTTTAATTCCTAATGGCACCTCCACACACTATAAAAAGTGGCGTGGTTTCCCCCATGTGGTGTATATCGTGTGCTGTCAGCTGTGTCCAATCACAGCTGATCACATGTATACAAGGAAAGGTTATCGGCTATTCTCTCCGTGCACTGACAGCGTGTATTTCCTCACTGGGGAGATCTGCACAGATAATCAGGGCACTAGATCATCAGTGCCCTGATTATCTGTGCAGCCCAAACAGTGCCCATCAGTGATGCCTTTCAGTGTCGCCTATCATTGCAGCCTATCAGTGCTGCATATTAGTGCCATCTCATCTGTGCAGCCTCATCAGGGCACATCAGTGAAGGAAAAAAATTACTATTTACAAAATTTTCATAACCGAAACTTAAGAAATTTTTTTATTTTTCAAAATGTTCGGTCTTTATAAATTTTTTTTTTCTTTTAGCAAAAAAATAAAAAACCCAGTGGTGATTAAATACCACCAAAAAAAAGCTTTATCTGTTAAAAAAAATTATAAAAATTTAATTTGGGTACAGCAATGCATTTCAGCGAAATTGTCACTCAAAATGTGACGGCGCTGAAAATTAGCCTGCGCAGGAAGGGGATGAAAAAGCCCAGTATTGAAGCGGTTAAATTAATATTTTCCATCACATTGGGTTGAAAAATTCTCCTGTGATGCATTTTTGGTGAAAGCTTTTCTTTGAGATATCAGGAGTCTAGAAGACAGCAGGACCTGGAAGTAATGTTTTACATGCCTCTTTCAGGTAAGTAACAGGAAAGGGAGATCAGTGAACAGATGTTCACTCATCTTTATTTTGGATTATATTCTTTGAGCAATTCTGTTCAGAAGTATCTCCAGTAGAGGGGTTTAAATTTTTAAATATACATACAGTAGATTCATATAGTAATGCTTATTTTGTTTTAGCAAAATATAAATGAATATTGTTAAAACGCTTTTTTAACTCTGATTTGCACGGCTGACACATCAATTGGAATATTCTGCCATTTCTTCTCTCTGTTACCGTTGGATTTCCATTTTGTAGTACAAAAGCATGGCTGCATGCTGAGGACAAGTAGCTCTGGTACATGTGACTTCATAGTGCTAATGATATTGGCAAGCTGGACTTAAACCTGGACTGGACTTAAACCCACGCATTCCATCTATTCCTGAAATATAATTTCTGGGTTCATATAAATGGCCAATCATTAAATATTTGTTGATGCTAATTTACAGATCACTGTCCTTCTATCCCAGGAACCATTTTGGTAACATGAAATGTGTACTTGTACTACACAGTTAACTCTTTCTTAATGATTTTCCTTCCAGGCAAGCAAACGTTAAAGATTTACGATGGTCTTGATGCAGTAAAGCGGAATCAGCCACGGGTTATTTCTGTTCCAAGGATCGCTAAGAGTGAAGAAGCTGTGGTAAGCTAGGCTTTTCAGCCATTTATCCTATACCTGTAGAAAAGAGTGGCAGACTGAGCTGTGCAATCACTTATCCTGTAGCTGTACCATTAAAAAATTGGTGTATTGTGAAATGTGACAAAGGTATTGCCATGTCTTTATTGGTAAAGAAGAATTCCAGGTATGAATATTTTATACAAAGTTACATTTGTCCAACTTGGACTAACGTAACTATGCATATATTTTGCCTGGTATAGATAAGTATACACCGCAAACAGTAATTCCCACTTGCTTCCGTGTCCTGTACTAAGCGGCTGGCCTGTTGCATGCTGAACACTGGAGATCAGCCGTTCATCACAGGCACCATTCAGAGAGCACCAAGCCAATACAGCGAGTATGTCCCATCAGATACTCTGACCAAACATTCACCTGACATAAGATAAGCTGACAGATAATATAATAATATGGGCACAATACAGCACAAAGGCCAGCAGAGCTTTCCCCGGTGTCAGTTCATATATCCTGAAAGAGATGGTAGAGTAGATGCACACAGAACATCACATTCTCTGAATGGCATTCTTGCCTAGTGGCTGACCTCCTTGTTCAGAATGCATAAGGCCAGCTGTTCAGCACAGGACCTGGAATCAATTGAAGATCACTGAAGTAGTGGTGTCTACTTCAGCGATTTCCAGATTCCAGGGGCATCAGCCAGGTATGGTATGTACTTAGTTACATTGGTCCAAGCTAAACTAATAAAATTGTAAAAATATATCATACCTGAAATTCATCTTTAAATGCTTGCTTTGTTTGAAGAATTTTTCATTTTCCTTCTATTGCAGGAGGCATCTTTAAGGGCATTCTACATTCCTGACGACCCACAAGATTATGAACTTCAGACGGTGACTCAGCAGACTTTGGTTTCTGATGATGTCATCAACAGAAATGGAGAAATAGAGGATGGCAAAGTCAGTTCCGTGTTTAAAGAGGCAACACCTGAAGCTTGGATAATCAGGGCAAAACCAAAGGAGAGAGAAGTCGTTAAAGTGTATCTTGGCTGGATGAAGTAGGTTTTAGTAATATTATGGGCAATACTACTCAACATAAATTATATATTTAAATGAGCACAATTAAATACATTTAAATAAAATTAGGTGAAAATTTTTGAATTGATAGATTCCAGTATTCAACAAGTGTTTTCACCTCACTCACAATAATATAAATATAAAATTAGTAGAGCGCAATCATTTTATTCTAAATAGTTATCTATGTGCACAAAATTTGCTACACATGTAAAGGCATATGTATAAACATATATTAACTGTGTCAAATGTAGCTTAATCACAACACACCCCAAGTGAAATCAAAAAACACATTTTCATATATACAGTGTGTCGATCAGAAAATAGACTGGCATCAAAAAAAGTCCAAAAGAAATTAAAATTCCCCAATACCAATCGATCAATCCCACACAAACAAATAATCTTGCCACATCTGTGTGTAGTAAAAGAACAGGTGCTCCAAAAAAATCCACCACCGGTATTCACTAGCTGCTCCCCTCCAGCTTTCACTCCTGTTTTACCAGGGAGTCAAAGTGCGCTGTTCCCACTTGGGGATAATCAAGCTCAGTATGGATGGATGTCCTTGGATCTATCAGGATCCCACCCTTTCTTTATCCAGGTGCTTGCATGATAATCGGCCATATAAAACAAAAAGCAAAGTATCTAGTGCTCTCTGTAAAAACAGATTTATTATACCACACAAAAATAGGCTCACTCACATTGAGAAGCACTATGAGCCATGTTAACTGTATACAGCATGAAGTACAATCCCCAGGCTCACAGCCATCAATCTGGTAATGGACGTGGGGGAGAATCAGATGTCCGCCCCTGCCTCCAGACGGGTATCTTCTTCAATAGACTTTTTTAGTGGGGTGGAGATAAATTCAACTTGGGTTGCCCAAAAAAATTAATTTGGGCTCAAACAGCAAAAGATCCCAAATGGATGGACGAGCCAGACCAAGCTGGGTGTGAGTCGGAGGATTGTCCTTAATGCTGTATACAGATGGCATGGCTCATAGTGCTGCTCAATGTGAGTGAGCTTATTTTTATTGTGTGGTATAATAAATTTGTTTTTACAGAGAGCACTAGATACTTTTGCTTTTTGTTTTATATGGCCAATTATCATGCAAGCATCTGAATAAAGAAAGCGTGGGATCCTGATAGATCCAGGGACATCCATCCATCCACACTGAGCTTGATTATCCCTAAACAACATACTTTCACTCTCTGGTAAAACAGGGGTCAAAGCTAGAGGTGAGCAGCTAGTGAATACTTTTGGAGGATTTTTTTGGAGCACCTGTCCTTTTGATTACTAGGCACAAAGGTGGCAAGAGTATTCATTGGTTTGGGATTGATTGATTCTTACTGGAGAATTTTATTGTCTTTTGGACTTTTTTTGATGCCAATCTTATTTTCTGATAGACATGCTGCATATATGAAAATTTGTTTTTTTTATTTCACTTGGGGTGTGTTGTGATTTAGCTACATTTTGACACAGTTAATATATGTTTATACATATGCATTCACATGTGTAGCAAATTTTGTGCACATAGATCACTATTTTGAATAAGATGATTGCGCTGTACTAACTTTATATTTATACTACTCAACATGTCCATTTTCTTTTGTTTGCATGTCCTGCATATTTAATGTATTACTTATATTATCTGTTTATTTTCTTGGCTATATTTATTTCCTTTTTATTACTTTTATTTCCCACTTTACATGCCATGATTCTGCACTTCAATAGGTCTCAAACACTTTTGTGAAATATTGCTCGTTTTAAGTGACCAGTGCAGTCACTACATGAGGCCATACATGGATCGAAATTCAGCCAGTTCAGCAGGGGTTGGCCAAATTTTATTCCATGTATGGGCAGGCTGGTTTACAAAAGTCGATCTACTAATTGATTTCTATAAATAAGCCTGTCAGGTTTTTCCCGAACAATCAGTGCCACTGGCTGTAGTCGGCAACACTGATCAATGTGGTCTGATGGCATGGAACGCTTCCTGCCGTCAGAAAACAATGACACAGTGGGAAAGATTCCTCCACATCAAATGAGTGGATTAGGGAATTGAGTAATATTTTTCGTTCAACCTGCTGGTTGAGCAAAAAAAAAAAAAGATCAATGTATGGCCAGCCTTAATCACACTTGCCTAACTCTAGAAAAAAGAGCAATGTATGGCGAGCCCTAAATACACTCGCCTAAGTGTAGGTGTCAGAGGTAGGGATAGTGCCCCATTGTTGATAGTGGAAGGATTAGCACCTCATCATTGGTGTCAGTGGGAGGGATAGTGCCACATGGTTGATGTTTGCTGGAGCAATAGTGTCCCATTGTTAGTACCAGTGGTAGGAAGATTGCTCCATCTTTGGTGGAATATTTCATTATACCAGTGGGAGAAAAACTGCTCAAAGGGCTGCATCTGTCCCGCAGGCCACGTTTTGGAAACCACTAGTCTGCAACTACAAAAATGTAGTTAAGCATGTATTGAGCACCTTCTCCAAGCAATGCCTATTCAAAGAGAGTGTGTACCCAGGGAAGTGGGCAATGCACATCGCTGTTTTCTCTCTATTCGGTGCCCTAGTATCAAAGAAAGATTTATGGCTTAATTTTTGTCACTTTACTTTATTGAGTAAAAGTGTAACAGTTCTTAATCTTCAACACAGGCAGCTAGACATGCTTGGTCAAACCATGATATGATTTGCAAAAACATGCATTGTATAAAGTGAGGACAGTGACACATCTGTCAAATCAATCAATTTCTATGTCTTCATCTGATCCACCAACTAAATGTACTGTAAATACAGTGGGTACGGAAAGTATTCAGACCCCCTAAAAATTTTTCACTCTTGTTATATTGCAGCCATTTGCTAAAATAATTTAAGTTCATTCTTCTTCCTCATGAATGTACACACAGCTCCCCATATTGACAGAAAAACACAGAATTGTTGACATTGTTGCAGATTTATTAAAAAAGAAAAACTGAAATATCACATGGTCCTAAGTATTCAGACCCTTTGCTGTGACACTCAAATATTTAACTCAGGTGCTTTCCATTTCTTCTGATCATCCTTGAGATGGTTCTACACCTTCATTTGAGTCCAGCTGTGTTTGATTATACTGATTGGACTTGATTAGGAAAGCCACACACCTGTCTATATAAGACCTTCCAGATCACAATGCATGTCAGAGCAAATGAGAATCATGAGGTCAAAGGAACTGCCTGAAGAGCTCAGAGACAGAATTGTGGCAAGGCACAGATCTGGCCAAGGTTACAAAAAGATTTCTGCTGCACTTAAGGTTCCTAAGAGCACAGTGGCCTCCATAATCCTCAAATGGAAGACATTTGGGACGACCAGAACCCTTCCTAGAGCTGGCCGTTCCGGGCAAACTGAGCTATCGGGGGAGAAGAGCCTTGGTGAGAGAGGTAAAGAAGAACCCAAAGATCACTGTGGCTGAGCTCCAGAGATGCAGTCAGGAGATGGGAGAAAGTTGTAGAAAGTCAACCATCACTGCAGCCCTCCACCAGTCGGGGCTTTATGGCAGAGTGGCCCGACGGAAGCCTCTCCTCAGTGTAAGACACATGAAAGCCCGCATGGAGTTTGCTAAAAAACACCTGAAGGACTCCAAGATGGTGAGAAATAAGATTCTCTGGTCTGATGAGACCAAAATAGAACTTTTTGGCCTTAATTCTAAGCGGTATGTGTGGAGAAAACCAGGCACTGCTCATCCCCTGTCCAATACAGTCCCAACAGTGAAGCATGGTGGTGGCAGCATCATGCTGTGTGGGGGTGTTTTTCAGCTGCAGGGACAGGATGACTGGTTGCAATCAAGGGAAAGATGAATGTGGCCAAGTACAGGGATATCCTGGACAAAAACCTTCTCCAGAGTGCTCTGGACCTCAGACTGGGCCGAAGGTTTACCTTCCAACAAGACAATGACCCTAAGCACACAGCTAAAATAACGAAGGAGTGGCTTCACAACAACTCCGTGACTGTTCTTGAATGGCCCAGCCAGAGCCCTGACTTAAACCCAATTGAGCATCTCTGGAGAGACCTAAAAATGGCTGTCCACCAACGTTTACCATCCAACCTGACAGAACTGGAGAGGATCTGCAAGGAGGAATGGCAGAGGATCCCCAAATCCAGGTGTGAAAGACTTGTTGCATCTTTCCCAAAAAGACTCCTGGCTGTATTAGATCAAAAGGGGGCTTCTACTAAATACTGAGCAAAGGGTCTGAATACTTAGGACCATGTGATATTTCAGTTTTTCTTTTTTAATAAATCTGCAACAATGTCAACAATTCTGTGTTTTTCTGTCAGTATGGGGTGCTATGTGTACATTCATGAGGAAGAAGAATGAACCTAAATGATTTTAGCAAATGGCTGCAATATAACAAAGAGTGAAAAATTTAAGGGGGTCTGAATACTTTCCGTACCCACTGTACATGGGTCTGGTCATAGTTTGCATACTTGCAATCCTTGCTCCTTCATTACTGGTACTAACCAATCCTGATTTGAGCGGTAAAGGTAACCAAACTTTTTAATGCTTTAAATTTAAAGTATAGGAAAAATAATATATGATGCAGTCTGTTACTGGTATAACAGATTAAATCCTCCCAGTCTTATTATCTGTTGATTCTGCCAGTAGATTTATCATTATTGTGCCCATAACTACACTTTAAACCAATCAATTGCACAGCTCTCTGCAGGCTGTAAGAAAAATGATTGCTGCTAACCTCCTTGGAATTATAGGCTAATGGTAGGACTTGGAGAACAGTTGGTTTTTATTTGCAATTTGTGAGTATAACAATGGGATGTTTTCACTGTTTAGATATTTGTCTCATTTTATCGTTGCACTTAAACTCTTCAGAAGTTTACTTGTACATCTCAAGCTCTCTTTAGTGTGAGTTTTCACTTAAAAACAGGAAGACACTTGACATTTGTCATCAGCTATAATGACCAGTTAAGAGGATGTGGTGAATGTTGATAACTTTATTCTTGTGGTTTTTACGTGTGTACAAACTACTAAAGCCTTATCTTCATTTCTAAAATGCTGTTCAAAACTGGGAGTTCGATTTCAATGTTTGCTCACAGCGTCTCATCTTTATTTTCCTGTAAAACGAATACTTTGTGTTTTTTTTTTTTAAATATAAATGATAAAAAGATGCATTCTCTGCATTACCTCAAAAAAACCTTTAGAGCGGCTCCACCCCCCTCCCCAAACACTTACCTGAGCCCTCTCTCTCTCTCCCTCCAGTGCTGTGCCTGTTTACAGCAGCTCTTCATCCCTCTCTCTCTTCTCGTTGCCATTGGCTCCTGCTGCTGTCAGCCTGTGAGGAGGGAGCAGGGGTAGGGCCGAGCCTATTTTGTCTATGGACGTACACTGCCCGGCACAGGAGAACGCCTGTATGAGTGCTCTCATAGCAAGCAGCTTACTGTGGGAGCACTCAGAGAAGAGGAGGAGGAGCAGAGTGTGCCGGGGGGGGGGGTATAGGAGGTTCAGGGCCACTCTGTAAAAACCTTTTACAGAGCAGGTAAGTAGAACATGTTTAGTATTTAAAAAATAAATAAATTGAAGCTTTACAACCACTTTAACGCACTCACTATTTTCATAAATGAAAGGGTCCCTCATTTCTCATTTAATCTTGTTATAATGACTGAAAATGTTGGATTATCCATCTCTTTAAATCTTGCTGATCGCCAGAACAAAGAGTGAACTTCCTTTATGGGATACAGAAAGTCTTTAGATACACACTTCAAGCTCGGTAAAAGTAATACCTCTAATGATGAGTAGGTCTAGGGTCCTGACGCTTTACACTGCCATTTTAAGATTTCTAGTTTTATAGGTCTTGGTGTCCCTCTTATGCTCATGTACTCTAATTACATCTACAGAGTAATTATTCAGGCAGCTAAAAGGGGAGACCTCTATTAGGTCAAAAAAGCTTTGATAGGAGTTGCCTTGTCAGATAAGGGCAGGATACCTGGTTCAAGAGGGTACTGTGTTTCTCTACAGTGTGGTTAGCACAGTCCGATGGCTTTCCTTGACCTATAGAAAAGCTATTATTTTAGATTGTGGTATGCCACTTTTAGTATATTGACTATGTTTTTATTGAACGTCTGCAGTCAGGTTTTCTGGAAGAGTGGTAGGACACTATTCATAATATGAAAAGACTATATTAATTCCCGCGCTAGTAGATCAAATAAATATATCAAATTGCTGGCAAACGTGAATAAATAGTTTCCTTAAAACCAAGTGTAAATAAATAAACATGAATTGTGTATAAATAGTGAATAAAAATTAATTATAATAGAATAGAAATATGCAGCGGCTGCAACTCTAAGTAAATCTTAGGAAAAATATTTAAAACCAAATTTAAGCAGCGCTAGCATAAAAACAAATTTGTTAAATGTGATATAATAATATAGATAATACAATTGATTAAAAAAGTCCTTGTGAAGTAATCCAAATAAATTGCTCAAGTGCAGAAATATTCAGAAGTGCTTCAAGGGGATAGGTGACCCCTCTTGGTTCCCCACTCACCACAATGCCAGATTGTTTGCGCCTTGAATGTATAATGCACAAAAGCCTTCTTTCAGGGATCTTTCGGTATTATTCATAAATCCTTGGATAAAGGTAAGGTGTGATCCGCCTCTGTATCCACCATTAAAATATGAAAAGACTGTACATGGTGAAGTATGTTTGAACAGTTTATTGCTAGTTAAAAGGTCAAAAACATACTCACAAACATGTAGCATATATATCGCATGTATCACAAACTTGTGTAAGCCGCATTTGGCGTGCGTTCCACGGTGTGACCAGGAAGTGTTTGACCGGAAGTGACGATGCGTCTCTTCCATAGCCGGAAGTTGCATCAACGCGTTTCGCCCTCCTCCTGGGCGTTTTCAAAGACATCACATTCGGTTTACGGACTTTATTTATATCCAATATAGGGGTAGCGTCATATCCGGGTTTGATATTATTATGTTTTTCTAATGCTCAAAATCCATTTAGACTTTTGGCAACCAATGTCATTCCAAATTATATAGATCAGCTATTCTAATAATATCAATTAATAAAAATATATTTATTTAATTGACGAATATTACGTCCGGGCATCACTTCCTGTTTACAAAAAACTTTATTTAAATAGACATATTACGTGACAATATTGATTTCTTGATATATATTAATAATGAATAATTATATAACTTTTTGAAACCTTTATTAATAATAGCATAAAAAATATATAAAAAATCTATAAAACTTTAAGTTGATTTATGTGATGATAATAATTTTTTAAAAATATATAAAGGAGTTTCTATTATATTATATTAATATATAACTGAGAAAGTATTCATAATATGTAAATGCTGTAGGTGTGATCATATTTCAGGCTGTAAGTTTAATGTTGTATGTTTATTTTTCTTTCTTAGAGTTGGTGTGGCATATATTTCTATTCCTGTGAATTCTGAGAGCACCGTGCAGAATGTCATTCAGGAAGTTCTCTCACAAGTTGGCCGTCAGGTATCTTCAGTTTCATTCGATATAATCTTTTAGTGGCTGTTCATGGTTCTTTGGACTGTTGTTTTGCGATAAGGCAAATCTTTCATTTTGAACATGCCACCAATGCAAGGCCACAGCTCAGGTCTGTTTCCCACTACTGCAATAGTGTGCTGGGGTTCTATTCAAAATGAATGGCACCAAAATGCACCGCAGTTTGCGCATTACTGTGCTTTTCGGTAACTCATGTAAACCAAACATTTTACCACAATTTGTCACAATACTACAGTGTAAACAGGCAATCTGTTTTTTCTATGTTCAATTTATACATGTATATTCAAGCATGCTTACATGGATTTTGCATGTTCTTTGTAGAAAGAAGGTCTAGAGGATTTCAGGCTGGTGGAAATTCTTATGGGTAGTAAGCAAGGTAAGAAGCTTGAATTTTTATTCTGTGAAGCCAATGGTAAAACACAGCAGGCATTGTATATACAGTACTTTAGACTTCAGTGAAATTGTGCAAACTTTTACATTATTGCAGCACTTTTAGTGCAGATTTAGAGAGGTGTTATGTTGTTGAAGGCAGGAGCAACTCCTAGGTTTTTTTTTTCTTTTTAATACAGGCATAGCACCTGGTTTTTACCTTTCCCTGTAGACCCCCATTCACACTGGCACTGTCAAACCTGCATTTCTTTGCATTTGGAGGACATTTCTAAATACATATATATGCATGTAATGATTTTTCAGTGGTGCCTTTCACACTGTGCATTTACCTCTATTTAGCTGCAGCCAGTTTAGCTGTGTTTAGAGAAAATAGAATTCTGTGGGCGTCCAAGATCCATTTTGAAATTCTAAAGGTGACTAAACCTACTAAACCTACTAAGGCCAGTTCACCCCAGAAACTGCACAGCGCCTTCCTGTTCAATTCATATGAGGTGCAGTGTGATTTAAGCCTATTCTGTTTGAATTTACATTACAGCCCTCTTCACATCAAAGCCCTCCATTTTACAGTATAGCCCCGCTTTAACATAGCACCCCTTTACATCACAGCACCCTGTTACTTCAAAGTCCCTCCCTTAACATAGCACTCAACTGTTTGCATGAGGAGGCCTGCTTTAACAGCACAGACCCCCTTTCTTATCAGTGTGCCCATCTCCCTTCCCCTACCCTTCCAGTCTTACCTTTCACAGCAGAGCGTGGGAGGTACAATATGTCTGAATGTAGGGTGGAAGATTCTCAACTTGTCCTGTTAACAAGTGGGTAATTGGTTGGGAGGATCGCCTCATATCATAGCAACCAACTGGCCACTTGTTGAGGCTAAAAGGGGGTTAACTCCCACCCTCCATCCATACCTATTGCACCTCCCGTGCTCTTCTCTGCTGTGAGGATGACCGCACCAACGGGAGGAAAAGACACACAGACAGTTATATGGCGTGGCCAAGTCGGTCCAGACAGGATTGTCACTGGGTCCAGACCATGGTCCGCCATTTAGCGATGCCAGTTCTATACCATGCAGTTCAGTACAGGCAAATGCACTGCTTTTGTGTTTTGCTTGGTGTCTATTAATGTTCTTTGCAGTGTAAGCCAAGGAAGCAATTAAACTCTGTAGTGTACTAATGTGCTTTACTGAACAGAAAAAAACTGCACATACCACTGCAGGATACACAATGCATAGCATACAAAGTATGCCTACAACATGCAGGGGATAACTATCCTTTCTAGCAAATGGTTATGAACAGTGTATGAGATAGGCATAAGCATATTAATCGGCTACTTAACTTGGGCTTCTTGGTGATGTATTCTTCTCATGGCTGCTTGCTGCTCCTAAGAACAACTGCCTTTGTTTCTGAGCATATGGTTTGTTCAAAGTCCTCCCCTCACTTACTGTACATAATTTCCTGTACTGAGCTCATGGAGTAGTCCAACTGGTTAATTTTCATATCAATTGCGGAGGCCTAGCTTCTAGAACATGATTACGCCCTAATGGCCTAAACTCATTAGATTTTTTTGACTGTTCACCTGCAATAATAAAAAAATGTTTTAGCCGACTTCTATGGCACCAGCCTTTCTCCCTTTTTTGCATAGTTTGTAAATGGAGGTTTACAGAGTTCCCAGACTGTGTTGTGTTGTGTTGTTGAGGCTCACCAGGCCTTACACAGGAGGTAGTAGCTCAAATGCATCTGTTTCAGCTTCTAAAACAACACTTGCTCTTGAAATCTAACAATTCACTTTTTTAAGCTATACAAATCACCAAAAAATAGCCATAGTAACATTGTTTTTCATTAACCTTACACTAACAATCACTGCAGATAGCAACTGCAGTGCGTTTTGAATGCGGTGGCAGGAAACACACACGTAACACAGGTTTTCCACACCACCTTCTGGTGTGAATCCGGCTCTTAAAGCAGGACATCTAAATGCAGAAAAAAGTGATCTGGGAAGGATAAAATGTGTTTATCTACTTAACGACCTGAAGGTTTTACCCCCGTAATGACCAGGCCATTTTTTGTGATATGGCACTGCGTTACTTTAACAATTGCGCGGTTGTGCGATGATGTACCCAATTAATATTGATGTCCTTTTTTTCCCACAATTGGAGCCTTCTTTTGGTGGTATTTGATCACCTATGCGGGTTTTATTTTTTGCGCTATAAACAAAAATATATATATATTTTTTTACTTTGTTATAAATCATTACCAATAAAAAAAAAAAAAATAAAAAAATCTATTTTTTTCATCAATTTAGCCAATATGTGTAATGCCACATATTTTTGGTAAAAGAAAATCCCAATAAGTGTATAGTGAGTGGTTTGCGCAAAAGTTATCACGTCTACAAACTAGGGGATAGATTTATGTAATTTTTATTTTATTTTTTCTACTAGTGGTCGCAATCAGCGATTTTTATCGGGACTGCGGTGGACAGATCAGACACCTAACTGACACTTTTGAGGGGATTAGTGGCATTACTACAGTAATCAGTGCTAAAAAATATGCACGGTTACTGTACCAATGACACTGACAGGGAAGGGGTTAACACCAGGGGCAATCAAAGGGCTAAGTGTGCCCCTAGGGGGTGGTTTCTAACTGTGTGGGGGTTGTAATCACTGGATAAACACAGAGTTCTGAGTTCCGAAATAGGAGGAACACAAGATCCCTGTGTTCATCACTGACAGAACAGCGGTCTGCCTTGTTTATATTGGCAGACCGCCGTACTGTCTCAATGGGGAGCGATCATGGGTGCCTGGCAGACATCGAGTCCACCAGACCTGTTGATTGGCTCCCCCTCTAACCAATCGACGCGTGTGCGCGCGACCCCCCCCCAATATCTGTTACACGAAGCGAGGTACGTTGTTTCGAGTAGCGGAGCCAACCTGTCGCAGTAAAACTACAGCGGCTGGTTGGAAAGTGATTATACTTCCCAGATAACTTCTGCATTACAAAATGCTAAACACAGGAGTGCCAGGGTTCCTTTCACACTTGTGCGACTTGAAATATGACTTGTGAGACCCCAAGTCGCAGGACATGTGAAATTCAATGTATTTCTATGAGAACCATTCCTACTGACACTACAGTAGTTGCTTCAACTTCAGAAAAGGTTCCTACACTACTTTGCTCTGACTTTTGATGCAACTTTGGTCCATAAAATATAAAGTCAGATCAAAGTTGCACCAAAAGTTGTATCAAAGTCAGGCTCCAAAGACGCAATTAAAATACTGCGACTGTGGAAACGTTCTAATGTAAAAGAAGCCGTAAATGCGGTCTTAGCTGCTTTCAGCTCATATATGGTCAGTGGAAATAGCACAGAGAAGAATAATCTGCATCGTGCCAGCACTATTTCTGCTGCAGGAATGGCTCTGAGCATGTGCATTTCTGAAAGATGATAATTGTTGAACTTTCTGTAACAGACAAATAAATTAACTTTTTATATTCATGTACACATACTATGCTAGCCCCTTCTGTACTAAGGAACGCCCCAAAAAAAAGAAAAGAATGATGTCTACTCTGACAGCATTTCGTAAATGATGATTATTAATAATTTTTTTTTTTTTTTTTTTTTTGATGCAGTGCAGAGAATGGTGCTTCCAGTTGAAGAATTAATGCTTGACCGATTAAAAGATATTCGCAAGGTTTGTGTTATTTTTATTTCAAGAACTTAACCAAAACTACTTTTCAATTTTGCTGAAGAGATGCTACTAAGCACACCCCAAAATAGACATGAACAAGCAAAACACTTAAGTTGGTGGGGACAAAGGACATTTAGCAGGGAAATCTAATCACTAGAAAATGTAGGGTGACTCATTGAAATTAACTTGGATTGTAAACATTTTCAATGCACTGAATGCCATCTTTTTTATCCATATTGTATACAGACTGCTTTGCAATTCCTTTTCTGACATACTTTTCAGATATACTTACAGTATTACAATGTTGTTATTGTAAACTAGCCAAATAAACTTTCTATGTGCTTTTTTCAGACTTCTATACGTCAAATGAGCCAAACCAGGTTTTACTTGGAAGAAAATACAAAGCCTGATATTCAAGTAGAGCTATTGGTCAGTGGTTTGCCAGTCTTGCTATCTGAGGAAGAATACACCAATATCTTAAGAGATAGTTTAGGAATAAAGGGTAAGCAAATGCAGGTGATCTAAATGAGGTTTATCTTTTTTTTTTTTTTTTAATTAATTAACCATTTAGTTGTACGCGGCTTTTATGATCATGAGGTTTTTGCTTGTGTTTGTACTTTTAGCAGAAGCGGGTATATTTTACTTGCCCTGTCTTCTAAATGATATTTATGTAATTTTTTCAAAAATGATCTGTAGTGGACGATTTTCCACATATTTTTTTAAATAATTACGACTCATTTTTTTTTATTTACCTTGATGACTTTTATATTTGCAGTTTTAGTTTTACCATTTTACCAATATCACATTTTCAAATAGTTTTATATTCTTCCAATGAGTTTCAGCTCATGTATGGGTAGGCTGTTAAGGCTTGTTAACAGCTTGTTTTATGTAATGAAGCCATTCGACTTTAAATGTGGTTCCAGTTAAGACCTAATAAAGTCATCTAAAATTAAAGACTGACTGTAAATCACTTTATTAGACTTGAACTGAACTCCAGGCAGATATAAAAGACACAAATGAATGCAGCACTGTGTACATTAATGCGCCATTACATTTTTAATTTTTTTTAAAAAAGTAGTGTAAGTACCTAAAAGTTACTTGGTATAAGCCTCTGGCAGTCCACTGTACAGCTCAGACTAAAGCAGACTATAGATGGATAGAATTTTGAACGACAAATCTTAGGAAAATTTGTACAAAAATTCTCAGAACATTTTTGAATGTTGATTTTGTTTGCTTCTAAAATTTAATTTGTGATAAATGGACTTTATCGAAGGAAAACCATGTACACTGTTAGAAATGTGTTTGTTTGAGAAAAATCTTTCATCCTGCTCCTTCAGATATTCTTATCACTGCAAACATTGAGTTGACCCCCCAATGATTAGAAAATTGAACATTGTTTTCATGGGAAGAAGTGTCTCCATTGAAAGATTTCCCCTCTATTTCTGTTCTGTTGGCTGCTCAAAAGTTTGGATTTATCCTCAAATTTATTTTTTGGCGACACTGGTGACCAGGACAAAAAAAGAGAGTTTAACTTCCCAATGAGGACACAGACAACAATAAAAGCCGGACAGTGGTTCTAATCCATCTATCCAAATCTGAAAAAAAGTTTTTCCTTTTTAGTTCTACTTAAAGTGACACAAACAGGTCTTATCCCTCTCTTGGCCTATGACTAGACAGTGAAAGGAAAAACACCAGACGAATAAACTCATCTTTCTCTTTCATTCATCGACGGACACAGCTCTCCATAAATCATAACTAGTAGGTTATATTGCCTCCTCCAGGAGCAGGACTAGGCAGAACAAAAAACACCTGGCTACGCCCATGGGCCCATCCTCAGCTGGTCTATAAACCCCCTCTCTGCTCTAGGTAATCAGTTTTAATCTGTCTAGTCAGGAGTAAGGACCTAGGTTGGGATCTCTGGTCCTAGCAATTTTCCGCTTTTTTTTTTTTCTTTTTTCTCTTGGGAGATCTACAATAATCTGCCGCGCTGGATATTCTAGATCCAGTGGTCCCCCCAGCCTAGCCAGCGAGGGCGTGCAGACCGCAGCTACACGCTAGGTCAGCCGCGACATAGCCTCATGGACAGAGGCTGGCCCGCGAGTTAAACGTCTTGCAGCATCGCATACGACCTGGCTTGGGTCTGAGTCACAGCGGTTGCCTGGCCGACTGCTCCCCTACTTCGGTGGCAAAAAGTTTTGTCTGGAGCATTACCCACACCATGGAAGGGTAAGTACACTCCCCCCCCCCCTCTCCCCCTTTGGTGGTTTTCTTTGGGATGGACGCAGGTAACCTCCAGGGACAGTCTTACCTGCCTTATGGTTCCCTCCTCCCATCCTTAAATCCCTCACTGAGCTGGGCTTCCCCCACTCCCATTCCCTCCTGTCTGGACCTAGAGTCTGGTGGGGGTCCCAGGGTAGAGAATGCAGTAGTGACCCCTGGGTCTCCCCCCGCTATCCCCACTCTGTAAGGGTCCTGGGATAGTGTGTGTCCCGCCCTGGTAGTCTGAAGGGGTCCCAGTGTAGGACACCCCTCTGTGCAGTGTGGGTATAGTGCAGGGGGGTCCCAGTGCATGACTGTGCAGGGGGGGTCCCAGTGCAGCCAGTGCAGAGTGCACAGCAGAGTCTCCCCTAAATGTGTGTCCTACCTTCATGTTTGTAGCTGATAGTTGCCATTTTCCCTTAGTCTGTATGGTCTCTGGTTGATGGCCATGTTTGTTTAGTCGAATGATGTCACGGGGCATTTTCCCTTAGTCTGGCTGGTCTCCGGTTGGCGGCCATGTTTGTGTAGCAGGATGATGTCACAGGGGCCATTTTCCCTTAGTCTGGGAGATGCTGGAGACAACTGAAGCCTCGTGGGGATGCCGACGCTCCTCCTCTTCCTCCTTAGTTTACTCTTCCTGTGCCTGGGACATATGAACAGAGATAGCATCCATGATGATGCTGGGTTTGAATTCTCAGCGCTCCTCTGGTCGGTAGGGTGAGTCTTTGGGGGTCCCTGTTATCTCTCCCTGCTGATAGGTACCCTGAGCCTTGAGGGGATCCTTTAGTGGTGCCAAAAGATTGTTTTTGTAATGCAATGTCTTCCTTTCCTTATGGAGCCTCACGGTCACATCTACCCATGGAGGGGAAGGTCCCTCTGAACCCCAGCTTCCCATGGTTGCACTGACGGTGGTCCTGCAGTCTTTAGTGTCCCGGGTGAAAGTGGCATGTGGGCAAAGGCCCAGGAGAAAGCGTCCCCCGCCTTCCCCTGCTCAGGCTGTCCCTTCTGATTCTGATGCCGCCGTGGACGTGGCCTGTCCAGGGGGACTTAATATCACACCCCCTGATCCATCCGATAGTGAGGATGATTCCTCCATGGTCGCAGCAGCAGCAAATAAAAAAACACTGAAAAACGTACGTATCACTGCAGTGCGTGAAACTTTAAAAATGGAGGATGCGGCTGTGTCGTGTGGTACACACAAGTTGCATCGTACTCCAAAGATGTTTCCTTATGTTCCTTTTGACAGGTTTTCCTGTAAACAATAGGAACAACCAAAATTACCCTTTGTGGTCCCCAAACGTTTTGCTGTATGTTACTCTTTTGAGGAGTCGCTTTTAAAAAAAAGTGGGCTAGTCCACCAGTGGTTTTCAGGTTGAGTAAAGCAACCATGATCCCAGTAGAGGAACCCCCATCCTTTAAGGACCCAGCTGACAAGAAAGCGAAGGCTGTGGCACGCAGCATGTTTACTATGGCTGGTTTGGCATTGCGGCCAGTGTTTGCCTCAGCCCTGGTGTCTTAGACCCTAACTGAATGGGCAAAGCTTTTTCGCCAGGGCCTGGGGGGAGAGCAGGTGCCGGCTGCTTATGATTAAGCGGACCATATGGTCCATGGGCTGCAGTTTATTTGTGGTGCAGCTTTGGACAAAGCTCCTGTGCTGTCCAAAATTTCTGTTTCAGCGGATGGTGATTAGGCGCATGCTGTGGCTTAGGAATTGGTCCGCAGACCAAGCCTCTAAGAAAGCTCTCATTGATCTGCCCTTTCAAGGCGATGGCTTGTTTGTGGCTACCTTGGATGACATGGTAAAGCATACATTTCTTGGTGTGAGTCGATCGGTGCTCATCCTCGATCCTTTTCTGTGGCTCGGATCTTAACCTTTCTACAAACGGGGCATCGTTCAGAAGTTGGCCTTGAGTACCATCAAAGGCCAGGTGTCTGCCTTGGCAACCTTCTTTCAGTGACCCCTAGCCACGCACTCTTTATTTCGTACCTTCATTCAGGGGGTTCGACATGTGGCTCCACCTGTACGGTCTCTTTTGCCCCCGTGGAATTTAAATGAAGTGCTTTTGGTTCTCCAGAAACCTCCATTTGAGAATATTCAGGAGATTCCCTTGCCTACGTTATCCCAGAAGGTGGCATTCTTGGTGGCTATTACCTCGGCCCGCAGGGTATCTGAGTTGGTGGCATTATCCTGTCGCAGTCCCTATTTGGTGGTCCATAGGGGTAAAATGGTTCTTCGTCCCTGTCCATTATTCCTGCCCAAAGTTGTCTCTGGCTTCCATTTGAATGAGTACATTGTGTTGCCTTCCTTGTGTTCCAAGCCGACTCATCCCAAGGAATTTGCTTTGCATACTTTGGATGTAGTTTGTGTTATTCAGGTGTATCTGGTAGCTACTGTGTCTTTTTGGAGGTCAGACTCGCTTTTTGTGGTTACGGACGGACCAAGAAAAGGGCTGGCCGCTTCTTCGGCTTCCATCTCCAGGTGGCTTTGACAGACAGTGACTTAGGCCTATTCCATGAAAGGTCAGGTACCACCTTTCCCTGTCACGGCTCATTCTACTCGGGCACTGAGTGCTTCTTGGGCCTTCCGTCATCAGGCTTCAATATTGCAAGTTTGCAAGGCGCCCACTTGGTCGTCCGTGCATATCTTTACAAAATTCTATAAGGTAGATACTTTGGCATCTGCGGATGCTTCTTTTGGCCTCATAGTTTTGCAGGCTGCTGTTTAGGAGGGGCTGTTTCCTCTTGAGGGGTGTTTTTCTTTAAACGTTTATTTTTCAGACAGGGCTCCTGTGACCAGGTTAAGGCTCCTGTGTCCGGCTTAAGGGCTCTTATGTTAAGCCTTGGGTTATATTCCCCACCCCTCATTTTCCTTTTGCAACTGCTTTTGGACGTCCCACTAGTTATGATTTATGGAGCGCTGTGTCTGTCGATGAATGAAAGAGAAAATGTGATTTTTGTATTTACTGTAAAATCTATTTCTCTGAGTTCATCGACAAACACAGCATATACCAGCTTAAGATGGCCCATTGGCATAGCCAGGTGTTTTTTGTTCTGCCTAGTCCTACTGTTGGAGGAGGCAATATAACCCACTAGTTATGATTTATGGAGCGCTGTGTCCATCGATTAACTCAGAAAAATTTATTTCTCTATCGTTCATTGACGGACGTAGTCCTCTGATCCATATCAGTAGGGATTTACTGCCCCCTACAGGAGTAGGACACTAGGCAGAAAAAAAGTTCTGGCTACGCCTATGGGCAGTCCCGGAGGGTACACCCTCTCTCTTCCTGCATAGGATATCAGTTTTAATCTGCCTAGTCAGGAGTAAGGACCTAGTTCCTTGCTTGGATCTTTGGTCCTGGCATTTAAGTATTTTTTTATGTAGAATTTTTTTTAGCTAGCCTTTTTCTCCGGAATTTTTTCCTGTGAGATCTTCAAGCAACTATGCCGGACTGGGCGACGGGCTGGATATCTAAATTCAGTGGTCATCCCAGTCTGGCCAGCTAGCGCGTGCAGGCCTTAGCTCCGCGCTAGGTCGGCCGCGACATAGTCCCACTGGACAGGGACTGGCCTTGCGAGTTAAACGTCTCACCAGGTCGCACACGACAGGGTCTAGGCCTATGTCGCAGCGTTCCTATTTGGCGACAGCCCCCACACTTCGGTGGAGAGGGGTCTTGTCAGGAGATGGCACCCCCGCCTGGGTTCCTGGTACAGTGAGTAAACGTCCCCCCCCCTCTTCCCTGGTGGATTTTGGGGTAAACGTGGGCCCCTCCCCGGGATGGTCGGACCCTTACACTTCTGGGTTTCCCTCTGTCCTGTTGTTCCCCCCAACGTGGGGGAATGGTTGGGCCTACCTGGGGCTGGGACCTCGTTTGCAGTCCACATCGGGGGCCGAAGAGTGCGCTCTCAACGGCATTTGGCCTATCGTGCGGCCAGCTGGATGGTGTTAGGAGGGCTGGCGGGGGGTCCCCCTGTGGGTCCTGGTTACCGCGTTCTGGCGCGGGCCGCCATTTTATTGTAGCCTCGTCTGCTTCAATGACGGTGGCCATCTTGGTACACCCGTTTTCCCCATTTTGTGGTGGATTATTTGCTTTGAAGGCTGGTGGGTGTGCCTAGAGGTGTTTTTTGGTGGTAGGAGCCCCTCCCTTCACCATGGGCAGCTTCCTGGCTCACTTCCTATCACTGAGCTGTCGCTGAGACCTCCCTAAACCGATTGCTTATCTGGGGACAGTGAGTTACTGAGAGTAGTCTCTCTCTCTCTGTGGGGGTACATTAGCTCATGCCTGACCTCCAGGGGGGGGGGGGTGGTGGTGTTGTAGCTGTGGGGCTGCTCTTTTAAAAAAAATTGATTTTTGTCATTTTTTTTACAAATTATGCCGGCGGGTTCTTCTGCTTCAGTATGGACCCTGTAAGCCATGTGTCCCCACCTGACCCCCTCACGGAGGCCGAACTGTCACGAATCCTGTATATCTCTTGCTTTTGTCTACCCACGGATGGGAAATAAACCTTTTTAATACATACTACACTATTGGAGCATCTTTCTTTTTATACTCTGGCCCCATGCTGATGTGAGGAAAGGGGAGGAAGAATCCACCAACTACCCCATTGCAGAAGCGGCACAAGGGAACCTATCTTGGCCCTGAGGGCCTACAAGCGTGATTGGTCTTAGGACCGTATGGTACATAAGACCCATTACATCTGGTAAGTCACCCATCTTTACAATAGGGATGCACCGAAATGAAATTCTTGGCCGAAGCCGAATAATAATAAAATGTTTGGCCGAAGGCCGAATACCGAACGCGGTGTTTTGCATTTTTTCCATTTATTTTGCCAATTTTTTGTCCTCTCTCTTGTCCTCTCATGTCTCTCTCTCTCTCTCTCTCTTGTCCTCTCATGTCTCTCTCTCTCCCTAAATGTTACTGTAGGGAATGGGATTCAGTGCACACTGCAGCCTTGTACCATAGGGTTAATGTTGGTGACACTGTAGGGATTGGGAAGGATGCTGGGAATGGAAATCAGGAAGCATGCAGGCAGCCTTGTAAATTTTAATTGCAGATACAGGGCACTGGGCAGGTCAGGGTTAATGTGGTAACATCAATTACTCAGTGACAGTCAGTCAGTGTCAGTGTGGACTCGATCAGATTATACAGTGACAGACAGTCTCTCATAGTGGTGGTAGTAGGAGGCTGGAGGTGGACTAGTAGTAGCCTGGAAAGGAGCACAGCCGCATACATACATTACTCACTCGTGCACTGCAGCCCGCCCCACACATTCAGTGAGTCTTACTCTCCTCCCTAGTTTTTTCAATGGCACATTCAGGAAGCCAATCACGCCGTGAGTAGCGGCACAGCGGAACCAATCAGGTGTGCAGGCACGCGTGATTGGTTCGCTGTGCAGCTAATCACGGCGTGATTGGCTTCCTGAATGTGCCATTGAAAAAACTAGGGAGGAGAGTAAGACTCACTGAATGTGTGGGGCGGGCTGCAGTGCACGAGTGAGTAATGTATGTATGCTCACCGCTGAAGTGTCCCGGCTTCCCCTGCCTAACACGGAAGTCTGAGAGTCCTCCTGTCCTCCTCCGAGTCCCTTCCCCCTGTAAATATCGTGACCTCGGCGATATGAATATCGCCTACGGCCACAGAACGATAGTCAATATCATATCGACTATCGTTCAGCCCTATTATTCGGCACAAAATTATTCGGCCTTTTGACTTATTCGGCCGAACACCGAAAGTGCTATTTTTTCTATTTTCGGCCGAATAATGTTCGGCCGCCGATTATTCGGTGCATCCCTACTTTACAATATCACTGTGGAAAAAGGAACCTATGCCACCTATAAGTCACAAAGTCGTATTGGATAAAGCACCTGCACTTTTGATAAAAGACTGGAAGATTTCTTTGCACTAAGGAAAATTATTTACTCACTTATTGATGGACTTGAAATAAATCCGCATTTATTTATATATGTATATTAATCACGCAACCTTGCAATTTTTATTACATTGGTATTTCTACTTGATTATTGCAAAATTTGTCATTTATTGATTTATACTTGTTCATTGCACAATTTATATTTATTTACTGATAATTTTATTAATTTTTAGCTGTGATATATATTGTTCTTTTGCACAAATAATTTACACAGTTATATATTTCAATCAATTGCACATAGCACATTAATTATTAGCAAGCACTGTAGGTAGTCCTGACCCCTAAGGCTAAGTTCCAATGCCGTGACTTGGTGAGGAGCGAGTCCCTTCTGCCCTGGGGTAGCTGTTGGATCAGCTGACGCATGCCGTGCTGGACACGGCTCCTTTGTAGGGTCACCTGTCGGTTTCAGTGGGGTTTGTCCGGCGTATAGTTTGCCGGAGTGCTGGTCTGCGGATCAAACTTCTAAGAAGGACTTAATGGATCTCCCTTTTCAGGGGGATGGCCTGTTGGCGTCGCATCTACAGGATAGTGCAGAGGTTTGTGGCCCGCTCCCGGAACCTTCTGGCAGATGCACTGGTGGCACCATGGGTTCTGTCGTAGGCAAGAACTTATGCTGAGTTCAATATGAACGATGCTGAAAAGTTTAGCATGGTCACCTGCGCAAGGATGACGCCAGCATAGTCGTGGGTGAGCGATCACGGTTGTGCCAAGGTCAGTATCAGCTGCTGTCTGCCTTTTCTCCTCTCAAGTTGCTGCCAAGACTTCTTCGCAGGATCGAGAGGGAAGGGATTCCGGTCATTCTCGTGGCTCCAGACTGGCCTCGCCGAGCTTGGTACGCCAACCTGGTCAGGCTAGCCACAGGTCCTCCTTGGAGACTTACTCTCAGGGAGGATTTATTGTCTCCAGAGCCAATCTTCCATCCTGCTTTAAGGTCGCTGGCTTTGTCGGCTTGGCTGTTTAAAGCCAGGTGCTGTAGGGCAGGGGATTGTCTGCTTCAGTGATTCCCACCCTGCTTAAAGCATGAAGTGACTTCTAGGATGATTTTTCATCGTTCGTGAAAGTCGTATATTGCGTGGTGTGAGTCTCTTTGGGCTCCCCCTCGCTCTTACTCGGTGGCCCGGATCTTGGCTATCCTTCAACGGGGAGTTGATCAAAAGTTGGCCTTGAGTGCTATCAAGTGGTACTTCGTCCGGATCCGTCCTTCCCTCCGAAGGTGGTTTCTAGTGTTCACTTGAATAAGGACATTGTATTATCGTCTCGGTGTCCTAAGCCCAAACATCCTAAGGATTATGCATTGCATACTCTGGATGTAGTTCAGGCACTCAAGGTGTACTTTGCGACTACTGAGTCTTTTCGTGAGTCAGGTTCGCTCTCTGTACTCACGGATGGCCCAAGAACAGGGCTGCCTGCGTCTGCTGCGACTGCTTTCAGATAGATCGGACAGAAGGTGGTGCAGGCTTATTCAATTGAGGGTCAGGTCCTACCTTTCCCTATTTTGGCACATTCTACTCGGGTGCCTAGTGCTTGCTGGACTTTTCGCCTTACTGGCATCTGTGCTTCAGATTGCAAGAGGGCTACCTGGTTGTCTGTTCACACCTTTACCAATTTTTAAAAGGTGGATGTGCTGGCATCTGCAGATGCCTCTTTTGGCCGAAACGTTTTGCTGGCTGCTGTCTGGAGGGCTTTTGGCCTTCCTTGAGGGTGTTTACTGTTTGCTTCAGATGGGCCTCATCTTTTTGTTCTGATGAGTCCTTTATTGTCTGGTTGGCTGTGTTAAGCCTTGGGGACTTTTTCTTTTCTGCTGTTCCCACCCCTCATTTTATGGCACTGCTTTGGGATGTCCCTACTGATATGGATCAGAGGACTGCGTCCGTCAATGACCGATAGAGAAAACTGGATTTTTGACTTACCGTAAAATCCTTTTCTCTTAAGTTCATTGACAGACGCAGTAGCTGCCCCTCTATTTGGAACTGGGTTGGTGTTACTTCTCTGACATTGCTTTGATACAAAACTGACATCCTATGCAGGAAGAGAGAGGGTGTACCCTCCGGGACTGCCCATAGGCGTAGCCAGAACTTTTTTTCTGCCTAGTGTCCTACTCCTGTAGGGGGCATTATAACCCTACTGATATGAATCAGAGGACTGCGTCCGTCAATGAACTTAAGAGAAAAGATTTTACGGTAAGTCAAAAATCCAGTTTTTACGGTAATTACAAAAATCATATTATTATTCTGCTCTCTCACACTGCTTTCTCATGCAATCAGCATGTCCCTTGTTAATAATTGAGCTCTGTAGCACAGCTGACAAGCTCTGTGTGCAGTTTTGCACATATTCAGCACTGTGATGTGCTGGCTAATGTTGAGAACACATTGTATTAACTTGCACTGCATTTTTAAACTAGGTCTAGATTTTGTTCAGTGCATTCATATTTTGTGTTTAATGTCACAATGTATTGACTCTTTTTTTTCCAGAAAATGTGGTGACTGTGGTTCCAACCTATGCCCCTCAAGGTAAAGTATATGGTACTCAATTTCACTCAGAATGGTACCAATTACTGTATTATTAGTGAATGTTGGAAAGTATAGTTTTAACAGCTACCCTACATTTTTGAGGCATCAGTTGCAGTAATATGGTCATTCAGTTTACAGTGGCTTTAAAGCACTTGTAAAGTTTTGAAAAATGTAAATCTGTTTACTTAATTACATACGAATTGTTTGGCAAATAGTGTTTTTTTACATCAGACCTGTGTTTTGTGCATTCAGGGTATGGATACAGGTTTTCTGCACACTACACTCAGTACCTTCCCTTATTCGTAATCCCTCACTGCACTGTTCATTTGCTGGGGCTCCCTCCAAATCCCTTTGTAAGGTCTGAGTGGAGTCTGAGCATATGCAATAAGGAATCCTTTCCCCTGATTTTACAGTTTAGGCCCGATGACTGGCTGCTCAGACTTCTCCTACTTTATAGAAAGAAGAGAAGAGGGTCACAGGTTACCAATATTATACTCTGATAGTTTATCTTAATCGTACAGGACAAAGGACTGGTATTCATAGACTATGGGTTATATGCTTTTGCCATTTAGTTTATTGGACACTGCAAAAAAACTTTGCTAGGGCTAGATTTTTGCTAGTTTCCTTAGGTGATGGATCTTTTCTCCTCTAAAGAAAGAAATGTATTTTTAAATAATTTACATTTTTTACATCTGACTGCTTATTACTTTGCACTCCCTAGCAGTTTCTGAATCAGTTACCCTCTGTGTGTACCCCAGGAACCATAGCCAGAGCCAATTGTGGGGGGGCAACCTACACAGTAATAATTGCTTTGAGCACTGGATCCTGCATTAGGCCCTCACCTTGGCATGAAGTGCAACGTGCAAAGTTAGCTGCAGGGTGCTATACAGATTCATGGCCATTGTCAATTTCTATGGTTACCAGACCCTGAGGATCGCTTCAGGGGTATGCCTTCTGTGACAGGCAAAGCCTGGAACTTTAACAGGCCCAGCATCATGGATACAGTAATACAGATTTTGCCTGTATATGGACTCTGGTTCCTTGCTTTTAACTACACTAAATCCTCAGGGCATAACATACTGTATGGTATAGTTTTTGTCTCTAACACTTCAGCAAAAGCACTTTTGAATTAGGTGGTTTTCTCCACCTATCTGGACTTATTCTCAGAAGTATGTGGTAACAGAAACACTTCCCCTAGATGACTTTTCCTGCCTGCCTGTTCCGCTCATTCCAGCTGCCTTCTTTTATAGAGCCACAGGAAATTGATCAGCACCTGGGTTATGGTGGCATCTTCCCCCGGGCATGCAAAAGCCCATCCATTCTGTTCTCCTGAACCATGAGTACTCCACTGCTGATCCCTTCACTAGCAATGGTGATTCATAGATGCAAGGGAGCTGGAACTAAAAGCCAGAACATCATGCATCCTGTTGACCTTCTACAGGAAACACACCCTAGTTCCTTCTCAGGCATCTACCATGTGGCCTTTTTGACAAAAGCAGATTTCTCTGCTACTCTACCTCACACCTGTGTGATTGCAATGTGCTACCTGCAAGGGATGCACAGGTTTAAAGCCATAGCGTTTACCTCATAAATTGCAGGAAATGCAGTATTCCAGCTTCACATCAACAGAAGGCAAATTCATTGACTGCAATGTATCAATTTCAGGCACAGGAAAATGGTTTCAAGGTTTCTATTTAGGCCTTGTTCACACTGGCATACTTATACACACAAGCGTACACCTGTGTGAGGGCATCCACGTGCAGGCAGTCCTATTCATGTCAATTGGAATGCATTGGCTTCACGGACACAGTTGCTGCTCCCAATTTGAAATTCATGTTTGTATTTTTGCATTATATATAATATGGTGTTCTTGTTATCTGCACCACTCAGCTCTTGAGGAAGGTGATCTGTAGTATTATGTTTTAACATTGTATTCCTGTCCCTCCTTTCGAACCTGAGCGGTGATTATTTATCTGAGCTGTTTTCTGTTTGTATCTTTGTTATGATTAAAGCCCAAAAGGGCTGAAACGTGTCAAGGATTTTACATTGTTCCCCCTACCTGAATGGATTGAAATAAAGAAGATTTTATGCAAATGCCATGTTTCCGACCTTTTTCATGAAAATAGTTGAACAGTGTATATGGCTCTGGTCTGAGCAGAGGTATTGTCAATCTCATGGGATTATAGATGGAGAGGGTAGTAGCATCACACACCACTCTTGTATAATTTGTTCAGAAAAGTGCGTGCCCTGCTTATGGCTCTTCTATGAACCCAGGACATTCATGTCACATTATCTGGATCACCTCTGGCTGAAGGACTCCTCAGCCAGGATATTGTCTGCCAATGTCCAAAAACGTCCAGTTCTTTCAAACTTATGGCTGAAAAATCAACTTTCTGCTCTCTAGCCCTCACACTGTCTTAGATACCTGGGTCTTATTTTTAACCCAAGATCTAACTCTCACGACCCTCAGATCATGCCCACACCCTCAATTCACTTCTTCATGTGGATTCTGGGCCTCCTGGTAGATTCCTTTGAGGCAGTTCCCTTTGCCCATTTTCACTCCAGATCCCTTCAATCCAACATCCTCAAGAGGTGGAACAAGCAAATCCAATCCTTGGATCGCCCAATGCTTCTATCTAGCCAAAGAAAGCTCTCCCTGGCATGGCATGTCTTGAGATTGTAAAAGTCATTCCTTCACAGGACTTGGAACATGGTAACGACATATGCGAATCTGACAACCAGGGTTGGTCCTTACAACTTCCTGACCATCCAGGGACATGGTCCCCACAACTTCCTGACCATCCAGGGACATGGTCCCCACAGGAGGTGAGTCAGAGGACAGTCAGAAAATGCTATAGCGCGTACGGGGGAGGAGCCTGCACACGCTGTAACACCCAATACTGCTGTCTATGCTAGCACTGGCCGAGTGCCATCCCATGTGAGTTTTTTATGTTGCTTTCACCCCAATAATTCGGTGTATACAGAGAGTACTAGATTGCTTTGTTTATTTTACACATGTACCCATGTATGACGGTGGAGAGACGGTTATGAGGAAGTGACCACTTCATCTTTGTTACTGTGTCACTGACACGGCGAGCTTGGCCACCATATCACACCTGAGGCATTCCCATCCAGAGGGAGGACAGGAGAAAGCAGCCTATCCATTATTCATTAGCACCTGTGTGTGTGCAAAAAGCGGGTTTGGCTCATTATAATCTGAGCCAAACCAGGAGGTGAGCGGCCAGCATTATCACTAATGCACTAAGTCACCTTAAGAATTGAAAGCACCAGCACCTGGTCACCTGATATCTGCACAGCACAGAAAGGATCACCTATTTTTATGAACTTTGCACCATTTGCTGATGACATTTCACTTAATTATTATTTATGAGCACGGGCACTTTATTGTGATATTCTTTATTTAGTTATTAATAATCACAGTTATATTATTTTTTATCACCTGGATTCATATTATCCGTTATCACATGATCTAAAAGCACTTGCACTTTTTTGTGGTACTCACTATTCATGTATTGATGTTTATTGTGGTACTCATTTATTTATGGATCTATGTTTGTAAGACACTAGATGTGGTTTAGGGCTGTCAGTCTGCTTGGCAGCCAATGCCTCTTTTCGCAAACTCCCTCAGTTTTATTGCTTAGGTCCATCCCATGGTCTATAATTACTAATGCCTTAAGATAATAGGAATTTTGTGTTACCTGTCAATTCCTTATCTTGGCGTACAGTACAGGACACAAGTGCCTCCCCTCTGTGTCTTGATTACTCCTTATTGCTTGCTAAACATCTGAATCCTCACAGATAGGATGGGGTATTATGGGTACACTCTAGGGGTGGCCCTAGAAAAGATTTTGCCAGTCTCCAGTCACCTGAAGGTAGCAGCATATCACCCGCACTCTATGAATACCACTCCTGTGTCCTATAATGGACTTAAAGATGAGGAATTTACATGTAACTTAACATTCCTATTCTTATCTGATGAATTTTCTAATCTATTTTCTGGAGAGATAGGGGGAGCGTTCAGAAGATAAGTGAGGGGGCGTGCTATGCACATTTTATATATTACCCTATCTGCCACCTATTACACAGTAATTCTTGGAGGGCCCTACAGGGGAACACGGCAGCAGGGTAGGGTAAGTACTAGCAGTGGAGGGGCCTGCTATGTGGCAAACCTAATACTCTATCCTGAATGTGCAATAAACCTATTCACTTTAACTCTTATTGTGATGAGTTGATATCTTTTAATACAATTACGTTTCAGGATAATTGCATAATGTGTATAATTATATATGATATTTAACATCAGTAAATAATCATTTGTGGATCTAATTACCGCTTCTTTATTTTTTTCAGGTGCCGTTGTGTTGCAGATTTCTTGTTTTTCTGAGGCTGAGCGTATATTTATGCTGGTGAAAGACACAACTGTTAACAACAAGCAGCTTACTGCTGTCATCATTCCACATCTTGTGGTAAGAGCTGTTAAAATATACTGACTATACTGGAAACAAACAAATTACTTAGGGTGAAAATAATGGCATAAGGCTACATGCAGCCAGCTCATCTTTGTGTAGTAACTGTTTTTTTGTATAACATATTTTGTTTTTGTGGACTGAATAGCAACTCATATTGCACCTGCAACTGGCCTTTGAAGTTGTGAAATAAGTGGAGTTATGACTACTGATAGCTATCAAGGTCTACCCAACCTTAAAAAATGACAGGGAGAACTAGTTTGATTGTTGTGGTGGACGCTATTTTTATAGCATACTCTTTTACGTCATCTAAAGTATAAATTCAGCTACAAGTGAAAAGAGCAAGATGGACTTTTAAGGTGTCAGCAAGAATATGCGAAAATAAAATCCTTACATTTTATTATTCCAACATGTTTAAAAACATTCAGATAAAAGACGGCCTAATGCAGTAAAATAAACCTCCCTAGGAAACCTGCCACAGAGTAACAGACACCAATAATATCAAATTAACAAATAGTTCACAACTGAAAATATAATAATTAGGGTGTCCGCCATAGGTAAGCAGTCTTGCTCAATCTCAACGCATTTCGCAGAAACACCCTGCTTCTTCAAGAGGTGAGAGGAGGTAAAACGTAGAGCCTAACAAAACGTAGAGAAAAAGTTTTATCCTACCACAGCGAAAATAGAAATTCAATTAAATAAAACTTCAAATTAGGGGATACAACCAAACAAAAAAATCCCAACTAGCGAGCTATTGCCCAACACACCTGATAAGGTGCAAATATCCAATCACATGATCAATCCAAGAACAGATGGAGAATAAGGGTACACTCTCCCTGCATACCAGAAAAAAATATATCAAGGGAAGCAATGTATAATACTAATAATGGATAGCCACAAAATTTAAGGCAATATATAAAAAGACATCACAGGGCCAAAAACCAACACTAGTGGGATAACAGGTGCTAGCAGCCAAGTACTGTTGATTTAAAGGTTACCAAGCAGTATGAAAGCAGCTGCCTTAATTGAATTTTTCCAGCTTTTGCCAACTTATAGTTTAAATGCAGGGTACATACACAATGGTGTTCAATTTTAAACTTTAGCTAAATACAAAAACTTTTTTTTTTTTAAGTTTTTGATTAGTAACACAAGGTTTTTATTGCTGTCTTCGTCCCCTCTAGATAAATGTATCCCCTCTCGCCTTTGTGACCATTGTCTGAGACACAGAAAGATATGGGAAACCCAACATCTTGCAAATGTCAGTGAAACAGGAGGCATGGGGAAATCTTCCAGTGGGAAGGGAAATCTTCCAGTGAGAGGGGCACTTGTTATGAAGACAGCTGACTAACAGGAGAATTCACCTCACTTTGGAAAGATTTCACTTTCTGCTGTGTCTATGGCACAGGTATTGAGGAGACACAGCTGTTTTATGCAAAACGGAAAGTTTAACCACTTGACCTGTGGAAGGTTTACCCCCCTTCATGACCAGGCCATTTTTTGTGATATGGCACTGCGTTACCTAAACAATTGCGCAGTCATGCAAGTGGCAAGCTTTAGATAGATTTTGCTCTTGAATGTCAGTTTCAGTAACGGAACGTTTTTAGTTATCTTCATTAAATTTTTATGACATTTCAGAATTCTGGAAAAATAATTGACAAATACTTTTATTACATTACTGAAATCTATTCAGCATTGAACAGTAAAGGAACAAGAGAATGCCAAATGCATGTATTCTGATTCCCACAAATTGTCTTCTAATGGTTACTTTTTCAAAGTTATGAAAAAGTGAGTTGACTGTTGATTCATGTCGAGCTTACTGAACTATGATAACTGAATTCACAGCTACTGTATTAGTATCAGATGCTTCAAAGTAGCGTAGTTATATTGATTTGTGGTGTACACTACCAGTACATTTTCTAGCATCTTAAAGTGCTTCCTCTAAGATGGACTAAGTATATGAGGATTCAATTTGGAGTCAAGAGGGACTAAAGCAGAGTTCATTTGGTCCTGGGACTTTCTGTGAGATTGTTGGCAAGTCTGTGTATTCTCGTGCTATTTCACTCCTTTACTGTAAGCATAAAAGGGACTTTTGTGGTGAGAGTCGCATGACAGTTCTCTGTGTGTATTTACTTCCTTGTTTTGCAAGTATTTACATAAAATTTCAGATTTTCCCTTGCTGGTTTTAAAAATGGTAGGCCTGTCATATGAAACACCTTCATCTTTTCTTGCCTGAATTTTGGCTAATCATTTCCCCGTTGTTAACCCTCTTTGAGGGTTAGGGACTTACGTGAATGTACAATATATATGTAAAGAGCTGCGTAAATTGACGGCACTATATTGGTACCTATAATAAATATTATGGGGTTGGTGTGCAGAAGCAGACTAATAATTTAAAAATGAACCTTCTCCCCCACAAAACAGTGTCAACATTCTATTCTGTTAATAATCCTAGAACATTCCACACTCCATCACATCCCTGGTTTGTCCAGGATTGTCCTGGCTCTGGATTTGTATTTCAAGATTGTACCTGCATTGCACCTTCTGCTATATGTGGTATCACAGATCCTGCAGTCGGATATGTCGTAGGTTCTTAACACCTTCTTATGACTACAGATATCAGTGTACTAATTTCTAAGACTCAAAGCCAAAATAATTTAGCTTTTTTTGCTATGTAACTGTAGGAGACATTTTAAATCCCAGATATGCTTTCCTTTCAAATGGGATATTGTAAGCTAGGGTCGTAACATCTTCAATCTAATATAGTTATCATGTTCCCTGAGGATTCTCAGTACTCTATTTTAGTTTTTTTGTACCCAGTGTGCATTCACAGCCACCAATGAGGAATACGTTCACTGGTAGGTCCAGTCTAGTTGAGCAAATTAATTTATTACATTTAAGGTCAACTATAAAATATTTTATTAGATTAATTATCTTCACTTATTTTTTGTGCTTTCAGAAAATTACGGGTAAGATTTAACTGCATGCAGTTCGTCCATGCAGTTAAAATAATAAATCCTCACAGTTGTGTTTTGTTAGAAATTTAGAAGCCTAGTCACCCTTTGTTTTATGACCCAAGAAAACCTTTTACTTATGTCTTTCTTTTCTTGCGCATAATGGTTTATTGCTAGACACAGCAGGACTGGTAGGTAAGTTAAGTATTGGTAGTTTACCTAGCACCTCATTCAGTAGCTATTTGTCTTCTTGGGATGTTTCTCCAGTGTTTATATATTTTCAGACTTGCTTCCCTAATTTATTTTTGTAGTGTTTCACCAAGGTCTTGTTTTTGCAACAATATTCTGAAGTAAATGATGTCACTTTAGATGAGCAATGACCTTCAACATACTTTCCTAATGTATTTTAAAATTAAGCATTACCAGTAGTGCTTGACCATACATTTTTGTGATAAATGAGATATCTGTCAGATCTGTAGTGTTCTTGGGGTTATCCCTAAAGCTTAGTACACACAATCAGAAAATCGGATGAAAAATACCGCTTTCGGAGAGATGGTACGATAATCTGATCATTAGTACACAGCTTTTGAGAGCCAATCATGACCGTTCATGCGGAACTATCCAAAGGGACAAACGCAAAACATTTTCTTATACGATACCAGAATATACAATATTTGTTTAATCCGTACAATATTCATCTGAAAAAAAATCGTAAGACCATGCATGCTCAGAAACGACAGGTTACAATACGATACCAAACATTCCATCACTTCCGAAGTTATATTCTGTCGTATGAGAATTTTCGTAACTTAAGTATGCTCTTAATTTTCGATATCAGACTAGCATGCAAAAAAAACAACAAACCAGACGATTATTTGTTCTTTATTCTCATCGTTTGTACAAGGCTTAAGGGTATTAGTTTGTAATTCACCAAGTGGATTGCCCACACAGAAGCAGATCAGACATTTGACCTAATAATGAGGTGGTTGGATCTTTATCAGATTGGATGTGCCTAAATCTGAAAAATGTGTGTGCTTATTGACAAAAACAAGACTTCTAGATCACACACATGACAAGTGATTTTTTGTGGGTCCTAAACAATTTCTGATGTAGCCATTGCAAGTCCACATCTGCCATCCAAGCTAGATATTTACACAAATTGATACTGATCAGCAACTATAGTGGTTTTCTGCACATAATTATCATACAATTATCTGCTGATTTAAGATTAAAATGATCCAACCTACCATTTTAATTGATCCCTCTAGGAACTTTTTAAGATGTATGTTAAAAGTGGTTGTACACTCTTACATATACCCAGTAAAGTGACTGGCCTCAGCTGATGCACAGAGATGAAACACATACTCCTACATAAGTTGTACCTATCTATCTGCAGCCATCTGTCCTCTACATGCATTTAAAGTGCTGAAATAAAAGCTTGGCTGAGCGTTCAGAAGAAAGGGGGCGGAGAGCTGAAGTTAAACTCTGCAGAGTTCAGTGAGGAGAGCTCTGACAGCTGATTGGAGGGAAGGGACAGCCCATAGGAACAGAACTGAGGCTGACAATCTGCTGGAGGTCCCTCCCCTGTCACCTTTTTTTCTTTTGGTGTCAGGAAAACTTGTCAGAAGTGATTCATGCTGATAACAGAGGAATGAAGCACTAGGCAAAGGTGACACTTAGTTCTCTTAATTAAGACAAATACACACTATAGAGGGATATGTTTTGTTCGTATTGCATGTTTGAGGTTTACAACCACTTTAAAGGACACATCCCAGTTTACCAACACCTGCTGTAGCCCTCTCCCCAGCCCTTCTAGACTAACCTCCACAAAGCCCAGCTTCTTAATTTGTACAGTCACAGCCCTTTCTGGTGTTCGCATTCTCATAATATTCCCTTGACTTGAATGGTGACATATACTGAAGATCCCTGCCTAAAGAGAAATTATGTGTGATTGAGGCGGGGGTGAGGGTTGTCTAGTTTAGATTAGGTAAACTTCGACTTGTCCTTTTAGGAGGGGAAAACATGTTGGTGCTGAAGGTATTTAGCATTTTTACTGAAAGAAGTAGATTGTTTTGTTAAGGTTAGAACTAGAGTACAGAATCACATAATGACTTTTATACAGGAAAATGGTCACAACCATTTATGTTAAAAAAAAAAAGCATGATTAGCATGGTTTAATTGCACACCAAATGAAAATGCTCTTTCTCTTATTAACCACTTAAGGACTTAAGAAGGTTTTACCCCCTTAATGACCAGGCCATTTTTTACGATACGGCACTGCGTTACTTTAACTGACAATTGCACGGCCGTGCGATGCTGTACCCAGATAAAATTGAAGTCTTTTTTTTTTTTTTCCACAAAAAGCACTTTCTTTTGGTGGTATTTTTATTTTTTGCGCTATAAACAAAAAAAGAGCGACAATTCTAAAAAAAACAATATTTTTTTACTCTCTGCTTTAAACATTCCCAATAAAATAAAAAAAATATATATAATTTTTTCATCATTTTAGGCCAATATGTATTCTGCTACATATTCTTGGTAAAAAACAATCAATTAATATACACTTATTGGGGTTTGCACAAAAGTTTTCCCGTCTATAAACTAGGGGATAGATTTATGTCATTTTTATTTATTTCATTTTTTTTTTTTACCAGTAATGGCGGTGATCAACAATTTTTAGCGGGACTGCGACATTGCGGCCGACAGATCGGACACCTAACTGACATTTTTTAGACTTTTTGGGGGGACCAGTGACATTACTACAGTAATCAGTGCAAAAAATATGCACTGTTACTGTACTGACACTGGCAGGGAAGAGGTTAGCACCAGGGGCGATCAAAGGGTTAAATGTGTGCCTAGGGAGTGCTTTCTAACTGTGTGGGGGATGGGCTCACTGGATGAACACAGAGACCTGTGTTCCTAAATAGGAGGAACACAGGACCCATGTGTTCATCAGTGACAGAACAGCGGTCTGCCGTTTTTACATTGGCAGACCCACGTTCTGTCTCTATGGGGAGCGATCGCAGGTGCCCAGCAGACATCGCAGTCGCTGGACTTGCTGTTTGGCTCCCCTCTAGCCAATTGGCGTTTGCCTCCGGCGGCACGCCCACACTAACTGCTACACAAAGCGACGTACATGTGCGTTGTTTCGCGGAACAGAGCCGACCTGTCGCAGTATAACTATGGTGGCTGGTCGGCAAGTGGTTAACACAATTTCCATCCTGACAGTCTATAAATCTGTGTGGCTTGCAGCGACTCTTTTATGTAATCATTTTTTGTGTGTTTTTTTCCAGCATGAAAAATTACCTCAGAGTTCATGTCCTCTTCTGGTATTTGTAAATCCTAAGAGTGGAGGCCTGAAGGGCCGCGACCTCCTCTACAGTTTCCGCAAAATGTTGAACCCACATCAAGTCTTTGAACTGACCAATGGGGGTCCTCTTCCTGGGTATGTCTGAACATTTTATACCATGTTTTGTTATAGGTGCTTGTAAACATCTCACAATGAACATCCTCCTCTGAGGGTTTTGCTCTGCTGCAGTTGAATAGTAAAACTGTCCCTTCTAATTCTAATTGTAAAAAACAGATCCTATCAATTTCATTGATGGGATCTGTGTTCATTGAGAACACAGCTCCTGATCTTCATAACCTTTGGGTTATACTGCCCCCTACAGGAGTAGGACACTAGGCAGAAAAATAATCTGGCTACACCTAAGGGCAATCCCAGGGGGTATATTCCCTCTCCCCGCTATAGTTGCTCACTTTTTTTCTGCCTAGTCAGGAGTAAGGACCTAGTTCCTTGCTGGGATCTCTGGCCCTGGCAAATTTTTTTAGATAGAAATTTTTTTAGATAGAAATTTTTTCTCCTGGTTTTTTCCTGTGAGCTCTACAGTCAACTGCCAGACTGAGCAATGGGCTGGATAATCTAGATCCAATGGTCACCCCATTCTGGCCTCAGCTCCACGCTAGGTTGGCCGTGACATAGCCCCACTGGACAGGGGCTGGCCTGCGAGGTAAACACCTCACAAGGTTGCATACGACTGAGTCTCGGCCCGAGTCACATCGTTCCTCCTGGCCGACAGCCCCCATATTTCGATGGCGAGGGGTTCTGCCTGGAGCGGTGCCTGCCTGGTTCCTGGTATTGTGAGTAGCTGTCCCCCCTCTCCCTCTTAAGGGTTTTGGGGTAGATGTGGGCCCCTCCTTGGGACAGTTGGACCCCCAGGTTCCCCTCCTTCCCATCAGGCACCCCCCCTTTTATCTGTCCCCCATCCTACCCCCCCTCTTCCCCCTATCCTAGGGCTGTGTGGGTGGTCTTGTCCACCTCCTGGGGTGGGGGCAGGGCGCTGTGCTGGCGATGGGGGCTGGGGGGGGTGTGCACGCCGCTGGCAGCCGTACGCCGGCTGTGCAAAGGGGGGGTTGTACCTGGTGGGGACTCTTGCCAAGGCCCCCAGTCCTGCCTGGGTCTGTCCTTGAGGCCTAGAGATCCCTCCTGGGCTGCTATTTTGCTGTAGTTTGTGTAGTCTGGTGGCCATTTTGTGGTGGTTTGCCATTGAAAATAGCTTCGGCCATAATAGTGGAGCCCTGTTGGCGGTGGGAGCCCCTCCTCATCCCCTGGGGATGACTCCTGGATCTTTTCACTTCCTGGTTGCCGCACGTGGAGTGCAGATTATCCTGGTGGCCGCAGGTGCCTGTTTCTGCTGGGTGGTGAGTCTGGTGGGGTTCTCTCCCTCTCTGCTGAGGATCGCTTAGCGCTTGTGCCTGGCGACCGGGTGGTGCTGCCAGCGTGGCGGGGGTTGTCCCTTTGCAGTGTTTTACACTGTCTCATTAGATCTTGAATCGGATTTGGCCGCTGCGGATGTGGGTCACCCTGCTGGGTCTGTGACCACGGGCCCGGAATCCTCAGATAGTGAGAATGATTCCTCCACATCTGCAACCGCGCACAAAAAGACGCTGTTGGAAGCGTGATTGTATCTGTACATGAGACCTTGAAGATGGAGGATGTAGCTGCGGCAGAGGCGCAGGTTCCCTTTGGCATTCACAAGCCATCCAGAACGGCAAAGGTATTTCCTTTCCCTGCCTATACTGACAGAATTGTCACTAACGCGTCCCCATGGGCTCCCTAAGTGATTTACTTGGCGTTACCCCTATGAGGAGTCCCTTATTAAGAAATGGACTGTTCCATCGCTGGTGGACCCTCCGGTTTCCAGATTGAACAAGCCAACCATGATTAAGTGTGAACCGAGCTTTATGCTGGCCATAGACATCGATTTTCGGAGGAGAATATTCATACGAAAAATCTTTGTACATTCGCTGAATGAAAGAATGTTTGAAAATTTCACTTGCTTCTACCATTCAGTTTTAAAGTGAATGTCATTTCTGAATGAAAACCACATACACTGTCTCAACATTCCTTTTGACCAGGAAGTTTTCTATTCTCTTTCGAATCTTCCCATCACTGTGGTTGAAAACGAACATCAATTTGACCCCACTAATGATTTGAAAATCGAACAAATGTTCTTAAAATTAAAATTTTCTTTGAAGGAAGACATTGTTTTTGTATGGCCAGCATAAGTGACAGCAGGCGCAGGGAGCTTTTATCAAGCCACTTGCCTATGACAAGTGAGTCTGTCATACATAATATAATACAGTTCTATCTGAAAATCAGAAAAAAAAAAATATATATATATATAAACATATATGTATATAAATATAAAAAAATGTATTCTACAACCCTGTAAAAATTGCCAGGTTTTTTAAATGTAAAAAAATCAGACTAAGATAAATCACTTCAGAGTTGTTTCCACCTGTAATGTAATTTATAATCTGTGCAAATGAATTAAAAACAAACTAAAATCTTTAAAGGGGGAGTGGGGGAATAGAACACAATAACATGGTTGCATAAATATACACACCCTTAAGCTAATAGTTTGTTGAACCACCTTTTGATTTGATGTGACAGCATTTCATCTTTTGGGGTAGGATTCTTTCAGCATAGTACATTTTGTTTCAGGAATATTTGCCCACTCTTCCTTTCAAAAACACTTTAAATCAAATTGGATTGGTGCTTACAAAGCAAGGAAGGGTACAGCAAAAATTTCCAAGGTATTAGATCTACCATAGAACACAGTGAAGAAGGTCATCAACAAGTGGAGAAAATATGGTACTTCTGTGATATTACTGAACTGAACATTCCTCCAAAACTAATGAAAAAACAAGAAGAAAATTGTTCTGGGAGCAGGGTATATAAAAATCAATGATTTAAAAAAAAAAAATCAAATCTGATTTTTTTTAATTAAATCTGATTTATTTTATTGTTACCAAATGTATTTTAATGAAATGCTTTTGGAGTAAAAATGTATCTAAAGATATTTTTCCATTTAAGATACATTATTATTTATTTATTCAGCATGAAATGGAGCTTAGTTATGTAGCACGAGGCTGTATATTCTTCAATATTTACATTTTTGGTAAATTCATTCAATCAATCCAGGCTCTGCAACCTAAGATAACATGCGCTGCATTGATACATTCACACAATTTTACTTTATCCCATTGTTTTGCAAATCTATGTACACTACAAATTGTATAATTGAAAAGGTTCTGATATCGCAGTTTTATTAACCTGACACCTTATTATTCTAAATAGGAAACCTTCATTTTGTTTGCAAATATTAAAAATTCTAACTACCAGCAAGAATCAGCAAGAAGTCCTTTCTTTTAAAGAGTACCTGTCATTTCAGATCCATCATGGCAGCGACTCTTAGCGGGCATCCACTCACCTGCTCCCGCCACATCCCTCACCTTGTTTCACTGCCATGTCACCAACTGTCCCATTAAAGTGAATGGGACTGTCGGTGAGTCAACAGCGGGTCAGAGGAGGAGCCACTGTGGGACAGAGATGACAGCTGCTCTTTAAAAATTATGATTTAAATGGACTTGATTTAAATCAAATCCACCCTGTCTTGTAGGCTGTCAAGGGGTCCCCAGCAACATTGAAGGAGCTGCAGGAATATCTGCCAAGTACTGGTTGTGTACTACATGGGACAACAGTCAACCATATACTTCATATGTCTGGGCCATGGGGTAGGGTGGCAAGACAGAAGCCTTTTCTTATTAAGAAACAAATTCAAGCCTGGCTACAGTAAACAAAAAGCTACATCCAGCCTGCCAAAAGCATGTTGGAAAATGTGTTATGGTCACATTTCAGCACGAAAGTGACCCAATGCATACCCCCAAATCAACAGAAGAATGGCTTCACCAGAAGAGAAATAGTTTTGGAATGACCCAGCCAGAGCCCCGACCTCAATCCAATTAAAAAATCTGCGGTGTGACTTGAAAAGGGCTGCGCACAAATGTTTAAACTGAGAAAATGTATAATTTTAAGAGAAAAATACGTTGATTTTAAATGTCATGGCATCAACACATCTCAAAAAAGGCCATGTTTACCAGTGTGTGGCATCCCCTTCTTTTTTTAACAGTCTGCAAACGTCTGGGGACTGAGGAGACAAGTTGCTCAAGTATAGGAATGTTGTCCCATTCTTGTCTAATACAGGCTTCTAGTTGCTCAACTGTCTTAGGTCTTCTTTGTCGCATCTTTCTCTTTATGATGCACCAAATGTTTTCTATGGGTGAAAGATCTAGACTCCAGGCTGGCTATTTCAGTACCCGGATCCTTCTTCTACGCAGCCATGATGTTGTAATTGATGCAGTATTTTGTCTGGCATTGTCATGTTAGAAAATGCAAGGTCTTCCCTGAAAGAGACGACGTCTGGATGGAAGCATATGTTGTTCTAGAACTTGGATAAACCTTTCAGCATTAATGGTGCCTTTCCAGATGTGTAAACTGCCCATGCCACACACACTCATGCAAAACCATACCATCAGAGATGCAGGCTTCTGAACTGAGCACTGAGAACAACTTGGGTTTTTGATTCGTCTGACCACAGAACAGTTTTCCACTTGGCCTATAGAGTTTTAGTCGGCAACGGTGAATGGCACGGTGGATTGTGTTCACCGAAAATGTTTTCTAAGCCTGAGCCCATGTTGTGATTTCCATTACAGTAGCATTCCTGTATGTGATGCAGTGCCGTCTAAGGGCCCGAAGATCACGGGCATCCAATATGGTTTTCTGGCCTTGACCCTTAGGCTCCGTTCACATGTCAGCGTTTGGATCGCGGGCAGAACCGCCGCGGTTCCGCCCGCGATCCGGAGATTTATTGCAAATCGCGGGACGCCTAGCGTTGCCCGTTGATTTGCAATAGCCCCCCAAACGCCGAGCGATGTTGCCGCGATTTCCACCTGCCGAATCGCGGCAACATCGCGCAAACAAAATCGCGGGACGCAATACGCTCCAAAGAAGCTCTTGTACTTCTTTGGAGCGTATTGCGTCCCGCGATTTTGTTTGCGCGATGTTGCCGCAATTTGGCAGGCGGAAATCGCGGCAACATCGCTCGGCGTTTGGGGGGCTATTGCAAATCAACGGGCAACGCTAGGTGTCCCGCGATTTGCAATGATCTCCGGATCGCGGGCGGAACCGCGGCGGTTCTGCCCGTGATCCAAACGCTGACATGTGAATGCAGCCTTACGCACAGAGATTGTTCCAGATTCTCGGAATCTTTGGATGATATTATGCATTGTAGATGATGATAACTTCAAACTCTTTGCAATTTTTCTCTGAGAAACTCCTTTCTGATATTGCTCCACTATTTTTCGCCGCAGCATTGGGGGAATTGGTGATCCTCTGCCCATCTTGACTTCTGAGAGACACTGCCACTCTGAGAGGCTCTTTTTATACCCAATCATGTTGCCAATTGACCTAATAAGCTGAGAATTGGTCCTCCAGCTGTTCCTTATATATACATTAAAATTTTCCGGCTTCTTATTGCTACCTTTCCCAACTTTTTTGGAATGTGTCTCTCATAAAATTCAAAATGAGGCAATATTTGGCATGATTTCAACATTTGATATGTTATGTATATTATATTGTGAATAAAATATAAGTTTATGAGATTTGTAAATTAGTCCATTCCTTTTTTACTCAGAATTTGTCCAAACTTTTTTGAAATTGTGTTGTGTGTGTGTATGTGTATATATATATATATATATATATATATACATACAGTGCCTTGCGAAAGTTTTCGGCCCCCTTGAACTTTGCGACCTTTTGCCACAATTCAGGCTTCAAGCATAAAGATATAAAACTGTAATTTTTTGTGAAGAATCAACAACAAGTGGGACACAATCATGAAGTGGAACAAAATTTATTGGATATTTCAAACTTTAACAAATAAAAAACAGAAAAATTGGGCGTGCAGAAGTTCAGTGAGGATCTTTGAATGATCCAGTGTTGACCTAAATGACTAATGATGACAAATAGAATCCACCTGTGTGTAATCAAGTCTCCGTATAAATGCACCTGCACTGTGATAGTCTCAGAGGTCCGTTTAAAGCGCAGAGAGCATCATGAAGAACAAGGAACACACCAGGCAGGTCCGAAATACTGTTGTGGAGAAGTTTAAAGCCGGATTTGGATACAAAAAGATTTCCCAAGCTTTAAACATCCCAAGGAGCACTGTGCAAGCGATAATATTGAAATGGAAGGAGTATCAGACCACTGCAAATCTACGAAGACCTGGCCGTCCCTCTAAACTTTCAGCTCATACAAGGAGAAGACTGATCAGAGATGCAGCCAAGAGGCCCATGATCACTCTGGATGAACTGCAGAGATCTACAGCTGAGGTGGGAGACTCTGCCCATAGGACAACAATCAGTCATATACTGCACAAATCTGGCCTTTATGGAAGAGTGGCAAGAAGAAAGCCATTTCTTAAAGATATCCATAAAAAGTGTTGTTTAAAGTTTGCCACAAGCCACCTGGGAGACACACCAAACATGTGGAAGAAGGTGCTCTGGTCAGATGAAACCAAAATCGAACTTTTTGGCAAAAATGCAAAACGTTATATTTGGCGTAAAAGCAACACAGCTCCTCACCCTGAACACACCATCCCCACTGTCAAACATGGTGGTGGCAGCATCATGGTTTGGGCCTGCTTTTCTTCAGCAGGGACAGGGAAGATGGTTAAAATTGATGGGAAGATGGATGAAGCCAAATACAGGACCATTCTGGAAGAAAACCTGATGGAGTCTGCAAAAGACCTGAGACTGGGACAGAGATTTGTCTTCCAACAAGACAATGATCCAAAACCTAAAGCAAAATCTACAATGGAATGGTTCACAAATAAACATATCCAGGTGTTAGAATGGCCAAGTCAAAGCCCAGACCTTAATCCAATCGAGAATCTGTGGAAAGAACTGAAAACTGCTGTTCACAAACGCTCTCCATCCAACCTCACTGAGCTCGAGCTGTTTTGCAAGGAGGAATGGGCAAAAATTTCAGTCTCTCGATGTGCAAAACTGATAGAGACATACCCCAAGCGACTTACAGCTGTAATCGCAGCAAAAGGTGGCGCTACAAAGTATTAACTTAAGGGGGCTGAATAATTTTGCATGCCCAATTTTTCAGTTTTTTATTTGTTAACAAAGTTTGAAATATCCAATAAATTTCGTTCCACCTCATGATTGTGTCCCACTTGTTGTTGATTCTTCACAAAAAATTACAGTTTTATATCTTTATGTTTGAAGCCTGAAATGTGGCAAAAGGTCGAAAAGTTCAAGGGGGCCGAATACTTTCGCAAGGCACTGTATATATATAAACATTATGACTACTGGCAGGTAAAGTGAATAATTGATTATTTCGTTACATTGGCATCTAAAGGCGGGTGGGATATATTAGGCAGCAAGTGAGCATATTGCCCCTGAAGATATGTTGAAAGCAGAAAAAAATGGGCAAGCGTAAGGATTTGAGCGACTTTGACATGGCCCATATTGGGTAATGGGTAGACAAATGGGTGAGAGCATTTCCAAAACTGCAGCTCCTGTGGGATGTTCCCGATCTGCAGTGGTCAGGACCTACTAAAAGTTGTCCAAGGAAAAAAAACTGACGGCAGGGTCATGGGCAGGCAAGACTCACTGATGCATGTTCGGGAGTGAAGGCTGGCCTGTGTGGTCTGATCCAATAAAAGCGCTATTGCTAGCTCATATTGCTGAAATTGGTTCTGATTGGAAGGTTTCAGAACGCACAGTGCATCACAGTTTGTTGTGTATTGGGCTGCATAGCTGCAGACTGGTTAGAGTGCTCATGTTGACCTTTGCCCACAGCCAAAAACACCTACAAACAGGAACGCGAGCATCAGAACTGGACTATTGAGCAGTGGAAGAAGGTGGCCTGCTCTGATGAATTCAAAATTGGTTTGAGGAATACAAAAACAAGTTTGAGGTGTTTACTTGGCCTCTAAATTCTCCAGATCTCCATCCAATCAAGCTCTTGTGAGATATCTTTGAAAAACAAGTCCAATCAATGAAGGCCCCCACCATGCATCTTACTGAAATTAAAGGACCTGTTGCTGACAGCTTGGTGCCAGATACCACAGCATACCTTGAAAGGTCTAGTGGAGTCTATGCCTCGATGGGTTATGGTGGGTGGTCATAAAGTTATGGTTGATCGGTGTGTGTATGTGTATATGTAAATTCACTAATTTTCTGACTTTAGCATCATAGGTAAACAAATGTAATTTTTCCCAGCAAGTTCAAAATCCTCTTTCTTCATTAGAATAATTAATGTCACGTGAAATATTATGATCCCATTTATTTATAGGTTATCACGCTGTACAAAAATAGAAATTGAATTGAGTGGCAGGGATTTGTGGTTTGCACTTTCGCTATATCTCTTGGTAACGTTACACCCTTGTATAGTATAAAGACAGAGCAGAATGCAGGTAGAATAGATGACATGCCTAGGAATGTATGTTTTCTGTTTTGTGCATTTGTTTGTTTCTATAGCAATAGATAGGGAATGAGACAAGGGGTGGACTCATAATTTCCACTTGTCTAGCATGAGTCAAAATCTAAAGTGTGAGAATGAAAGTTAAATAAGCTTTGTTGTGTATTGCGGATATGTGTCTTTCCATTGTCTCAACTACTGTAAATGTTTGTACTTTTTCTTTTCAAATATGCAACGCTGTGAAAAAATAAACTTGAGGCAGCTTTACATTTTTTTTTTTTTTTTAAATATAAAAGTATCTATTCAAGAGAATTCCCTGACTCTTAGGCCCCTTTCACACTTGTGCAAGTTGTCCTGCAACTTGGGACTGCAGAATCGCATGACAAGTTGTACTCCATGATTTCCAATGAGTACCGTTCATTTTTTTTATTCCATAAAGTTTATTGAAGGATGAATAAAGATACATCGTAACCAAGTTCAAGTAGAGCTGCACGATTAATCGTAAAAAAATTGCGATCTCGATTAACCCCCCCCCCCCCCCCCCGACGATCTTAACATGACATTTGCTCGCTTCTTTACATAGCTGTGAGGGAGCAGAGAACAGCTGTCAAAGAAAAGAAAAAAAGAGCCTCTCGCAAATGCCTATCAACATCAGTCTCCCAGTTAAGTATAAACACAATGCATACAATGTATCTTTTCGTTCCGTCTGCTGGAGGAGGGAGATATAAACTCTTAGTGCCGGTTCACACTTGTGCGATGCGGGAACGCTGCGAATATGCAGCGTGATCCCGCATCGCATCCGCACCTGCCATATGCGATGCGCAGGGGGTGTCAATTAAATGTTAACGACACCCCCAGTTTGATCGCATATCGCAGTGCGATCTGACAGTTCGCACAGAATCGGATCACACAAGTGTGAACCACTGTGCGATCCGATCCTGATGTGGCTGAAAAAAAGCGTCCTGTCCGTCTTTGGTGCGGATACAGTGCGAATTCAGCCATACAAAGTGTATGGCTGAATTCGCATCCGCACATGAGATCGCATGTAATGAAGGAGCAGTGCGCTCCGAATTACAAGCGATCTCGCAAGCCGCACAAATGTGAACCGGCACTTAGGCTCGGTTCACATTTGTGCGATGCGGGAACGCTGCGAATATGCAGCGTTACCCCGCATCCCATCCGCACATCTGGCAGTTCACACTGCCATATGCGATACGCAGGGGGTGTCAATTAAATGTTAAAGACACCCCCAGTTTGATTGCATATCGCAGTGCGATCTGCTAGTTCACACAGAATCGGATCGCACAAGTGAACCACTGTGCGATCCGATTCTGAGGCGGCTCAAAAAATGCCTCATGTGCGAGTTTGCTGCGGATGCGCTGCAAATTCAGCCATACAAAGTGTATGGCTGAACTCGCATCCGCACAGGAGATCGCATGTAATGAAGGAGCAGTGCGCTCCGAATTACATGCGATCAGTGCATCCGCACAAGTGTAAACCGGCTCTCAAAGACTAAACCTTTTTCTGACACTTGTTGCTTGCAAGTTAAAATCATTTTTTTTTTTTTTTGCTAGAAAAGTACTTCGAACCCCCAAACATTTATATATTTTTTTTTAGCAGAGACCCTACAAAATAAAATGGCGATTGTTGTAACATTTTATGTCACACTGTATTTGTGCAGCAGTCTTTCAAATGCAATTAATACACTTTAATGAATAAAAAAAAAAAAAAACGAAACAGTAAAGTTATCCCAATTTTTTCTATAATGTAAAAGATGATGTTACGCAGAGAATCGTGAGAGAATCGTGATCTTTATTCCAAGCAAAAAAATTGTGATTCTCAATTTGATTCTTTTATCCAGAATCAGGCAGCTCTACTTCAAAGTAGTGCACTACTTTGGGTTGATTTTAATGCATTTTGAGGTCCATAGACATACAGTGCCTTGTGAAAGTATTCGGCCCCTTGAACTTTGCGACCTTTTGCCACATTTCAAGCTTTAAACATAAAGATATAAAACTGTAATTTTTTGTGAAGAATCAACAAGTGGGACACAATCATGAAGTTGAACGAAATTTATTGGATATTTCAAACTTTTTTAACAAACTGAAAAATTGGGCGTGCAAAATTATTCAGCCCCCTTAAGTTAATACTTTGTAGCGCCACCTTTTGCTGCGATTATAGCTGTAAGTCGCTTGGGGTATGTCTCTATCAGTTTTGCACATCGAGAGACTGAATTTTTTGCCCATTCCTCCTTGCAAAACAGCTCGAGCTCAGTGAGGTTGGATGGAGAATGTTTGTGAACAGCAGTTTTCAGTTCTTTCCACAGATTCTCGATTGGATTCAGGTCTGGACTTTGACTTGGCCATTCTAACACCTGGATATGTTTATTTGTGAACCATTCCATTGTAGATTTTGCTTTATGTTTTGGATCATTGTCTTGTTGGAAGACAAATCTTCGTCCTAGTCTCAGGTCTTTTGCAGACTCCATCAGGTTTTCTTCCAGAATGGTCCTGTATTTGGCTCCATCCATCTTCCCATCAATTTTAACCATCTTCGCTGTCCCTGCTGAAGAAAAGCAGGCCCAAACCATGATGCTGCCACCACCATGTTTGACAGTGGGGATGGTGTGTTCAGGGTGATGAGCTGTGTTGCTTTTACGCCAAACTGAAAGTTTTGCATTGTTGCCAAAAAGTTTGATTTTGGTTTCATCTGACCAGAGCACCTTCTTCCACATGTTTGGTGTGTCTCCGAGGGGGCTTGTGGCAAACTTTAAAGACACTTTTTATGGATATCTTTAAGAAATGGCTTTCTTCTTGCCACTCTTCCATAAAGGCCAGATTTGTGCAGTATGCGACTGATTGTTGTCCTATGGACAGAGTCTCCCACCTCAGCTGTAGATCTCTGCAGTTCATCCAGAGTGATCATGGGCCTCTTGGCTGCATCTCTGATCAGTCTTCTCCTTGTATGAGCTGAAAGTTTAGAGGGACGGCCAGGTCTTCGTAGATTTGCAGTGGTCTGATACTCCTTCCATTTCAATATTATCGCTTGCACAGTGCTCCTTGGGATGTTTAAAGCTTGGGAAATCTTTTTGTATCCAAATCCGGCTTTAAACTTCTCCACAACAGTATCTCGGACCTGCCTGGTGTGTTCCTTGTTCTTCATGATGCTCTCTGCGCTTTAAACGGACCTCTGAGACTATTACAGTGCAGGGGCATTTATACGGAGACTTGATTACACACAGGTGGATTCTATTTATCATAATTATTCATTTAGGTCAACATTGGATCATTCAAAGATCCTCACTGAACTTCTAGAGAGAGTTTGCTGAACTGAAAGTAAAGGGGCTGAATAATTTTGCACGCCCAATTTTTCAGTTTTTTATTTGTTAACAAAGTTTGAAATATCCAATACATTTTGTTCCACTTCATGATTGTGTCCCACTTGTTGTTGATTCTTCACAAAAAATTACAGTTTTATAAATTTGTTTGAAGCCTGAAATGTGGCAAAAGGTCGCAAAGTTCAAGGGGGCCGAATACTTTCGCAAGGCACTGTAGGCATTGCTTCAAGACCAGTCAAAATCGTGGTAAAATTGCACGACTTCTAGGTCGCATAAGTGTGAAAGGGTCCTACCGCAGCCACCCACACACTGCATGTTCTGTCTTTAGTACATGTGGCAGTGGCCTGAATATCTTTTATTACACATATTTAAATATTATATATTTGTCACCCAATTTTTAACCAGTGTAATTGTTGCAGATGGTCTGGTGCGAATTATCTTTGAATAAATGCATGTCAAGATGTACTGTTTTCTTCATATTGGTTGTGTAAGAAAGGGGTCGCCTCTAGTTTGCCCTTGATTGCTGATTTTTTTGTCAAATTTGGTTACACTTGTTTTGCTCTTGGATATTTCTATTATAACGCTTCTGATTTCAGTTTATCATAATGGCACTCCCAAAATAGTTACTAGAGTTACAGGCCAGCACCAAGCCTCAAAATGTACAAATTGCAATAACTTGTTCCATCTCTAGCAACCAGGTGACGCTGCCCCCTTTTTGAAATCATCGATTAGGGCATGCTGGGTCGATGTCACAAGGGGGTGGACTCACTCAGTGGCCTCACCCCTTAGTTTATTTATTTAGCAGTGGGAGGCAGAGACCTTCATTGTGGGTTTTTTTTTTTCTGGGTTGGGGGCCAGCGTTCGTCGTCCTTGACGATGGATCTACACCAGCAGACATATATATTTTTAAAATTATTTTTAAATAAAGCACTTGTAAAAAAAGCTCTCTGCGTTCTTATTTACCTTCTGCCACTTTTTTGGTAAATGAGTAGGGGTATGAGGGCATGTGGCCTGGTATGCTTCAGGAGTCAGGACACTCTTTTCCTCCCCTTTCCTGGCCTGCCATGTTGCATGCTCGAATAAGGGTCTGGTATGGATTTGGGGGGGGGGGGGGGGGGCCAAGCCATTTCTTCATTTTTTTTTTTTGGCGTGAGCTTCCCCTTAAAATCCATACCAGAGCCTAAGGGGCCTGAAAGGGACTGGGGGAGGACCCCCACATTGTTTCACAACTGATGATTTATCCGTTGTTAGGGAGGCAGTGACCGGCTTTCTTGCCCGCTTCCCAATAACCAGCTATTTACTGGCTGTTAGGAACACTGGCATTCCTGCTCCTTAATGCTACTAAACCTATCTTAAACACGGGCAAAAAAACGCTAAAATATAAGCGCCTTTTTTTTTTTTTTTGCAGTTTTTAGCTTTTTGCTGTGCATGAAGCCTTTAAAGGTGCAATATAAAATAAAGTTTATTTTATTATTATATCTGTATTTAATAGAGAGATTGGTCTTTAGCTTCTAGGCACCGTAGAATTCTTTCTCTCCTTCAGAATAAGGGTTATGTAGGCGAGCAATGACTCCTCTTTTAACCCCCCCCCCTCCCCCCTCCAAGTGTGTTGAAATATTTACATATTTTGGGAACTAAACATTTTTTGAACCTTTTGTAGTACAGAATCGAGTACCCATCAGGTCCCAGGCTCTTCCCCAAGGCCATATTCTTTATTGCCTCGTCCCCTCCTCGTGTGATCGGGGCCTCCAAATATCTCTTCTCTGGGTATCCTTGGGAGGTCGAGTCCCCGCAGGTATTCCCGCACGGCAAAGTCTTCCTTTCCTCTCTCCCTACCCTCCTCTTTCTGTCTAACATTATAGAGCTGACTATAGTATGAGAGGAATACCCCAGCAATTTCTGGGGATGAGTGCACTCTTTCCCCTTTCTAATTTTCAGTCAAAAGATGCATTTTTTTTTCCCTCACTGCTTTTGCCAGCCATTTCCCAGATTTGTTCCCCCCATTGATACTTCTTTTTCATGACTATGTGAAATGCGCTTTTTGTCTCTTGTTCCAGAAGTGCTGCTAACTCCCCTCTCTTCTCAATTAGCTATCGCTTCTCTGGGATACCTTTTGGGTCTAGTCCGTTGTTCCAGCATGTGGATCTCCCTAAGTAGATAATTCATCCTCTCCTTTTCCCTCTTTTTTTTTTTTTTTTCCCTATACCTATTAATATCCCCTTTACATAGGCTTTGTGGGACTCCCACAGGGTAGCTTGCGAGATCTCTGGTGTATCATTAATAGCAAAAAAAAAACTCTCCAGCTCCTGTCCAACCTTTCGCGACTACCTTTGAATCCTGAATGAGCGAGCCATTCAGTTTCCAGGTCATTTCTCTGGGTGCCACTGACACGAATTCTAACTGAACCGTTACTGGTCAGAGAGTGTAATGGTCTGAATAGTCGCGTCTTTAAGGGAGGCTAGCAGTTGATCTATTAAGATATAATCAATCCTTGAATAAGACCCATGTACTAAGGAGTAACAGGTACAGTCCCTAACATATGCAAAAAGGGTCCCAGTCAAAAAACTGGTTGGTGGGGGGTAGTCCTTCACCGACTCATCCCAAAAGGGGTGTGGGGAACCTATGGGAGTAGAACCATCAAAAACAAAATGGAATGGGAGTAACCATTCACAAGATAAGGCGATACCCACGTGGTGTGAAGGGTAAAAATAAATACTTTATTCAAAAATTGAAAATTAATAACATATTGTCACACATATCAGCAAACACAAATCACAAGACATGACATTAAAATGATTAAAAGAACATCCCAATGACAGTGCAGGTGAATGAATACAGGGGATATGTCACTCACAGCTGTAGAATAAGCAAATATCAAAACACCTGCTATGCTGTGAAACACAATAGCAATGTGATAGTTAGCATTAATTGCATGACTTGGAATCAATCTGAAAACCACAGTAAGTGTATCACATTTCAAAAAATCAGATTCAGTATTGCAGGTGTGGATCGCTCTTCAGGTGTGGATCGCTCTTCACAGTGCTGTATTTCAGATAAAGCAAAATGAGCAGATCCAATTAATCAGCATAGTAAGAGGACACACCTAATTAAACATTTGCTGGTGTAAATACAAAGTTCATCCAAAGGGAGATTCTGAGACTGACTCTAGGTGAATGGAAAAACAGTATTTTCCACTAATGTCAGGTATTCCAATCGAAGAGTATAATAGCTGAAAGTTCAAGCACACATCCACCTTGGATGGACAATTCAATGCAGATATAGGGGAGCCTAAGCAGGATAATATTATATCACCCAAACATGGGGAGTGTGATACTTACTGCTTCTTGTCACTTGTGCCCCCAATATGAAGTTCCAAAGTTGACCGTGACCAGGCTGATGATAAGAACTTAGGAGCCAGTTTCAGTGTGTCCAAATGAAGTATCTGTGTTAGCAAGGGGAGACGAGGCTGAAGAGGGTGATCCCATGAGCTGGCTTCTCCTTTTTCCAATATAAAGTGCGGTGAGTATGGCAGCTACCGCCCATCAGTGTCTCTCCACACACATCGGTTTGTAAGGCTTCACGAGCAGCTCAGAGCACACCTGCCTGTCATCTGGGAGTAACAGCCGTCACTGGATGACACGTTTGGTCCGCCATGTGGTGAACTTCTTCCCTAACCTCCAGATGTCTAATCCTGCAAGCATCCACTAGCTGATATTCTCCCAGAAATCTCTTTATTTTGTAGTAGGAGACGGGAAAAAAACTGGCGATAAATCCACCTGCGGGTCCAGACCCATGTTAATCTCCCGCTACAATAAGCCTTCCTTCTTTATATGTCATCAGTCTTTTCAAGATTTTCTTCAATAACTTATTTGGCTCTCTATTAGGGGAGTAACTATTTGCAAAGGTACAATCCATATTAAATAGCCTACCCTTGATAAACCAGAACCTCCCCTAAGGATCTGCCAGCTGCTCCTTTACTATAAACACAGTGCTCCCTTCAAATACAATAGCCGCTCCCAATGAGTGGCTCGAAGGTAAGTCCCCCAAAAAAAACACATAGGGAAAAGGTGAGATGACAATCTGATCCCTGAGGCTTGTGTTATACGTGTCTCTTGTGAGCATACCACACCTGCCCCATAGTGGTGACGTTCTTTATTTACCTTATGTCTTTTTGGGGGTATTCAAGCCCTAACGTTATGACACCAGATATCTTGCAATCAAGTTGACTTATCAGCTGATGTGGGAGAGAGACCTGGGCATAGCTCCTGAGGTGGAGGACTAGCACAAACGGAGCACACCAATTCAGAAAGGCATTTTAAACATTGTTCTGATTGAGGCTAGCTACAAAGTGCATGCTATATGTGGTACCTGATATCTGAATGCCTCTCGAAAATGTATCCAGGCTCGTCGGCCTTCTGCTTCAGAGAATGTGGCCAAATTAGCACGTTTCTACACACATGGTGGACTTGTCCTAAAGTGCGCCGCTTTTGAATGAGAGTGCATGAGTTTTTTTTTTTTCTCGTTACAATGGTCAATATTATTATAGACACAAGTATTGCCCTACTGAATATGTCCCGAGACACATACAGCCTTAATATATTTCATGACTCGCGAGGATAATGCTAAATGAAAAAATGGTTAGTGTCTTGCGAGACCAACAACACCTCTTTGACAAAATATGGTCTCCTTGGCTTGCCTATTTGCAGGTCCCAGACACAAGGTGCTGACTGCAGGAAGGGCTGGCAATAGATCCCCGGACAGACTCACTTTCTTTTCTTCTCTATCTTTCTTACCCTTTTTTTCATTCTCTCCCTTTTTTTTTCAGATCCTCAGAGCAAGAATTCTTATTTTTCAGATCCGTTTTTCAGTTCTTTGCCGTAAGGTGCCATGTTGAACTTCCAGTGAGAGAGAGAGAGCGTGATAACACCAAATTTAACACACCTGCTCCCCATTCACACCTAAGACCTTGTAACATTAATGAGCCACATGACACTGGGGAGGGAAATCGGTTGATTGGGCCCCGTTTGGACATTTTCACTTAGGGTTGTACTCACTTTTTGTTGCCAGTGGTTTAGACATTCATGGCTGTGTATTTTGAGGGGACAGCAAATTTACATTGTTATATAAGCTGTACACTCACTAGTTTACATTGTAGCAAAGTGTAATTTATGTCACATGAAAAGATATAATAAAATAAATAAAATATTTACAAAAATTTGAGGGGTGTACTCACTTTTGTGAGATACTGTACTTTTTTGTCGTGTACTCACCGGTGTAACTATACGACTCGTACAAACCCTGTGTGGGTATGTTATGTTCTGAACTGGATTGTAGCACAACTTTATACTTATTGTGTGTGTCAGAACCAAGTAAATGTATTATACTATCCATTGTACTATGTTTCCCACCAATGAGGTTTTTGGTAAAAGAAAATAAGTAAATGTATTATACTATCCATTGTACTATCTATTTACTAATGCTAGCAGCATAGGGATTAAAAATAGTTAATGTTGAGAGTTTAGTTCTGCTTTAACAAGCCATGTACTGTACATGTATTCATTCAGTTATCTGGAGGCCTTTTTTCCCTGTAAACCAAGGAATGAAATCAACCACCATATTATTATTGGGAAAAAAAAAAGAATATTTGCAATTTAAAGCACGTGCCAACACATGCTTTGAAATTGTTTTTGATGGAGCTAATTCACATCTGTGCCCTGCATTGACATGCATGCACAAAACAAATTGCAGTTTTTTGTTTTTTTTTGTGACCTGTCAATGGCAAAAGCAATCTTAAATACAGCAGGTAAAATAAGTATTGAACACGTCACCATTTTTCTGGGTAAATATATTTCTAAAGGTGTTATTGACATGAAATATTCACCACATGTCGGTAACAACCCATGCAATCCATACATACAAAGAAATCAAAACAAAGAAGTTCAGAAATTAAGTTATGTGTAATATTATAGAATGACACAGGGAAAAAGTATTGAACACATTTTACCCTCTGTACATTTTGACATGCTTCCAGGGCATGATAACCAGCCCCACCCAGGTCAACATCCGCTTTATCCAACATTTTATTTGTTCTCAAACCCAACAAAGTAGAATGCATTAAAACGTGCATAAAAAAATATAATGCACATAGAATGATGTGTACCCAGCCTTGTATGTATGCCTATTGGTTATTTATTTTATAAAATGATTATTTTTATCTTCCTCAGATTTCATACTTTCGCCAAAGTCCCTTTTTTTCGAGTACTTGTTTGTGGTGGTGATGGTACAGTTGGTTGGGTGCTTGGTGCACTTGAGGAAATCCGGCACAAATTGGCATGCACGGAACCATCTATAGCAGTCTTACCTCTAGGAACAGGTAATTCTACAACGGTTTGATGATGCACTTGCTTTCTTTAAAACAATCCCAAAATACTATATATACACTGTATGTGTGTGCATGTGTATATGTGTGTGTATCTATATATATATATATATATATATATATATATATATATATATATGGTTTTTTTTGTTTATTTATTTTACTATTTTACTCCCCCCCACTATTGTAAATCGTGGAAATTTAAGCTGGCCAAATACTGGTAGATTTGTAAAAAAAAGTGTAAAAAATTTTCATTACATTCTGCCGTTCTAAAGTACTTCAACGTTTTCTTTGCTTTGAACCTTCAATTTTAGAAGTGTACTTTCCCTTATTAAAGCCACATACACTGTTAGAAATTAATTTGTTTGAGAAATATTTCTTTTCACTGCAGTCGAAAACTAGGTTGCTTTGGCCACACTGATTTGAAAAATAGAACAAACATTCTTAAAGCAAACCATTTAAAAATAAATTCTACTAGTGTATGGCCAGCTTAAGAAAAGATTTTTTGTTATTAACCTAGCGAAGTTCATTATTGCTTTGTCGTTTGACTATGAGTTGTGCCAGTATTCCAGTAGGCCTAGAACAGTGCTGAATCTAGATTTGAGCCGCAGTCCAATTGAGCACATAAGTGGGAAAGATAGGAGATGTTTGCATTATTTTTTACACAATGGTCATTTCCATAGTTCTCTTGGAAAAAGTCTAGGTAGATTCTAAGGTTGTCTCATTTTGATTGAGCCAAACCAAACGCATGTCCAATAGTAAAAACGAGTGTGGCTGAATAGATCCAATTAAGCCTAAATACCCTAATCTAGTGGACAAGATAAAATTGTGCCATTCTGGAGAAAAAACTTAGATTAATAACTATACCTTTTTCTTGATTTATGGGGTTTTTTTTAGCAACCAGATGTGAAACATGACCATTTTTACTGCTACTAAGATATTTTATGAATGTTTGCACACTCTACTAGGGAGGCTGACGACAATTTTCAGGATACTGTCAGAAACTACCTACATGTTACAAAAGACCGTTAGAAACCACTACCATGTAATAAGAATTTAAAGTTTTGTAAAAAAAAACAGGAGAGTTGTCTGAGTACTATATTGTGTGTGTTTATGAGAGCTTAGCAAAAGCCCTTGTTTTCCCCCTACAGTTTTCTTGGCAGCTTCTCATGCATAAGAACCAAGATTGCTGCAAACTAGCTGCCAATTTAACCTTAAGGGAGGGTGACAGAATATACAGCATTAAAGAAAAATAATAATGCTCCAGTACACAAATCAAGGGTCCTAGATGTTCTTGTAGGCTTTATATGAAATGTACAAAAAGATATGTTATCTGGCAACCTTCATTACAGGTGTTTTAAAAATTGCAGAAAAAAAAAGCTAAGGAAAGAAGGGGAGGGGGAGTTAATAAACACGGGTTTATTAACTAGGGGTTTTACTATGATTTAATAAAGAGTTAAATAGGAATGCATTTCAATATTTTTATTTATTTTTTTTTTTTTTTAGGTTAAACATTTCATTGATTATATATGCAGATCAAAGGTTACCACAATGCAGTATATTGTTACACTGTAATATTGTAATACAGACCATCTGCAAAAATCATTTTACACAGAAGTGGCTGCATTTTGACTGCAGCTCCTGTTATTTAACATGTAGCAATTGCCAATAATAGCAGCAGGGGAACAGGAGCTGAACTTGGGAGATACATCCTGGAAACTTTTGTTGAAGTTTTTAAGGATGTACTGTAACTGCCATGTGTAATATCCTTCTTCTTAGTGTGCTAAAACAATATTTTATTTATGTAATCGGAGTTTGTGGTCATGTAGTAAGTACACAAATACTGTAGAAACATGTCAGTGAAAAGCATTGATGGTAATAGGGAAAGTGGTAGCTTTTGGTGGTTTTTATCCACGTTATTTCCTTGGATTTTTTCTCCCTAAACCTTTTTTAGTCCCTTTTTTAGTTTGTTTTTTTTTTTTTTTTTAATTTTGGCAATGTCTCGGTTCTGTACATGATACACTTTAGGGTTTGTAGTCTACCCTAACGTAATATACTTTTTGGGAGTTTTTTTTCAGGACAGATAGGGCTTTATTTGATAACAAATGTACATACAGCTGCAAGAAAAAGTATGTGAACCCTTAGGAATGATATGGATTTCTGCACAAATTGGTCTTAAAATGAGATCTGATCATCATCTAAGTCACAGCAATAGACAATCACAGTCTGCTTAACCACTTGCCTACTGGGCACTTTCACCCCCTTCCTGCCCAGGCCAATTTTCAGCTTTCAGCGCTCTCACGCTTTGAATGACAATTGCGCGGTCATGCTACACTGTACCCATATGAAATTTTTATCATTTTTTTTCACACAAATAGAGCTTTCTTTTGGTAGTATTTAATCACCTCTGGGTTTTTTATTTCTTACAAAAAAAAAAGACAGAAAATTTTGAAAAATAAGTGAGTAAATTTTGAAAATAAATACATTTTTCTCCTTCACTGATGTGCGCTGATGAGGCTGCACTGATGGGCACTGATGAGGTGGCACTTATGGGCACTGATGAGGTGGTACTGATGAGGAGGTACTAATATGCGCACTGACTAGCACTGATAGGTGACACTGATAGGCGGCACTGATGGGCAGCACTGATGAGCACTGATAGGTGGCACTGCTGGACACTGACGGGTGGCACTGATGAACACTGACGGGTGGCACTGATGAGCACTGTTGGGCGGCACTGATGAGCACTGATGGGCAGCACCATCAGTGCCCACACTCAGTGCCCATAGTGCTGCTAGTCAGTGCCCATCAGTGCCTAGATGAGCAGGCACTGACTGGCAGCACTATGGGCACTGATGGGGGACACTGATGGCGGGCACTGTGGGCACTGATGGCATTTTATTTACCTCTTGTGTAATCAGGGCACTGGTGATCAGTGCCCTGATTACATTTCTCTGTGTCTGATCGGCTCTCCTCTTCCTCACACTGCAGTCTCTGTGTGAGGAAGAGAGCTGGCAATGAGAGATGATCTCATATGTTTACATTTGAGATCATCTCTCATTGGATGTTCCGATCACGTGGTAAATGGCCGCTGTGATTGGCCATTCACCACGATCTGTGATTGGCTGTGTCCAAGGGACACGGCCGACACAGATTTTTCCCGATGCACGCTCGCGGGAGCGCGCGGGGAGCCTGTTACTGGGAGGCCGTTTAAGGACGGCCTCCTGGAAATTAGAGCCCGCGCTGTAGCCGTCTTTCGGCTATAGTGCGGGCGGGAGGAGGTTAAACTAATAACACACAAAGAATGAAATGTTGACATGTTTTCTTTGTAAACATTCACAGTGAAGGTGGAAAAAGTATGTGAACCCCTAGACTAATGACATCTCCAAGAGCTAATTGGAGTGAGATGTCAGCCAACTGGAGTCCAATCAATGAGATGAGATTGGAGGTGTTGGTTACAGTTGCCCTGCCCTATAAAAAACACACACCAGTTCTGGGTTTGCTTTTCACAAGAAGCATAGCCTGACGTGAATGATGCCTTGCACAAAAGAGCTCACAGAAGACCTACGATTAAGAATTGTTGACTTGCATGAAGCTGGAAAGGGTTATAAAAGTATCTCCAAAAGCCTTGCTGTTCATCAGTCCATGGTAAGACAAATTGTCTATAAATGGAGAAAGTTTAGCACCACTGCTACTCTCCCTAGGAGTGGCCGTCCTGTAAAGATGACTGCAAGAGCACAGCGCAGACTGCTCAATGAGGTGAAGAAGAATCCTAGAGTGTCAGCTAAAGACTTACAAAAGTCACTGGCAAATGCTAACATCCCTGTTAGCGAATCTACAATATGTAAAACACTAAACAAGAATGGATTTCATGGGAGGATACCACAGAGGAAGCCACTGCTGTCCAAACAAAACATTGCTGCACGTTTACAGTTTGCACAAGAGCACCAGGATGTTCCACAGCAGTACTGGCAAAATATTCTGTGGACAGATGAAACCAAAGTTGAGTTGTTTGGAAGAAACACACAACACTATGTGTGGTGAAAAAGGCACAGCACACCAACATCAAAACATCATCCCAACTGTGAAGTATGGTGGTGGGGGCATCATGGTTTGGGGCTGCTTTGCTGCCTCAGGGCCTGGAAGGATTGCTATCATCGAAGGAAAAATGAATTCCCAAGTTTATCAAGACATTTTGCAGGAGAACTTAAGGCCATCTGTCTACCAGGTGAAGCTCAACAGAAGATGGGTGTTGCAACAGGACAATGACCAAAAGCATAGAAGGAAATCAACAACAGAATGGCTTAAACAGAAGAAAATATGCCTTCTGAAGTGGCCCAGTCAGAGTCCTGACCTCAACCCGATTGAGATGCTGTGGCATGACCTCAAGAAAGCGAATCACACAAGACATCCCAAGAATATTGCTGAACTGAAACAGTTCTGTAAAGAGGAATGGTCAAGAATTACTCCTGACCGTTGTGCACGTCTGATTTGCAACTACAAGAAACGTGTGGTTGAAGTTATTGCTGCCAAAGGAGGTTCAAACAGTTATTAAATCCAAGGGTACACATACTTTTTCCACCTGCACTGTGAATGTTTACATGGTGTGTTAAAAAAAAAAAACATGGCAACATTTTCATTCTTTGTGTGTTATTAGTTTAAGCAGACTGTGATTGTCTATTGTTGTGACTTAGATGATGATGATGATCAGATCACATTTTATGACCAATTTGTGCAGAAATCCATATCATTCCAAAGGGTTCACATACTTTTTCTTGCAGCTGTATATATATATATATTTTATTTCCTTTTTATTTAAAATAAATGTTAAAAAAGTAGAAAATAAAGAACATTCCTGTAATTTATGCTAACGCAACATTTACATTAGTTGCGCACCCTAATATACAGTTAGGTCCATATATATTTTAACACAGGCACAATTTTAGTTTTTTTCAGGCATTTACCAAAACATGTTAAAGCTATAGTTCTATAATGGATATTGGCTGAAAGTGCACACTCTCAGGTTTAATTTGAGGGCATGTACATCCAAATCGGAGCAAAAGCTGTTTCATGGCCATGTGTGGCCTAGTCCTTTGTTATGTCTTCATCAATTAAGCAGGTAAAAGGTCTGGAGTTGATTCTAAGTGTGGAATTTGCATTTGGAGTCTATTGCTGTGAACCTACATCATGCGTTCAAAGGAGCTGTCCATGCAAGTGAAACAGGCCATTGTAAGACTTCAAAAACTAAACAAATCCATCAGAGAGATAGCAGCAACATTAGGAGTGGCCAAATCAAAAGTTTGGTACATTCTGAGGAAAGAAGAACACACTGGTGAGCTCAGCAACATAAAAAGGCCTGGACGTCCATGGAAGACAACAGTGGTTGCAGGATCCTCTCTATCGTAAAGAAAACCCATTCACAACATCCAGACAAGTGAAGGACACTCTCCAGGAGCTGGGCTTATCATTGTCAAAGTCTAAGATCAAGATAAGACTTCACAAGAGCAAATACAGTGGGCTCACCACTAGGTGCAAACCATTCAATAACCTGAAGATTAGAATTTTCCAAAAAACATCTAAAAAAAGCCAGACCAATTGTGGAAAAGCATTTTTTGGACGAATAAAACTAGGATTGATCTGTACCAGAATTATGGGGAAAAAAAAGTGTGCAGAAGGCTTGGAACAGCTCATGATCCAAAGCACACAACGTCATCTGTAGTGGAGGCAGTGTGATGGCATGGGCATGCATAGCTTCCAATGGTACTGGGTCATTGGTGTTTATTGATGATGTGAAAAAAGCAGCCGGATGAATTCTGCAGTGTTTAGAGATATACTGTGAGCCCAGATTCAACCAAATTCAGCAAGTTGTTTGGACAGCTCTTCACAGTACAGATGGACAAAAATCCAAAACACACTGCAAAAGCAACTTAGGAGCTCTTGAAGGAAATGAAGTGGAATATTCTGCATAAGCCAAGTTAATCACCTGATCTCAACCAATTGAGCATGCATTTCACTTGCTGAAGGCAAAACTAAAGCCAAAAGACCCACAAACAAAGAACAACTGAAGACAGCTGCAGTTAGAGCCTGGCAAAGCATTAGAAAGGAGAAAACTCTTTGATAATGTCCATGGTTCCAGACTTCAGGCAGTCATTGCCAGTAAAGGATTCTCAACAAAATAATAAAGTCAGTATTTTTCAAGCGCCAGCAAGCGTTGGTCGGCATTCAGCTGGTGTCAAGACAGCGCTAACAGGCATTTTTCTGCAAAGTGTCCCAGTTGAGCCAGAGGAGTATCCCACTCATTCCCTTCTCCCATCCCCATTATCAAAAAAAACAAAACAAACCAAAGATGCCGGAATGGTTATTGTCTCCAATCTCACACTTGGGTATTCAGCTTAAATGGGCTGAGGGTGTCACCAGTAACAATGGCAGACCCACATCAGGCCCAATGCCTGGAAAACCTGCTACATTATTTTTTAGAATTTACATTTTTTTTATTTTTATTTTTCTAAAACCTCTTTTAACTGCCCTGTTGGGGGGCCTTTGGTGAAATATCAGGGGTCTAAACAGATCACATTTGAGACAGAGATTCCCCAGTCCCTTTCTTTGCAGCCTTAGTTGCATTGGACAGTGAATGAATGGGAAGGACTCTAAAGCTTCTTGTTCATTCACAAACTGAAGCATAGTAAACCGTTTTTAGCGAATGGTATCAATCACTAACTGTGTTCATTCAGGAAAGGAAGGGGCTGATAAATGGGACATATTTACCGGCTCCTCCGCTCTCATAATCCTGAAACAATCTCCTTATTTCCCCGCAGCAGCTTCTGGCAGGAGGGGAGGAAAGCTGGCAGTGCTGCAGGGGAGGGGGACCACACAGGGGCCTGGACAGCAGGGCTGCAGGGGGTGCAGTGGTAGCGCTGCAGGGGGAGCTACAAGAGTCAGCAATAAGATCGTAAATCCGACACTCACAAGTGTGCCTCCCTTTTGAACTGATGGGGCCCAGACCCGGTATAGGAGGGCCAATTGTTATACCTTATTAGCGGCCCTGTGCACACGCCATTCAAATTTTCTGACATAATTGTTGAAACCTGATGCTTGATATGAGGAGATATTTTGATTTTTTTAGGGGAGATATTCTGTATACAAATGCATGCACACTGTATATTTATCTATTTCTTTTTAAACACATTTTTTTTGTTTTGTTTAGATCAAGACCCCCCAGGTAGCTGTGTAGCAGCAGAGTACTTCTAACAGTGTAAAATATTGCAGGTTGAAACCACTCATGTTAGATCACTATAGTAGTGATCTTTTACGGCCGCTAGAGGCTGGACAGAGCTAGAACAGCTCAATCCTGGCCTCTCTATTGAATGGGAGTGATGTCACTTGTGATGTCACTACACTCCCAAAGTAAACCAAATGCAGAAGCCTTCTGTTTACTGTCACTTTTACAGCATACTCCTGAGAAACAATTTGTAAAACGTCAGAAGCCCAGGAGCTGACTGTGCTGCAAAGAAGTTGCAGACTGTAATGGAAATATTATAACAGAGAAGCTGCAGTATTTAGAATACCATTTTTTCAAGCAAGTCATATGTTTAATAACTGCCTCAGATATTCACTGCCTCATGCACTAGAGGTTTAATGACAGCTATTTCTCTTCTAGGTAATGATCTGGGTAGAGTCCTGCGATGGGGAGCAGGTTACAGTGGAGAGGATCCATTTTCCATCCTAATGTCTGTAGATGAAGCAGAAAATGTTCTTATGGATCGCTGGACAATACTTCTTGATGCTCAGGAGGTTGTTGACTCCATGGAAAATGGTATTTCAGAACCTGAGCCACCAAAGGTATGGTCACTTTATTTCTTTGCAGGGGAACCTGTCAGTTTTAATCTAATCTTCAGAATTCAGAGGACCATGTGAGCTGTGTACATAAAGTGACATAAAGGTTAAGGCTTTTTAAAAGCAATGCCTCCTTTCTTCTCATACTTACCTAGCATACAGTTTGTAAAATAGATCAGTCTAAATACCTTTCTTAATCAGCTTTGGCACAGTCAGGTGATTGAGAACCCTCAGCTTCCCCATTTTAGGGAGCGCTCAATAATAGAATTCACTGAACCACAAGGTCAGCCGTCGACTTCCATTGGCCCTCCGTTGGCTGTTTTACCCATCCCCTGCAGCTGCAGCTTCTTAATTATGTGACCACAATGAAGCTGATAAAAGTATTTACACAGATCTTTATTACAAATGGTATACAGCATAGGTATTAGAAGGGGGATGTTCTTAGGCAGACTTTGTATTGAAGAGGTTGTAACCCTTACAAAAAAAAAAAAAAAAGGAATCCTGTTCTTTTAAAGCATGTTAAACCACATAGTTTTGTGCGGTGTCATTTGTTCTTTTCTATGTTGTAATAAACCTGGTTTATCCTGCCTGTTCCTGTGCCCCCCTTAGTGTGCTGACCACGGTAATCATGGCTGCTGATCCATGATACCGTGGTCAGTGTACATGCTTCCGTCATCCCAGTGCCCTCCCTCCCTGCCTGTCAGCTTGAGAGTCTGTGTGTAAGCCATCTTCAATGCCCATCCCCCCGTCCTGCCGCTATTTCGTCGGCCGTAAAGTTAGTGATTCCAATTCCTGCCAGTATTTACAAGATGTACTACACAGTGTGTGGTATTTTTAAAATTCTGCAGCTAAATACCTTTTTTCACATTGCCGATGTGCGGTCACGTGACTGCCCGGCTGATGTCAGAGGGGAAACTCCGCCCCTCCCACTGTAGTTGTTCAATCGGGAGAGGAGATCGGCGGGCGGTCACACAACCACACATCGGCTATTTGAAAAAGCTATTTGCCTGCAGAATAAAAAAATAAATAAAACACGCACACTGTGTAGTACATTCTTGTTATTACAGAGTGGCTGGCAGGAATTGGAATAACTGACTTTACAACCACTTTAGGAGGGGCTGCCAGAAATTGGAATAACTGACTTTACAACCACTTTAAGAGGGGCTGTCAGGAATTGGAATAACTGACTTTACAACCACTTTAAGAGGGGCTGTCAGGAATTGGAATAACTGACTTTACAACCACTTTAAGAGGGGCTGTCAGGAATTGGATGGAAGAACTGATTTTACAACCACTTTAGGAGGGACTGGTAGGAATTGGAATAACAGACTTTACATCCACTTTAGGAGGGGCTGGTAGGAATTGGAATAACGGACTTTACATCCACTTTAGCAGGGGCTGGTAGGAATTGGAAGAACTGATTTTACAACCACTTTAGGAGGGGCTGGTAGGAATTGGAAGAACTGATTTTACAACCACTTTAGGAGGGACTGGTAGGAATTGAAATAACTGACTTTACATCCACTTTAGGAGGGGCTGGTAGTAATTGGAAGAACTGATTTTACAACCACTTTAGGAGGGACTGGTAGGAATTGAAATAACTGACTTTACATCCACTTTAGGAGGGGCTGGTAGGAATTGGAAGAACTGATTTTACAACCACTTTAGGAGGGACTGGTAGGAATTGAAATAACTGACTTTACATCCACTTTAAGAGGGGCTGGTAGGAATTGGAATAACTGACTTTACAACCACTTTAGGAGGGGCTGGTAGGAATTGGAATAACAGACTTTACAACCACTTTAGGAGGGGCTGGTAGGAATTGGAATAACAGACTTTACAACCACTTTAGGAGGGGCTGGTAGGACTTGGAAGAACTGATTTTACAACCACTTTAGGAGGGGCTGGCAGGAATTGGAAGAACTGATTTTACAACCACTTTAGGAGGGACTGGTAGGAATTGGAATAACAGACTTTACATCCACTTTAGGAGGGGCTGGTAGGACTTGGAATAACCGACTTTACAACCACTTTAGGAGGGGCTGGTAGGAATTGGAATAGCTGACTTTACATCCACTTTAGGGGGGGCTGGTAGGAATTGGAAGAACTGATTTTACAACCACTTTAGGAGGGGCTGGTAGGAATTGGAATAGCTGACTTTACATCCACTTTAGGGGGGGCTGGTAGGAATTGGAAGAACTGATTTTACAACCACTTTAGGAGGGGCTGGTAGGAATTGGAATAACTGACTTTACAACCACTTTAGGGGGGGGCTGGTAGGAATTGGAAGAACTGATTTTACAACCACTTTAGGAGGGGCTGGTAGGAATTGGAATAACGGACTTTACAACCACTTTAGGGGGGGCTGGTAGGAATTGGAAGAACTGATTTTACAACCACTTTAGGAGGGGCTGGCAGGAATTGGTAGAACTGATTTTACAACCACTTTAGGAGGGGCTGGTAGGAATTGGAATAACAGACTTTACATCCACTTTAGCAGGGGCTGGTAGGAACTGGTAGAACTGATTTTAAAACGATTTTAGGCTTTGCTTCAACTTTGAGCTGGTCGCACACTGAGCACTTTCAGATAGAGCTCAATAGGTGGCCTTGCTGACCACGTGCTGTTTTACAAAAGTCTATCAAATATTTTCCAGCAGGCTTCTTCAAATGGATAAGCAGTGGATACATAAAGAAAATGTTTGGGTATTCTGACATCCACCACTTGTGCCTGTCAGAATATAATACCCTAGGAGTGGGATTCATCCATTAATGCTGTTCAGTTAGATTTTTATTCAACTCACAGACTGAATGAATGAAATCCAACTGTGTATAGCCAGCTTTAGGTGCAGAACATTTCCTTTTCTAAGTCCTCCCCACTCAGGAGAAAGGTTGACCGTATTCCATGTGAACAAAGGTACACAGGCCAGGAAAAAAGGGACACTGCGCTGTCCCTTTGTACACAGCTCACTTGGCCTTAAATCTCACAGATTATTGCAGTATTAAATCCAAAAAGTAACAACTTTACTTACATAAAGCTAGTGTATAATCCTTACCTGTTGATGCCTTTTTTTTCCACTCGCGAGTGTGACTGTGCACAACGGTAGGGTCGCTGGTGCTGTGCCAGGCTAAAGTGCGTGTACAAAGACAAAGGGCACCTAGCACTGTCTGGTTGGCACATGTGCAGCTGTGACTCCTGTCATTCTGAGATCCAGCTGAGATTTCAAAGCACAGTACTGCGCATGCACAGGCTAGGCACAGTCCCAGATCTCAAAGTCGGAAGCCACTACTGTGCCTGCACCTGCCACAGCGCCAGTGGCCTTACTGTACATGTGCCAGCCAGCTACTGCCCCAGAGTACTGAATTGTGGCAAACCCTACTGCGAATGCGTCAACTGGACACAGCATCAGAGGCTCCTACTTTGCATGCATCCCACACACAGGGCACCAGTTGATGGGAGCACACAGGTTGGTTGGGGTGTCACCAGGGAGACCAAAGTGACACTTTTTAGGCAGAAACTCAACAGAGGCAACTTTCATTGAATGGTCATGCTCTAGAGAATGCACAGAACTGGGAACAGGAATATCACTTTAATTGAAAAAAAAAAACACTTGTTCTCTTTTATGTATGTTAGTCCCCATTATTGGCTACCAGTACTTGCAGAAGCCATTTAGTGTGTGCTTACCATCTGCTTATCTAAGCACATGCTATATTATAATTATACACTTCCTATCTGTCTGAAGCCAAGCAGAGATTGCCTAATTTCTGTAACTGTATTTAAGTCATTCCACTGTAAAATCAGATTTGGTAGATGATTACTAAATTAAATCCTTCTCCTAGCTCTCTTGATTTTAAGCATGTATTATTGTAAATTGTAAGCTACCCCCTCTCTTTTTTAAATTCCTGTAAATGTTTTGGGATATATTTGTATGTACATATTGTTTTAAGGTTTTTAATTTACCCATATTGCTTGTTACAGTTAGTACATTCCCATAATGTAAATCATTAAAATGCTCACAGTATTTAGGATTTTAACCATTTTGAACCCAATTATTAGTTTTGTGAGTACATTCTGCAAAATGCAATGTATTATACTATATATTTTGTGCGGTTAACCTCTTCCGAGAGTTAAAGCCCATCTCTGAGGAAAGGAACAATCCTCCCTTGCAGTGTGGGGCTGTCTATGGTACTGGGAAAAGCAAATTTACTTGACCAATCCTTCGGTCCCCCAGCAGCACTGCTTTTTCTCTTCTCCCCATGCTTGGGCAGTGGACTGTACCTCGGCATCCTCGTATCTGATGCAGGTTTATGGGCTCTGCTTTGAATTGCTCTGCGACCAAAATGTTGTGTTTAATCCTCGCAGTGAAGGGGCAGCCCCACTGCTTGGGTGAAATCACCACTGTTTTGTTACCTCTGACAGCAGCAATATGCACATCTGAATGCTTTTGTGAGTGATAGTTAAAGTGGTTGTTGAGCCACTATGTTATCTTTACACCATCCCCTCTGTTAGATTACAACCTGTATTCTAGTTCCTGTGCTTTATTTAAAAAAAAAAAAGCCAATTTCTACCTGTTTTCACAGCGCCCATCAGCACTCCCGCCTCTCTTCTCTCCCTGTCTGACATCTCCAGTGGGCGGGGCCAAGAACTCCCTCTGACATCAGCTGGGGAAGGGGGGAGGAAAGGAGGAGAGAGCCGGGAGTCACGTGAGCACCGATAGGAGCTGTGAAAACAGGTACAAATCTGCTTTTTTTTTTTAAATAAAGCACAGGCACTAGAATACAGTTTGTAACAGAGGGGATGTTGTCACATCATTATGTAGCAACTGGGAGGGGAGCAGAGCGCCTAGTGAGAGCTGACAAGCAGAGAGGGGTGGGGGGAGGAGGATAGAGGGAGACAGAGGTGAACTGCATATAGAAGCGGATGATGGAGGCACGTACATTGACCAGGGTGTCAGGGCTCAGCAGCCATGATACACCGTGGTCAGTTTACAGGGGGGAGAGTAGAAAATGGCAGGATCAGCCAGGTTTTTTAGGTGATACAGGGGGCCAAAATACACAGCACAAGCACTGTGCTGTATAACATGCTATAAGGGAACAGGATCTGTTTTTGTTTTGTTTTTGGGTAACAAACGCTTTAAAGGTTTAGAAAAACTCATGCCAATGTACAATGGGTGGAGTGAAAAGGTGTAGAGTGGGTGGGGCGCTGCTTTACATATATTGCTGGGAAATTTACTATGAAAAAAAGTGCTTAGTGCTTAAAATATAAGGGCTCATAGTGGTATATTTAAACTTATATATAAGATAAATGCAAAACAAACAACAGAAATAAATCAAAAAATGCTTATATGACCAGAAATGATATATATAACAATAAATATTTTTCTGTGAGCAAATAAGTGTCCAGTGCTCTTTAAGTGCTAGGTGCTGTGCAGTTACATACAAAAGTTACTGCATACTATAAAATAATGTCCTTTTGAAAATTCATCAAACATAAAGTGACAGGTGCTCTTTAAGGTGCTCCAAATATGCTTAAATGAGTGTATGTTGCTGGTGTTCCACAAGCTGTGCTCCCCCATAGTGCCTCACTCACCAGAGAGCTCTCCCCTTTGGGGGGTAGCAGACTTCCAAAACAACCACTGTTAGGGACAGCAGACCTGGGATCCACATCCCAGTATCACCCTGTATTTGGAGCAGCAGGACGGAGCATATAACATTACATTCCTAGTGTTTACTGGTCCCTTAGTAACAGTCAGGGATCTCTCCAACTTCCTGCTGCTGAAGGCTAGAGGGAGTGAGGGGCTGGCAGTCTCTGTCTTCAGAAATAGGAAAAGCCGCAAAGAAGGCCTGGAAATTGTGATTAGAAAGCTGACAGTAACGTCACCAGCTCTTGTATGCCTCTTTGGCTCACCCACTGTCCTGCGTTTTGCATAAGAGTAGCTTAAATTTCACTTGACTGCACACAGGAAAAAAAAAAAAGGTGTTCGTCCTGCTTTTCTCTTCCCAAAATTCACATAGTATGCTTAAACCCAAAATCAGAAATGTAATATAATTCAGCTTACATATCATTAGATGGGGTGGCTGCATTATTTTTCTTTTTCCTCTGGTAGTCTGGCTAGTGACACACCACCTGTATCAAAGTGGCTACACTCTGGATGAAGGAGAACAGGGGGCATCTTTGGACGACAGCATTTTAGTCCTGGGGGGCGGGGGGTGTAGTATTAGATGTATTAGCAGATTTAAATACACTAACAAGCTAAAGCGAAACTCCAGCTAATATTTTTTAAGCAGTTACAGAAACAGTTTAATGTTTTGCCTCAATCCCCTAACTGCTACATGTGCAGGACAGCATGTTCTGTTGAAAAACAGACTTACTGGCAGGATCACCACATGAAAATAGAAGAAAGAAAGCCTAAAAACCAATGCAGCCATCACATCTAAGAAATGGTAGGCCGCAATAAAATGAATGTCTGCTTTTGGGTATAACACCGCTTTAACTATCTGTAGTTCAGGGGAAAATTCCGCAGAGGTCCGGTTAGTAAAATTGTCTTCCAGTAGAGGTCTGAATCAAATGTTTGTGTAATTACTGAGATCCTTCACATCACAGCCCCCCTCTCCTCCATCTTTGAAACTGAGGAATGCATGCAAAATCGCACATGTTCCTGACCCACAGAGGAACATGTTGCACTTTAACAGATGCGCGGGTGTGCCAATAATTCTTAATGGGACCCCCACACATCAGCACCTGCTGTGCATTTTCCACGCCCAACAAACATGGTTCTGCAGTGCCATGCAGCTTGGTGTGGCACGATTTTAAAAAATGGGCCAAGGTTTACTTTCCCTACATTTCACACCGGTAATGCAGCACATTAAAACAAATTGGCTAACCTACCTGTGATGTGCGCTTGCACAGATCTGAACCAAACCCCACTTTACAGTCCCATTCTTACAGTGTACTTGGTCCTCACTGCACATCAGTCTCCCTTTATGTCACTGTTTGCTCCCTTCACATCACCCCTTCATTGTCCCTTGACATCAACCCCCTCCAGCAGTACTGTCCTCTGCCCCCTTCACTTCAGTGTATTCTACCCCTTTTCTAAGTCCTACCCCACATTACTCTCCTCGGCCCCCCTTCATATTGCTGTCCTTAGTCCCCCACCCCCTTCCACATTACAATACTAAGCCCCCCCCCCCACCTCCCTGCACCCTAGCAACAAATAACCTGCCTTTTGACTCAGTCAGCTCCCACCCTCTGTACAGCAGTGTATTGCTTCCTGCAGTTGGCTCTGTGAGGATGACAGCGGTGACGACTGGAAGGAAGAATTGGTTTCTAAATGGTGGACCTGCAGTGGTCCAGATTGGACAGTGACTGTTACTATGCAGCAGGGGTGTCCAATCTGCAGCCCACCACAGAATCGTTAACTTATGTAGCACTGCCCCCCATAGGGGTTGCTGAGTATAGATCTATCTTGGGTTACCCTCTGATTATCCTGTTGCCAGATACTGGGCATTTTCACACACTGCCAGGTGCACACACACACTTCCGCTCGTTGTCTCCAATGACCAGAGTAGAGGATTTGTTTTTAGTAGTTTATTTGGAGAACTTGGCTAGTAGAAGGGTTTAGTGGGATACTCCAAATTCAACTTTTTTACAGGTGAGGATAACCTATCACTTGGCCTCACTTAGTGGAACTGAATAGCAGATCTTCTGCTGAACCATACAGCACTTGCATGGGAAGAATAAGTCCTTTGCTTGTGTTAGCAGCAGACTTTGTGAACTCTGTATCTTCAAGACACTCAAGTATCCCCTTTAGCTTACACCCAGCACACTGACTTTCTAGCACCAAGAGGGGAATTTTAACAGCAACAGTCTCTAGGTTCCATTGAGGGGAGTCTGAACTCACAAGGCCCTTTCCGCAGGTCACCTTCCTCTGATACCAGACAAGACCCATGGACATCCTCCCCCAGTCAGCTCTCAAAAGAATCCTTGGGTTTCATTATCTCTGTTTCTGGCCCTCATGTCCACCACCTGAGGCCGTATGGCAGCCTTTGCTGGGGATAGGCAGCAGCCCCCTCCCAACTGGATCCCACTCTCCAGCCGAGGACCAGGAGCCCCATGTGGCCCCAGATATAAGTACAGTCACCCAGCATGCACCGGGGCACCTCTGATGTCTATTGGCCAGGGCTGTACAGATATCCCCTGCTCATCATCCTCCCACTGTCAAATACACTCTATCACTATTGGATCAGTGTGAAACATCAAGCCAGGATGAGAAGCATCAGAGCACACTGGCAGGTTCTATCAAATAATCACAACTCTCTGGTAAGCAGAGAAACCAAAAACAATATACAGCTGCACTAGCACCTATCTAGTAAGGTGCTACACTTAGGGCTCTTTCACATGGTCCGCCTCCATAGGCGGATCTGTGCTGCTCAGCGGAGATCGATCCGCGATCCCCGCTGAGCCGGTGGATGACAGCTCCGTCTCCGCTTGCAGTGCGGAGAGGGAGGTGTCACAGCCCCCGCTGCTCTCTATGGGGGATCGGATGAGAGCGGACCACCTATCCGCTCTCATCCGATCCGATACCTGAACGGATGGAAGTGATGCAGAAGTGATGTCATGTGATGGTTAACTTTCCGTGTGTTTTTTCTTCTCTGAGCATGCCCAGTCTTGCTCATCTGCTTTTTGTCGGCCGAAATCTGTACTGACTGACGAACAATCGGCCGTTCTTTGTTGGCCTACAAAAATGTTATAGCCTGCACACCTGATTTTGTTCGGCCGAAAAGTCGCAGTCGGTTGTCGGAAGCATCATACTAACATAAAAATAACACTAAAAAGTGTTGATCTCCTCTGAGAAGAAAGGGGGGATTTATAAGGCAATAATACATGAAAAAAACAATAAATGAATAAAATGTATGAAATTTATTGATTAAAAACGACATATATCATAGATACATAGATATACAAATTCCATGGCCCGCTGTGGCTTTCCACATTCGGCCATGGAATTTGTATATCTATGTATCTGTGATATGATATGTCGTTTTTAATCAATAAATTTCATACATTTTATTCATTTATTGTTTTTTTTCATGTATTATTGCCTTAAAAATCCCCTCTTTCTTCTCAGAGGAGATCAACACTTTTTAGTGTTATTTTTATGCATTGACTATTTGGGATGATGGCAATTGTAGGTTACTAATCATCTGGAACTAATTTTTGTGCATCATACTAACAAGCCGACAATCGGCCGATCGGACGTTGGCCGAATATTTACGGCCGACAATCGGTACATGTGTACGGGCCTTAAGACCTACACAGGGCAGCTGAAAGCCTGTCATGCCTTCTTACCAAACAGCAAAACAAAGTAACAAGAAGCAAGGCATTGTATTTGTATCGTCATCAGTTTGCAGCAAATGTTCACATGGTATGAATTGCTCCTCTCACATTTACTTTTCTAGCTAGCTTTAAATTACTGTGAATTGCCCCTCCCACATTCACTTCTATAGTTTATTATTTACTCCCAGCTACTTCTATAGCGATGTCAATTCATGAAGTGCTTTACATATACACTTACCAGCCACTTTATTAAGTCCACCTTGCTAGTACCAGGTTGGACCCCTTTTTACCTTCAGATCTGCCTTAATTCTTCATGGCATAGATTCAACAAGGCGTTGAAAATATTCCTCCGAGATTTTGGTCCATATTGACTCATGTAACATCACGCAGTTGCTGCAGATTTGTCGTTTGCACCCATTCCACCACATCCCATAGGTGCTCTATTGGGTTGAGATCTGGTGACTGTGGAGGTCATTGGAGTACAGGGAACTCCATTGTCATGTTCAAGAAACCAGTGGTGAGATGATTTTAGCTTTGTGACATGGTGCATTATCTTGTTGGAAGGAGCCATCAGTAGATGGGTACACTGAAGTCATAAAGGGATGGACATGGTCAGCAACAATACTCAGTTAGGCCGTGGCGTGTAAACCATGCTCAATTGGTAATAAGGGGCCCAATGTGTGCCAAGAAAATATTCCCCACACCATTAGACCACCACCACCAGCCTGAACTGTTGATACAAGGCAGGATGGATCCATGCTTTAATGTTGTTTACTCCAAATTCTGACCCTACCATCTAAATGTCGCAGCTGAAATGGAGACTCCTCAGACCAAGCAACGTTTTTTTCCAATCTTGTCCAATTTTGGTTAGCCTGTGTGAATTGTAGCCTCAGTTTCCTGTTGTTAGCTGACAGGAGTGGCATCCGGTGTGGTCTTCTGCTGCTGTAACCCATCTGCTACAAGGTTCGATGTGTTGTGCGTTCAGAGATGGTATTCTGCATACCTTGGTTGTAATGGGTGGTTTTTTGAGTTACTGTTGCCTATCATCTGGACCAGTCTGCCCATTCTCCTCTGACATCAACCAGGCATTTTCGTCCACACAACTGCCGCTCACTGGATATTTTCTATTTTTTGGACCATTCTCTGTAAACCCCAGAGATGGTTGTGGGTGAAAATCCCAGTAGATCAGCAGTTTTTGAAATACTCAGACCGGCTCGTCTGGCACCAACAACCATGCCATGTTAAAAGTCACTTAAATCCCCTTTCTTCCCCATTCTGATGCTCAGTTTGAACTTCAGCAAGTCGTCTTCACCACGTCTAGATGCCTAAATTCATTGAGTTGTTGCCATGTGATTGACTAATTAGCAATTTGGGTTTAAACTAGAGAACAAGATACAGGTGTGGTATGTAAAGGAGTACTCACATGTGCTGACCCTGGCTCGCTACCACAATACATGCAAATAAGAAGACCTCAATTGAAACCCAATAAAATGTCCTTTATTCGCCAAGCATGGGGCAATAGTGCAGGATAGGTTACAGTGACGTGTTTCACACATAGGAGTGCTTAGTCATAATCATGAGGGAGTCCAGAACAGTGGCATATATATACCTCTTACTAAATTGTGAACACCTGTGTTGATCAGTGCTCTTAACTCCTTCTGGACAACAATGTGTCAGTAGATATGAAAAGCGATAAAGAAGAGCGATACGCAGATAAAATGTAAAAAATCATGTATAATCCCCAAATAAAATAATTTGGGTGAATATATATGGATCAGCCCATAAGGATCAATCTCCAAGAAACTTGTTAAATTAAAAATCTAAAAAGCGCATCTGACCAGAGTAGTGGACTGGTGTAGACATTCATCCCTCAAACTTTCAGTGTCCCTGGAACAGGAGGCGGTACCGGTACCTTTGGCCAGACTTCCATGGGTAGAGCCACGCCGTTGCTGATCCTTCGGGTGGGTGGGAGTGTCAGGCTTTCCCTCACCTTTGACGCCAATCATTCGACATCCGAACTTTGAGCCAGGTCTTACCCATAAGACATTTCTCCTGCGGCCTGGGCAGGGCTTGGTCAGAGCATCTCTTTTTCTGGGCCCCTCTGGCTGGCACCACCCCTCTGCGCTTTACGGCTCTTTTGTTTCCTCCATTCTGGGCAGGTGGAGGCTCTGGCAATTGTCCCATATCCTTCGGTCTCTCCCGGACCACTCCGATTTCCAGCACCAATTGACCCCCTTTGAGGATCTTTGTGTGGGTGTTGGTCCCCTACGGAAATCCCTCTCCTGCTCTTACAACATCCTACAGTCTATTTCGTCTCATACTGACCAGCTGTACTTGCCCAAATGGGAAAGGGATCTTCACGTCTTATTCACGGAGGCCCAGAAGTCCAGAATTATTTTCTTCGCCCAGGTCTTCTTTATGTAGCAAATGCCAGGAAATTGTTTCACGTTGGTATTGTACCCCCTCCATCTTGGCGTCAATATTCCCAGGCCTCAGCCCATTATGTTGGCGCTGTAACGCACTCCTGGGTACACTTTTTCACATATTTTGGGAATGTCCACGAATTCGCTCGTTCTGGCAAGGGGTACTGGCAATTGTTTTCAAACTTACGGGCTTCTCTCTTTCAGACGACCCAGCCAAAGTACTTCTTAACCTCACCCCCATGTCTAGCAGAAAGTACAGTAAATCTTTACAGAAACATTTTCTTAACGCTGCGAGGGCGTGCATTCCCAGTGTTTGGAAGTAGCTGGCCCCGCCTACCATTGCCCAGTGGTTCTCTAGAGTGAATGATAAATGATATACAGTGAATGGAGGGCCTAGTTGCTGCCCTCAGGGACCAATTGGTGATACTCGGGGACCGTTGGCTTCAGTGGGATTTGTTCCTCTCCTCCGATGAATATTTGACATATCTTTGGTTGAACCCTGCTCCTGGTGGATCGGCGGGGTTTTAGGCCGGCGGCGGCACCGGAGTACCCTCCCCTTCTTTTTTTTTTCTCTCCCCATCTTCAACCCGGCCTCTCCACTTCCCACCTGCCACCCCTTCCCCTGCGTTTCTTTTTCTTCCTTCTGCCCCCTGTCTCTTTTTAGGGCACGTATGTGCCGTTTCATTCCTTTGCTTTTAATAAACGGAAAAAAGTGCTTCATGGGTATGTATATCCTGTCAAGAAAGTGAACTCATTTGTTGGTTCTTCATTTTGCATACAGGGTGGCATGGGGGGTTCTTGGTGGGCCAATATAGATCCCGGCGGGACTTTCCCCTTACCCCTGGTACTATGGTTTTAGGTCTTCGGTGTTAACTCTCTCTACTTTATATTTTTTGGATTACGATACGGTTTAATTACCCTTTTCACTGGACTTGTATAATAACATTGTTTAAGACCGCCACTTCTTACGTTCTGTGTTCTGTCACCTTATGATTCATTAAGGAAGTTACATTGTACTGTTTGTGATCCCCGCATTGTCTTTTTATTGCATACCTTTAAATAAAAAAATCTAAAAAGGATTTTACTCTAATTGTACAAAATAAAAACAAACAATATATGATATTGCAGCGATTGTTTCATATTCCAAAGTCCATATATGTATACCAGGACAGCATATAATAAAGCGCCATAGCCTGTAGTTAGACAAAAGAGAAAACTATCAAATCATAAAAAACGACTAACAAGAAGAAGAGACATATCAGGCATTTATTTTAAGAAAATGACTACCAAAAACAATCCTCCCAAACAAACACTGTTTATTCAGGAAATAATAATAATAATATCTCCTATTACAACCCATATTCCTTTAGGGAACCAAGAAGGCGAGACTAATGGTATATGTTTTAATAATAATAGCTATCAAATAGATTAATGTAATACCATAATTACTCATAAAAATGGGAAATGGGAAATCAAATAGAATAATGTAATACCATAATTACTCATAAAAATGGGAAATGTCCCATTCGTGGTTAAGGCCTTATGGAATTTGGGTTTATATCCAAAATGCCTCTCTGTTGTAGAGAGTTTAGGAGTTTTAACTTTTTCAATGACCTGAACCTGCACTGCTGAGAGATCCCTTGCATGGTAATTTCTAATGTGATGGTCTACAATCTACATTAGTTTAAAGGTTCTTCTCTATGCTGAGGAGACATAAAAGCGATCTCTAAGTTGCCTGATTGTGCGCCCCACATATTGAATGTGACATGTTTTGCAGGTGATCGAATAGATCACACATGTGGTATTGCAATTAAAAAATGAATCCATTTTATATGTCTTATTTTCCACTAATGAACTAAAAGTATCACCTTTCAAAACGTGCACTTGTGGGGCACGATGTACTGCCACAGCAATAGTTCCCTTTATAATGTAGCCAAGTGGTTGATTGTTTTTTCGTGGGATTAAAGAAGCTAGGGGAGAGTCAATTACTCAAAGTTGAAGTTCCCTGTGAGACAGTGTTAATGCCATCTTTTAGGCCCCTTTATCTGTTTGGACGGACTCCGCTTGCTCAGCGGGGGATCGCTCCGTTGATCCCCGCTGAGAAGGCAGATGACAGGTCCATCTCTGCTCACTGTGCAGAGACAGACCTGTCAGAGTCCCGCTCTTCTCTATGGGGAGATATCGGATAAAAATGGACAGCCTGTCTGTTTTCATCCAATCCCATCTGATCCAACCCACTGGACACATGGCGAACGTATCGCCATCCGTCTGTTTTCAGTGGATCTTGTCAAATCGGATGCCAGGCGGGTGTCAGCAGACACATGTTTGCTGACATCTGCCTCCTCATAGAGGTTAATGGGTGGCCCGATCAGGTCCGCCTGAAAAAGGACAGGCGGCCCAGATTGATCCGATTGTGTGAAATGGGCCATAGGAGTTCAGTACATGTTCGATCGTCAAACAAAACAGGTAAATATTGGTTTACAATTTTCTTAATTGCAATGAACTCTAAACTAAAAGGTGTAGAGAAAGTCAGTTTATACTTGTTTGATGCCCTTTCCTTTCCTCTACATATATATATATTGCCTTTTAAGAGTTGCTTTCTGTTTTTAGAATATGCAATTGTATAAGCCCTGTCTAGCATCCATTTAGGGTACCCTCTCTGCATGAAGCGTTGGTAAAGAGCAGAAGCCTCCCTCTCATAGTCTCCTTGTTCACTGCCGGTACGACATATCCGCAGAAGCTGGCCAACTGGGATACTTTTTATGGTGTGTTTAGATTGTGCAAATAGGGGTTTCCTATATAGGCTTATCCATACCCCCAGTTAAACACCCATCTAAAAAAGAAACTGTTAGTGTATCTGAATGGCTAGTAAAATTAAGATCTACCAAGCAAATAAACAGGTGTACCCAATAAAGTGACTGGTGACTATAATTCCCATCGTTCCCTTACCCTCAAGGAGCTTATAATCTAAGGTCCCCAACTCACATTCATACATACACACACTAGAGCCAATTTAGACGGGAGCCAATTAACCTTCCAGCATGTCTTTGGAGGGTGGAAGGAAACTGCAGTACCTGGGGGGGACCCACACATGCACAGGGAAAACATGCAAACTCCAGGTCGGTAGTATTAAAACATACCTAAAGCCAAAACAGTTTTTTTTTTTTTTGTTTTATATTTAGTATAATTCTATGGAAAGATTAACACTCTTTTTTTTCTGTTAAAGATCAGCAAGCCAGAAATTAAAATCACCTATGTAGCTGTAACCATAAACCCCTCACATATTTAGCTAGCATTCTGTAACAATGTGCATACTTTAATTGGATGTAGAGAACACTTAATGCGTATGTTACCCCAACACTTTATATTCCTGATATGTGCCTGCTGTACCATGCACTTGTATGAGAAAGTATCGTGTTCTCTGTTTATTGCTCCCTTTGTGTGAAATTCCTGGTGTTCCTGCCAGTCCCTCTGCTTTCCTATGCAAAACTGACCACACTAAGCAGGAGAGCGTACACTCTATAACTATGCTGGGAACTCAGTATACTCTCCTCCAATAAACAGACTTGTGCTGACAAGCCAACGCTGCACAGCCATTTACTGGGAAGCTCAGTGTGCTGCTGCTTCTACTCCCCCCAGCTCTTATGCAGCTGAAAACAGAAGGAATGTGATAACTTATATAAAAAAAAACATCATAAATACTTTTTTTTTCCCTATTTTTTATATCTATATGAAAATGTTTTGCCTTTCATATCTATTTTAAACTGAATGGGTTGTTTTACAAGGTGATCCTTTACAATCACAAGAATGACATGTTTCATGTTTACCAGATTGTCCAAATGAATAATTACTGTGGAATTGGGATTGATGCAGAATTAAGTTTGGATTTCCATCATGCTCGTGAAATTGAACCTGGGAAATTCAATAGCAGGTAAACTCACTAATGCGGTTTAGCCTGTTATTTATAACATTTAGTGCTTACAATTTTTTTTCTTTGTGGGTCATAACCAAACCTTCTGAAGCATGCCATCCCAAGCATCTTCCAGCTCTTTTACTATAATCAGTTCAGTGGATAGGTTTTTAATTTGTCTGTTAAAGTAGATATAACCCCAATCACTAAAATCTCATGTATGCTCAAGCAAGTAATACAATTTAGCATAATAAAGATTTTATTATTAATAACGTGCCTATATAATCTTTTTAAATATGCAGCTTTCATTTAAAGAATTCCTGGTAATGTTCACATGAAGCTCCTATTTCAGACACCTTCCAACTTTAGGATGACAATACAGGCAGTACCCGGGTTACAGGAAAGATTGTAGGTTTGTTCTTAAGTTGAATTTGTATGTAAGCTGGAACAGGTACATTTTTTTTTAAAGTGTAGCCCGACTTTTGGTGGGAAAAAAAATAGCAAATTAAGAAAAAATATTATAGCGTATACAATTATTGTAATTGAATGTTATTAAAAATTACCTTTCCTTTTCATTCTACAGCGTCTGTAATTTTCTGATAATGCATAGCAATATGACTACCTGTAGGTGTTCTGTACACAGATAGAAGCCTAGCTTGTAGAATTTTCAGCATAACATGAGATAAGTGCGATTGTATGGTAGTTGAACATTTTGTGGCACAGCCCTTCTTTGGTATCAGAATGTAAACCTACCTCTTCCAGTCCTGGGGCCATTTTTCCAAATTTGTTGGCATATTAGTGCAGCACTTTAACCACTTAAGCCCCGGAGGATTTGGCTGCTCAAAGACCAGGGCCTATTTTGCGATTTGGCATTGCGTGATTTTAACTGACATTTTTTCCCACAAACAGAGCTTTCTTTTGGTGGTATTTGATCACCTGTGCGATTTTTATTTCTCTGTCGCTCATTGACAGACGTAGTCCTCTTTGATTCACATCAATAGGGTTATGCTGCCTCCGCAGGAGTAGGACTAGGCAGAAAGAAAAAACGTTCTGGCTCCACCCCAGGGGCAGTCCCAGAGGGCATATCCTCCCCCTCTCTGCTACAGGGAATCAGTTTTTTTCTGTCTAGTCAGGAGTAAGGACCTAAGTTCCTTGCTGGGATCTTTTGGTCCTGGCAAGATTTTTTAGAAATATATTTTTAGGTAGTTTCTCCAGTTTTTTTCCTGTGAGATCTTCAAGCAAATTACGCCGGATCTGGATGTTGAGATCCAGTGGTCACCCCAGCCGGCCTACGAGCGCGCGCAGACCATAGCATTACGCTTGGTCGGCCACGACACATTCAAGTAAGTATGCGGGACCGGGCGACGGGCTGGATGTTGAGATCCAGTGGTCATCCCGGTTCAGCCTACGAGCGCGTGCAGACCAGAGCTCCGCGCTGGGTCCGCCGCGACAGAGTCCCATTGGAGGGACTGACCTTGCGAGTTAAAAGGTCTCGCTTGGACGCCAGGAACCAGAGAGTCAAGGCGTCCGGAGTGGTCAACAACCCCCCACTTCGGTGGAGAGGGTATTGTGAAGAGAGGGTGCCTGTCGGTTCGGTATGGTGAGTAAATGTTTCCCTTTCCTCTCTATGAGGCGTTTTGGGATACGGGCCCCTCCATACATGGTCGGAGTCTTTCTGACACTAAAAGTCCCCCTTGTAATGCAGAATGTGTTCGGTGGGCAAGCGGATTTGGTTTGGGAGCTAACACTCTAACCCAGCAGACTGCAGTATGACAGCATACATAGGAGGTATAAGCCTACCTTGATTGTAGTGGACCTCCTGCAGATCGATAAACCGCCATTAGCGTGGTATGCAGGTGGCTGTGCTGGGAAAACGCTATTCGGCAATCCGCCGCCATTTTGCTGTAGAGCGTCCGCAGGTCACGCCGGCCGCCATTTTTTGGAGTCTATTGTCTCCCGTATGGGGGCGGCCATGTTTGAAGAGCCCAGCTAACCTCGAGGAGAGCTGGGAACGCCGGAAGGCGTACACAGGGGGCGGAGCCACTTCCTTCTACCCGGGAAAACGAGCACAGTTCTTCCCAGTCTGCACAAGACAAACGCTGACTGCAGTTGATAGGAAACTTCTCTGCATCGGGTGGTGAGCATTTGGGGTCCCTCTCTCTCTCTGTGGGGGTCAAGAAGCAGGTACATTGAGGGGCGCTATTGCGCTAAGGGGGATACAGATAAAAAAAAAAAAGAGAAGAAGTTTTTTCTGGCAAGTGTCCTGGGTTAACATGGACCCTGCCACTCATGTATCTCCGCCTGATCCCCTCGAGGTGTCTGCAGGATCCTCCAGCACCCCGCTTACTATTGAATCATTGTCAGCTATTATGGAGACCTTTGTGTCCCGGGTGGAAGTGGCTTGTCAGGGACAGGGCGCAAGAAAGCGACCCCCGTCTACCCCCATTTTATCTGAAACTTCGGATTCAGAATCTGAGCCTATTCCTGCAGTTGCAGGTACCTCATCTGGGATTGGTGTCTCGGGTACTGTCTCTTCAGACAGTGAGGAGGATGTTTCGGCATCAGCCATAGCCCGAGAGGAAGCGTTGGTAAACGCACTCATTGAATCTGTTCAAGAAACCTTAAGATTACAGGGTACTCCGTCGGAAGTAGCTGAGACTGAAATTCCCTTTGGTACTAAAAAACGCATCAAAGTGGCGAAGGTATTTCCACTGCCCAAATGTTTTGGCAATCCGATCAAGGAAGAATGGAGTCTGCCAAAACGCACTTCTGCTATTTCCAAACGCATTAGCAGGCGTTATCCGTTTGAGGAAGCCCTCATTAAGAAATGGACAGAACCACCGGTGGTGGATTCACCAATTTCTAGATTAAATAAAGCCACGGTTATTCCATTAGAAGACGCTCCGTCTTTTAAGGATCCGGTGGATCGCAAGATAGAAGCTATGTCTCGCGCCATGTTTTCCTTGATTGGATCAGCTTTCAGACCAATAATTGCTATTGGGCTGGTTTCGCAGACTGTAACTGAATGGACCAAGTGGTTACGCCGGGACTTAGAAGAGGTCCCTCAGGCGGTATCAGATTTGTTGGAACAGATGATACAGGGGTTACAGTTTGTGTGTGATGCGGCGTTAGACGCCACTCCATTATTGGCGCGAGCATCAGTTTCAGCAGTGGTTCTCAGGCGTACACTGTGGCTAAAATGTTGGTTAGCTGACCAAGGTTCCAAAAAAGCATTGGCTAATCTCCCCTTTTTAGGAGAGCGTTTATTTGAAGCCAACTTAGATGAGATCATTAAGGATCTCACGGGAGGAAAGAGCACCTTTTTACCGCAAAGTGCTAAGGGTAAAGGACCTCGTCAAAGACGGGGGCCTTCTTTCTCCGCTCATAAAATTTTTTTTCGTCCCGCGGGTGAAAAAATTAAGTCCTCCAAAGCTCCTTCAGGAAGTTTCAGGGGACGTTGGTCGGGCAAGTAAAAGTCAGACTCTTCCAGACCTGAAGATAAGACTACTAAAGCCTGAAGGTGGGCCCCCACCCATAACTGGGGTGGGGGGACGTCTTCGCCGGTTCCCGGATCCATGGCTCTCCAGAATCCCGGACAAGTGGGTTTGCAAAGTCATAAGGTCAGGGTACAAGATCGAGTTTCGATCTCTCCCACCGGCGCAATTCTTCCCTTCCAATATCCGTCTATCCCCGGATCGTTTAGAAGATCTGCGGAGAGCAGTCACGGATTTACTACAACAAGGAGTGGTAGTCCACGTTCCTTGGACAGAACGCTTTCAAGGGTTTTATTCAAACCTATTTACAATACCCAGGAAAGAGGGCAAGGTGCGTCCAATTCTGGACTTAAGGGCACTCAATTCCTTTGTCAACATAAGAAAATTCTAGATGGAGTCCATTCGCACAGTAGCGGCCTCCCTGCATTCAGGGGATGTCCTAGCGTCCATAGACATCAAGGACGCCTATCTTCACATTCCCATTTACGCAGGACATCAGCGGTTTCTACGTTTTTCCGTAGAAGAGAACCACTATCAGTTTGCGGCGTTACCTTTCGGTCTCGCCACGGCTCCTCGGGTCTTCACGAAGGTGTTGGCCCCTATGTTGGCACTACTGCGCCAAAGAGGCATATCGATTCTAGGTTACCTAGACGATCTTCTGCTTCATGCAGAGTCTCCACAGACCCTGCTACAAAACCTAGAGATTACTATGATCTCTTTACAGGAATTCGGGTGGTTGGTGAACCGGCAAAAGTCTTTTCTGGTTCCCACCCGGAGGCTCGAATATCTGGGTCTAATTCTAGACACATTCAGGGCAAGAGTTTTCCTTCCGGTAGGGAAACTCCGGAAGATTCAATCAGCAATCCAGTTGTTACTATCCAACAGCTGGTCTTCTCTTCGGACTTGCATGAGGGTTCTGGGGTTGATGGTGGCTTCCTTCGAAGCAGTCCCATTTGCCCAGTCCCATACCCGAATTCTTCAGGAAGAGATTCTTCTCAAATGGAATCGGAATCCGGAATCCCTGGACAATCGGATCCGATTGAGCAAACAGACCAGAGAGTCTCTGGTCTGGTGGCTTCGATCTCCGATGCTCAGCCAGGGAAAGTCATTTCTGCCAATATATTGGACGGTAGTGACCACGGATGCCAGTCTATCCGGATGGGGAGGAATTCTTGGTCAATTATCCGTCCAGGGACTTTGGTCCCCGGAAGAATCCAGGTTACCGATAAATGTACTGGAACTGAGAGCGATCAGACTTTGTCTGATTCACTGGACCGAGCAGCTCCAGGGCAGCCCGGTTCGGATCCAGTCGGACAACGCCACGGCCGTGGCTTATGTCAATCACACAGGGGGCACCAAGAGTGTCCGGGCGGCCAAGGAAGTGGCTTGCATTCTTCGCTGGGCAGAACGGTTTGTTCCAGCTGTCTCTGCGGTGTTCATTCCGGGGGTGGAGAATTGGCAGGCAGATTATCTCAGCCGTCAGACTCTGGATCAGGGGGAATGGTCCCTCCATCCAGAAGTTTTCCACCAGTTGTGCCTACGTTGGGGCACCCCGGATGTGGATCTGTTGGCATCTCGATTCAACAGGAAAGTACGGAGATTTGTGGCTTGCTCCCGCGATCCTCTAGCAGAGACCGCAGACGCACTGGTCACCCCGTGGGGGCAATACCAGCTAATGTATGCCTTCCCTCCTCTCGGGTTACTGCCAAGACTTCTTCGCAGGATAGAGGGGGAAGGAATTCCAGTAATCCTGGTAGCTCCGGACTGGCCTCGTCGAGCCTGGTACACCGACTTGGTCAGGCTCGTTGCGGACGTCCCGTGGCGACTTCCTCTCAGGGAAGACCTACTGTCTCAGGGACCGATCTTCCATCCTGCTTTACGATCGCTGGCTTTAACGGCCTGGCTATTGAGACCCAGGTGCTGAAGGACAAGGGATTGTCAGCTTCAGTTATTCCTACTCTAGTTAAAGCAAGGAAAGCGACTTCCAGAAAGATTTATCATCGCACATGGAAGTCCTACATTGCATTGTGTGAACCTCTGGGGTTCCACCCACGTTCTTATTCGGTTAGTCGAATATTAGCCTTTCTGCAACAAGGGGTTGAGCAGAAACTGGCCTTGAGCACTATCAAGGGTCAGGTTTCAGCATTAGCTATCTTCTTTCAGAAACCTTTGGCTACTCATTCCTTGGTGCGGAATTTCATCCAGGGGGTGCGACATCTGGCTCCGCCAGTGCGTGCGCCGTTACCACCCTGGGAACTTAATCTAGTATTGTCGGTTCTTCAGAAACCTCCCTTTGAAGATATTAGGGAGATTCCTTTACCTACGTTGTCCCAGAAGGTGGCCTTCTTGGTGGCTATTACTTCTGCACGCAGGGTGTCAGAACTGGCTGCATTATCTTGTCGTTCCCCATATCTGGTGGTTCATAGAGATAAGGTGGTTCTTCGTCCGAATCCATCCTTCCTACCAAAAGTGGTTTCAGAATTTCATCTGAATGAGGAAATTGTATTACCTTCCCTGTGTCCTAAGCCCAGCCATCATCGGGAGTTTGCTTTACACTCCTTGGATGTGGTTCGGGCGATCAGGGTATACTTGAAAACGACAGACTCGTTTCGCAAGACGGATTCACTTTTTGTGGTCCCGGATGGACCCAAAAAGGGGTTGCCTGCATCTGCCGTGACTATTTCCAAATGGATCAGACAGACGGTGGTACAGGCTTATTCTATTAAGGGTCGGGAGCCCCCGTTCCCTGTTAAGGCGCATTCCACTCGGGCACTTAGTGCGTCATGGGCCTTTCGCCATCAGGCGTCAGTGGTCCAGGTGTGCAAGGCGGCTACCTGGTCGTCGGTGCATACCTTTACAAAACATTATAAAGTTGATGTAATGACATCGTCTGATGCCTCGTTTGGCCGCAAGGTTTTGCAGGCCGCAATTTGAGGAGACCAGTGGTCTACCTCGAGGGTTTTTTTTCGTTGGAATTTTTATTTGAGTCTCATTCTTTGTTTATAATGAGCCTTTAAACTTCTAGTTGGCACCGGTTGGGCCTTCTAGATTGGATTTTGATTTCTGTCAATCCCACCCCTCATTTGTGGCACTGCTTCTGGACGTCCCTATTGATGTGAATCAAAGAGGACTACGTCTGTCAATGAGCGACAGAGAAAATTGGATTTTTGCAAGATCTTACCGTAAAATCCTTTTCTCTTAGCTCAATGACAGACGGAGTACCCGCCCCTCTATCATTGAGTTGGGTTGGGTTAAATTCTCTGACACTGCTGTATAACAGAACTGATTCCCTGTAGCAGAGAGGGGGAGGATATGCCCTCTGGGACTGCCCCTGGGGTGGAGCCAGAACGTTTTTTCTTTCTGCCTAGTCCTGTGGAGGCAGCATAACCCTATTGATGTGAATCAAAGAGGACTACGTCTGTCAATGAGCTAAGAGAAAAGGATTTTACGGTAAGATCTTACAAAAATCCAATTTTTTTGCGCTATAAGCCAAAAAATGCGACAATTTTGAAAAAATAACTATTTTTCACATGTTATATAAAAATTCTCAAAAAAAATGTAAAAAACAAAATTTTTTAACATTTTAGGCCAATTTGTTTTCTGCTACATATTTTTGGTAAAAAAAATTGCAATAAACTTATTTTGATTGGTTTGCACAAAAGTTATTGCGTTTACTAACTACGGGAAAGATTTATGTCATTTTTATTGTTTTTTTTTTTTTTTTAACTAGTAATGGCAGCGATCTGCACATTTTTTTGTTTGCGGGACTGCGACATTGCGGCGGACAGATCAGACCCCTGACTGACATTTTTGACACTTTTGGGGGTACCAGTGACATTACTACAGTAATCAGTGCTATAAATATGCACTGTTACTGTCAAAATGACACTGGCAGGGATGGGGTTAACTTTATTGGTGATCAAGAGGTTAAGTGTGTCCTTAGGGGCGTGATTCTAACTGTCAGGGGGCGTGGCTTGTTAGATCATCACAGAGACATAGGATCCTACATAGCAGGATCGCATAGCCTCAGTGATGATCTTAGGGAGAATGACAGACGGCTGTGTTTACATCAGCCGTGTGTCTTTCTCCCTCTTCTGAGTGAGATTGCGAGTGGTCGGCGGACATCTGAGCCGCCGGTCACACGCGTGGGGATGGCAGGAAACAAGCGGGAGCGCGCTCGCCCCCTAAAGGCTCGTGGGCGAGCGACGTACCGGTACGTCACTTTGCCTGTAGGGGGCTGACTGCCGCAGTATATAGTCGTGCGGCAGTCGGCAAGTGGTTAACAGCATCATCTTTTAGGATTTTAAATAACTCCGGTGAGATACTGTCACTTCTGCTAGCTTTGTTCTTATCAATGCTTTCTAAGGCCCACTTGACTTAACTCTGCGGGATATCCAGTTCAAGGTCAGTAATTGCATCATTGTGGTTATATGGCTAACTGACTTTGACAGCTGCGGGAGCCAGTATTGCCACGGCTGTGTCTCAGCCAATCAGGAGAGAGAGTCCCAGGCGGCCAAAGGACTCGTGGACATCGCTGGACAGAGATGGGGCTCAGGTAAGAATTAGGGGGTGCTGGGAAGGCTGTTACAAACAGAAGGCTTTTTATCTTAATGCAAAGAAAGCATAAGGATAAAAAAAACCTTCTGACTTTACAACTCCTTTTATTGCATGTTTATTGGATTGGTAATTAATAAAGGTTTTCTTTTATAGGTTCCATAATAAAGGTGTCTATGTTAAAGCTGGTTTACAAAAGCTAAGCCACAATCGAAATTTACATAAAGACCTGAAACTTCAAGTGGACCAACAAGAGGTGGAGCTGCCAAATATAGAAGGTCTCATCTTCCTAAATATTCCCAGGTATATGAAATTCACTTTCATTCAGCATACTATTTTGTTTGGTTTAAATCACATTTCTTTCTTGGGCAGGAGCAGTATTTTTTGTTCTCAAACAGATGAACATATTAAAGTGCTACGCTAATCTTTTAAGTCATAAATGAAGATGTCCTGCTAGTGGCAAGGACTCCTCTGGCCCTATATGAGGGGTGCTATTCCCGCATATATGGTTCCTCCGAGCGGCTCCTGACGCTCTGTGAGACCATGGGGGATCCCACACATCCCCTGCACGTCCACCTGGAGGAACCATATATGCGGGAATAGCACCCCTCATAGAGGTCCAGAGGGGTCCTTGCCACTAGCAGGACATCTTCATATATGAACTACTGTCCATGGATGTGTCCCCACTCTTAACTTTCTTTGATTGTGGCATATGGTTGCTCCTCTATTGCGCTCATTGACAGGCCCCTGAGGAAGGGCGTAAGCGCGAAATATGTCGAGCCTGAGCAACCAGAGCCTGAGCGATTATACAGACGTCTAGCGATGGATATGGCCTACTACCAAAAATTCACAGCCTTTGAAATCATTCCTTTTTGTTACTATATCGATCCTGAATGGATATATGAAGGAAAGTTATGTTGTCTGTCTATGTGTGATATAAGAATGGTAGTCGGCATCCATCTGCATAGCGCTGTTATTTGTGCTTATATTTGTAGAAACTGTATGTTGTGATGTAATTTTGTTTCTGAAACCGAAACATTTTAAAATGAGTACTTCAATAAATTGAGATTGTTTTTATATCTATTTTGTTTCTTTGATATTACGTGCCAGTAAAGTCCATACCTTTATACTCTTTCTCTGACATATTATTTAGGACGTGGCACTGTGTATTTATATGTCCATGGCTACCGCCCCATTGGTACATTGTTTGTCGTATTTGATATGTATAATCTAATTAGAATTGTTCCTGTGAAACAATTTTTTTGTTTTTTAGTCATGTGACTGGCACAGCACCAATCGGGGGTTGGCCAGACACAGACTAACACTGTAGAGAGTATACATTAGCAGAGTAGTAGAAGCCTCTCCTAAGAATTTTTCCCTGCAGATGCCAAAGAACAGAGCTGCAAAAATAAGATAGAGGATTAAAAAAAAAAAAAAAAAAAAATTCAGTGGCATGATGTATATGATTTATATGAATGAATTATGGCAATTAACACATCACTGTTTAGTATTACTTTAAATATGTTTAGAGATGTTTAAAAAAAATTTACATTAACCACTTAAGCCCTGGAAGATTTTACCCCCTTCCTGACCAGGGGGTTTTTTGCGATTTTTTACTGCGTGACTTTAACGGACAATTGCGCGGTCGTGCGACGCTGTACCTAAACAAATTTCACGTCCTTTTTTTCCCACAAACAGAGCTTTCTTTTGGTGGTATTTGATCACCTGTGCGATTTTTTGATCATGCACTATAAACAAAAAAAGAGCGTAATTTTTGCAAAAATAACAATATTTTTCACTTTTTTTATATGAAATTCCCCCCCAAAAAAATGTAAAAATCAAAATTTTTTAACATTTTCGGCCAAATTGTTTTACGCTACATATGTTTGGTAAAAAAAATCGCAAAAAGCGTATTTTGATTGGTTTGCGCAAAATTTATCGCGTTTACTAACAAAGGGAAAGATTTTTTTCATTCTTGGTGTTTTTTTTTTAACGAGTAATGGCGGCGATCTGCGATTTTCTTTGCGGTACTGCGACATTGCGGCGGACAGATCGGACCCTAGACTGACATTTTTGACACTTTTGGGGGCACCAGTGACATTACTGCAGTAATCAGTGCTATATATATGCACTGTTACTGCAAAAATGACACTGGCAGGGAAGGGGTTAACTGTATTGGAGAGGGAGGGGTTAAGTGTGTCTTAGGGGCGTGATTCTAACTGTGCAGGGACAGGTCTCCTAGTGTAAAAACAAAGATCAACGGTTCTACATAGTAGAACCGTCTGATCTTCATTTTTACACAGGGGAGCTTGTTTACATAAGCCGCACTGTCTTTCTGTACCGGCGATCGTAGTGTGACCGGTGGACATCGGGTCCGCCAGTCACACTCCCGCACTCCTCCGTGAACGAGCCGAGGCGGGCGCGCGCCTCAATGGGCGCGCGCTCGCCCGCTATTGGCTCTAAAAGGAGTGACAGGCGAGTGACGTTAATTAACGTCACTCTGCCTGGCCGGGGCTGACCGCCGCAGTAAATTTACTTGCGGCGGTCGGCAAATAGTTAAGATCCTCTTTTCTTTATAAAGTGGAACTAAAGTCCACAGTACTTAACCTGCCCTTTAGCCATGCCAACCTCCTCACTGGTGCTTTCATGTTTGCCCAATCTTCTTTGGCAACTTTGGCCATCCTAATTCACCAAGGCTTCTCGAGAATGTACACGAAGCTGTGCATGCACACCTTACTGTACATTCCTCAGCAACTTGTTAGGTGACAGGTAAGAATGTTTTCTTGTAAAAGAGACATGGTATGGCTCTCCCTGATTTTTTTTTTTTTACATTTTTCTGACCAGAAAAATAATGGACACTCTAATTGTTTATATTGATATAAAATGCCCACAATGGTCCAGGTAGCCAGAATGAGACCCTCATTGCAAGGGTTTTTTGCTTGTTATGTCTAGGGGCAGAGGGTTAAAGAGGAAGTAAAGCTTCCTCTGTAACTTGTATCTCTAGGTAAGCCTATAATAAGGAGTACACAATATCTTAGGCTTGGTGGTCAGGGGGAATAAAAAAAATTACATAGCACCTGTAGTCAATAGGAGGAGGAATGGTGCCCCATTTTTGGTGTCAATGGTGATAGTGGAAGGAATACTACCCCATCATTGATGTCATTGGAAGGAATGCTGCCCCATCGTTGGTATCAGAGGATGGAATGGTGCCTCATTGTTGGTATCAGTGGGAGGAATGGTGCCTCATATCATTGTGAGGAATAGTGCCCCAAGGGCTGGATAAAGGAAATCAAAGGACCGCAGTTTAAAGACCACAGCTCTAGGCAGATAAAACAAGCAATTAACCCTTGCAGGGGAGGGGGGCGCAACACAAGGGTGCATTTTTCCTGGGGTAGGGCTTTAAGTACTTTATTATTTTTTTTTTTAATTTAAGACCAGATTCAGATTAGGTTTAAAGTAGAACTATAGGCATTTTTTTCTCATTTTGGATAGAGTAAAGAGGTTATAACCCCTGTAAGATTTTTTTTTCACCATCTGTATCCCATTGTGGAGATTTCCTTTTACTTCCTGTTCCATAGCCAAGCAGGGAGTGATAGGAAATCCCTGCAAATTAAGGGAATTGATTGCGGACCCCCAGGTCACCAGAACTAGTGTCCCCATTGGAAGATTTCCCCTCTTTTTTACTTTTTTGGTGACAACCCAAAATTTTGGGATTTTTTTTTACTTTCAATGATAATGGTAAACTGGACAAATAGAGAGAGTGAATCTCCCTAACAGGGGTACAGACTGCAATTAAAAACTGACGTGTTATGATCTCCCTCCACTCTATCGAAAACTAAACAAACAAAAAAAAGTTTTGCCTTTAGTTACAGGAATATAATAGTAACTTACTAATAGTAAATTTTAAGTTCAGTTTAAGTTTGAAATGCCAATTTTACAATACATATCCAGGCAAAACTTTTTTTTTAAGATTTTCCCTCACTTCCAGTCTGGTAAAACTGTTTTTTTTTTTTTTTTTAAGAAGCTGAAGTTAGAAGCTGATTGGTTACTATGCACAACTGCACCAAATTCTGTGTGATCTCCCCATTACTGTACACTTTAAACCCATAGCTATTTTAGTGTCATTTAGGTACCAAAGGCATTTACATAACTTTTTGAAAATATATTATTATACTTAATAAAGGACTTGTTTTTCTTTTTATCAGCTGGGGCTCGGGAGCTGATCTTTGGGGCTCTGATAACGATAATCGATATGGAAAGCCAAGAATCGATGATGGATTACTTGAAGTTGTTGGTGTAACTGGTGTAGTTCACATGGTAAGTAAAATTACATGAACTGAAATTGCTTACTATGTATTTATACATTTTAGTTAAACAACCTATTTCAAAATTAGTTTTCACTTTTTCATATCTTTGTGAGTCAGTACATGCAGTGTTTTCTCTGGATAATCCTTAACATGAACAAAACAATTACAGCTTTCTGGTGTTGCTGTGAGGTGCGTTGTGCATGACAGCCACATTCGTGTTTGAGTGATTGCAGCACTGTTTTCATTCCTGTTAGTTGGAGTTTCTGGTACTAATTGGGAGCCTTGCTGTGCCTTTTGAATCCTCTCTAGTGATTTTTCCAGTGGAGAGCGGTATGATCCATGATTAGCCTGAATCGATTTTTTTTTTGCCCTAGTTCTGAAAGATCCAAGAAGTTAGTAGATGATTCTGAGTGCCAGCATTCAACCAAACTGAAATACCAGACAGACACTTTCTTTTACAGTTATTTACAGCATGCTTATGTCTGGTATATTATAAAATATCTGTGAATAAAAATAATACAGTGCAGCGCATAATGTGAAAGTATTTTCTCTAAAGTGACAAATAAAATCAATATTAAATAAATAAATGAACATCAACATAAACACCCCCAGTGAATATGGGTGATGGATATTCAATAAATACAGTCCATAAGTTTAAGCGAAGTGACTTCTTGCGATTTCCAAAAAGGATTGCAGTGGAAAGCAAATGGAAGATAGCCCATCAACCAAGAAACACACTGCCTCTCACCTCCGATGTTCAACCCAAAAATATCAAACAGCCAAAACATTCCAGATAAATCTTGATTATGGAGAAGATCCTCATATGGCTCCATATGTATAGGAAAAAAGAGGAGATCTAGTGCTCTCTGTATACTTCCAGGTAATGTTTATTAAAAGCAATGTACTTACAAAGCAAGCACTACATAAGTGCATGGAAAACAGCATGTGACAGATAGATTGTGGTGGCTACGGGTGACGTCATGCATCGCTCCTCCCCTCCCCCCGTACGCATTACGTCCATCGGCAGAACTTCATCAGCGGGATCGGGATTAAATATCGGAGGTAAGAGGCAGTGTGTTTCTTGGTTGATGGGCTATCTTCCATTTGCTTTCCACTGCATGCCTTTTTGGAAGTCACAAAAAAGTCACTTCACTTATACTTATGGACTGTGTTTATTGAATATCTATTACCCATTTTCACTGGGGGTGTTTATGTTGATGTTCATTTATTGATTTAATATTGATTTTATTTGTCACTTTAGAGACAATGCTTTCACATTATGCGCTGCACTATATTAATTTTATTCACAATTGTGAGGTTTTTGGTTTGACCTTTAGTGTCCAGCTGCTTAGTTTTTTTTTGTAGTGTTTAATTTGCACTGAATATTCACTTGTTCACTATTATAAAATATCTGATTTGTATTTCCAGGGCCAAGTTCAGGGAGGACTTCGATCTGGTATTCGAATTGCACAGGGATCATACTTCCGTGTAACACTTCTGAAGCCTATTCCAGTCCAAGTTGATGGGGAACCTTGGATCCAGCCCCCCGGCCAGATAATCATTTCTGCTGCAGGACCAAAGGTAGAGAAGCAGCTGCCTAATACCTTACTGTATTTTTGAATACACTAAGGCTCCTTCCACACTGCTGCCTAAAAACAGAGCATTTTTAGGCATACTGCCTGATTTTTTTTTTGGTAATTAAGTATTTAGTCCAGTTCCCCTTAAAATTGTTATAACCCCCACACATATACCCAGTGAAGGGAATAGCCTCAGATGATAGCCAGAGATAAAACAAATCCTCCTACATAAATTTCACTTGTATATCTGCTGTCTTCCCCTTTCTACACCCTTTCAGAAGTGCAGATTGTGTTAAAAATCTTTCTTCATCTGTCTCAGCACAGTGGAGGAGGCAGCAGGGAGACTGCACTTACACTGTGTGAGAGCTGATTGGAGGAACGGGGCACCCCCCCCCTCCACATATACAGCGTAACAAAGGAAAATGCAGAGCTGTACTCTAAATAGACAAGCTCAGTGCTTATCAACCTCCAAGCACCGTCCCCAACACAAATTTTTAGCTCATGTTATCTCATGTGTCGGAGAACTTATCCAAAGTGACTCATGCTGATAAGAGAAATGAAGCACCAGAGAGAAACGACACTTAGCGCTTTGGAGAGAGATGAGTAAACACAACAGATATAGTATATGCTTAGTTCAAACTTCATGAATGGGGTTTACTGCCATTTTAAGTCAATAGACAATTGCAGTCTCTATAATTGGAAACAGAAAACCTATAATCTGCAGAAAAAGGAAAAATATAAACATATTGAGTTTGTAATCATGTATACACTCACTCGCCATGGAATTAGGGTCTTCACCCTGATGAGGTTGGTTTTTTTAACAATAGACCAACAAGTCGTAATAAAAGTCGTGCAGGACCCTTTTTTTTGGTCCGCACCAGAATCAGATCTGATTCCTGTCCACATTGACAGTTCGCACTGCGATATGCAAACTACTGGGGGTGTTGTTAAATTTGTATTGACACTCCCAGCAGTTTGCGTATGGCAGTGTGAACTGCCTTCGAGTCGGGTGCAATGTGGGAACCCGCAGTAGATTCGCAGGGTTCCCGCATCGCACCAGTGTGAACCAGCACTATGTCTGTGTTGTGAACTTGATCATTAAGTTACTTCGTAATTCCTTTTTTACTTCTATCATAAATTAAAATGTCCTTTTTTTCATGTTTATAGGTTCACATGCTAAAGAAATCAAAACAAAAGCAAAAGAAATCTTCAAGTTCCAAAGAAACAAAAGGAGATTCTGTTACACAGAACAACAATGGAAGTTAGGGAGATCTCTAGGGGAACCTTCTAGGTCTAGGAAACTACTGACATGAGGCAACAGTTGGAACTAGGATCTAGTCTTGTGTTCCACTGCAGGAGGCTAGCCGGATGAAAACTCCTCTTCTACAGTATCCCTAATATTGTCTATGTAATATGCAGTCACCTGCGGAATCTTCGTCTTTACAGCTTCCATTAACCATCTGAAAATATTCAGGGTTGTCGCCTTGTATCTGTAGACTTATTTCCGCCTTCGTAAAGGTGACAGTTGCTTGTGCATGACACAAACCAGCTGCTGTGGTGCACTGTGGTTGCCCTTCGTTTAATGTCCATGGTGGAACCATTTATAGAACTTGGTTATGCCTAGATGTTGTAAGGGGTAACTACCACTTATTTTTGCTGTTCTTTTTTATATGACTAGTATTGAAATGCTTGATGTTTAAAGGCAGAATTTTAAAAGGCACCGAATACATTGTATCTAAAACCCACATCAAGAGCCTCACTGGAAAATCTCATCCCATGCTGCATAATGTACTGTACAAACACTATTTTTAGACAGTCTATTTTCTATGAAGAGGTATTATCAATACATATCTGACCTCCAAAGTGTTTAGGAAAACCGTCATTCCCTGTGAGCATTTGTCTAGCTTTATTCTTGTAGTAAAATACAAAGAAGACATTAGGAGCATAGTTTTCCATACTGTGATGGAATGTATGGCAATTAGTACTGTAAGCATTTTATATCTACTGACCATAGGATGTTATATATTTATTGTTCTAAAACAAGGAAATAGTTTCCAACTAAACTGTATTTATTGAATTTGGCAGTGGTAGAGAATAAGGTTTTCTCAATGTTAAAATAATGTGTTGCATTTAAAGAACTCCTACACGTCTAAAAACACAAACTAGCTTTCGTGTATGTAAGTGCTTTTTAGTAGGATTTACTAAAAAAAAAAAATCAAGTTTTGAAAATTTCACAAGTGAAATTTCTATAGTTTATGCTTGACAAATTACATTTTTATTGATTCTATAATGTAATTCTGCAAAATCAGAAGACTGTGTTTTTTTTAACAATGTGGTTGTACTAGTAATACATTTGGTGTAGTATATATGTATTGCATCAAATTGCTATACATACTGATATCCAAATACTTTCCTACTTAAACTACCTTATGGGACAGTTATTTACATGTAATAGTTCATGTAAATAGCTAAAGTGCGCTGTTTTTTTTAGCTCAATGATAGTGTATGTAGGTATGTGTGTTTGTAAAAATATATAGAGATATACAGTATATACACATGCACACACAGCCCCACACCCACCCACACCAGTACCATATGGTCAACAGTGCATACTGAGATTTCATTAAATAACTGGTATAAACGATTGTCTCTAGATCACAATACTTTTGGAAATTAGATATTTACATACAGACATTATCAAAATATATTGTATAGATTCCAGTACCAGTAACAACAAACAACTTTCTAATAGGTTATTTTCCACCAGAAGCAGTCTGCCATACATTTTACTGCATCAAAATCCATTACTTTCAAAATGTCACCTGTGTGGTGCAGTGCATTGGCAAATAAGAAGTTCTCCTCCTGCCTTATGGTCTGTTGACCTGCCGTTATCCATTGAAGTCAGTTCTTTAAAAGAGGCAGTACATAGTAGCACATGTTAAGCCATTGGTGAGTGGCTGTTGGGAAAGAGCCCTTATGCATCATGGCCATGCAGCAATTACTTGAATGGTGTAGGGTTTACTTTTCATAATACAGAACACTGTGTTAGGGTTGAATCAATTTGCTGTGTGTTAATCACATTTGGGAAGCATTTATCGTAACGTACATTCACATGGGCTTCCCAGGTTCTAGCAAGCAGTATGGCCTTTTCTGTATTCAAACTTGTGTTTTGTGAGGTTAACTGCAGGAGATGTATGTGCAGCAAGACAAAGTAACATCATTCCTGTGATTTGTGTGTGGAGGCCTGTTTCCGTAGATCAATTTTTGTGAACCCAGTGTAATTAAAAAATAAAATAGCATATATCAAGCAATATGTAAAGAAAGGTGTGTGTATATTTAGAGTAAGGGCCCTTTCCCACTTGCTTTGGGAGGAGGGGAATTAGTAAAACAGGCAGTTGGGTCATGTTTTACAGCCCTCCTTAAGCTGAAGACAGCCAGACACTGAAAAGTGATCCACTATGGGCTTCTTTTCAAGAGTACAGCAAAGTTTGCCATACATTTAAACTTGCCTTAAAGCAGTATTAAACCTAGTACCCAAAATTTAATATATTGCTCCTTACTAGTCATTAGATGGGGTGGCTGCACTATTTTTAGGCTTTTTTTCCTCTCTGGTTTCACCTGATGATTTGGCCAGTAACACAGCACCTGTATTAGTGTCTCCACTCTGGATGAAGGAGCACAGGGGCAGCTTTAGCATTTTTAATCTGTTGGGAGGGTAGTGTTAGTTAATGTATCTAAATCTGCTAGTCCATCTAATTGAAGCCAAACTCCTGCTCACACCTTAGTTAATTTTATTACTAGATGGACTTGTGTCTCCTCTTCAAACCCACTAGTTTTGGGTTTTTATTCCAGCCAGAAAACGCCACTGCCAAAAAAATGCTGATAACAGCCTATGTGTGCATGGACACATAGGATAACATGTTGGGGTGTTTATTGGCTGCAGAAAAAAAATGCCTGAAGACAAAAACAGCAGCTGTAAAAACATCCAGTGTGCATGAGGCCTTAAAGCGAAGTTCCACAAAAAGTGTAGCTGCTGACTTTTAATAAACACACACTCACCTGTCCCATGATTCAGAGATGCGGCCACCCGAAGCCTCGCTTCTCTCCCTCTCCTCTCCGTGGCGCCGGCATTGCAAGTGTGGGCACCCGGCTTTACAGCCGGGTGCGCACTGTGCATACACGAGCTGCTCAGCGCCACCCTATTGGTCGGGCAATCTTCTGGGACCTGTGACGTGTCCCAGAAGATTGCAAGGTGGGAGGGGGGAGGAGAACTTCTGTTGGAGCCGCCTAGGTGGTGGCTCCAGCGGAAGTGGGAGCAGGTACCTGTCAAAATTACGTACCTTTCCCCCCCCCAAAATGACATGCCAAATGGGGCATATTTGGGGGGAGGAGTGCTTAAAGCGGAACTTCCCCTTTTGGGTGGAGCTCCGGGTTAAGCTGTGTAGAAGTAAAGGTTCCCAGAAATAGGTTAATTGTCCTCTGAGTTACCATACCCTCTCCATATGGCTACTGTGGCTACATACTAGACGTTTTAAAAACAGGAAATCTAAATATATTTTTGATACAATTACCTTTTTCTTTTTTTTTTTTTTTTTTTTTTAAAGGTCCAAAGGATTACAAAGCTGCATTCCAACATTCTATTCAGTTGACAGAGTTAGTATAGATAAAAAGGGATTTCCTAATCATTTTTTAAGGAACACAGGGTCAGAAGTGATTTTAAGACACTGGTTTTTGCTGCCACCTACAGATTATTTGGGTAGTGGCAACAAAAAATTGATGGCAGTATATAACCCATCGTACGCCCTTAATGCTGCAGTTGTATGCTAGGAGAATAAAATACTTTTCTCCTAAGGATAAGCAAACATTTTTTCCTTCAATCAAGTTTCTTTCTTCTCTGCAGAGAAGAGTATAGTAGAATATGTATATATGTATACGAACAAGCGTATATTGATTGGTTTGCGCAAAAGTTATAGTGTCTACAAACTCTGGGATATATTTATGGAATTTTTATTTATTTTTTTACTAGTATTGGCAGCGATCAGTGACTTATAGCAGGACTGCAATATTGCGGCTGACAAATCGGACACCTAACTGACACTTTTTTGGGACCAGTGACACTAATATAGTGATCAGTGCTAAAAAATATGCACTGTCACTGTACTAATGACTCTGGCTGGGAAGAGGTTAACATCAGGGGCGATCAAAGGGTTAACTGTGTGCCTAGCCAGTGCTTATGTACTGTGGGGGAGGTGGTTTTTCTAGGGGAAGGCACTGATCCATGTTACTGCTTTGCGGGAAGACTGGATCAATGCCTTCCCTACTGACAGAACAGCAATCTTCCTTGTTTACATAGGAAGATCACCGTTCTGGCTCTCTGCCTAATGATCAGCGAGTGCCAGCGGACATCAAGTCTGCAGTACCCACAGATCAGCTCCCGCTGTGTCTAATCAGGGTCTTAGACTTGTGATGGGTTTGCTTCACATTTGGTGGTATAGGTATTTCTAATGTACAGGAGATTTCAGTTTTTTTTTTTTTTTATCCCACAGGAAAGATAAAATATCTTTTAGAATTGAACTTTTTTCACAACCTTGCTGTTTTGGTTCTGGCAGTCATTTCTTTTATGTAGTAAATTGATTGATATCCTTTCTTTTAATTAAGCTTAAAATGTCATAGAATATTTTATTTTTTTTTACTTGAAGGAAATAAGTAATTGAGGTAAGATGAAACACTGCTACGTATAAAGGTACTTCATTGTTGCAGCTTTAAAAGAAGGCTTTTGGGGCTATCCAAATATATTCAATATGATGATTATATTTACATTTTCTTGAAAAGCTGACTATTTTACATTCTTAGGCAGTGAGAAATGTAATTATTCCTAAATGTGCTAAGACCTTTTGTGATCTTCTGTACGACTTGGCCAACAGGTGAACATGATGCACACATAGCAAATGTTTCATCCTTTTTTTTTTTTTTTTTTTTTTTATAACAAAGGAAATGATAAATGCCTATTACTAAGATTCTCCATCAAGTATAAAGTGTATTTTTTTGTGCAATAACGCCTAGGGAAGTCCAGTTCTGTAAGCACAGGTCATGCTCAAATTGGGCTGGGATCTAGCCATGTATGGCCACTCATACTTTTCAGTGTGCACAGTCACCATTATGTAGAAAATGTATCTTATCTTAACACAAACACTACCAACAGTAACTATTTTCAGTAATTAATAAGCTATAATGCAAAGTAATAAACTCTGCTGCATTTAACTTTGACTTTAAAGGCAACTGTATTGAAAGCTACACTATGTTGTCAAAAGTATTGGGATGCCTGCCTTTACACGCACATGAACTTTAATGGCATCCCAGTCTTAAGCTGGATATAAGCTATACAACTTTTGTTGATAGATTTGCATTAGATTTACTTTCAATTATGTTAGTGCAAGGGCCTGCCTGATTGCATACAAATTGAAAGTGTTTGGGTTTGACCTCATATTATATGGTTTTGGTAAATCTAAAGGAAAAAAATCTAAAGAGAATTGTATAGTGTGTATCCGGCTTTAGTCCGTAGGGTTCAATATTGAGTTGGCCCACCCTTTTCAGCTATAACAGTTTCAACTCTTCTGGAAAGGTTGTCCAAAAGGTTTAGGAGTGTGTCTATGGGAATGTTTGACCGTTCTTCCAGAAGCAAATTTGTGAGGTCAGGCACTGATGTTGGACGAGTAGGCCTGGCTCAATACTGAACCCTACTGATTAATGGGCCATACATACTATACATTGTCTTTAGATTTTTTCCTTTAGATTTGCCAAAACCATATAATACGAGGTCAAATCTAAACACTTTCAATTTGTATGCAATCAGGCAGACCCTTGTACTACATAGTTGATGGTAAATCTAAAGGAAAAAATATAAAAGACAATTGTATAGTGTGTATGGCCCATTAGGTTGTTGCATGCTTGTTCTGGGCCAGTGACTCAGAAGAAGGTCTGTAAGGGCAACCTACATATCTCTCCAATTACAGGTTTTCTGAATTAACATAGGCACATCCATGCATATACAAGTAAAATTGAAATAAAGGCAAATGTTGTTAGTATATTTATATTAGAAAATAGTGTATTAAAGAAAAGGTTACTGGAAACATAGGTAAATTAATTTATTATTTCATATTTCTTTTTAGTTTAGATCAAAGGCCTTGAACAGAATTTATTTTTCTTTATTAAACATTTTTATATTTTTATTAAACAAAGCTATTTATCTGGATAAATAATAAAGGCTACTGACCTAAAGATTCTAAATATTTTTGGGAAGAAATATATTTGGAGTGGGAGGTTGACAAATTCAAATAAAAAGGCATGTTGAAAAATGTATTTATTTGTATTTCAAGGTTTTAGCTAGTCCTATTCTTCCATGGTGCCTTCTTTTCCTGATTTGTCCTACACTGATCTGTTACCTCCCGTTATGGTTTTAATGACTATATCTGTTTAGATTTGTGATATATTTTTATTAGGTTACTAACAAAAATACATGCAAGATAATTCAAAGGCCCACTATAATGCTTTCACAAGGCAACTCATCTCTACAATAAATGGACATTGGTGCTCCTTCGACTTTGTCCTATTCTGTCACGTCAAGCCTTGAGAAAATTAAAAAAGTACATGGCTTAGTGTTAGAAAAAAAGAAAATGTTTCACAAACTGGTTAGTGGCATGCTGTGTTTGGCAGAAAACAATGCTTTCCTGTCACTGGTGTTTTCTTATAGTACTGATGTGTTTTTATAACATGGAGTCTGAGCATTGTTGTGGCAGCTTAGAGTGACTAGCACCCTTTCGTATTAGGATATTTTTTAATCTGAAGAAAAACTTTAGACTAGATGAAAATTTCATCAAATTTTCTATTTCCAGTTGCAGCCGTTACTATTACATTTTTCAGGGCAAATCAACTGATTTAAAAGCAAACAAAACCCTCCCAGCCTTCTTGTTGGTGCCATCTTAGCGTTCTATTTAGATCTAAAGTTGCCAGTGTGCTGAACACGTGACCAGTTATGACACCTGTCATATGAGGTCTTGAAAGATCATTTGACAACTATGACCGCTCTCGACAGAGACATGCCTTGAATGTAGCATGTGAGTAGGGAGAATGTAAATGAAAACACTGCAGTGATTTTGACTAAAGATTTTGTAACATTTAATGAATATTTCTAACAAGCGTTTTAGTTTTTGGTGGGTTTAGTTCCACTTTAAATGTTGACCCTGCACACTGTCTTCCCTTCCTTTCCCTGTTGCTCTGTTCAGCCATGGAAGTGAAGACAAGAAGGCCCGTGTGTGTTCCATGTCACTGTTATTGGAGCTTACAGGGCTAAGGGCTCCTTGCTCTCTTGTAATATCATTGGGGTAGAGCATTGACCACTGCAGCACCCAGTACAGAGTTTAGTGAGGAAAGGAAGGATCACATGCTTCTCTGTAACTATATAAGTCAGGTAATCCCGTTCTTTCCTGGAACCTGAGCAGTGCAAGGGTTGGGGGTCATAAGAAATGTGGGTGTATGCAGGGTATGTGCCACCATCATGCATGAGCAAATCACAGCTTTAGTGAATAACTAACCTAGCTGTTCATTTTAGCCAAAAAAATATAGCTGCTGTGATGCCAACCTGAGGATTTTTTCTTTATGAAGGTATATTTTTATTTTTCTATGTTCGTTTGAAAAAGAATGGAGTTAAATATGTGAAATAACCCTGCCTGTAACTAAGAAAACCTATTAAGCTTTGCTTGGCAAGGAAACAAAACACCTTTTAGAATCCTCTGATACCAGCAGTCATTCCCTATACCGTGGCCTGTATATTAATTTTATGACCGCAAAGGTAAACCTATCCTGATTCTCCATGTCTCAGAAAAAAAGCAACATCCATCAGAGACCTTTGAGACAGGTGCTTTGGTCTCAGCAGTTTTTCTTTAGGATTTCTTATTTTGTTTTAGTGAAGTATGTATGCTAGGAATAACATGGTTACCTTTCTTTCAGATTTTTTTTTTTTTTTTTTAGGCCTATTTTAAGTCCCTTTTAAATATCAGCACTTTTAGATAATTATCCATGCCCTTGCAAACTGCATTAAACATTTAGATTCAGCTTTTTACTTGAAGAGACCCGTATATACCCCTAACCTCAGCCTGCATCCTCCCAATTGCTGTTTACATGCATGTGTTGCTGGAGAAGCTGCTACAGAATACCACTAGAGGGAGTTTTAAAGGGTGACTCTGCATTAGGGTGTCTCAGGTTGTTAAATTGGCATGAAATTTTAGACTAAATAAAGAAAAAGGAATGTGGCATAGTTGCCATATTTGACGACTAGGTCTGCTCTGTATGAAAATATTTTCTCCTTCGTCTGCCTAGGGACCCATGGATTCAGAAACAGTTGGGTTATACTACCACCTACAGAGGTTAGGACACTAATAAACAGAAAAGCTTTTCGCCAGCCACTGCATACCACCACTTTTTCCCAGCATTCCTTATTTTGCTAATGTTCAAGGGGGTTTTAATGCATTTTCGTTAGTTCTGCTAACACAAGTCAAACTCCTTTTTTTTTGCTAGCCTTTCCTGACTTTGTGGAGTTTTCTTTAATGAGTGACTTCATTCAAAATTCCTACATTGCCCCTTGATCTGGTCTTTATATAGCCACTATCCAGAGCAGCATTTCTTCAGCACTAGCTTTGACCTAGATCCAGCTAGTCTTGAATATGATCTTTGGGCATTGTGCTACTTTCCAGTCCTTTGAATGTTGTTGCAGAGTGCTTTTCATGTCTAGATCTCTGGCACAGTCCCAGGTGTGACCCTGTCTTCTGAAGGGGTCAGTCTAAGGCATTAAGTTCTAGCTTGGTGTTCATACTGCTGGACACCTTTTTAAATTCCTTGCCTCTTCTATATTTTACAGTGATGGGGTTTAATGCGTCATAAATAACTAGGTGGAATTATGCAAACATAGCAAGCTTTCCTGCCATCCAGCCTAGAGTAAAGCACCCTCCTGCTTCTGCTCCTTGAAGCACCACATGTGTCTCTGGTCTTGTTTAAACTACCCACTTACAGTGATTTGGTCACTTTCATTTGCCTAAAACCCTGATCAGCACCAGCTGCCCAGGTTAGTAAGTACTTGAGGCCTTGCCTCCACAATTGGGCCTAGTTGCTTACCACTACATGGCATAACATATTTTCCCAAAAAACACACAAAGGACAGTTCCGCTGCAATGGGTGACCTAGGCCCATACTACTTTAGTGGTTCGGGAGGTGTTTACCTGCTATCCACAAAAAGAACACCTGTAATCTGGAACCCCTATAGTTATAGGGTCTCATTAATCAGAGTTTCTTGCAGCTTTGTTGCCTCCCCCATGTGCACAGGAGCCTCAATGCCCACTCTGGATTTTTAAGCATGCTCCAGTGCTATCTCCAGCAAAGTCTAACAATCGGCTGATCCTCTGTAGTTTCTCATGGTCATTGTCAGATTACCCTGCTTTGCAGGGGGCTTCATCTGGTTCAGATTTGGTGTTCCTCCTCCAGCTAGTCCTCTGGTATGAATGGTTTCTGGTCCATTCTGGTTCTTTCAGTGGCAGCTGCCCACTCATCAGCTTGACTGCTTTTGGTCATCCCAACTGTTTCTGAAGTCCTGTGTCCAGTGGAGGATAGAGAAAAAACGTAAAATTTATTTCTTCATGTCTTTTAACCCCTTCATGCCGGTGGTTCGCATATATGCTGCCTCTCTAGGGGTGGGCCTTAATGGCAAGTGACCACATCTATGTGTGCCAGAATGTAAACAAAGCTGTACCCCTGTGCGCTCCCAGCACAGTTTTTGGGAGCTAACAGAAAACCCCCGATCTCTACTTGCAATCGGAAGCTTTCTGATCATGTGATCACTGTGACAGCCAATCACGACGGTCACTTGATCAGAAATCTTGTACAGCCTCCCAAAATCAGAAACCTCTTTAGGGTCGAGAGGCGCCAGTGTTAGAAGGCTCATGTCTCTCCCCTCTGTGTTTTATTACTGGCCCTGTGTACTGCCTGCTTAAAAATCTGAGACATGCTGGTTAGATGAGCTGTTACACAGGGGCATGGTGGCTAACAACTTTCTTGTATTCACGTTTCCTAAGCACCTGTAGTCCATAATGTAACCCAACTGTTTCTGAATTCCTGTCTTCCTCAGTGGAAATTGATTACAAAAAGTGTGCAAAAAAAGTAAAAGTATCAGTTAAAAATGACACAAATATTAATGGCCAGAAAATAAATGGAGAAAGAGAAAAATGTGTTTCCTAACGTGCAGTGGTCAGTGTTGAAGAGCCCACTTAGACTGTGTAAAAATGTCAGCTTAGACTGGTGGTCAGGGTAGTGCTGGCTTACATTTGTTGTCAGCCGGAAAAGGATACCGTTATATTGGTCATTGAGAAAAGGGTCCCCCTTACATTGGTCGTCAGTAGGAGAAGGGACCCCTTACACTGGTAGTGGGAAAGATGCTCTGTACATTGGTAGTCAGTGGAAAGAATGTCCCTTACATTGGCAGTCAGTGGGGAAAATGCTCCTTGCATTGGTGGTCAGTGGGGAAGCATTCCCTACTTGCAAATAAAGCTCATTGCTTAAGGAACCCCTAGAAATCTCTGGAGGAACCTTAAAGTTCCACAGAAACCCTGCTTGAGAAAGGCTGAGCTGACTGGACTTTCAGATGGTCCATCTAATGGTGACTAGCCGTGGCGTCTTCAGTAGAACATCAGACTATAAATACAGGATAGGATAGCTCAAGAATCTGCACATAAAGTGCATTAATCCTTTTCAAATGTTTGCTGCATTAATCATGTTCAATTGTTTGTTGCTAATAAACACACCTAAAAGCAATAGTTTTAATGTTCCACTAGTCTAATATTGACAGATTTCTAGCTGCAATTTCATAATCTCTGTAGCAAATGTACTATTTGTTAAAAACAAAAATCTGAAAAACGCATGTTTGTAGGAAGTAATAACCGTTTTTTTTTTCAAATGAATCACTTCACCAACCACCCATTGTGCCAAGGTTTTGCTTTGTAATATGTAAGCATAATGTTAATTTTTTTTCCTGTTCCTAAAATATGCATCCCATTTATGTTTACGTGTGGTTTAAGCTTGAAGACCTGCTATTGGTGTCACTTGTGTCTTATAGTCTCATTTTAAAACCACTGTGTTGGTGAATTGTATGGTTTGTTTGCGAAATTTGTAAATTTTTGTATTTAAAAGCTGTTGTGTTATAGTATGAGTCTAACAGAAAAAAATGTATATTTTGCAAAATGGCTACCTGTATTTTTGTTTAGTTATAATTTTGCACTGAGTTGAGTCCCATGTTTGAGTGAATATGTGGATATCAAAGTTATATATACATAAATATATATATATATAAGTATATTAAATTTCTGTGAAAATATGACAGACTTGTTTGAAAGAGTTTTTTTTTCCCTGATTAGGTTAAAGTTTGTATATATATTGTTTTTTTCATGTGGAAATACTGTATTTTGCATAGGTTAGTGATGAGATATACAGTGCCTTGAAAAAGCATTCATACCTCTTGAAATTGTCCACATCCCTTAGTGGATTCACATGGTTCCCGCATCGTACCCATGTGAACCGGCAATTATTCTGATACCCCTAACTAAAATCTAGTAGAACCAATTGCCTTCAGAAGTCACCACTTTAGTAAATGGAGTCGACCTGTGTGCAATTTAATCTAAGTATAAATATAGCTGTTCTGTGAAGCTGTCAGAGGTGTGTTAGAGAACCTTATTAAACAAACAGAATCATGAAGGACACGGAAAACACCAGACAGGTCAGGGATAAAGTTTTGGAGATGTTTAAAGCAGGGTTATGTTTAAAAAAAATATCCTAAACTTTGAATATCTCACGGAGCACTGTTCAATTCATCATCCGAAAATGGAAAGAGTATGGCACAACTGCAAACCTAACAAGACATGGCCGTCCACCTAAACTGACAGGCCGGGCAAGAAGAGCATTAATCAGAAAAGCAGCCAAGATGCCCTTGGTAACTCTGGAGAAGCTGCAGAGATCCACAGTTCAGGTGGGAGAATGTGTCCACAGGACAACTATTAGTCGTGCACTTCACAATTCTGGTCTTTATGGAAGAGTGGCAAGAAGAAAACCATTGTTGAAAGAAAGCTTAAGAAGTCCCATTTGCAGTTTGTGAGAAGCCATGTGGGAGACACAGCAAATAAGTGGAAGAAGATGCTCTGATCAGATGAGACCAAAATTAACTTTTCGGCTTAAAAGCAAAATGCTATGTGTGACAGAAAACGAACACTGCACATCACCCTGAACACACCATCCCCACCGTGAAACATGGTGGTGGCAGCATCATGTTGTGAAGATGCTTTTCTTCAGCAGGGACAGGGAAGCTGGTCAGAGTTGATGGGTAGATGGATAGAGCCAAATACGGGACAATCTTAGAGAAAAACCTGTTATAGTCTGCAAAAGACTTGAGACTGGGGCAGAGGTTCACCTTCCAGCAGGACAACAGCCCTAAACATACAGACAGAGCTACAGGGGGAATGGTTTAGATCAAAGCATATTCATTTGTTAGAATGGCCCACACCTCACAGGGATCCTGAGTGACAAGATAGAAGAGCACAATATGCGATGGCTTCATTGGGACTTGTTTCACTTCTCGGATGACTACTTATCATACTCCTGAAGAGCGGATACATAAAGAGGGCCCAGAAAACCTCCACTGTGATTTCCCCCCTCCCTTTTTTTTTCTCTCTACTCTTCTTTCTCTCTCCTTAATTTTTTTAGGCGCCAATGCCTCTTAGCGTCTACAGAACAGGCTCCCTCTAGCACTGTCTATTATATGGCAATACTTTGTATGGCTAGTTATGCTTCGCTAAAGATAAAACAGTTGGTATATATTGCGATTAATAGGTCTCACCCTATTATTTTATTTTGTGTGTGTAATGTTTATTATGTATCACAGTTAACGGACCTCAGGATGATGATGCCATGTATTGTTAATTCCTCCATTTTATGTATACCTTTAAACAAAGAATAAAAAAAAATAAAAAAAAGAATGGCCCAGTCAAAGTCCAGACCTAAATCCAATTGAGAATCTGTGATAAGACTAGAAAATTGCTGTTCACAGACGCTCTCCATCCAAACTGACACAGCTTGAGTTATTTTGCAAAGAAGAATGGGCAAAAATGTCACTCTCTAGATGTGCAAAGCTGGTAGAGACATACCCAAAAAGACTTGCAGCTGTAATTGCAACAAAAGGTGGTTCTACAAAGTATTGACTCAGTGAGACTGAATACAAATGCACGCCACACTTTTCACATATTTGTTTGTAAAAAGTTTTGAAAAACAATTATCACCTTCCTTTCCCTGCACAATGAAGTGCCACTTTGTGTTGGTCTATTACAATGTTTCTAATTTTTTTTTTGCAGTCAAAGCACCCTTAAAAATTATGTACAATCTCGATTCACCCTCCAAAATTATGGGCAGTGGTGAGGCGCCCCTTTCTAAAATGTAAAAACTATTCTGATAGTTTTATACAATTCAGCAACATCAATTCATGTAGGAGACCCAACTGTAAAGGTGATTTATTCTTCTAAAGCAAATACACTTTTGCAAACTCTTACTGACTAGTGTTCCAAGGTTTATCTTCTCTCTGTTTTTCTCCGTCAAACAAGGATGATATGCAGGCAACTGACATCTTCGTTATCAACTGATGGTGTCATTGTTAGTTAGGATGTTGGCAGCTAGAAGGTTGTAATGGTGTACAATAAAACCTGTGGCTTTGTGTAACTAAAAGGCAGGTTTGTTTAATCCACCCACTGGCTTGTATACAATTTTGCAGCAATTTTTAGGCATTTTTCCAAGGCACACCTGAAGAAACCTTAAGGCGCCCTGGTTGAAAAAGACTGGTCTATCACTTTAAATCCCAATAAAATACATTTACGTTTTTGGTTGTAACATAAAATGTGGAAAATTTCAAGGGTTATGAATACTTTTTCAAGGCACTGTAAGTTGTTGTTTTCTTTGTTGTGTCCCTGTTTGGGGGCACAATAAATAAAGCCCTGTGCAGTCTGCATTGGATTGAATGATTCAATCTCAATGTTCTCATTAGTTTAAACTATATTGGGGTATAAAAGACTTACAAGGTTGTGTGTCTGTATGATCTCTGGTCTGTCCTCCAGAAAAAGCATGAATAATGTCTTGCAAGTGAAACAGCTTATAGTATTCTGTATAAAAATGTTTTACACGGTAATAAAACTATGAAAAATCAGATGTTTAAAATGTGCTAATCCCAGAGAACAATCACTTTAACCACATAACGACTGCCCACCGCAGTTTTACTGCAGCAGGCAGCCGCTCCTGGGCAAAGCGACGTTGTTTCTCTAGGGGGTGGGCGTGCAGCCACTCGCGATCTCCCTAGCAGAGAGAGAAGGACAGACGGCTGATGTAAACACAGCCATCCATCTGTCATTCTCACTGAAGTGATCACAGAGGCTATGTGATCCTGCTATATATGATCGCATGTCTCTTCTTACTTCACAAGCCACGCCCCCTGACAGAAACACGCCCCTAGGGATACATTTAACCCACTGATCACCAGTAATGTTAACCCCTTCCCTGCCAGTGTCATTTTTACAGTAACTGCATATTTTTAGCACTGATTACTGTAGTAATGTCACTGGTACCCCCAAAAATGTCAGTTAGGGGTCCGATCTGTCCGCCGCAATGTCGCAGTCCCGCAAAAAAAATTGCAGATTGCCGCCATTACTAGTAAAAAAAACAAAACAATAAAAATGACATAAATCTTTCCCGTAGTTAGTAAACGCAATAACTTTTGCGCAAACTAATCAGAATACGCTTATTGCAATTTTTTTACCAAAAATATGTAGCAGAAAACAAATTGGCCTAAAATGTTAATAAAATTGGATTTTTTAATTTTTTTTTTGAGAATTTCATATAAAAGAATGTGAAAAATATTGTAATTTTTTCAAAATTGTCGCTTTTTTTTTTGTTTATAGCGCAAAAAATAAAAATCGCACAGGTAATCAAATACCACCAAAAGAAAGCCCTATTTGTGGGGAAAAAATACTTCAATTTCGTTTGGATACAGCGTTGCACGACCGCGCAATTGTCCGTTAAAATAATGCAGTGCCGAATCTCAAAATAGGGTCTTGTCATTGAGCAGCCAAATCCTCCGGTCCTTAAGTGGTTAAACTGTATCTAAATCCATACAAATGGAATATATTGCAGTTTATCAATAATTGGATTTGCTAGCTGCATTCGTTTTCTTTTTTCAATTTTTTCCTTTGTCACCTTGTAATGATGCAAGTAACATAATTTATGTCCCTTAATAACTAAACCCACTCCTCTATATTATCTATGAAGGGTAGCAATGATTTTCATGTACGCTTTAAAAGTGTCTGCCTATGTCCATCTCCATGACATGTTGGAGTACTGGGATTTGTGGTTTACAGTTGCTTTCAGTTTAGCTCGCAAGAGCTGACAAGGGCACTGCACATTGGGAAAGATCAACGGATTATGTTCTGTAATTGCTGAAAATTAGTTTTTTTTACTTAGGGGTGTACTCACTTTTTATTGCCAGCGGTTTAGACATTCATGGCTGCGTGTTGAGTTTTGTGGAGACTGCAAATTTACACTGTTATACAAGCTGTACACTCACTACTTTACATTGTAGCAAAGTGTCGTCACATGAAAAGATATGATAAAATATTTACAAAAATGTGAGGGGTGTACTCACTTTTGTGAGATACTGTGTGTGTGTGTGTGTATATACTGTGTGTATATATATACACGTGTGTGATAACCAGAACTAAAGTCACAAGTTAACACTTTGCCTTTTTTTTTTTTACTTTTCTGTTTTACGGCACTAGTATAGAGGGCAAGTTATAGGCAAAGTAATGGATGGGTAAATATTCAATGCTGTTTATAAATGGCACTGGATAAAGCACCGCAAGAGCGGGGAGGGGGGGGGGGATGTGGACGGGCCAACCAAGTAGCAGCAGAGGGAGAGGGACACCGCTTAGGACATATGCCTTGAGATTTTTTAACACATACATTGCACATGCAACGTGTGTAAAGTAAAACTAAGTCAAATCACTAAGGCTTCATACCCCCAAACTATGACAAAACGTGATTCTGTATGTAGACAATCTTGCTGTAGCCAAAGGACTCAGCCTTATCCTTTTTTTCTTTTTCAACAGATATTCTTAATTTCTTATAAAAAAGTATAAACACATAACAAAATTGCAGTTGGTAGGTGGGTTAGTTATAGCAACATAATACACTTGTGTATCGGCACATATATTTGGGGGGCATAGGTAACTCTTTGGTACAATAGGTAGATCATTGGAGTAACTCAGAGGAAAAAGTAGCATATCCTTACTGAAAAAGCAATATTTGAAACAGACATCCATAATTGAACTTCTGCAACGGTGGTGAGAAAAGAAAGGGGTAGGAGGTGGGGCAGGGAAAGAGGGGAGGGAAAAAAAAAAAACAATAAACTAAAGGGGTTTCTCAAAGGAAGAATAGGAATGAACTGAAGGTAAAGCAAGAGGGTTAACCATAGGTTGATAACCAGAAACCAAAGTCCTGCTACAGCCCTTAAATAAGGAGACCCATATATTTCCAAAAGAACTCAATGTGTAAAAAAGGGGGGGGGGGTAGCCACAATCTGTTTAGAAGGACAACCCTCTAGCCTCCACCCTTGGACCCCAGATCTTCTGGAGGTTCTTTTGGACAGTTAGGAGTAGGGCCCATATAGATCAATTTATATAGAGGGAGCACCTGGTTCACTTTTTAAAATAAACTTTTGTGCTTAGAATGCTGCCTAGAAAAGGTAGCACCATTTATGAAAGTAAACTTCCAAGTTGGTGTCCACGTCTAGTAGGAGAAAAACTGGATCCAGCAGGTCTAAAATGACATTAAGCTCTGTCACCACACCCTTCCAGAAGGTTTGAAGGCTGGAGCAGGACCAAACCTTATGTATAAAAGTTCCCAACTCTGATTTACACCTAGAGCAGTATTTATCAGCAGTGGGGTAAATGAGAGAGAGTCTCTGGGGAGTATAGTATGCACAATGCAAAATTTTCAACTATATAAACCTGTCTCTAGTCTAGATAAACGGTATAAACTGTTGAATATCCTCCCCCAGTCTTCGTCATCAAGGCCAGAGAGATAGCCATATCCTTGCAATGGGTACTTCAATTGTGATTGAATATTATTGGAGTTTTTTGGTTTGTGAAAGACAAATTAATCCTTTACGTGATACAATATACTTGCAATGGGAATCACAAAAGATTAATTATCTTGTCCGTTTCTCTGGGCTATGAAATGATTTGGACAAAGATGCTGTACATGTGCATTTAAGCCCATACCCTTACAGTTCACAAAACAAACCCACTTAAAATTGGTCCTTACTTTTTAAATATTTGAGAGTTATAGTCACTAAAGATCTGAATCCAAGATCTGACACGCAGATCATGGACAAAGCAGATCAAGGATTAAAGCATATGTCAAGGCAAAACAATTATGCAGTACATCTCTGCAATACGTGAGCCTTATCCCTTTAAAAACGTGTAAGGGGGGGCCACTGATAGGGATTTACAGCCAGCCCTTCCGTGATGGGCCTGTGGTTGCATGGTTACAAAAATACTGTGCTTTAGGAGGTGGTAGAGAACGGGGCAGTCCAACATTGTATCTGTTCAAAGGGAATCGGAAACGGCCAATAGACATACCTGAGGTGTAGACCTCTGAACTCTACAGTACTTCCTTCCAGATCCCTGAACTCTGTGTTATATACTACTGACTTCTGAATGCTGCAATACTTACTCCTGACCCCTGCACTGGGCGTTACAACTGACCTCTAAACTTTGCACTACCCAATACTAAGCCAAATTTACAGTTGATACTATGGGTCCTCATTTTAAAATCAAGCTTACTCAAAATATGAGGGTGTCCCTCTGGATATGGAATACTGCCAGCAAGCAGGTCAGTGGTCTCTATATAGTTCCCTCGGAGTGTGAAACACAGCTGTTGACAGAGTTCACTACGTTGTTGGAGAGAGACTGGACTGCCACATCTGTGCTGAAGGTACGGAATAAAGGAGTGCCTCCAGTTCCGTGAGAGATTGTCATTACAGCGCCACAACTTGCAACCAACACCACTGATTTCTAATGCAAGAGAGCAAGAGGCTTAATTACAGACTGCAAAGTGGTGAGAGGCCCCAGGCCACAACTTCGTTATCTGTTTCACATTACAATATAATTCACTTCTTTATTCCTAACAAGTCTGGTGTTTGCTTCCTGAAACTGAATTGTTGTGTGTGCAGGGTATTTTTACTTAAATGTGCTCTGTGCTTAACCTTGGTGTGTCAGAGGGGCTGAGGATGTCCATTAAGTCGAAGTAAAGAACAGAGAACCAAATCTATCAAGCAGCTCCTTCAGGTGTGGTGCTATATTTGATTAAAGAATTTCCTTTTTCCAAGTCTATTGAAAACGCAAAAAAATATTTGGCTGCAGCTGCAATATAAGTGCGCTAAAGGGAGATGGGAACAGGAGCTTTAGTGTCACATGGTTGAGTGAGCTTTTATGGGGAAAAAATGCAGAGTATTTTATATTGAATTGCACATCAATTCTTTTAGTACTTTTTTTTATAGTATATGATGTCATTTACATACATTTTGGGTTAACTTACAGTATATAGGGTGCATTACCAGACTCCATCAGAGGTTTGTAAACACAACTGGCTTATTTTATTTTATAATTAAATATAATTTATATTCAATAAAGGGCTGGATGATAATGTATTAAGGTGTACGTTTATGAAAGGGTGAATTTTTTTCTCTATTCACTTCTCTGCAGTTCTCCGGGGAAAATTATCTCCTCTGGCAATCTTTTTATGAAGCGGAGAACTTCAGTTCTCCCAGGGTGATCAGAGGAGAACTGTTTTCTCGGAGATCTGTGTAGAAGTGAATGGGAGCGCCTGTAATCTCGTGAGACAAAGCGAGATTACCGTAGTATGAAAATCAAAGGCGCTCTTTAACAAGCAGTGATAAATTATCACTGCTGAGTACACGATCCCCACTAATGTTAATAAATAATAGTCCCCTTACATAAATAATATATATATATATATATATATATATATATTATGTGGAGGTCATAGAGGTTGGGTCCTGGATGGATGTTACATTGCACCAATATTTGGACTGTGGTCCCTGTAAGGGAAGTATGGGATCTCAGAAAGGCAAGGGTTAAGCCCTCTCCCAGGGAGAACAGCTCTTAAAGACAGGAAGTTGTGTCAGTGAGGGTGGAGAGTAGGAGCTGGTGATACACCTGGGAGACTGAGCTGTGAAAAACAGGAGTGTGTTTGCATGGTGCATGGTGGCCGGATACAAGCTGCTGCTTGGGACGACATACCTGGGGTAAAACCCCCTGCAAAGAGCTGGTATTGTTTTATAATTTCCATTTCATGCTGAAGTTAAGCAGACTTTTAAGTTATACCTATTTTCTGGACTGTTGGCTGCTGGAAGCTTTATTTCTGTTTTGAAGAGAATAAAACACTTCTTGATTACGTTTACCCGGCTTGTGCATGTGATCCCTTGGAGCTATCTCCCCCAAATATCACAACTGGTGTTTCGGATGCGGGCAGTGCATTTAAACCGAAAAAGCCGATTTGCAAAGTGACCTTAAAGAGACAGTGTACCCATTTGCATGTCGTGGGTGAAGTCTTTGCATACAGCAGAAAAAGACATGGAGGAGATTATCAAGGCGCTAATGCAAGCCACTGTGTCCCAGCAGCAAGCCTCCATAGAAGCGAACCGTCGCCATGAGGAGGCTATAGCAGCTCAGCAGGAGACTACCCGCTTGCTGGTCACCCATCTTACAGCCCAGCAGGAGGCTACACAAACGCAGGTGGCGGCCTTAAAGGAGGCAGTACAACAGCTAGCTCAAGGACGAGAGCAAGTAGCTGTTGGCCCTGGCAACCAAATAGCCGGGAGAGCCAGCCATGTTTTACAGAAACTGACTCCAAATGATAATGTAGAAGCCTTTCTGTTTACCTTTGAAAGGATAGCGGAGCGAGAGGGATGGCCCCGTGACCAATGGGCTGGCATCATCGCCCCCTTCCTTACTGGTGACCCGCAAAAGGCTTACTTTGATCTTCCAACGGAACACATCAAAGACTATGAGAGGCTGAAGGCTGAGATCCTGGCCCGCCTAGGGGTGACTACAGCCGTTAGGGCCCAAAGGGTGCACCGCTGGAGGTACCAACCTGACCGCCCACCGAGGTCTCAGATGCATGAACTGGTGCAGCTGGTCAAAAAATGGCTGCAGCCAGAAACGTTGTCTGGCCCACAAATGCTTTAACGAGTGGTGATGGACAGGCACCTGCGGTCCCTGCCGGATGACCTGCAACGCTGGGTAAGCCATGGAGACCCCGCAACAGTCGACCGGTTGGTGGAGTTGGTTGAAAGGTATACCGTGGTGGAGGATCTGCTCGGACCTGCCAGTCGACGGGAACCCATATCAAGGGCAGGACGGCCAGCTGCAGCATCCAGGAGGGGAGCCCTACCAGACCCGGGAACCTGCATCCCTACCTCAGTTTCGCCAGATCCGCGGAGATCAGCCCCTGGCAACCGAATGGGAGACCTACAATGTTGGCGTTGTCGATCCTGGGGCCATACCCGGGCGCAGTGCCCGCTTCAGGAGGAGTCCATGGAATGTGGGGTGGGCAGGAGAGTCTCCTTCTATGCCCAACTAGCATGTACCACCCATCTCGATTTAACCGCAGGACAATTTGAATGCGAGATTTGGGTGAACCACCTTCCTGCCAAGGCGTTAATGGACTCCGGGAGTATGGTGACACTGGTCCACGCTAGAGTGATCGGGAGACTCGGCCCTGTGAGTAAGACTCTTCGGGTAGTTTGTATCCATGGGGACACCAGGGAGTACCCCTTGGTACCTGTGACTGTTTCATATGGTTGCACCTCAGTGACACAGGAAGTAGGGGTGGTAAACAGCTTAATCCACGATATCATAGTGGAGCGGGATTGTCCACTATTCCTTGAACTATGGAACCAGGTGCAGAGTGGACTACCTGGATGGCCCAGAGAACTAGAGACAGTGGGGCCTAAAGGGCTAAAGTCTCAGGGGTCCGGTCCAGAACTGCCCACAACACACCCCGTTAGCCTTGAAACACCTAAGGGTGGTACTGGTATAATAGAAAATGTTGATATGACTGATGACGTTCATGTTTCAGGTCTCAAACCTGAGTTGACCCCTGAGGGGGGGGAAGACTCTCCGTTACAGGTCATGTTGGGGGGAGATGAGGAGGAACTCTCCCCACTGCAGATTCCCCTTGGGGAGGCTGAAGGGGAGGTTTCCCCTAGACCAGTGCACCCAGACTTGGACATATCCAAGGGGGCATTTAGCTCCGCCCAGTTACAGGATCCCTCTTTAGTCAATGCCCGAGAACAGATTTCAGTGGTGAATGGAGTCCCACAAATACCAGGGGCAGAACAAAAGTTTCCGCACTTTGCGTTCATTGGGGATTTGCTCTATCGAGTGACTGAAAGCCGAGGGGAAATTATTGAACAGTTGCTGGTTCCCCAGTCGTATCGGCGAAAGCTCCTCGATTTAGCTCACGACGCATTAGGCGGACACCTGGGGGCAGAGAAAACAGAGGCCAGAATAACTGACCCATTTTACTGGCCAGGCGTGAAGGCAGAGGTAAAGAGGTACTGTGCTTCCTGCCCCACGTGTCAGTTAACAGCACCAGTGTCACACTATAGGAACCCCTTAGTTCCTTTGCCTATAATTGAGGTCCCGTTTGAGCGGATTGCTATGGACCTGGTGGGGCCCTTAGTAAAATCTGCGAGGGGACACCAATATATATTAGTAGTATTAGACTACGCAACCAGGTATCCGGAGGCAGTCCCATTACGGAAAACAACCTCCAAGGCTATTGCCCGAGAGTTGTTCCATATGTTTTCACGCACTGGGCTACCCAAGGAGATCCTGACGGATCAAGGTACCCCGTTTATGTCTAAGGTGATGGCGGACCTCTGCAAACTTTTCCAGATCAAACAGTTGCGAACGTCCGTCTATCACCCACAGACAGATGGCCTTGTTGAGAGGTTTAATAAGACCTTAAAATCCATGCTAAAAAGAGTGGTCCAGAGGGACGGCAAAGATTGGGACATGTTACTCCCGGCCTTGTTATTTGCCATCCGGGAGGTTCCGCAGACCTCCACGGGTTTTTTGCCATTTGAACTAATGTATGGGCAAAGACCCCGCGGATTGCTGGATATGGTGAAGGAAACGTAGGAAAGTGAGTCCTCACCGCACAAAACTGTGGTGGAGCATATTTCCCAAATGAGAGAGAGGGTGGCAAAAGTAATGTTTTGTAAGGGAACACCTCCAAAAGGCACAGGATGCCCAGAGGAGGGTGTATAACCGGTCCGCCAGGATAAGACAGTTCCAGGTAGGAGACCGGGTAGCTGTGTTAATACCCACAGTAGAAAGCAAATTCTTGGCCAGGTGGCAGGGTCCATTTGAGGTGGTGGAAAAAGTTGGTGATGTGAATTACAGGGTACACCAACCTGGGAAGAGGAAACCCTACCAAATCTACCACATGAATTTGCTAAAACCCTGGAGAGACCGAGATCAGGTATCCGCTGTGGTAGGGGTCACTGTAGAGGACCCTGCAGGAGTTGAGCTAGTGCAGGTCGCTGCCACCCTGACTAAGTCCCAAAGCCAACAAGTGAGAGAATTTCTGCAGAGAAATAAAGAGAAGTTTTCAGGATTGCCAGGTTTAACCAACATAATTGAGCATGACATTGTTACAGAGCCCAAGGTAAAAATCCGCTTAAAGCCCTATCGCATCCCGGAAGCATATAGGAAAGCGGTGTCTGAAGAGGTAAAGAGAATGTTGGAACTTGACGTCATTGAAGAATCGCAGAGTGAATGGTCAAGTCCTATCGTTCTGGTACCAAAACCCAACGGCACTCTGCGATTCTGCAATGACTTCAGAAAACTTAATGAAGTCTCAAAATTTTACGCATATCCGATGCCCCGGGTAGACGAATTGATTGAGAGGTTGGGTCCCGCCCGGTACATTACCACACTAGACCTTACCAAAGGGTATTGGCAGATTCCCCTTACCAAGGAAGCCAGGGAAAAAACAGCTTTTTCCACGCCAGAAGGCCACTGGCAATATAAAAGAATGCCGTTTGGTTTACAGGTTTCAAAGGTCTATGGACAAAACATTACGGCCCCATGGACGATACGCTTCAGTATATCTGGATGACATCGTCATTTTCAGCACTGATTGGGAGTCCCATCTACCTCGGGTCCAGGCTGTCCTAGACTCTTTGAAAAGAGAAGGGTTTACTGCAATGTTCCCTCTAATTTTTTACTGTGCTGAGCAAATAAAAAAATTTCTGAGCGCAAACCTTTAGATTGAGCAATGGGGGGGGGGGGGGACGTCAATGCAGAGTGACCAGCTTGCCCCAATCAACTGCAGAGTGCCACAGCATTGCCCCCAATAAACTGCAGAGTGCCACAGCAATGCCCCCAATAAACTGCAGAGTGCCACAGCATTGCCCCCAATAAACTGCAGAGTGCCACAGCAATGCCCCCAATAAATTGCAGAGTGTCACAGCAATGCCCCCCATAAACTGCCGAGTGCCGCAGCAATGCCCCCAATAAACTGCTGAGTGCCACAGCAATGCCCCCAATAAACTGCAGAGTGCCACAGCAATGCCCCCAATAAATTGCAGAGTGTCACAGCAATGCCCCCAATAAACTGCAGAGTGCCACAGCATTGCCCCCAATAAACTGCAGAGTGCCACAGCAATGCCCCCAATAAATTGCAGAGTGTCACAGCAATGCCCCCAATAAACTGCAGAGTGCCACAGCAATGCCCCCAATAAACTGCAGAGTGCCACAGCATTGCCCCCAATAAACTGCAGAGTGCCACAGCAATGCCCCCAATAAATTGCAGAGTGTCACAGCAATGCCCCCAATAAACTGCAGAGTGCCACAGCATTGCCCCCAATAAACTGCAGAGTGCCACAGCAATGCCCCCAATAAATTGCAGAGTGTCACAGCAATGCCCCCAATGAACTGCAGAGTGCCACAGCAATGCCCCCAATACATTGCAGAGTGCCACAGCAATGCCTCCAATAAACTGCAGAGTGCCACAGCAATGCCCCCAATACATTGCAGAGTGCCACAGCAATGCCCCCAATAAACTGCAGAGTGCCACAGCATTGCCCCCAATAAACTGCAGAGTGTCACAGCAATGCCCCCAATAAACTGCAGAGTGCCACAGCATTGCCCCCAATAAACTGCAGAGTGCCACAGCAATGCCCCCAATACATTGCAGAGTGCCCACAGCATTGCCCCCAATAAACTGCAGAGTGCCACAGCATTGCCCCCAATAAACTGCAGAGTGTCACAGCAATGCCCCCAATAAACTGCAGAGTGCCACAGCAATGCCCCCAATAAATTGCAGAGTGCCACAGCAATGCCCCCAATAAACTGCAGAGTGCCACAGCATTGCCCCCAATAAACTGCAGAGTGCCACAGCATTGCCCCCAATAAACTGCAGAGTGCCACAGCATTGCCCCCAATAAACTGCAGAGTGTCACAGCAATGCCCCCAATAAACTGCAGAGTGCCACAGCAATGCCCCCAATAAATTGCAGAGTGCCACAGCAATGCCCCCAATAAATTGCAGAGTGCCACAGCAATGCCCCCAATAAATGCAGAGATGCCAGCTTCTCTCCTGCGTTAACATGCTGGTGGAGCAGGAAGTCGGCATTGCGGCCCGGGTAAGGGATGTGCTGCATTCCGAGCAAATGAACAGCTTCTGACCTCCTGAGTGGATCTTCTGGTGTTTGACCAGCCGTGGCATGGCCCCCCCGCGACCCCGTGCACTTACCTCACGGACGGTCACGGTACTCTGTCTTCAGTCCCCGGCTTCCAGCTTCCCGCGTCTCCATCCTCCCGAGTCCCGGCGCCTCCTCCTCGGCCAATGGCATGAAGTTGGCCTTTCGGCCAATCAGGAAGCGGGAGGACCCGCTCCCTGATTGGCCAGGAGGAGGATCCGTATGACAATAGCGAATTTTCATTCGCTATTGTCACACGATGGGCGTGCTCTCGGGGCGCACGCTCTGCTCCCTGGCCGCCCCGTCTGCGGCTGCGCCGTCTAACTAGGTGCTTGCGCGGGACGTAATTTCCACTGCGCGTCCGCGCACGCGCGCACCTTAAAGGGAACACTGGTTTACTGTAAATCCAGAGAAGTCAGCTGTGGGGATGGAGGAAGCGAAGTACCTGGGGTACATTGTGGGTAGGGGACTAGTAAAGCCTCAGCTGAATAAGGTAGAAGCCATCCAGAACTGGCCCCGCCCCCTAACAAAAAACCAGGTCAGGGCCTTTCTGGGCATAGTTGGTTACTATCGAAGGTTTGTCCCCAACTTTGCTACTATTGCGGCCCCATTGACGGACTTAACAAAAGGGAGGAAGTCCGTGATGATAACGTGGAATGCAGAGGCCGAGGAAGCTTTTCAGAAACTTAAAACAGCATTGTGTGAGCATCCGGTGCTAGTAGCGCCAGATTTTTTCAGGGAGTTTGTAGTACAGACGGATGCCTCGAATGCTGGACTGGGTGCTGTCTTGTCGCAAGTGGTCAATGGGGAAGAGCACCCCATAGTTTTACTCAGTAGGAAACTGACAGCGGCAGAGAGAAACTATGCTGTGGTGGAGCGGGAGTGTCTCGCCATCAAGTGGGCACTAGACTCTCTGCGCTACTTCCTACTGGGTAGGAAGTTTCGCCTGGTGTCCGACCATGCCCCGTTGACTTGGATGCGACAAAACAAGCAGACCAATGCCAGGGTGACGAGGTGGTTCCTGTCCCTCCAGGAATTCAACTTTATGGTAGAGCATCGGCCCGGGAGACAGCATCAGAATGCCGATGCGCTCTCCCGAGTCCATTGTATGGTGTCTAATGGTGCCTCCAACACCTCCGCGTTGAGGCAGAGGGGGGGGGATATGTGGAGGTCATAGAGGTTGGGTCCTGGATGGATGTTACATTGCACCAATATTTGGACTGTGGTCCCTGTAAGGGAAGTATGGGATCTCAGAAAGGCAAGGGTTAAGCCCTCTCCCAGGGAGAACAGCTCTTAAAGACAGGAAGTTGTGTCAGTGGGGGTGGAGAGTAGGAGCTGGTGATACACCTGGGAGACTGAGCTGTGAAAAACAGGAGTGTGTTTGCATGGTGCATGGTGGCCGGATACAAGCTGCTGCTTGGGACGACATACCTGGGGTAAAACCCCCTGCAAAGAGCTGGTATTGTTTTATAATTTCCATTTTATGCTGAAGTTAAGCAGACTTTTAAGTTATACTTATTTTCTGGACTGTTGGCTGCTGGAAGCTTTATTTCTGTTTTGAAGAGAATAAAACACTTCTTGATTACGTTTACCCGGCTTGTGCATGTGATCCCTTGGAGCTATCTCCCCCAAATATCACAATATATACACACTACACTGAATACACACACGCATACATTATATATATATATACACATGTATATATATACATAAATATGGCAGGGGGACATGATTACTGTGTTGGGGGGTCTGAACGAGGAAGAAGGAAGTCCATAATCTTCCTTTTTCCCCCTCAGTTCTCCCCCGATTTGGTCTTCACTCCCCGCTTCACAAGCTCCAGGCTAGTGAACCCGGGAGTGTGAATTCTGACACAGATCGCCAGTGAAGTGCGGAGATCGCAGCTTCATAGCCTGGCTGTTTCTGTGTCAGGCAATGACAGATTCCCATGTGAAGAGATGATCAGCGAAGAACATGTTCTCCGCTGATCATTTCTGTTTCATAAACTGAGAATGATCGGAAATGAGCTGTGATCAGTTCTCCGTTTCATAAAAGGACACCTAAGACAATAAACTGAGCATCTCAATAATGACCAAAAATGAAGTGTTTGGAAGACCGCTTGTTAAGCTTTTTCCAATACGTTCAGTAAGTTTATCCACCGCTATACCAGAGAACCCTAGATCAGGACCAACAAACTTACTCATGGTAAGCTTTGTAAGTTTGGTGCTTGTTTTGTACACATAGTGTTTTCAAACTACCATCTAGTGGGCAAATTTTATATTGCAGTTAGAGTTATACATACAGCTTCAAGGTACATTATTGAAAAGATATCCTTGTGTGGAATTCATATAAATGTTTTAACATATCTGTCTTTGGTAATTTATAGAGGTTTTCTTTTTCTAGATATATTTCTTGTTCTTTTTTTTAATTGTCTTCAATGGAAACACATCTAGAATTTTTCTTCCTTTCTTTTACTTTTTTTTTTTTTTTTTTTGTATGGTTAATACTGTATTTATTTGATTTTATTATCTGTAGAAAAAAAATAGCATTATACACTTTATGGAGTGCCAAGTTTGTTTAGCCTCTGCAATATTGAGGGTCGCCCAGCCTGGAGAAGACTCAAAGAGGAAAAGGACGCTACAATGTTATGTGTCCGGCCTGATGATTTAAAAAAAGTATGTACTAAAACAGTCTTTAGCATTTTTTTTCTTTCATCTACAGGAGGGGATTAAGGGCTTTCGCAGCTAAGCACACCCTCCTGTCTGCACGATGTGCTAAGGGCAGATGCATTCCAGGTAGTAAATGCTACATGAATCATCTGGCCTTACTCGAGATGGCAGCAGCTAGAAATGCTGGGGGAGGGGGGGGGGGGTTAAAGTGACTTCTCAATAAAGCATGGAGACATGGATGGATGGATGGGTGCAGTAGCTTTGAATATTAAAAAAATGAAATAAATAGCATTTCGTTTTTGGTGCTCAGGTACAACTGAGTTCTGCTTTAAGAAATTTTGAAGAACATGACTGAGCAAAATGAGTTACCTGCTTGAGGGCTATATGTGTATATATATTACATAAGAAACATAATAAATCCACAAGTCATTTATTGTTTAAAAAAAAAAAAACTTTACTCAAAATTACAACAAACAGTTATTAGCTTTGAACATTGTGATGTGCTGATAGCAAATGCCTTACAGACATGCTAGGGTAAATATGCCTGTTCTTTAGAGATTTAATTAAAAAATTGCATTAAAACAAAAAAACTATTTACAAATTACAATATACATAGATATACATACATTTTTTTCGTACCATTATAATTGATTAAAAGAAGCAGAAATCAAATTACAAACAAGTGTAAATAAATACAAAAATGGCCATCAGCTCATGGAGGCTCCCACATTTTCCCTGTTATTCCATAAAAAAAATACAGTATATTGTAAGTTGTTTGCAAATGCCGTTATAAATAGTGAATGTGACTTTAGTACTCCTTTAGGTTGTATCCTTTTAGACATCCTAGCCATAAACTGAAAGATGGCTACAACTGGAAATGTAGGGCTACTTTACAAACCAAATCATCCGGTGTTCTCATACGTACAATCATTCCTGTATCATATACATATCAGAAAATCAATTGAGGAGTCAGTATATTTTCATAGTAGATTGTGCCCTAATTGTGCCCCCCCTCCCGCCGGTTCACGGTTGTTTTCCCTGCTTAAATGGAGAAAACGATCCGGTCCGCTGTCCCCTCTGTCAGGAAGTCGAGTGAGGCCCTCACTCAACTCTATGGCCTTAGAGGACCGAAGCAACTTCATACGACTTTTTTTTTTTGTTTTCTTTTTTAGTGTATATATGAGATCTGAGGTCTTTTTGACCCCAGATCTCACAATAAAGAGGTCCTGTCATGCTTATTTCTATTGCAAGGGTTGTTTACATTTCTTGTAATAGGAATTAAAGTGATCAACTTTTTTTTTTAAAAAAAAACAGTGTAAAAATAAAATATAAAATAAATAGGGGGGAAAAAAAATGAAAGCGCCCCGTCCCCATTAGCTCGCACGCAGACGCGAACACATACGCAAGTCGCGCCCACATATGTAAACGGTGTTCAAACCATATATGTGAGATATTGCTGCGATCGTTAGAGCAAGAGCAAGAATTCTCGCCCTAGACCTCCTCTGTAACTCTAAACTGGTAACCTGTAGAAATTTTTAAAGCGTCACCTATGGGGATTTTTATGTACCGATGTTTTTCGCCATTCTACGAGCGTGCGCAATTTTGAAGCATGACATGGGTATCTATTTACTCGGCGTAACAATTAGCTTTCACATTTTAGAAAAAATGGGGCTAACTTTACTGTTTTCTTATTTTTTAATTCAAAACAGTCAATTTTTTTCAAAAGAAATTGCGCTCGTAAGACCGCTGTGCAAATACGGTGTGATAAAAAATATTGCAACAATCTCCATTTTATTCTCTAGAGTCTCTGCTAAAAAAAAATATATAATGTTTGGGGGTTCTAAGTAATTTTCCATAAAAAAAAAAAAAATATGATTTTAACTTGTAAACAACAAGTGTCTGAAAAAAGCCGGTCCAGAAGTGGTTAAAAATAGGCTTGGGTGTGAACACTACTGGATTTATGGACAGGTAAGTGTCCTAATATTAAAAGTCAGCAGCTACAGTATTTTTTCTGACGGAGGCTGGGGCTCCTCTTTACCGCCCAAGTGCTTGATGCTCCTAAACATGTCTTATTATGTTACATAGGTTTTACAAGCATCAAGCACTTTTTCTGCCCTAACGCCAGTGTCAGGAGGAAAGGCGTCTAGGAGAGATGGCCCAAGCGTCCAGTGTGCATGGGCTTAATGTACAAACCCAGCATTGCATTCCTGTGGCTTCGTTTGAAGGGGATTATATATTTATTCAGGTAAGCATTTACCATATATGGCATTGCTTAGAGGAGATTGGCTAAATGTTTGTAAAGGGAACACATGAGTTGGATACATTTGGGCAACCAGGTACTACTTCTCTGACCACATCAAAGAATATACACTCACCGGCCACTTTATTAAGTACACCTGCTCAATTCCTTGGTAACACAAATTGCTAATCAGCCAATAACATGGCAGCAACTCAATGCATTTAGGCATCTAAAAGTGGCCAAGCCAACTCGCTGAATTTCAAACTGAGCATCAGAATGTGGAAGAAAGTTGATTTTAAGTGACTTTGAACGTGGCATGGTTGTTGGTGCCAGACAGGCAGGTCTGAGTATTGGGCCCCTTACTACCAATTGAGCATCGTTTAAACACCATGGCCTACCTGAGTATTGTTGCTGACCATATCTTTCCCTTTATGACTACAGTATACCCATCTTCTGATGGCTCCTTCCAGCAGGATAATGCACCATGTCACAAAGCTCAAATCATCTCACCACTGGCTTCTTGAACATGACAATGGAGTTCACTGTACTTCAATGGCCTCCACAGTCACCAGATCTCAATCCAATAGAGCACCTTTGGGATGTGGTGGAATGAAAGATTCCCATCATGGATGTGCAGAAGACAAATCTGCAGCAACTGCGTGAAGCTAGCATGTCAATATGGACCAAAATCTCTGAGGAATGTTTCCAACACCTTTTTAAATCTATGCCACAAAGAATGAAGGCAGTTCTGAAGGCAAAAGGGGGTCCAACTTGGTACAAGCAAGGTGTACCTAATAAAGTCGAAGGGTGATTTGTTCTACTCAGGATTAAAATAATAAAAATGTAAAAAATACTGTGCATTTTTCTTAGGTACATTCGAAATTGCTAATGTAGCAGAATGTTAATATGCCAAGTTTCATACAAGGCCCCTTGTCAAGCGGACCTGCCTGCTCAGTGGGGATCTGTCCGCTGTTCTCCGCTAAGCAGGAGGATGACAGGTCTGTGTCACTCCGCTATGCAGAGCAGACAAAGCCTGCTCTTCACTGGAGCTCGGCCTCTACAAACTCTGGGGCGGTCGGATGGAAACGGGTTGCCTGTCCATTTTCCATCCAACTGTCATCCAATCCACTAGGCGGATGGGGAACAGATCCCCCATCCATCTGTTTTTGGCAGCCCAGACTGGATGCAGGCAGGTGTCAGCAGACATCAGCCACTCCAAAGAGAGCTATGTATGGTCCGATTGGGTTCGTCTGAAAAAGGCAACCCTGATCGGTGTGAAAGGGGCCTTAAAGTAATGTAGATATAAATAGACACAATGAGCTCATAGCCAAACATAAGGGGATTAGCACTATATCCCATTGTGGTATAGAGATGTGTGTCGGAGACATATATCATCATTCAGGTGGTACAGTAGCTTATAAATCTATCCTCGGGGGTCCATATCTTATTGAATTTTTTCGGGGCAAACTCTGATTTCATATGTTAATTTATACAACTAGATTGCCTGATTAACCATTTGCCGACTGCCCGCTGCCTTTTTACTGTGGCAGAGCGGCTCGGCTGCGTCCAGTCACGTACTACTACGTCACTGGAGTGCATGTGGTTTCGGCGGTTTCATTCATACAGTAACAGTGCATATTATTTAGCACTGATTACTGTATTAGTGTCACTGGTCCCCAAAAAGTGTCAAAAATGTCAGTTAGGGGTCCGATCTGTCCGCCGCAATGTTGCAGTCCCGCTAAAAAAAAAATCGCAGATCACCTCCATTACTAAAACGAAAAAAAAAGAAAAAGTCCAAAAATCTATCCCGTAGTTTGTAAACGCTTTAACTTTTGCGCAAACCAATTAAAATACGCTTTTTGGGATTTTATTTTACCAAAAATATGTAGCAGAATACAAATTGTCCTAAACTGATAAAAAAAAATTTTTATTGGGAATGTTTTATAGCAGAAAGTAAAAATATGGCGTTTTTTTTCAAAATTGTCGCTCTTTTGTTTATAGCGCAAATTCTAAAAACCGCAGAGGTGATCAAATACCACCAAAAGAAAGCTCTATATGTGGGAAAAAAGGACATCAATTGTATTTCGGTACAGCGTTGCACGATCACGCAATTTTAGTTAAAGTAACGCAGTGCCGAATCGCAAAAAATGGCCTGGTCATTAAGGGGGCAAATACTTCTGGTGCAGAAGTGGTTAATGAGGCTGAGCCATTACGCTAAATTATGAGGAGCTGAAGATTTGCACTGGATTGCTATACATTTTTTAGCGTAAAAAATACTAGATGTAAAAGGAGTTTCTTACTGCTAGGCAGGCTGTCTTCCTCTATGTATCCCAGCTGACAATGAAGGGGATTACAGATATTAGGAAGTGGAGTCATCAAGATAATGAAGTTGGTAACCTCGGACCAGTAGGCCTGTATAAGAGGGCAGTGCCAAACCAGATGATAAAACGTCCCATCATTAGAGGATCTTTAGAACAGGAGAGCGGTTGGAGTCTACCCATCTTGAAAAGAGCATAAGGAGTGTATTAGGACCAGTATAGACATTTCATTTGAATGACCTCGTCTGTGGACAAAATAACCATAGGTAGGCAAGGGAAGAATTTCCTGCAAGAACTCCTCTGTTAAGTCCGGCATATCTCTCTGCCAATAGGATTCTGTTGCCAAAAGTCTATTAGTGTTAAAATAGCCAGGGAAGGATCAAATCTCGGCCAGTTCAGCAGGGACCGGTTGAGACTATCCATCTATGGGCAAGTTGATTGTACCCAAGTTGATCCATCGATGGACTTGGGTACAACCAGCCTGTTGGAGTTTTAGCATGTGATTATTGGCAGTGGCTATAGCCATTAGCAGTAATCATTGTGTTCTCCTGGCAGGGTTTGCTCCCTATGCCCCCCCTCACCGGGAGAACAAAATGGACTGTGTTGATGGGGGAATAGAGCAATGGTTGCAGCAAAGAAATGTGAATAATCTATGGCCTGCTTTAGAATGGAGGAATGAGGAGCAATATTTAGAAACAAGTTTGGAGTGTTTGGGATCAGTGAGTAATTTCTCCAACTCAGAGAATTGTAGAGTCATATTAGTCAACCTAAACTGTGCCTCCGCAGTTTGGTGTAACTCTCTGTTTGCTACTTTGATTAAATCCCAGTGACTCATTCCTTATCTGATGGTTCAGTTCAAAACTTTTATCAACCTCAGAGCAAGCAGCTCTGCAGTGTTGTGTGTGCAGTTAACCCATAGTACTATGCAATTCATTTTTAATGTATTAAATGTTAGTTTGTAAAATAAAGATTTTAAAACACTGTTTAAAAATGTGTAAACAAGAATAATAAATATCTAGTATAAAACAGACCTTAAGCCATTGTATTTTCCCTTTAAATGAACACTACACATGGCTAGAGGATACCCAGTCTGCAACCACTGCAAGCAGTGTTGACCGAGTAACCCTACGTCAGTGATCCTCAACTCCGGTCCTCAGGGCCCACTAACAGGCCAGATTTTAAGTATTACCTTGGGGAGATGCAGACTAGAGTACTGCAATCACTGAGCAGCAAATTATATCACCTGGGATGTATTTCAGTTATCTTGCAAACCTGGCCTGTTAGTGGGCCCTGAGGACCAGGGTTGAGGATCACTGCCCTACGTTCACACAAATGCGTTTTTTTGTGTGTTTTCCATTTTGCAGAAAGGCACTGCGGTCCATGTAACATGGTTTACTATGGTACACGATCACATCTATCCGTTTTTCAGCCAGTGGGTTTTTGGAAAGGGTCGGGGCCTTTTTTTCCCGCAGCAAATAGGATTTTGCGTATCATAGACAAGTGTTGCATTGTTGATGGATTTTTATTACGTTTTGTATTTTGTGTGTTTTTTTTTATTTCCGGTTTATAAACAATGTATATAACTGGCTGCTAAGGAGCTATCCGAGAAGTCGGCCGCCGTGTCCTTGACAAACGATGAGTCATTGCCTACCAGCTTTCTCTGCCAAGGTGTTCTTTCTCCGCTTCCTCCACCAATATCTTCTTTCTCTGCCTCCTCCACCGCTGACCCGCTAAAAATGAAAAAAAGAAAAACGCTCCTCCTCGACGCTGGCTCATGCCATTCTGTCAGCTCTGTTGTCTGACACCAGAACTGATAGAATAGTGGGAGCCAGCATCGGAGGAGGAGCGTTTTTTTATTTTCAGCGAGTCGGCAGCAGTGGAGAAAGAAGGCATCCACAGAGTAAGTGGAGAAAGAAGACACTGGCAGGGGGAAGATGAGAAAGAAGACATTGTGATTGATGTTGGAGCTACGACGCGTGACAGTCTTCATTTTTACTAAAGGACTTGTCAAAAACCATTTCTTGTTTTTTGTAACACTACACTGCTTCTTTTTTTTTAGTGAATGGGTAGGGGTACAATGTGCCCCATACTCATTCACAAGGGGGGGGGCTGGCATTCAGTTGCCCTGTTTCTTAAAGGGGGCTTCCAGATTCAGATAAGCCCCCTGACCCAAAGGACTACCCTCGAGGGTAATGCGGCCTGGAATGGTTCAGGGGGGGGTGCTTACTTGTCCCCTCCCTTTCCTGAGCTACCGAGCTGGATGCTTGGATAAGGGTCTGGTATGGATTTGGGGGGGACCCCACACCGTTTCTTTTCACATTTTTTAGCCAGAAATTTTTTTTTTTTTTTTACATTTAGGAGGAGGAGTCCCACTGACAGCTGATTACTCATCAGTTGGTAAGCATGCGGCGGCCGGCTTCCCAATCCGCTCCTTAGTAACCAGTGTTTACAGTGTTTTTAAAGGGAGATTTAAAGAAACACACACAAAATGCTAATTTTGTGAGATTAAAAAAAAAAAAAACGCAAAATGCATGCAAAAAACGCGGGTTTAAAAATGCAAAATGTATCAACCTCAACCGCATATATGTGAACCTAGACTTATGCTATAAATGTGTACATGCTGTAAATGAAACATTCTGGTATACTTTCCTCCTGAGTAGCAAGATTCATTTTTACAGCAGGAATAAAGGGGGAAAAGTTAAAGTTTGCAGTTTTCACCTTTACCTCACTCCTTAAGTTAAACAAAATAAATTTGCAACATAAGTATATTCTGGTCCTTTAGTAAATCTACCACATTAAGTGTGGGTTTTGCACAAATCGCACAGTTTTGGTCCCCTGCTCTGTACAACATCACTCACTTGAAGTGCAATACAGCCTGATCAAAAGAAGAAAATTTCAGAAGCTCATAAAACAGGAATGTTTGAAGAATGTGTGTTCTTTTTCTGACATTATTCCCAGTATTGCCTTGAAAAAGTAGTTCCTTCACTATTTTTGGAGATTTCGGTTGCCACTTGCATAGACATCTGTGCATGATCTTCTAAGTTGAACTGACATGCAGCTTTGAAATCCTGTGATTTCAGATGAATTTGCGCGATTTCAAATCCACATTCAATGAGAACAAGGGCTAAACCTCGCTCCCATAGACTCCTCTCCAAGTGACAGGTCCACTGAAGCCAGTTCTCTTTGGTGCTCTGTCTGGTGGTTGCACTTTGATGCCATCACATAACATGCAGGACCATCAGTCCTGCAATGGAAGTGAGAGCACCAAGGGCCCGCCTAAAACCCAAAGCGTCAGAGTCAAGCATAGAGTGCTGGCGGAGCAGGGGCTAAAGTAAGTAAAGGTGCATTTTAATTGTACATTATATAAAAGCAAGCATTTCACCCTTACCGTGAAGGCAAGTCCCACTGCAAGGACATTTTTTTTTTTAATTCTCTAGAGTTCTGCTTAAATGCAGAAAGTCTGTGCATGTTATGCCCCGTGTCTGGAGCAGTTATAGGCACTGTTGGCACTGTAAAGAACAGTTTTGACCTCCACAGATCACTTTTCTAAGCCTTTTGAGCGAATGAGCTATAAAAACCCGTTGACCTTCCCAGATAAACAACACACTTAGAGCTATGTACAGGGTATACCATTCACCATTTGACAAATTCCCTTTTTAAAGTACAATTTGGTATACTGTTGTGCACAAAAACTCACTTACATTTTAAGAATAAACGGTTTAAAAAACAGAATTACAAGTAAATTTTCAATCCCATCAGAAAACAGTATTTATAATCAAGAACTAGATTTAAAATGGCTATCTGTTACCAGTGCCGGGATAAGGTAATTTAGAGGCGAACCTGCCAAACTGCGCTCCCCCCCCCCCCCCCCAAGATAGATGAGCATTACGTGTCAGCAAAAATCCCCCTAAATCACCACTCTTAGCATTTCCTCCCCCAGAATTTCCCCTCCTACAACAATACTTACCCCCTGCTGCCCCCCAAAATTCCCCCTTGCAGCTCAAAGTACCATCTCCTTGTGGAACCCCTCCCCCCCCACCTCACATGATACCACAGTGCCCAGGGCAGCCGTCCCTCCTGCCCACCCCTTGTCCTGGCCCTGTCTGTTACCTTCATCTTGCTTTTAAAGTTCTGTCAGTGATCAAGTCTCCTTTTGTAGAAAATGCCTCTATGGAGTTTTTGCCAGGGCTCTAAATTCATATTCAGATTATGCCTTGACTAGTTTGTCCATTTGTTTGCTTGGTCTTCAATTAGTAACCTTGCAGTCCATATTACGTATGGGGTTCATTGCCATCATTTATGCTGGTAGCCCTTTCTTCACAGTCTGCTTCTGCTGCTAATCTTTTGTAGTCCGTATGAAAAAAGATCATCATAATGCAGGCTCCAATGCTACACAGACCAGCCATTACTAAAGTTGAAACTGTTTAAAGGAAAAACATACCAACAATAAAATACTGAAGAGGCTGATATAATATCTCTTAAAGCTGAACTCCAGGCAAATAGATAAATACACAGATATAATGCAAGCTGTTTACCTGCCAAAAAAATGTTAGTTCCCTCCAGCCAGACCTGAGATTTAAAAGGCTCCGTCACACAGTACAGAATATTCTGGCAGTCAACCTGATCCAGTGCCATCTTAAGAGCATTAACCACTTTAGCCCCAGCCCTATTTCGGACACTTTTTGTTCACAAGTTAAAACCAGTATTTTTTCCTAGAAAACTACTTAGAACCCCCAAACATTATATATATTTTTTTAGCAAAGACTCTGGAGAATAAAATGTCGGTCATTGCAAAATTTTTTGTCACGCGGTATTTGCGCAGCGGTCTTTAAAACGCCATTTTTTTGGAAAAAATTTGAAAAATCACATTTCACTGCATTTAAAAAATACTAAACAGTAAAGTTAGCCCATTTTTTTTTGTATATTGTGAAAGATGATGTCACGCCGAGTAAATAGATACCAAACATGTTACGGTTTAAAATTGCGCCCCCCCGTGGGATGGCGACAAACTACGGTCAATAGAGATCTCAATCTGCGACGCTTTAAATTTATTTAACGGTTACCAGTTTAGAGTTAGAGTGTAGCTCTTTTTTTTTAATTATTGCCCACGCTCTGGCGATCGCGGCGATACCTCACATGTGTGGTTTGAACAGCGATTTCATTTGCGGCTCGACTTGCGTATACGTTTTTTTTTGTGCGCGAGCTAACGGTGACGGGGACGGCTAAATTTTTTTTTTTTTCCTATTTATTTTTTCTTTTTTTTTAAACTTTATTACAGGTTTTTAAAAAAAAAAAAATCTGATCACTTTTATTGCTGTCACAAGCAATGTAAACATCCCTGGTGACAGCAATATGTCGTGACAGGTACACTTTATGGAGGGATCGAGGGTCTAAAAGACCCTAGACCCCTCCACTACACTTCCCTGTATGCATAACGCCGAAAACGGCATTTTTGCATACAGCCGTTTTTCAAATCTGCCGCCTTTTGCAGCACAGTAACCCGGAAGTGACGTCATGGACGCCGCCTCCGGGTTACGTCATCGGAGACCCGATCGATGCCGTTTCCGGCATTCATCGGGACTCCATCCAGCCGGCGGACGTGCCGGCTGGGTGCTCGGGGCTCCCGGTGGGACGGTAGCCCCGAGCAAAGCCGCGGAAGGCGGCGGGAGGGGGGGGACGTCCCCTCCCGCCCCCCCGGGTAACGATCGAGCGGCTCCCGAGCCGCATCGATCGTTACCGACGGAAAGCCGACCGTCGGCTTCAAACAACGGTACCGGGATGATGCCTCTAGCTAGAGGCATCATCCCGGTATAACCACTCAAAGTCAGCCGACGTAGAGGTTACGTGACTGGTAGTAAAGTGGTTAAAGGGCCCCGGGCAATGCATTGCACTGGGGCCCTGCATACACAATCACCCACGAGAAAAAAAATGCAAATTATCAATAAGGCTATATTTATTGGTACAGCAGTGCCAGGCTAATGACAGCTTCCAGGTTCGGCGGCTGGGTCCGGTGAACACACATGGACGGGAGTCAGACTTGACTGTCCTGTGTGTTCTGGTGGAGGCGGACAGGCATTCCTGCATTTGTGGGCTGTGGGCTCCCCCCCCTTATTTTTGTATTTTATATCTGCCTGAATTTCAGCATTAAATGTAAACTCAACACCTTAGTAAGGGGTTACCTTGGCTAGAAGGTAATGTAGGTATTTGAAAAGGGACGACCTGAGTCCCGGGGAACTGGTGATGTCCAGAGTTTTGCAATAACTTCGGGGAGCATCTAACAGGTTGTGTTTGGGTATTGTTGGCTGTAGGCTGTCAGCCCCTTTATGTTGTTGGAGGGTGGATTTATGGTTTCAAGATATAATGGCTATTGCCAGGGGCATGTATTGTTTGATGTAAGCTATTGCACTGTTTGCACGCTGGAAAGTGTGTTTGTTTCTTTCTGTTCAATAAAAAAATTTTCTGATAAAAAAAAAGAAAAGGGATGACCGCCTACAGTATGAAGCAGCTAAGTAACCCGGGTGTGCTTGTAAAATATAAATTGTACATGTCAATCTTGGATATGAAATTGGTGTGCTGTAAATTGCCTCCAATGTTGTTCCTGTTTCTTCTTGCTGGAGGTTGCCATTTTGCTGAAGCCCAGAGCCCCTGAGCAGCAGTAAATCTGCTTTCAGGAGCTCCGCCTCTACAAATTCAGCACAGAGCCTAAGCCTAAAAATAGAGAGCAACTGAGCATGTGCAGAGCAGGGTAAGGCAGTATAAAATTGGATTTTAAACAGTATAGGCACTTATTTTTTTATGTTTAACATAGCAATACCTGCAAATGGGGCCAGCCTGAGGTGATCCAGTAGGACTTAATTTTCTAACTAAGGTTCTACTTTAAGAAGTACAGTATATCTGTTTTAAACATCTACACTCTTTAAAGTCAATCTTTCTCTTGGGTTTGGTATGTCCTCCTAACAGTACAGTTCCCGTAGTTAATGTACTTAGAAAGCCAAGAAATAAAAAGTTACAACATACTTGACCAGTCATAAATTTCAATCTGATTCACACCACAGGAAGACAGCGGAGGAGCAGCATAAGGCTTGGCAAGCATCTGAAACAGCACCATGAAGATTAATCCCTGGATCTGACTTGGGATACAAAAACAACAATTGTCATTTAGTAAAATCAGTTTTTCATACTTGCTCTAAAATTTTAATTACTGTAAAATCAAGAAGTAAAAATCTTAGTAGAAGTAAAAAGGCCCCAGCACTACCCAATCTACATATTACTATATACAGTAGGTAGCTAAGGGATATATAGTCAGGTCATGGTTATAAGGGAAACATTTGTACTGGTCATTTTTAACAGTCTTTTTTTTTTTTTAACAATATACCAATAAAATATGGAACAAACATTAGAACAGCTTTAATCTATAAATAACAATGAAGAGAAAGTGCCCAATCCTCCCCGGCTCCTGCATTATGGTAGCTGTGCCTGTCTCTCACAATGCAGACAAGCCATGGCTCTGGAGCTGACAAATTTCGGCTTGAGAAAGGAAGCAGCACTTACAGTGCCTTGAAAAAGTATTTATACCCCTTGAAATGATCCACATTTGGTCATGTTACAACCAAAAATGTAAATGCATTTTCCTGGGATTTTATGTGATAGACCAACACAAAGTGGCAGAGAATTGTGAAGTGGAAGGAAAACGATAAATGGTTTTCAAACTTTTTTACAAATAAATATTTGAAGCCCCCTTTACTCAGATATCCCTAACTATAATCTAAAGGAACAAATTGCCTTCAGAAGTCACCCTGTGTGTAATTTAGCCTTAGTACAGCTGTTCTGTGAAGCCCTCAGAGGTTTGTATGAGAACCTTAATGAACAAACAGCATCACAAAGGCCGAGGAACACACCAGACAGGTCAGGGATAAAGTTGTGGAGAAGTTTAAAGCAGGGTTAGGTTATAAAAAAAAAATATCCCAAGCTTTGAAACATATCACAGATCACAGTTCAATCCATCATCCGACAATGGAAAAAGTATGACACAACTGCAAACCTACCAAGACATGGCTGTCTGCCTAAATTGACAGGCCTGGCAAGGAAAGCATTAACCAGAGAAGCAGCCAAGAGGTCCATAGTAACTCTGGAAGAGCTGCAGAGATCCACAGAGAAGAGATGGAGACAGGACAACAATTAGTCGTTCACTTCAAAAATCTGCCATGTTTGCATTTTGCAGAAAGCCATGTGGGGGACACAGCAAACATAGGGAAGAAGGTGCTCTGGTCAGGTGAAACCAAAATGTAACTTTTTGGCCTAAAAGCAAAACGCTATGTGTGGCAGAAAATTAACACTGCACATCACCCTGAACACACCATCTCTACCGTGAAACATGGTGGTGGCAGTATCATGTTGTGGGGATGCTTTTCTTCAGCAGGGACAGGGAAGCTTGTCAGAGTTGATGGGAAGATGGATGGAGCCAAATGCAGGGCAATCTTAGAAGAAAACCTGTTAAGGCCCGTACACACTTGACGGAAATCGGACGAAATATCCTCCGATTTTTCTCTCTCTTGCTCAGCGTTCATTACTGTTTTTAGTTGACAGTGCATAAATGTTCACAACATTTCTCGTCTGATTTTTTTTTTTTGGGACATTTGTTCCCAGACTTCCGGGTTGTCAGCAACTTCAGATCATGTGCGGTCTTACGTATCTGATTTTTCACGGATGTAAGGCATACACATTAAACGAAAATTGGTCGTCTGGGGACAGACGATAAAAATTTTGATGTTTGACACTCTGTTTTTTTTTATTGAAAATGTTGGCATCGGCTGCTGAAAGTTGTGTACACACTAGCCGAAAATCGTAGAATTTTACCTCGGACGGGAATTTTCGGGAAAGATTTTCTACTAGTGTGTACCCCACTTTAGAGTCTGCAAAAGACTTGAGACTGGGACGGAGGTTCCTCTTCCAGCAGGACAACAAACCTAAACATACAGCCAGAGCTACAATAGAATGATTTAGATATGTTAGAGTGGCCCAGTCAAAGTCCAGACCTAAATACAATTGAGAATCTGTGAGAAGACTTGAAAATTGCTGTTCACAGATATTTTCTATCCAATCTGACAGAGCTTGAGCTATTTTCCAAAGAAGAATGGGCAAAAATGTCACTCTAAATGTGCAAAGCTGGTAGAGATATACCCAAAGAGACTTGCAGCTGTAATTGCAGCGAAAGGTGGTTCTACAAAGTATTGACTCAGGGGGCTGAATGCAAATGCACGCCACACTTTTCACATATTATTTTGTAAAAAATGTTGAAAACCATTTATCATTTTTGTTCTTACATCACAATTATGTGCCACTTTGTTTTGGGCTATCACATAAAATCCTAATAAAATACATTTACATTTTTAGTTGTAACATGACAAAATGTGGGAAATTTAAGGGGTATGAATACTTTTTCAAGGCACTGAAGGCATGGGGTTTTCGCCAACATGCGAAGTGGAGATGTTCCCAGAAATTGCATCAATCTAGTTTTAGAAGTGATTGGAAAATCTCCTGGGCAGTAAATGAGTTAGCAGGTGGAAGTGGTGAGGATTGCAACTTCCTGTTTTCATAGAAAGATTCTACTAGCTTATTGCTATATTCAAGTGCACATTGCAAAGCCCAGATCTGTGTGATCAGCCCTGACCAGCTGCTCACAGCACATCTGAATCTTAATCTTTCAGCCATTCTTCAATTTGTTTTTTTTAGAGATCTTGTAACCTTTAACCACTTACCGCATACTAACGTAGGTCTACGTCGGTAAACTTTGCGGTAGTGTACCGGGATGATGCCTCTAGCTAGAGGCATCATCCCGGTACCGTGGTTTAGAGCCGACTGTTGGCTTTCCGTCGGTACCGACCGATGCGGCTCGGGAGCCGCTCGATCGGTACCCGGGGGGGCGGGAGGGGACGTCCCCCCCCCTCCCGCCGCCTTCCGTGGCTTTGCCCGGGGGCTCACGTTCCACCGGGAGCCCCGAGCACCCAGCCGGCACGTCCGCCGGCTGGATGGAGTCCCGATGAATGCCGGAAACGGCATCGATCGGGTCTCCGATGACGTAACCCGGAGGCGGCGTCCATGACGTCACTTCCGGGTTACTGTGCTGCAAAAGGCGGCAAATTTGAAAAACGGCTGTATGCAAAAATGCCGTTTTCGGCGTTTTGCATACAGGGAAGTGTAGTGGAGGGGTCTAGGGTCTTTTAGACCCTCGATCCCTCCATAAAGTGTACCTGTCACTACATATTGGTGTCACAAGGGATGTTTACATTGCTTGTGACAGCAATAAAAGTGATCAGATTTTTTTTTTTTTTTAAAACTTTAATAAAGTTAAAAAAATAAATAAAATAAATGGAAAAAAAAAAAAAAAATTTAGCCGCCCCCGTCACCGTTAGCTCGCGCACAAAAAAAAAAGTATACGGAAGTCGAGCCGCAAATGAAATCGCTGTTCAAACCACACATGTGAGGTATCGCCGCGATCGCCAGAGCGTGAGCAATAATTAAAAAAAAAAGAGCTACACTCTAACTCAAAACTGGTAACCGTTAAATAAATTTAAATCGTCGCAGATTGAGATCTCTATTGACCGTAGTTTGTCGCGATCCCACGGGGGGGCGCAATTTTAAACCGTAACATGTTGGGTATCTATTTACTCGGCGTGACATGTTCTTTCACAATATACAAAAAAAATGGGCTAACTTTACTGTTTAGTATTTTTTAAAATTAGTGAAATGTGATTTTTCAAAAATTTTCCAAAAAAATGGCGCTTTAAAGACCGCTGCGCAAATACCGCGTGATAAAAAATATTACAATGACCGACATTTTATTCTCCAGAGTCTTTGCTAAAAAAATATATATAATGTTTGGGGGTTCTAAGTAGTTTTCTAGGAAAAAATACTGATTTAAAATTGTAAACAAAAAGTGTCCGAAATAGGGCTGGGGCTTAAGTGGTTAAGGCCCGTACACACGATAAGAAAATCTGATGGGATATTTCGTCCGACGACCGATCTGTCAATTTTCGGATTGTTAGTATGGTGCTTTGGACAGCCGACTCCGACTTTTCGGCCGACCAAATCCCGATATGCATAATTTTTGTCGTCCGTCAAAACAATGTCCGATTTTCGTCTCATTAGTACAGATATCGATTGAAAAAAAATCTTAAGAGCAAGACTAGGCAGGCTCAGAGACGAAAGAACACATACAAAGCAATCCAGCACATGACATCACTTCTGAAGTAGAATTCTGTCGTATGGGAAAATTCGTATGTAAAAAAACCTCTTCACTTTCAGCATCAGACTAGCATGCCACAAAAAACGGAGGACAGATCGTTCGATAATCTGATCGTGTGTACGGGGCTCCATGCACACTAGCTTAGCTTCACTGCTAGAGGATTCTGCCACTAGAAATGAAATGAATAGGAAAGCACATGTCCCACTTCTAAGATCTAAACTCTATCTTACCCTGCTGGCTGCCTTGCAGGACCCGGCTTCCCTCCGGCCCGCGCGGGCTGGGAGAGGGACTTGGGCCCTATTGATGGCGAAACCTGGGAATTGTGTCTCTCCTCCATACCACTGGTCTCGGTGTCGGCATCACAGAAACTTTCCCATTTATTACTGTTTCATAGGGCTTATCGCACCACGGTTCAGCTCTTCAAATGGGGGCGCAGGGATAATGATAGCTGTCCCAAATGTAACAGTGATCAAGGTACTCTTATCCATATGCTTTGGTGATGTCCCAAATTGTTCAGATATTGGAGCGAGGTAATTGACTTATCTCTGGAGTTTATCATTTTCGATTGCCTAAGGATCCAGTTGTGTGTTTGCTTGGTGCACTGGAGGTGGAAACTTTAACCCCGCATGCCCATACGGCGGTCCTTCGCCTGCTGTATGTGGCTCGTAAATTGATTGCCAGATATTGGATTACCTCCCGTGTACCAACGACCGCGCAATGGATCGAACAAGTCAATAATTTATTGATTAGAGAAAAAGTTACCTATCAACATCGTAAGGCTCACAAAAAGTTTTACTCTCTGTGGCAGCCGTGGTTGGATGACCCGTCTCGGGTTCCTTCTCAGTTGGTGATGGACAGACTGTTGATGGGATGAGCCTTTTAGACTCTCCTGCTGCAGTCTGCATGGTTCTAGGTCTGCTCCAGTGGAAGTGTTCCCCCTTTCCCCCCTTTCCCATTTGTTTCTTCCCCTGTTCCTCCCTTATAAATGCACACTATTCTTTAGTTAGGATAGTTTTGTTTCTATCCCGGTTATACTGTGATTGAGCTCTGATCTTTTGCACTATAACTGTTCCACTACAGTTGCACTTATGATTGATCGTGACCTGCTTGTATGTGAATATTTACATTTTGTTCTGTGTGGAACTGTGTTTCCCAAAATGTTTGTATTTTTTTCATGTACTTTTCGGCTCAATAAAAATGTATTTTCTTGGCAAAAAAAATAAGATCTAAACTCTCCTAGAGTTTCATACTGCAATTATCACAGGTTCCCTCACCATTGTCCACAACACTACATAGTTTGTGTTGCAATTCTTTTACACAGCGTCTACACTACCTTTTGTTACAGCTCCCCTGACAATGTTTGCACTATGTTTTCTGACAGCTGTCCAACATACAGAAAACAAACACACACACTACATTCTTTCCAGGTTCTTATCTAACTCGCCCCATGCATGTATTACAGACTGGGCAGCTCAGATGGGTTTGGCTAATTCAGTGAAGGAAAATTGTGGGGCTCTACAATACATTTTGTAACCACTTAATAGTTTTTACTTTATGTTTATAATACCATAAATATTGTGGCCTTTATACAGTAGATATAAAAAGTCTACACACCCCTGTTAAAATGTCAGGTTTCTGTGATGTAAAATAATGAGACAAAGATAAATCATTTCAAAACTTTTTCAACCTTTAATGTGACCTATAAACTGTACAACTCAGTTGAACAACAAACTGAAATCTTTTAAATGGAGGGTAGTAAAATTAAAAAACTAAAATAATATGGTAGCATAAGTGTGCACACCCTTAAACGAATACTTTGTTGAAGCACCTTTTGAATTTATTACAGCACTCAGTCTTTTTGGGTATGAGTCTATCAGCATGGCACATCTTGACTTGGCAATATTTGTCCACTCTTCTTTGCAGAAACACTCCAAATCTGTCAGACTGCGAGGACATCTGCTGTGTACAGCCCTCTTCAGATCACTCCACAGATTTTCAATCGGATTCAAGTCTGGGCTCTGGCTGGGTCATTCCAAAACGTTAATGTTTTTCTGGTGAAGCCATTCCTAGTTGATTTGAATGTATGCTTTGGGTCGTTGACATGCTGAAAGATAAGGTTCCTCTTCATGTTCAGCTTTCTAGCAAAAGCCTGAAGGTTTTGTCCCAATATTGACTGGTATTTGGAACTGTTCATCATTCCCTCTACCTTGACTAAGGCCCCTGTTCCAGCTGAAGAAAAACAGCCGCAAAGCATGATGCTGCCTGCACCATGCTTTACTGTGGTTATGTTCTGATGTGCAGTTTTTGCACCAAACATATCTTTTGGAATTATGGCCAAAAAGTTCAACCTTGATTTCATCAGACCATAATAGTCTTCCGTCTTGCCACTCTACCCCATAGCCCAGACATATGAAGAATACGGGAGACTGTTGTCACATGTACCACACAGGCAGTACTTGTCAGATATTGCTGCAGCTCCTTTAATGTTGCTGTAGGCTTCTTGGCAGTCTCCCTGACCAGTTCTCTTCTCGTCTTTTCATCAATTTTGGAGGGACGTCCAGTTCTTGGTAATGTCACTGTTGTGCCATATTTTCTCCACTTGATGATGACTGTCTTCAATGTGTTCCATGGTATATATATAATGCCTTGGGAATTCTTTGTACCTTTTTCCTGACTGATACCTTTTAATAATGAGATCCCTCTGATGCTTTGGAAGCTTTCTGTGGACCATGGCTTTTGCTGTAGGATGCCACTAAGAAAATGTCAGGAAAGACCTACTAGAACAGATGAACTTTATTTGGGGTTAATCAGAGGTACTTTATGGCAGGTGTGTACTGACTCCTATTTAACATGAGTCTGAATGTAATTGCCTAATTTTGAACACAGCTCAGATCCCCAGTTATAAGAGGGTATGCACACTTATGCAATCACTTTAGTTTTTTTATTTTTACTCCCCCCCCAAAAGATTTCAGTTTGTTGTTCAACTGAGTTGTACAGTTTATAGGTCACATTAAAGGTGGAGAAAGCTCTGAAATGATTAATCTTTGTCTCATTTTTTTACATCACAGAAACCTGACATTTTAACAGGGGTGTGTAGACTTTTTATATCCATTGTGTACACATTGGTTGTTCTTTCCTTTTGGGCAGCCATTAACAGACAGCTAAAGAATGTCACTGTGGTATAGTTTATCACTTACCCAGAAATAAATGCCAAGCCCGTTGAACTTCCTTCTCCAACTGGGTAGGAACATTCCACCGCTAGCTCCATTGCAATTGGATATTGTCCAAAACAAAAAAAGCCCAGACAAGAAGATATAATTGCCAACAGAACAGGTTGGTTGCTTAAATTTGACACCTGGGTAATAAAACAACAAAGCTGGTCAGATACCATCACAAGGTGATCAAAACTTTCTTTCACTTGTCATACAAATCTGCTCTCAAATGAATGAGTAGTGATTTCCCTATTCCTAACAACACTGCCATAAATCGGCTATTTCCTAGTTTTACCTGCTGGAGGCACTGTGCTCCAATGGCTGGCTGTACGCGATTCCTGTAGCTGTCACCAGATGTCTCCCTGACTTCTATGCAAGTCTGCAATCAATCCTCAACTTTGTTTTTCGTGCCTTTCCCTCTATTCTCCCAGTCCTGCATCCGGTTCTGCTAGTTTCACTTCTGCCCTGCTCCCACACTGCTATAGCCTAAGTTTATACTACTTAACTTTTGCACTAGGTCATTGTTATTTGTCCTGGGTGCTTTCCATTTTTCTTTTATCAATGTATGTTCATTATTCTCTATCTTACTATTTATTTGCTGTATTCACCTGCTTACTTCCATTTTTGCACTGTTTTTTTTTTTCACAGAACAGTACTTGTTGCACCTATTCTGGAGTTCCTAATTACAACTTTTATTTCTGGTTATATCTCACTAACATGATTACTGCACTGGTTTCCTGAAAAGAATAGAATGTCCTTTATTCTGCCCATACAGCAGACCAAATAGAGTTTTTCCATCAGTCTCAACAATCCTATTTTGTGTATGAAATTCAAAACAAGACCTAGGGACGACGCCTAAAGATTATTAGGACTTTGTTGGATTGAATTGTTGGGTGTGTGTTTTCACTTATAGGGAAGGGTACAGTATCTCACAAAAGTGAGTACACCCCTCACATTTTTGTAAACATTTTATTATATGTATGTGACAACACTAAAGAAATGACACTTTGCTACAATGTTAAGTAGTGAGTGTACAGCTTGTATAACTAAATTTACTGTCTCCTCAAAATATAACTCAACACACAGCCAATTATGTCTAAACCGTTGGAAACAAAAGTGAGTACACCCCTAAGTGAAAATGTTCAGATGGGCCCACAGTGTGGCCACCATTTTTTTCCAGCACTGCCTTAACCCTCTTGGGCATGGAGTTCACCAGAGTGTCACAGGTTGCCACTGGAGTCCTCATTCACTCCTCCATAATGACATTACGGAGCTGGTGGATGTTAGAGACCTTGCGCTCCTCCACCTTTCATTTGAGGATGCCCATCACATATTTAATAGGGATTAGTTCTGGAGACATGCTTGGCCAGTCCTTCACTTTTACCCTCAGCTTCTTTAGCAAGGCAGTGGTTGTCTTGGAGGTGTGTTTGGGGTCGTTATGTTGGAATACTGCCCTGAGGCCCAGACTCCTTAGGGAGGGCATCATGCTCTGCTTCAGTATGTCACAGTACATGTTGGCATTCTTGGTTCCCTCAATAAACTGTAGCTCCCCAATGTCGGCAGCACTCATGCAGCCCCAGACCATGACACTCACACCACCATGCTTGTCTGTAGGCAAGACACACTTGTCTTTGTACTCCTCACCTGGTTGCTGCCACACACGCTTGACACCATCTGAACCAAATAGGTTTATCTTAGTAACATCAGACCACAGAACATGGTTCCAGTAATCCATTTCCTTAGTCTGCTTGTCTTAAGCAAACTGTTTGCAGGCTTTCTTGTGCATCATCTTTAGAAGAGGCTTCCATCTGGGATGACAGCCATGCAGACCAATTTGATGCAGTGTGCGGCGTTTGGTCTGAGCACTGACAGGCTGACCCACCCCTTTAACCTCTGCAGTAATGCTGACAGCACTCATACATCTATTTCCCAAAGACAACCTCTGGATATGACGTTGAGCACTCAACATCTTTGGTCGACCATGGCAAGGCCTGTTCTGAGTAGAACCTGTCCTGTTAAACCGCTGCAGGGTCTTTGCCACCGTGCTGCAGCTCAGCTTCAGGGTCTTGGCAATATTCTTATAGCCTAGGCCAACTTTATGTAGAGAAACAATTCTTTTTTTCAGATCCTCAGAGAGTTCCTTGCCATGAGCTACCATGTTGAACTTCCAGTGACCAGTATGAGAGAGTGAGAGCGATAACACCAAATGTAACACACCTGCTCCCCATTCACACCTGAGATCTTGTAACACTAACGAGTCACAAGACACCCGGGAGGGAAAATGGCTAAGTGGGTCCAATTTGGACATTTTCACTTAGTGGTGCACTCACTTTTGTTGAGAGTGGTTTAGACATTAGGCTTAGGTTGTGTGTTGAGTTAATTTGAGGGGACAGCACATTTACAATGTTATACAAGCCTCACACTCACTACTTTACATTGTAGCAAAGTGTAATTTCTTCAGTGTTGTCACATGAAAATATAACAAAATATTTACAAAAATGTGAGGGGTGTACTCACTTTTGTGAGATACTGTATATTCAAAACATTTCTCTCAGGCTATTTACCTTTATCTGCACTGCAGCAATTAGAAGGAGTATATTCGGGAGGTCTCAGATTTACCTACCACCAAATTTCATGGGGATATATTTGGTGGGTAGGGGTATTGATCAGTCTGGCTAATCTCCTAGATCAGGGATAGAAGTGATTCGTACACTGCAGCATAGAACAGTTTTTGGGTCCAGTTAGAATAGAAAGATTAGGGACACTTTTCCATGAGTGACTTTGAATAGGGAGGAAATTTGGCGGTAGGTAAATCTGAGACCTTCCAAATATACTCCTTCTAATTGCTGCAGTGCAGATTGAGGTAACTACAATGAGAGGAATGTTTTGAATATACCCTTCCCTATGAAAACACACACACCCAACAAATCAATCCAACAAAGTCCTAATAATCGTAGGGCGTCGTCCCTAGGTCTTTTAGTGTGTGCTCTTGCACACTTTGCTTTTATTGGATTATATTACCAAAACGAGGGACAAATAATTCAGATATAAGAGGACATTGTTCAATTGCTATTTTGTGTATGGCCAACCTAACTTTTGTTTAACCGCTTGCCGACTGCGCACAGTATATTTACTGCGGCAGTCGGCCCCGGCCAGGCAGAGTGACGTAGGTCTACGTCGCTCGCCTGTCACTCCTTCCAGAGCCAATAGCGGGCGGGCGCGCGCCCGCCGAGGCGCGCGCCCGCCTCGGCTCGTTCACGGAGGAGTGCGGGAGTGTGACTGGCGGACCCGATGTCCGCCGGTCACACTACGATCGCCGCTACAGCGGGAGAAAGACAGAGCGGCTTGTGTAAACAAGCCACCTGTCAGTTCTCCCTGTGTAAAAGTGAAGATCAAACAGTTCTACTATGTAGAACTGTTGATCTTTGTTTTTACACTAGTAGACCTGTCCCTACACAGTTAGAATCACGCCCCTAGGACACACTTAACCCCTCCCTGTCCAATACTGTTAACCCCTTCCCTGCCAGTGTCATTTTTGCAGTAACAGTGCATATATATAGCACTGATTACTGCAGTAATGTCACTGGTACCCCCAAAAGTGTCAAAAATGTCAGTCAAGGGTCCGATCTGTCCACCGCAATGTCGCAGTACCGCAAAAAAAATCGCAGATCGCCGCCATTACTCGTTAAAAAAAAAAACACCAAAAATGACAAAAATCTTTCCCTTTGTTAGTAAACGCGATAACTTTTGCGCAAACCAATCAAAATACGCTTTTTGCGATTTTTTTTACCAAACATAGGTAGCGTAAAACAAATTGGCCGAAAATTTTAAAAAATTTTGATTTTTACATTTTTTTTTGGGGGAATTTCATATAAAAAAAAGTGAAAAATATTGTTGTTTTTGCAAAAATTACGCTCTTTTTTTGTTTATAGCGCGTGATCAAAAAATCGCACAGGTGATCAAATACCACCAAAAGAAAGCTCTGTTTGTGGGAAAAAAAGGACGTGAAATTCGTTTAGGTACAGTGTCGCACGACCGCGCGATTGTCCGTTAAAGTCACGCAGTAAAAAATCGCAAAATAACCCCTGGTCTTTTAGCAGGAAAATCCTCCGGTGGTAAAGTGGTTAATAAAAACAAATATTTTTCTTTGCGTTTTCTCAAATCTGGTCAAAAGAAGCAGGTATATCCTCTTAACATAGATTACGTGCATTGCTTTTTACTGCTTTCACTGGACAAACAGGCTCAACCTTTGAACTGCACCTGAGTTGTTACTGAGTTTTTTTTTATCTCTGATGGATTTACTAAGCTGCCTGATAAACATTTCTCGCAAACAGCAACCATTTGCATCAGGGATTTCCCATAGACATGCGGTCACGGAAAAGTGGTGGATTTGGTGGCGGGCAGCTCTTGTCTTTGGCCCGCTTTAAACGACCGTTGGCATCCTGTAGCAAATCAGTCACTAAAACTAAAGGCAGCTTTTTTCTATTATTTTAAAATCGTTGACATTAACGTTCATAGGACTGTATTCAGCAAGTATTTGATACATTGATTACAAAATGTTAGTAAATTGATTGTACTCATAATCAGTGTGCATTTAATAATTGTTTGCATTAAAGCCTGCAATGCACGGGCTCTTTCAATGGATTCCCACCCAGCCTTAAGCCTAGTACACACGCAACGATTTTCCGCCGACCGGTCGTCCG